>NC_064639.1:1125186799-1125824299 GCF_023864345.2 Schistocerca serialis cubense | reverse complement strand
ATGTACTTATGTCACTATTTTTGTAACACTGATGTATATGTTGTAAAGCCTGTACTACAAATGTTATTTGTATTATTATGTTTTTAATGATGTATTTTGTACCTTTGTAATTGTATTCTTATGTTATAAAATTGTAACTGTCACCAGTTCATGACATTATTAACTTGTTAGTTACATTTCACTGCACACGTTTCTGTTGGTCATAGTATGTGGACAATATGTGAGAAGTAGGGACTGTTAGTGTTTTCACGTGTGTTAATAACTCAGCAAGGGACTGGATAACAGCATTGCTGGTTCTAAGGACAATTTCAAAACTTTCTGAGTGCACAAGTGGTGGTTTATGGACTTGCTATATTCTCTGCAAGAATCTTCGATGGTGATTGTGCACCTGCACAGTCGCAACGGATGGCTGCTGGCCGTCTATACCAGGACTACAGTGGGTCTGCACCTCTGGTGGCCCACCAATACCATTATCTCTACAAGGACTACAGTGGGTCTGCATCTATGATGACCTACCAACGCCATTATTTCTACAAGGACTGCAGTGGGTCTGCACCTCTGGTGGCCCACCAATACCGTAATCTCTACCAGGACTACAGTGGGTCTGCTCTGAGATGACCTACCTACCAATACTCTTCAAAATTTCGAATGACTCTGCTGTGGGTTTGCTCTGTTGTGGCCCATTACCTGTCTGCATGTCGAGAGTCAGCACTGTCTTTCCGTTGGAAGGTCAACACTACTTCTTCAAGACGGCATGGAAATCCACTACTTCCGTGTGCATTTTCTTTTACTGCTTGGACTTTGAGAAAAACTCTGCATTTTTACTGTGATGCACAATGTGGACTGTCTTTATGGACTGTGAGAAATTTTGATCTTTTGACCAACATAATATTAATAAGTGTGTGCATTTTATATCTTTGTTACTGTAATTGTGAAAAATTTTTGTCAAATCTGTATTGGCCAGTGCCCAACACCATTTGTAAAAAATTTTTGTGGGGAGCATGGGGGCTATGTAAGTAGGCTGTTTATGTTTTCTCTATGTAAGTAAGCTGTTTATGTTTTCTCTATGTAAGTAGGCTGTTTATGTTTTCTTATTGGCAACGTTACGTAGCGCTCAATATGAAAATCACTGGCTGTGCTGTGTGCAGTCTGTCGCTAGTTTGCATTGTTGTCTGCCATTGTAGTGTTGGGCAGCGGCAGCTGGATGTGAACAGCGCGTAGCGTTGCGCAGTTGGAGGTGAGCCGCCAGCAGTGGTGGATGTGGGGAGAGAGATGGCGGAGTTTTGTAATTTTTCATGAACTGATATATATATTATGACATGTGATGATATTAAGGTAAATACATTGTTTGTTCTCTATTAATATCTTTCATTTGCTAACTATCCCTATCAGTAGTTAGTGCCTTTAGTAGTTTGAATCTTTTATTTAGCTGGCAGTAGTGGCGCTCGCTGTATTGCAGTAGCTTGAGCAGCGAAGATTTTTGTGAGGTAAGTGATTTGTGAAAGGTATAGTTTAATGTTTGTCAGGGCCATTCTTTAGTAGAAAATTTTGAAAGTCGGATTGCGTTGCGCTAAAAATATTGTGTGTCAGGTTAAGCACAGTCGTGTATAATTGTTCAAAGGGGACGTTTCACCATTCCACTGGTCGATGTCGGAGCCAACGTCGTACTGCATCAATAACTTCTTCATCATCCGCGTAGTGCCTCCCACGGATTGCGTCCTTCATTGGGCCAAACATATGGAAATCCGACGGTGCGAGATCGGGGCTGTAGGGTGCATGAGGAAGAACAGTCCACTGAAGTTTTGTGAGCTCCTCTCGGGTGCGAAGACTTGTGTGAGGTCTTGCGTTGTCATGAAGAAGGAGAAGTTCGTTCAGATTTTTGTGCCTACGAACACGCTGAAGTCGTTTCTTCAATTTCTGATGAGTAGCACAATACACTTCAGAGTTGATCGTTTGACCATGGGGAAGGACATCGAACAGAATAACCCCTTCAGCGTCCCAGAAGACTGTAACTATGACTTTACCGGCTGAGGGTATGGCTTTAAACTTTTTCTTGGTAGGGGAGTGGGTGTGGCGCCACTCCATTGATTGCCGTTTTGTTTCAGGTTCGAAGTGATGAACCCATGTTTCATCGCCTGTAACAATCTTTGACAAGAAATTGTCACGTGACGAGCAAGCAATCCTGCACAGATGGTTCTCCTTTGCTCTTTATGGTGTTCGGTTAGACAACGAGGGACCCAGCGGGAACAAACCTTTGAATATCCCAACTGGTGAACAATTGTGACAGCACTACCAACAGAGATGTCAAGTTGAGCACTGAGTTGTTTGATGGTGATCCGTCGATCATCTCGAACGAGTGTGTTCGCACGCTCCGCCATTGCAGGAGTCACAGCTGTGCACGGCCGGCCCGCACGCGGGAGATCAGACAGTCTTGCTTGACCTTGCGGCGATGATGACACACGCTTTGCCCAACGACTCACCGTGCTTTTGTCCACTGCCAGATCACCGTAGACATTCTGCAAGCACCTATGAATATCTGAGATGCCCTGGTTTTCCGCCAAAAGAAACTCGATCACTGGCCGTTGTTTGCAACGCACATCCGTTACAGACGCCATTTTAACAGCTCCGTACAGCGCTGCCACCTGTCGGAAGTCAATGAAACTATGCGAGACGAAGCGGGAATGTTTGAAAATATTCCACAAGAAGTTTCCGGTTTTTTCAACCAAAATTGGCCGAGAAAAAAAATGTGTTGTATTACTTATTGAACTGCCCTCGTATCTTTTCATTTGAACACTCCTTATACTTCAGGTTGCCCTCCAAGGGGTGGGTGCACGCAACGACTGTGGTTGTATTGGGTTAGATAGAGCAGCAATCAGTCGTGAAATTAAGTTGCTTTAATATGACATTTACAGTCACAACGCAGATCAGATTTCGACCTGTGTCAGGTCATTATCAATGCAGTGCGGAATTGTAGCAGTTGTTCGTGCTCAAGTGAATGCTTACACAGTAATGGTTGAACTGTGTAAGCATTCACTTGAGCACGAACAACTGCTACAATTCCGCACTGCATTGATAATGACCTGACACAGGTCGAAATCTGATCCGCGTTGTGACTATAAATGTCATATTAAAGCAACATAATTTCACGACTGATTGCTGCTCTATCTAACCAATCACTCCTTATACTTGCTACGAACATTACGGTAGGACGGCTCTACACCAAAATGAACACTGATATACAGGCGGCTGAAGACAATTCTGCAAGTTTTGTAGTAAAAGAGCAAAATAAAAAGCAATTCCAATGCCGTACAAACAACCCATACGAATGTTTTCATACTCGTATGATTTTTCCCTGTATCTGTCTCAAAGTATATTCGTTACAGTACTCTGAAAAATTGTGAATAATGATATAAACGCAGAAGGATGTAAATGAGAATGATGATCTATGAAAGATTATGAGGTAAATACATTTCGCACATAGCTCGTAACAGAAAATTTTACACGTATTCCAGTCACAAACAACGACAATAATATGCTTTTTAACGTATGTGGTACTGGAGAAATAGTGACGTGACATTACATGTGACAAGGGAGAAAGTATCAGCCAGTATATGTATATCTGTGTGTGTTTGTGTGTGTAGTAGTAGTAGTAGCTTTATTCATCCGTAGATCTTTTTTTACAAGAATATAGGACATTTGAAAGTATTTACAAGTTTAGATCAATTTAAAATAAGCTAATTCGTATACACATATATTTACAGACTTCTAGTTAGAGACAATCATTAGATATATTCCTGGCATACAATACGTTTTTTACAAAAAACTTATTAAATAATGTAATGCCACACTGTTCACTCATATCTCACTGTCGGTCGCTGCTCACACTATTCACACTTTGTTTCATAACACTCCACTCACCACACACACACACTCAGCACACACACACACACACACACACACACACACACACAAGCACTCGTGATTTCTAGGCCATTTTCTGTGTGTCTGTGTGTGTCCTTATCGGCTATATGAGTTAAAGAAGAGCGCTACCAGTCAGGGATTGAGCTATTTCTGGGCTAACAGGCAGCCCGGTGCGGAGGGAGGTATGAGGCTGCCATGTCCCCCTGGAAGGGAGTGTGCTGTTTACCTCGCGGCTGGCCTTCCCACCTTCTGTTGCGCAACGGTGACGCTGTTTCTGCCTTAACTTTCACAAACGAAGTTCCGCTGTAACAATGGGCTTCCCCAAGAAACTGAGTGCTTCCAGTAAGTACGGCTACGCTTATGCTAGACTGAAAAGGAGAAAGCAATTCTCTCGCACGCATATCGCAATACAAACAATGTGCGCCTAAGTGGAGTGGAGTCTGGGGTTCAGCCTGTTGTGGGCAGTATCCCCACGTGAGTAAACCGAGCATGATTCTGGACCGACGGGCAACAAACCTCAACCACAACGTCTTTCCAACTGTTCGGAAGCCTAAACTTTCCTCTTGACCGGTGCTGGGCTTCCCCTCTTCCCACCTTCTGTTGCGCAACGGTGACGCTGTTTCTGCCTTAACTTTCACAAACGAAGTTCCGCTGTAACAATGGGCTTCCCCAAGAAACTGAGTGCTTCCAGTAAGTACGGCTACGCTTATGCTAGACTGAAAAGGAGAAAGCAATTCTCTCGCACGCATATCGCAATACAAACAATGTGCGCCTAAGTGGAGTGGAGTCTGGGGTTCAGCCTGTTGTGGGCAGTATCCCCACGTGAGTAAACCGAGCATGATTCTGGACCGACGGGCAACAAACCTCAACCACAACGTCTTTCCAACTGTTCGGAAGCCTAAACTTTCCTCTTGACCGGTGCTGGGCTTCCCCTCTGACAAAAATAACACACTGTCACACTGTGTAGCTGCAGAATGGTGCACTGTCTCTTTAACGTTTTTCCAACACTCTTGCTACAGTAATTTCCAGAAGCGAATACTCCGCCGAACTTGATTTTTTAACATGACAGGTCCTAACTGTGTTTCCCGTGTAGTAAGAAGAATGAAAGAGTACGTGAGCCTCATTAAGAATTAGGGACCGCGCATACTCGTAATTACCCATTTGTCCAAATACAGGTCTATGGTATATGCAAGGCTTGGCCAGAAATGAATATGACCGAAGTGGAAGCTCCAGACGGCCAAGCGTTTGGAACAGAAATATCAGTTTTCTGGAGGACAGGCGAGGCATGAGCCAGTTACGTTACCGCAGTTTACAGGCAGCGATTGTCGCTGCGGTAAGAGTACAGAACGGCAATCCGGGAATCGTTGGGCCGAGTCCCTATGAGGAAACTTTTCTTTTCCAGTTTTTACGTTTCACTGCCAATAAACCGAAATAATACTCAAAATCTTGTGTTCCTTAATATTTTCACAAAAGACTTGAAAAAGAAAGGCAAAGGAAAATTCGGGATTGTAAATAAATTTCGAGGAGGGGATAGCGTGCGGTACACAAGAACTTTGTATATAAAATTGGATACTTCTATTGTTTTTCAGTTTAGCTGCATGTGCTATGACGATATTCATCTTAAAAATAGAGGATTAGTCATTTTCTTGCCACCTTGTTCAGCAATAAACGTCGCATTTTTACAATTAGATGATTGTCTTAAAGTTTCTATAGAAAAACAAACTTGGTTTACGTTCATAAAAAGTTCTCTCTCCTCTCACAATTTGGCAGCAAACGACTGTAACACATCATTTCGCCAAATATCGGCGGTAATAGCTGGTGGCCTTCAATGGAATGCATTTTAATGCAGTCTTCTCGAGATGTGATTTCTTTACCTGCTTCTACGACATAAGTTTTATGATCGACTTCTTCACCTCACTGTAAAAGCACACATCTCAGGGCCGCACTTGTAGAGTGCATGTGGGAGAAATCACTTTAGCACTGCACGATGCTAATCCCTTTTCATCTTGAAAAATCTCGTCGTATAATTGTGAATTTGTTTTTCCTGACCACGCATCAGTTAATAGAATAAATTTGTTCTCCTGCAAGTAGGGCTTCATCCTTTCAGTGTAAAAGCAACTGTATAAGACAGTTGCAAGTTTCTCGTATTTTTCGAGACTAATGATGGCATTCCTCTATTTTTCCTTGTACTACTCATCAAAAGTCCTTTTGAGTACTCGGTCGAAAATTTTCCTTTGCCTTTCATTTTCGTACCTTTTAGGAAAATGTTAGTAAAAACATTTTATTGAGCATTATTTCCGTTTATTTACAGTGTAAGTAATGTAGAAATTGAAAAATAAGAGTTTCGGGGTGGGGACTCGATCCTATGACCCTAGAATTATCGATCTGTACTTGTTCCGCTGCACCAACCGCTGGCTTGAAACTACACTGAAGTCGCTCGACCTGCGACGTAATGCTACTTTTTTCTAAGCGCTTCGTCATCTGGAGCTCCCACTTCTTCACTTCTGTTTCTGGTCAAGTCCCATAAATCTGGAGGAAAAAAATCGTTTTGATGACGAGTAGGCACGGTCCCCCTTGTGAGAACGCATTTGCTCTAGAGATGAAGTTTTTTAGTTAGACTCTTTCTCATACTTTCACTGCTTAAACACAGTTCTGGATAACGTCTGCTATAAGAAATGTGGTCACCAGTCTCACAGTCAACACTCTACAAAGACCGGATTGTCTTAAAATAATGGAAACAAACAAAACACAGAAAGATTTTTAAGGTACTTTATCTCTCTCTTCATGATTTACTTCGTAAACTATGCAGTTGTTACAAAGATATGAAAATTTTTACATTTCATTTCAAAAATGGTTTATGAGAAACTGTATAAAAAGTACTGTTACAGGGGGATTAATTACTCGTTTTGATGGATATTCCTTCCTATAAGGCGAAATTATCGATTTAGGAAACAGAAAAAAATCTGTTGCAGCTGTATCACGAGGATAAGCTGCATAAAAATCGGTTCTTGTTTCCTCTATTCATCTACATCTACATCTAAATCTACATGGTATCTCTGCAATTCACGATTAAGTGCCTGGCAGAGGGTTCATCGTACCGCCTCCAAGCTAATTTTCTACCGTTCTACTTTCGAAAGGCGCACGGGAAAAACGAGCACTTAAATCTTTCTGCGCGAGCTCTGATTACTCTTACTTTATCTTGATGATCATTTCTCCCTATCCAGTTGGGCGCCAGCAGAATATTTTCGCAATCGGAGGAGGAAGTTGGTGATTGAAATTTCACGAAAAGATCATGTCACAACGTAAAACGTCTTTTTTTTTAAATGATTGCCACACCAGTTCCCGTACCATGTCCGTATCACTTTTGTTCTCTTTCGAAAATAATATAAAACGAGCTTCCCTTCTTTGTACTTTTTCGACGTGCTCCGTCAGTCCCATCCGACGCGGATCCCACAACAATATTCCATAAAAGAGCGGACAAGGATGACGAAGGCAGTCTTTTTAGTAGGCTGCTGCATTTTCTAAGTGATCTGCCAATAAATCATAGTCTTTGACTTGCTTTCCGCACAAAATTATCTGTGTGATCTTTCCGATTTAAGTTATTCGTAATTCTAGTCCCTAAGTATTTAGTTGACTTGACAGTCTTTAGATTTGTGTCATTTATAGTATTAACGGTATTTAGCGGATTGCTTTTAATAGTCATGTGGAAGACTTCACATTTTTCACACCATACATGTATCTTGTGTTACTCATCTTGCAATTGGCTTTGGTCATCTGATGACTACACAAGACGGTAAATAACAGCATTATCTGCAAACAACCTGAGAGCTTCTACATTGTCTCTTACGTCGTTTATATATACGTCCTTGGGGGACGCCAAGCATTACTTCAGTTTGACTCAATAACTTTTCGTCAAATTTTTACTACGAACTGTGACCTTTCTGATAGGAAATCACGAATCCAATCGCGATACTGAGGCGATATTCCCTAGGAACGCAGTTTGATTAGAAGTTTCTTGTGACGATCGGAGTAAGAAACCTTCTGGAAATATAAAAATATGAAATCAGCTTCACATCTCCTGTCGATAGCATTCACTGCTTCGTGAGAATAAAGAGGTGGTTGTGTTTCACAATAACGATATTTCTTGAATCCATGCTATTTGTCAATATATGGTTTTTTTCGCGGTATATGTTCCAAAATCCTACTGCAAATCTATGTTAATTGGTATTGGTGTGACTTGAGCAGATTTCCAGTTTTTAGGTACGAATTTTTCGTTGAGCCAACGGTTGTATATGATTGCTAAGTATGGAGCAGTTGTATCATCATGCTGTTAAATGAACCTAACTGATGTACAGTCTGGACCGGAGGTCTTGCATTTATTAAGTGATTTAAGCAAGTAGGCTGAACTGAACCGAGGATATCCACTTCTTACTCTTCCTGATTCGAATTCTGGAATATTTACTTTGTCTTCAGTAAAGGAGTTTCGGAAACTCTGCTTTAGTGGCACTGTCATCAGTGACATTACCAATGTTATGGCACAGTGAACGTATTGATTGCGTCTTACCGCTAGTGTACTTTACGTACGGCCAAAATCTCTTTTGGTTTTCCGCCGAATTTCGAGACAGTTTCGTTGTGCCAACTATTAAAAGCATGTCGCATGGAAGTTCGCCTTGAAGTTCGAGCTTCTGTAAAACTATTATGCCAGCTGCCGCTTGACAGAACCGGTGTGATCGTGAAAAGAAAAGAAGCCGTTTTATTATGCACCGATCGTGTTCCTTTTTTAAATAAGTAGTCTTTCGAACGTCTCAGCAGTGAAGTAAAATAAGTAAATTGGGGACCAGTCATAGTTCTGTCATTGTTAGAAAAATCAATCAAAACTGAACTCTGTTATTCTCAAAAATCAAAGTGAATCTCGCTCCCACGGGTTCGAAAAGTCTTTTGCTTTGTTTTCTGAACTGTCAAAATCCTGTGGTCATGGTTTTGACTGTCAATTGGACACTGGAGTGTGACGGCAGTCCCTTTACCACATCACGAATCTCTGCAAAAGTCTCGAAACCGCGCCTAAACGTTACCACATTCTGCTCTGAGATCTCCGGCACCGCTATATTCTGAGCAACATTATCTGAAATAATGTTCTTCGTTCAGAGCGTAATGTACTAGTCCGTTTGAAAAACATCCTACAGCATCTGGCAGTCTAACTTTCAGTCTGTTTTTCCAGCTCACAAGAATCTTTTGAATATTTGTTTATTTGATGATCGCAGTACCTTTTTTCTTAATTATTGGATAATATGTGGTTCATGGTGTGGGTTCCTATAGTCATGTCCTAGTTCATGAACCACGGGCAACGTATGAGTGGCCAAGTAAGTGGTCCCGACAGTCGGGATACCAGTTACTTTGGAATAAGGCTGGGCATCTCGGACATATTCTGAGTCGTGGTCACCTTTGTGCTCATACGGCAAAGACTACCAAATCCACCGGTTAGTCCCTCAACCGTTAGGGGTAAAACCCAATGGGACTCGGGGCAAGTAAGGCTAGCAACCTGCTTCCCTGGTACTTTAAATATGATGCTGGCAACAATCAGAGCAAAATGCCTCGGACCTTTCGAGGTGACGGAGTCCCACCTCTGACAAACCAGGGACTCCAAAGATACGGCTTGGCAAACAAATGGTAATAAGATGGGGAGCTATTAATATCAATGGAGGCTACTCTGGGAAGAAGGTAGAGCTGGCAGAGGCTGCAAGTAAGATGGGGCTGGACGTTTTAGCTGTTAGTGACTTTCGGGTAAGGGGTGAGAAAGAAGAAGAAGTGGGAGAATACAAGGTCTACTTGTCAGGAGTCAAAGCAGGAATAGCACAATGGGGTGTAGGGCTTTACTTCAGGAAAGAAATGGAACCCAGCGTAGTTGCAATAAGGTATGTAAACGAACGACTGATGTGGATAGATTTGACACTGTCTAGCAAGAAAATTAGGATTGTGTCAGTACATTCGCATTGTGAAGGGACTGATCAAGATAAGATGGATAGTTTTTATGAGGCACTCAGTGATGTAGTTGTTAGAGTAAAGGACAAGGACAGTGTTCTGCTCATGGGTGATTTTAACGCCAGGATTGGAAATCGAACAGAAGGGTATGAAAAGGTTATGGGTAAATTTGGAGAGGATATGGAGGCCAACAGGAATGGGCAGCAACTATTGGATTTCTGTGCCAGTATGCTGAAGATAAGGTGGGTAGATCACGTAACTAATGAGGAGGTATTGAATAGGATTGGGGAGAAGAGACGTTTGTGGCACAACTTGACTAGAAGAAGGGATCGGTTGGTAGGACATGTTTTGAGGCATCAAGGGATCACAAATTTAGCATTGGAGGGCAGCGTGGAGGGTAAAAATCGTAGAGGGAGACCAAGAGATGAATACACTAAGCAGATTCAGAAGGATGTAGGTTGCAGTAGGTACTGGGAGATGAAGAAGCTTGCACAAGATAGGGTAGCATGGAGAGCTGCATCAAACCAGTCTCAGGACTGAAGACCAGAACAACAACATGGGCTTAGTAATCACAAACTCCTTTTTTAAACATAAGAACATTCACCGGTATACTTGGGAAAGCAGGGGAACCAGATCTGTCATTGACTATATAATAACAGATCAGGAATTCAGGAAGGCTGTGAGGGACACACGTGTATTCAGGGGATTCTTTGATGACACTGATCATTATTTAATCTGCAGTGAAATTGGGATTGCGAGGCCGAAAGTGCAGGAGGTCATGTCCATATGTAGGAAGATAAGAGTGGAGAAACATCAGGATAAGGAAATCAGGCACTAGTACATACCAGCGATCTCAGAAAGGTACCAGTTAGTTGAATGTAGTCTATTACAGTCACTGGAAAAGGAATGGACAAGGTACAGGGACGCAGTACTAGAAGTGGCTAAAGAATGTCTTCGAACAGTAGTGTGTAAAAGTAGGATGAAGCAAACAGCTTGGTGGAATGACACAGTCAAGGCAGCCTGTAAAAGGAAAAAGAAGGCATATAAAAATGGCTATATACTAGAACTCAGGTAGACAGAGAAAGTTATGTTGAAGAAAGAAACAAAGCCAAACAGATAATTGCAGCATCCAAGAAGAAATATTGGGAAGACTTTGGAAACAGGTTGGAGACATTGGGTCAAGATGCTGGAAAACCATTCTGGAGTGTAATTAGCAGTCTTCGAAAGGGAGGTAAGAAGGAAATGACAAGTATTTTGGACAGGTCAGGAAAACTGTTGGTGAATCCTGTGGATGCCTTGGGCAGATGGAGGGAGTATTTTGAAGAGTTGCTCAATGTAGGTGAAAATACGATCAGTAATGTTTCAGATTTCGAGGTAGAATGGGATAGGAATGATGATGGAAATAGGATCACGTTTGAGGAAGTGGAGAAAATGGTCAATAGATGCAGTGCAATAAAGCAGCTGGGGTGGATGAAATTAAGTCAGAACTCATCAAATACAGTGGAATGTCAAGTCTTAAATGGCTACACAGGATAACTGAATTGGCCTGTGAGTCGGGACAGGTTCCATCAGACTGGACAAAAGCAGTAATCACACCAATCTCTAAACATGGAAACAGAAAAGATTGTAACAACTACAGAGGTATCTCTTTAATCAGCGTTGTGGGTAAAATCTTCTCAGGTATTGTTGAAAGGGAAGTGCAAGTATTAGTTGAGGACCAATTGGATGAAAATCAGTGTGGGTTTAGGCCTCTTAGAGGTTGTCAGGACCAGATCTTTAGCTTATGGCAAATAATGAAGAAGTGTTATGAGTGGAACAGGGAATTGTATCTATGCTTTATAGATCTAGAAAAGGCATATGACCGGGTTCCTAGGAGGAAGTTATTGTCTGTTCTACGAGATTATGGAATAGGAGGCAAACTTTTGCAAGCAATTAAAGGTCTTTACATGGATAGTCAGGCAGCAGTTAGAGTTGACGATAAATTGAGTTCATGGTTCAGAGTAGTTTCAGGGATAAGACAAGGCTGCAACCTGTCTCCACTGTTGTTCATATTATTTATGGATCATGTGTTGAAAACAATAGACTGGCTGGGTGAGATTAAGATATGTGAACACAAAATAACCAGTCTTGCATATGCGGATGACTTAGTTGTGATAGCAGATTCAATTGAAAGTTTGCAAAGTAATATTTCAGAGCTAGATCAGAAATGTAAGGACTATGGTATGATGATTAGCATCTCCAAAACGAAAGTAATGTCAGTGGGAAAGAAATATAAACGGATTGAGTGCCAAATAGGAGGAACAAAGTTAGAACAGGTGGACGGTGTCAAGTACTTAGGATGCATATTCTCACAGGATGGCAACATAGTGAAAGAACTGGAAGCGAGGTGTAGCAAAGATAATGCAGTGAGCGCTCAGCTACGATCTACTCTCTTCTGCAAGAAGGAAGTCAGTACTAAGACTAAGTTGTCTGTGCACCGTTCAATCTTTCGACCAACTTTGTTGTATGGGAGCGAAAGCTGGGTGGATTCAGGTTACCTTATCAACAAGGTTGAGGTTACGGATATGAAAGTAGCTCGGATGATTGCAGGTACTAGTAGATGGGAACAATGGCAGGAGGGTGTCCACAATGAGGAAATCAAATAAAAACTGGGAATGAACTATGTATATGTAGCAGTCAGGGCGAACAGGCTTAAATGGTGGGGTCATGTTACACGCATGGGATAAGCAAGGTTACCCATGAGACTGATGGGTTCAGCAGTAGAGGGTAGGAGGAGTCGGGGCAGACCATGGAGAAGGTACCTGGATTCGGTTAAGAATGATTTTGAAGTAATAAGTTTAACATCAGAAGAGGCACCAATGTTAGCACTGAATAGGGGCTCATGGAGGAATTTTATAAGGGGGGCTATGCTCCAGACTGAACGCTGAAAGGCATAATCAGTCTTAAATGATGATGATGATGATTGGATTATATATTATTATTATATTTCTCGTACCATGCTGAGACATATTTCTTTTACTATGCAGAGACATAACTTCACAATCAATCAAAATATGTAACATATTCTAAAAATGTTGAAACACGACATGTTATTTATAAAGTGCCAGGAAAAGTGCCAGACTTGGAGGTGGAGGTCGGCATGCGATTTCTCATCCAGATTCAAAACAAAAATTTGTGTAGCAAAATAAGATAGTGTGCATTATGAAAAGGAGATGCTGACGTCACTGTCACATCGTCGAGCGCAACAGAATGTGCAGAAGAACGTGTATCATCCCGCACCACCGTACAAGCGGCTGTAGCTCACCGAGTACGCTGATGGGACATCGAACCCACATCCACCGTGGAGCTATAGTTCGAATCCTGTTGACGATCCTTTTTTTCTATATTTCTTTGGTCATCCGTTCCCTAGTGCTCGTCGTGTATAAGCAGGACATCATTCTGTCACATGACAGTAACCCATCTTAGGGCAGTGGGATCCACTAAACTGCATGCATGTGTCTGCTAACAGCGCAATGCACAACCAGAACTGGTCCTATCACGTTCGAGTGGGAAGGCTTCCCGAGGTGTACACAAACTATCGATACGTGAGTATGCTTTCGGCGCTGGATGCATCCTATAACCAAGCTACTGTTGCTGCTACTGCTCGTGCGTGTGCTCCATGATAACTTCAAAGGCACGATTACGATAAGAATGTTTTTCGTCGCCTGGAGCAACGTGTTTGGGAAACTGGCAATCTTCGTCCACAGATAATGGACTGGGGTCGTTCAAGAAACAGACGTACTCCACAAAAAGAGGACGCGATTCTTAAAACGGTTCACCAGTCACCTCGGCGATACTGTGAGAGAGTTGCACAAATCTGAAACACTAATTATTGAAGCGTTGCACGATAAAGAACTGCATTCATATTGTTAAACGTTAACTCAATACCTGTGGCCAGATGGCCGCAATCGCCGAGTGCCGTTTTGTGAATAGATTTTGCACCAACTGGACATTTTATAAATAACGTGAAACGGACTGACGAATCTAGCTTCAATCATGAAGGTATTTCCAATCCCCACAACAGCCATAATTGGTCGCAACACAGCCCGTATGTCACCCGTGAACGTGGTTTCATGCACACTTTGGCATACACCTGTGAGCTGAAACGTGACAGGAGTACTTTTGGGCCCTTACCTATTGCCGGAAGAGTGGAACGCGTCCCTGTATCGTGCGTTTGCAACACTTCGCCTGACACATTAGAGAACGTTCCACTTGATATTTAGTGACAGCTACGGTTTCAGCATGACTGCGCACCGCCACACTTCGGAATGAAAGAGGGTAACTATTTAACTGAAACGTTTCAAGGGAAACGGAATGGTCTTGGTGGTTCCGCGTTCTGGCCTCCACGTTCCTCGGATATTAATCCACTAGATTTTTATTTGTCGGAGCCCTTAAAGGAATAGCTTTATAGTAGTCCACCCATGGATATAGACGACCTTATAGCTGACGTACACGCCGCTTCAGCAGTGGTGCGTGCAGATGTGTTGCGTAGGGTCCAGCAAAGTACGCTCCAGCGAGTGGGGAAGCGTTTGAGCATCTTCTCTTAAGTGAACGTTGGTCGTACGTCCAGGTACTGGTTATGTGAAGACAAGCGTGAACGTCAAAGGTGCAGACTGGAATTATTAAGCGTAGGATAACGTGCAATCTGGTTTATCCTACCTATTGTGTTTTCGTTCGTCATTGGATACAAATTTTCAAATGTGTGTGAATTCCTAAGAGACCAAACTGCGGAGGTCATCGACCCCTAGACTTACACACGACTTGAACTAACTTATGCTAAGAACAACACACAGACACCCGTGCCCGAGGAAGGACTCGATATAGACGATGTTACTGTATCTACTATTATTTTCTGTTGGCTTTGTGTCAGGAACGAAAAAGAGTGGTCGTTTACATTTGTAAGAATCTCATGCAGATCTTAATCTCTAAACAAAGGCAACAGTAACAGAAATAAATACACAATATACCGCGATGTTAAGGTGTAAATTGGATACAATTTGAAGCTTTAAACAAAAACAATTGAAGATTCTCGCGAACGCGCCTCGAACATCTACGAGTCTGCATATCCGTACCCCTCGGCAGCAACTCGTCTCACTGAGCTAATGGGATAGCTCCGGCTGAATGCAGACTTCATGCTACCTGTTCTCAGCGATGCTGCACGTACTTATTGTGGGCTGATATTGGCTTACTGTCTGAATCGTGCAATAACGATATATGTGGGACATTCGGATGTGACACTAGCCAGCTGTTGGACTACGTGGAGACGTAGTGGCAGACACGCCTGTCGTCTAAGTTCTGGTCGACCACCGTAAGGGAAGATCGTCGTATTTTGCCTCAAGCACAGTGTGGCGCTTTCTGATCTGTGTCTGCCGTCCGAGAACAGACGTGTACTCCATACAACATTCTGTGTCGTCTCCCACCACTGGTCAGGAAACAGCAGCGGTCTGACTCTGGAGCTACCGTCTCCTATGCAGAGGCTGCCCCCCAACACCACGACACCAACTGCTTCGTTTGGGGTGGTGCCGTGACCGGCAAGCACGGGATGCTAATGAATGGCGTCGCCTTGTGTTCGACAATGGATCGCGGTTTTACGCCACCCAGGATGACCATTGTCGGCTAGTATAGCAGCGACCTGTGGAGACGTCGCATTCTTTCAATGTTTTGGAGAGGCACAGTGGCGTTATTCCTGACGCCATGGTGTGTGGAGCCATCGGGTGTGACTTCAGGTCACTCCTGGCATTGGCTGAGGGAGCTGTACCGGCATAACGGTGCCTCTTGGAAATCTTGTGTTCTCGTGTCTTACCTCTCGTGCGACAGTACCGTGGCGCCATTTCCCAACAGGCCAGTGTTCGTCTACACACGGCACTTTATATACAGGGCTATTACAAATGATTGAAGCGATTTCATAAATTCACTGTAGCTCCATTCATTGACATATGGTCACGACACACTACAGATACGTAGAAAAACTCATAAAGTTTTGTTCGGCTGAAGCCGCACTTCAAGTTTCTGCCGCCAGAGCGCTCGAGAGCGCAGTGAGACAAAATGGCGACAGGAGCCGAGAAAGCGTATGTCGTGCTTGAAATGCACTCACATCAGTCAGTCATAACAGTGCAACGACACTTCAGGACGAAGTTCAACAAAGATCCACCAACTGATAACTCCATTCGGCGATGTTATGCGCAGTTTAAAGCTTCTGGATGCCTCTGTAAGGGGAAATCAACGGGTCGGCCTGCAGTGAGCGAAGAAACGGTTGAACGCGTGCGGGCAAGTTTCACGCGCAGCCCGCGGAAGTCGACGAATAAAGCAAGCAGGGAGCTAAACGTACCACAGCCGACGGCTTGGAAAATCTTACTGAAAAGGCTAAAGCAGAAGCCTTACCGTTTACAATTGCTACAAGCCCTGACACCCGATGACAAAGTCAAACGCTTTGAATTTTCGGTGCGGTTGCAACAGCTCATGGAAGAGGATGCGTTCAGTGCGAAACTTGTTTTCAGTGATGAAGCAACATTTTTTCTTAATGGTGAAGTGAACAGACACAATGTGCGAATCTGGGCGGTAGAGAATCCTCACGCATTCGTGCAGCAAATTCGCAATTCACCAAAAGTTAACGCGTTTTGTGCAATCTCACGGTTTAAAGTTTACGGCCCCTTTTTCTTCTGCGAAAAAAACGTAACAGGACACGTGTACCTGGACATGCTGGAAAATTGGCTCATGCCACAACTGGAGACCGACAGCGCCGACTTCATCTTTCAACAGGATGGTGCTCCACCGGACTTCCATCATGATGTTCGGCATTTCTTAAACAGGAGATTGGAAAACCGTAGGATCGGTCGTGGTGGAGATCATGATCAGCAATTCATGTTATGGCCTCCACGCTCTCCCGACTTAACCCCATGCGATTTCTTTCTGTGGGGTTATGTGAAAGATTCAGTGTTTAAACCTCCTCTACCAAGAAACGTGCCAGAACTGCGAACTCGCATCAACGATGCTTTCGAACTCATTGATGGGGACATGCTGCGCCGAGTGTGGGAGGAACTTGATTATCGGCTTGATGTCTGCCGAATCACTAAAGAGGCACATATCGAACATTTGTGAATGCCTAAAAAAATTTTTTTGAGTTTTTTATGTGTGTGCAAAGCATTGTGGAAATATCTCAAATAAAAAAGTTATTATAGAGCTGTGAAATCGCTTCAATCATTTGTAATATCCCTGTATATACACTCCTGGAAATTGAAATAAGAACACCGTGAATTCATTGTCCCAGGAAGGGGAAACTTTATTGACACATTCCTGGGGTCAGATACATCACATGATCACACTGACAGAACCACAGGCACATAGACACAGGCAACAGAGCATGCACAATGTCGGCACTAGTACAATGTATATCCACCTTTCGCAGCAATGCAGGCTGCTATTCTCCCATGGAGACGATCGTAGAGATGCTGGATGTAGTCCTATGGAACAGCTTGCCATGCCATTTCCACCTGGCGCCTCAGTTGGACCAGCGTTCGTGCTGGACGTGCAGACCGCGTGAGACGACGCTTCATCCAGTCCCAAACATGCTCAATGGGGGACAGATCCGGAGATCTTGCTGGCCAGGGTAGTTGACTGACACCTTCTAGAGCACGTTGGGTGGCACGGGATACATGTGGACGCGCATTGTCCTGTTGGAACAGCAAGTTCCCTTGCCGGTCTAGGAATGGTAGAACGATGGGTTCGATGACGGTTTGGATGTACCGTGCACTATTCAGTGTCCCTCGACGATCACCAGTGGTGTACGGCCAGTGTAGGAGATCGCTCCCCACACCATGATGCCGGGTGTTGGCCCTGTGTGCCTCGGTCGTATGCAGTCCTGATTGTGGCGCTCACCTGCATGGCGCCAAACACGCATACGACCATCATTGGCACCAAGGCAGAAGCGACTCTCATCGCTGAAGACGACACGTCTCCATTCGTCCCTCCATTCACGCCTGTCGCGACACCACTGGAGGCGGGCTGCACGATGTTGGGGCGTGAGCGGAAGACGGCCTAACGGTGTGCGGGAACGTAGCCCAGCTTCATGGAGACGGTTGCGAATGGTCCTCGCCGATACCCCAGGAGCAACAGTGTCCCTAATTTGCTGGGAAGTGGCGGTGCGGTCCCCTACGGCACTGCGTAGGATCCTACGGTCTTGGCGTGCATCCGTGCGTCGCTGCGGTCCGGTCGCAGGTCGACGGGCACGTGCACCTTCCGCCGACCACTGGCGACAACATCGATGTACTGTGGACACCTCACGCCCCACGTGTTGAGCAATTCGGCGGTACGTCCACCCGGCCTCCCGCATGCCCACTATACGCCCTCACTCAAAGTCCATCAACTGCACATACGGTTCACGTCCACGCTGTCGCGGCATGCTACCAGTGTTAAAGACTGCGATGGAGCTCCGTATGCCACGGTAAACTGGCTGACACTGACGGCGGCGGTGCACAAATGCTGCGCAGCTAGCGCCATTCGACGGCCAACACCGCGGTTCCTGGTCTGTCCGCTGTGCCGTGCGTGTGATCATTGCTTGTACAGCCCTCTCGCAGTGTCCGGAGCAAGTATGGTGGGTCTGACACACCGGTGTCAATGTGTTCTTTTTTCCATTTCCAGGAGTGTATGTAAAGTGCCGTGTGTGGATGAACATATATATATATATATATATATATATATATATATATATATATATATGTGTGTGTGTGTGTGTGTGTGTGTGTGTGTGTGTGTGTGTGGGCTGTCTGCATGATGTTGAGGTACTCCTGTGATCAGCGAGATCCCGAGATCCGCCCCCAGAAGAACTCGTGTGGGACGAACGCGAACTCCGTTCCAGCGCCAGTATCTACATCTACATCTACATGATTACTCTGCAATTCACATTTAAGTGCTTGGCAGAGGGTTCGTCGAACCACAATCATACTATCTCTCTACCATTCCACTCCAGAACAGCGCGCGGGAAAAACGAACACCTAAACCTTTCTGTTCGAGCTCCGATTTCTCTTATTTTATTTTGATGATCATTCCGACCTATGTAGGCTGCGCTCAACAAAATATTTTCGCATTCGGAAGAGAAAGTTGGTGACTGAAATTTCGTAAATAGATCTCGCCGCGACGAGAAACGTCTTTGCTTTAATGACTTCCATCCCAACTCGCGTATCATATCTGCCACACTCTCTCCCCTGTTACGTGATATTACAAAACTAGGTGCCCTTTTTTGCATCCTTTCGATGTCCTTCGTCAATCCCACCTGGTAAAGATCCCACACAGCGCAACAGTATTCTAACAGAGGACGAACGAGTGTAGTGTAAGCTGTCTCTTTACTGCACTTGTTGCATCTTCTAAGTGTCCTGCCAATGAAACGCAACCTTTGGCTCGCCTTCCACACGGTATTATCTATGTGGTCTGTCCATCTGAAGTTGATCGTAATTTTAACACCCAGGTACTTAGTTGAATTGACAGCCTTGAGAATTGTACTGTTTATCGAGTAATCGAATTCCAACGGATTTCTTTTGGATCTCATGTGGATCACCTCACACTTTTCGTTGTTGAGCGTCAACTGCCACCTGCCACACCATACAGCAATCTTTTCTAAATCGCTGTGCAACTGATACTGGTCTTCGGGTGACCTTACTAGACGGTAAACTACAGCATCATCTGCGAACAACCTAAGGATGTCAAGGGCCAGTGATAACAGATACGGACCAGACTGCCTCAAGAGATGATACATCAGCCTTGTGAAACCCTTCCGAACCGAATAACAGCTGTAAGCAGGTCAGGGGAGGTGCTTATAATGCCGAGTTGTTTGTAAATTTTGCTATCACGGCCGCGCGGAGTGGCCGCGCGGTTTGAGGCGCCACGTCACGATGCGGGCGGCCACACCCGCCGGAGGTTCGAGTCCTCCCTGGGGCATGGGTGTGTGTGTTGTCCTTAGCGTACGTTAGTTTAAGTAGTGTGTAAGTCTAGGGACCGATAACCTCAGCAGTTTGGTCCCATAGGAATTCACACGCATTTGAGCCGACCGGGGTGACCGAGCGGTTCTAGGCGCTACAGTCTGGAACCGCGCGAGCGCTACAGTCGCAGGTTCGAATCCTGCCTCGGGCATGGATGTTTGTGATGTCCTTAGGTTAGTTAGGTTTAAGTAGTTCTAAGTTCTAGGGGACTGATGACTTTCAGAACTTAAGTCCCATAGTGCTCAGAGCCATTTGAACCATTTTTTTGAAGATTTGAACATTTTTGCTATCATGGAAACAATATTATATACGTTCTCAGACTATGAAGTTTAATTTTGTGTCCTCCTCTTCATCTAACTGCGATTTTCCTTCATCAGGAAGTGTTTATGGTGCATATCTGTGTGTGTGTGCGTGTGTGTGGGTGTGTGTGTGTGTGTGTGTGTGTGTGTGTGTGTGTGTGTATGTATTTGTGTGTTCAGACCCTCATGGTTGCTTTGTATCGTGCTGACACAGATAACGACCCATTCCAAGTGCTGTCGCAGGAAGCGTATTATTGCTTAATACTATTTTCATAGACACCTTCGCTCTTTTGGAATCGAGTAAAACTAATGTCCTAGGCATAACACATTTGTTCTTCTGATGAGTGTCTTCTGGACGGCAGCATCACCGCAGACATCAAGATCTGTAGTTTCTCGGAAGATCATTATGTCAGTGGCCTCTGTACCTGAGGGTCAGTCGGTCTTCTACCATACGTAATAAGGGCGTCCAGCGTTAAGTGCGTAGAGTACGCTCCAAGGAAGGGAGGCCGCTGTCAGTTAATCTCTCATACCCACCAGACCTATGTTCGTCTGTGGTACTTTTCTTGAGTTTCCGCTTGAATACCTGACAATGTTGGGTCAGTGTACACTTTATTTGTCTGCAATCTCTGTGGCGGAATCGGCTCAGTTTTGGATTTGTGCAATCATACCATTCCGGAATTCTACAGTTACTTGCGTCAGTTCAGTCTGACATAAAAAATGGCCAAGATGTTTATCCGCTCCTTTTGGATACCTTGTCTGACGTACAAAGAACATGTTCAGTGTAGCAAACGTAGACAAACTGCCACACCCTGAGTAAAGTAATTATGCTAACCACCGTGATGAACTGTGGTCTCGTCCTGTTGATTCTTTCCTGTCCGCGTTATTTAATTAACGAACTGAAATCTCTGAATAATTCTGCTTTCCAAAACATTGGGTGCTCACAGTTCTGGAGAGTTCCAAAATTTCCATTACATATACTTTGATTATTTGTATTTAAATGACTTTCCATGCTTTTGTTGCGTCTTGAAAAACAATTAATTTAGAATCTAAAATACACTACTGCGGAAACAATATGTATTGTCTAGCCCAGTCGTCGGCAAACTCATTAGCCAAAAGAGCCAAATATCAAGATTACAACGACTGAAATTTCGTTTGAAAGTAAATTTTTTTAAACTTAAGCTACGTAGGCACAGGTATATTGTTACTGGCCTAATTAGGATACTCCTAAACCGGCCTTTGGTAAAAACGTCCTCAATCTCATTGACTATCCGACTACTGTATCCGCTCTCGTCTTGTGTACTTGTTTCGTTTATTCCTTACGTTTATCCTCTCTATATGTGCAGACCATTTCAGCAAACCTTTCTCAACACTCGACACTGCATCTTCTTTCACTCCACAGTGCTGCGTAAAATTAACTTAATGAGCTTTACTTTACGTTTTAAGGCTTTAGTCTAAGTTCTTTCGGCATGTTGAATAAAACTTGATATCATACCTAATAACGATATTATTTAACAATAAAACTAAATTATAAGGCATCTACAAAAGTAAACCATGACAATATCTGACAGAAAATAATGTGAAGAGCGGTCTTGCATCTCCTTGGAAAGTTTGGGTAATTTATTTCTAATTTTAAGCACGATTCCAGGTTCTCATCAGTAAGACAACCTCTCAGTTTACTCTTGAAAGGTTCATGCCTGAAAATAACTGTTCACATATATGCTCCAATGCGGAAAGAACAGCAAACGCTAGTTTTTTTCTGCTGAGTATGACTCAAGAATGCTATTGCAGTTATTAAAAATGAACATATCTTCGCTTCAGCGCTCTCGCCTAAAGATAGAGGAACATGAAGATCAGCTAAGTATATTATAAAAGAGAAAGAAAAAAAAACAACAGTCAAATCTACACGTATTTTTATTTATTATTATGTAAGTGTCTATTTCTTTGTCACTACCATCGCCTGTTTCTATTATTTCCGAATTAAAGTCATTAATAACCCGCTTATCAGATTATCTCTTCTTAGTTTATTATCAAGATAAGTGTCCGCCTGATAGCTGAGTAGTCAGCACGGCGGTCTGTCATGTCAAGGGGCCTGGGTTCGAGTCCCGGCTTGGTCGATTATTTTCTCCGCTCTGGGACTGGGTGTATTGCTGTCTTCATTATCATTTCATCACCATCAGTGGAAGGCAATGGGAAACCACCACTGGAATCACTTCCCGAGACGCTCATGCGGTGGACCTCTCTGACGAGAAGAGACCTGCTGTAAGGCAGAACACAAAGTTATCAACATAAGCTCTCCAGTGAAATTAGTGTGACCGCTGTGAGTCGTGCAGGAACAGAGTCAGTGAGGTACCGACAAGGATCCGGAGTCAGGACGAGTCCAGTACCATGGACAGCTGCGTCAGGTTTCTCTGTTCATGACCGATGGTGCGAGCGAATCCATCGAGGTAGTCCCACATATTCTCGATTAGGTTTAAATCCGGGGTGTTCGGTTGCCAGATGAGTACGGGAAACTCATGCTGGTGCTCTTCGAACCACGCATGTCTCCTGCAAGCGGTCTGACCCATTGCATTGTCCTGCTGATAGATGCCACAGTGCCGGGGGGGGGGGGGGGGGGGAACTGCATGTGGGATTGGACATGGTCTTGAGGCGAAGCGCGTTCGCATCGCTCCTGTTATTTGTGAGGACGATATCGTTATAGGCATGAGTCATCGACAGATGTCACCAGCTGACATGGACCTGAGTTACAGAGCTGCACGTAGTTGTACTAGTAGGCGGCAGAGGTCAGCAGTTGACGGACAGTGCTAGCAGTCGTAGTCAAAACAATGTTGTAAAGTTATGTTTGATTAACATTTAATGTATTTGCATAATTATAATTGTTTTATATGTGTAGTAATTAGCAGTCTGAGTGTTGTATGAGTGAAGAAGAACAGAAGTAAATGAAAATTGCTTTGTTTATTCACGAAGTACCAGTTGAACTATACAGGGGATTTACTACAATTAAATGTGCAGTCAGTTTATGGTACTAATAAATTGTGAGTAGAACACAAATTAATCGGTAATTTCAAAGGAGCAATTTTATATTTGATACTTTTATAAATTTATTTATTTAGCAATTGCCATAGAAAGAAATGTTTTACTGTGATTGGTCGTTGAAGTAAAGCGTGGGTTAGCGCGGGGTAATACTGCAACCTGATTTGCTGTTTGCGATATCAGCCAATCAGAAAAATGCAGGCTCGCGCCAATCTATGCTGGGAACAAAGCCTTTGGTGTGATTTAGGTCGGTCGGGGGCTAGTAACATCTCATTGAAAGCAGCTCCGACGAAAGTACTGTAAAATCGCGGAAAAATGCTAATTACGAGTTCGCGAAGTAGTACAAAGCGTGTTTAAGTGAACGGTATAGTGGAAGTCGTGTGGAATTTCGGACGGAATATCAAAATTATTGCTTTTGACTGTTAGTTAAAACCGCGTGGCGTGTTGTGCGATCGAATACTGGAACAGGTATTACGTGTAGAGCAGAGTGCACAACATTTGAGCGAGCATTTTCATAACCAAACGATCCGGTGAACTCTATTAACTTCGGTAACGGGTGTAAATACCATAAACTGGCTACGTGTGTGATTGTGGTGTGCTTGGGAACTTTACATTTTGTAGACTCTTAGTACGGACGTGGCAGTATTAACTGTGATCTTTATCGTAAAAATACAACTGAAAATTTACATTGCCAAGTTAAAACTTTTATTTCAGTACTAGCCACATCCCGTTTATCGGACAATTCTATGTATGTTGCGACCTGCAATAGACAGTAGTGGTCTAGTATTTTCTACTACAGCTTTTAGCTAGACAAATGAACATTTCTGGACACTGGCAGGGCGGTAAAAAGTAACGTACCGCGCCGCAGTCTCCAAGAATAGATGCGTACTTGCGTTCATCCTTTATGGTTTCCAGAATGACGAGCTCACCTGGGGAGTGTCCTCCGGCCCGGACGCTTCCAGCGATTGGCAAGATGTTTGCTATCAGACCTTTCACGCCGTATTCACTACCGTCCGATAGGACATAAGATGTGGTTCCTCTTCCTCCACTTGTCCAGTTGCGGTGTTAGCGCGCAGATTCCATCCTTCGTCGCCGATGAGCAGCAATCACAGTGCTTGCACGATCCAGGCGTCTGTTGTGGAGGTCCATATACAGCAACGTTCGCTGAACGATCGTTGAGGATACACTGTTGGTAGCTCTGTAGCAGCAAGTGTTTGCGCCCGTGCAGAGCTCCACAACCGGCGTCCTCCCTGCTGTGTGTGGCCCGTGAAGCATAACAGTTGTCTTGCCGCCATAGCGGTATACTTTAACCATGGTGGCACGCGAACAGTTGTCGTTTTGGAAATGCTTCCGATCTTTGCCCAAATTCCAACGACCCTGCCCTTCTTGACATCAGATAATTCCTCCGTTTTTGCACAATGACAAATAAGGCACCGTTTTCCGCTTCCCCCGACGGGCTTTATATACAGGGTGTTTCAAAAATGACCGGTATATTTGAAACGGCAATAAAAACTAAACGAGCAGCGATAGAAATACACCGTTTGTTGCAATATGGTTGGGACAACAGTACATTTTCAGGCAGACAAACTTTCGAAATTACAGTAGTTACAATTTTCAACAACAGATGGCGCTGCGGTCTGGGAAACATATCCACCATGCGTAGCAATAATATGGCGTAGTCTCTGAATGAAATTACCCGAAACCTTTGACAACGTGTCTGGCGGAATGGCTTCACATGCAGATGAGATGTACTGCTTCAGCTGTTCAATTGTTTCTGGATTCTGGCGGCACACCTGGTCTTTCAAGTGTCCCCACAGAAAGAAGTCACAGGGGTTCATGTGTGGCGAATAGGGAGGCCAATCCACGCCGCCTCCTGTATGTTTCGGATAGCCCAAAGCAATCACACGATCATCGAAATATTCACTCAGGAAATTAAAGACGTCGGTCGTGCGATGTGGCCGGGCACCATCTTGCATAAACCACGAGGCGTTCGCAGTGTCGTCTAAGGCAGTTTGTACCGCCACAAATTCACGAAGAATGTCCAGATAGCGTGATGCAGTAATCGTTTCGGATCTGAAAAATGGGCCAATGATTCCTTTGGAAGAAATGGCGGCCCAGACCAGTACTTTTTGAGGATGCAGGGACGATGGGACTGCAACATGGGGCTTTTCGGTTCCCCATATGCGCCAGTTCTGTTTATTGACGAAGCCGTCCAGGTAAAAATAAGCTTCGTCAGTAAACCAAATGCTGCCCACATGCATATCGCCGTCATCAATCCTGTGCACTATATCGTTAGCGAATGTCTCTCGTGCAGCAATGGTAGCGGCGCTGAGGGGTTGCCGCGTTTGAATTTTGTATGGATAGAGGTGTAAACTCTGGCGCATGAGACGATACGTGGACGTTGGCGTCATTTGGACCGCAGCTGCAACACGGCGAACGGAAACCCGAGGCCGCTGTTGGATCACCTGCTGCACTAGCTGCGCGTTGCCCTCTGTGGTTGCCGTACGCGGTCGCCCTACCTTTCCAGCACGTTCATCCGTCACGTTCCCAGTCCGTTGAAATTTTTCAAACAGATCCTTTATTGTATCGCTTTTCGGTCCTTTGGTTACATTAAACCTCCGTTGAAAACTTCGTCTTGTTGCAACAACACTGTGTTCTAGGCGGTGGAATTCCAACACCAGAAAAATCCTCTGTTCTAAGGAATAAACCATGTTGTCTACAGCACACTTGCACGTTGTGAACAGCACACGCTTACAGCAGAAAGACGACGTGCAGAATGGCGCACCCACAGACTGCGTTGTCTTCTATATCTTTCACATCACTTGCAGCGCCATCTGTTGTTGAAAATTGTAACTACTGTAGTTTCGAAAGTTTGTCCGCCTGAAAATGTACTGTTGTCCCAAGCATATTGCAACAAACGGTGTATTTCTATCGCTGCTCGTTTAGTTTTTATTGCCGTTTCAAAAATACCGGTCATTTTTGAAACACCCTGTACCTTCCCTTGTTAGTGCTGTTACCTGCTGTCTGTGAGTGGTTAATTCCCTCTGACGTCGAGCACAGGCGTTGATAGCAGTAATATGACTACACCCTGTAATTATCTTGTTCTTTCGGCCGATCGCGATTTTTCTTTTCGACACCTCGCCCAAAACGATTCTAGCTCTTCAGTGGAATAGAGTGTACTTACACTGCTTTAGTTTGCATTAATTTCAGCTCGTTGCGCCTGCCTTCAAAATATTATGCATCCTCTTCTTTCGAAGACATTGTCAGAAGCTGTAAAAACAGTGCGGGTGGGTGTGGTCTGCGTCACCTATGCCCCAGCTAACGCCACTTCCTCACGTAGGTTAGTCCAGGCCAAAAACCTACTATTGTGCGTGGTCTTCGAAGTTCCATTTGCACTGCACGTACGCGCTCTCACGTGGTATTTCGTGGAAGAGCCAAACCGTCGGATGAGGCTCGCGAGCTGCGGTTTGCAGACCACTGGTCTAGACCATACTGGTGCAATGAAATTCAGCGACTATTCATCATTTCGTAACTTTTTTTCCGTGGGGACTTCACAAAGAATCCCATGTTTGAAACGGCCCAGATTAGAATGATACGAAGCAGTGAATATTTTGATAAGTGCAGATACGAAGGAACATATATCCTAAACATCCTGGTGGTGGTGACAGCCGAAGGAAGTCCATTCACTTTGTTGACTCACGAAACTTCTTTTACGCATATATCAATCAAACGAGGATCCAAGCAGCACTGTGTTGCTATACGTATAACACCAATTCTCTATAACTATGTGCAGTGACGTGACAAAGTCGGTTGTCCTACTAAATTTACTTATTGC
The DNA here is from genome assembly GCF_023864345.2 of Schistocerca serialis cubense. Lineage (NCBI taxonomy): Eukaryota > Metazoa > Arthropoda > Insecta > Orthoptera > Acrididae > Schistocerca > Schistocerca serialis. The sequence continues at coordinate 1,125,797,225 of NC_064639.1, read as the reverse complement.
ATGCATCACATACAGAAACCTTCTGAATACTGAACTGTGTTATTGAAAGAAATGCCTGTACAAAGGAAAATTAGCTTTGTTCTTTCAGCACGTCAGAGTCCTTGCATATTCCACCCAGCGTGGAGCATGTCACTTAATTTTCCCTCATTGATATATGATCTTGTTCATTGGTAATCAAGCTCGCTACGCCTTATTTCATCATACTTTCGTTTTTGAGGATGATACAAAAGGGGAACTCTTTGCTGAGAAACTGAGCGCAAGAATCAAGCTAATAGCTTCTACCGTAAACAACGCTACCCTCAGAATTGTACACTAAGATGTTCTCAGAAGAGCTGGGAGTAGTGATGCGAAGCGAGCTGAAACGTGGATTGAAGTAGATATCGAAGTTTCTGAAGGACTGTTGAACATAATTTGAACATTTTTTCAATTAATTCTTTCGCTAAGCTGCTTGATTAATTCAGTAAGGATTAGTAGACGCGTTACATTTTAACAGCTGCAACTCTATATTGATTGACAACGGGCCACATGTTTATAGGAAACTGTTAATCCTAAATTGTCGCTTCTACGGCCTCATGAAATACTTATAATTCCTCCTCAAACGCCATGAACAACGGCCGTCTTTACACTCTTTGCTGTTATTCAAATGATCTGTTGTGCTCTTGTGGGGAGTCTGACAGAATGTTTTCGTTTAAGAGTTCCAATGGCTCTTAATGAAGCAGGGCTATCGGCGCATGCGCAGCGAGTCCGTGCCGAATGCTACATCCGGAGAACGGGATCCTTTCCGCGATCGGCAGCTTGCAGCGAATGGAAGTGACGGCGAGAGAGTCACTTACAAGCTCATTAATTTCATATTTCAGCACCTTTTCACTTACAAGTGAAAATTACTGTGGGCTCTACTTCAATTATACAGCACGAAATTATTCGTAACTTAGCTGAGGCTTCAACTGATTCCTTTTGACTCTTGTACCCCCCAAATACTTCACGATTTTAGTGAATCTCCTAAGACAGAGTAGATACTTCATAATTTCATTTAGAGTGAACACTGAGATACTAATCTTCAAGAGCTATATAAACCACAGTGTAAATCAAATTACTAAAGATGCCGCAAGAGTAAAGATACATGAAGAATTACATAGGCAACGAGTTACGCCAAAGTTGATTATTTTAGCGGCTGAATTATGAGCATATTACACATACACGAAGTGTACTTTAAAATACTGTGTTTAGTCCCAAACAAAAATATTTTATTGCGCTACACGATATATATCGGGCTCCCTGTGTCCATCTCAGAGCACAGTTTCTTTATTTACAATGGTTTCGCAGCTCGTGAATGAGGCGTGCTCTTGAAAATGTGCGTTGCTCTGTGTATAATGAATAGACGACGTTCATCACATGTAGTTCTGTGATTTTAAATACTTCTTTTTCAGTTGCTGAATTTTAATAGTGCCTTGTAAGACTTTCAATACCATAGACTAAATCTTCACCAGCCTCATTCTGCAGCATACCTGTGGTCTGTAGTGCTTCTTTCTGTATGCATTTGCAACTTTAGCGAGATAAAGTATCACGCATAATCATACTGCTGAAACTTATTAGACGTTACACATGCAAATACAGCAAATAATTTTCATATCTTCTCAGAAGGTTTTCTTGTACGTACATCGTATTTCTTCCTGTTCTTTCGTAACCCGTTTTCCTTGTTTTTTTTTCCTTAATAGGAGTGCACATCAGCACGGTCAAGAGCAAATAATTGCATTACTCCAAAACATCATAGCACGCGACCCATCTTTTACTTTGCAATAAAACACTCATATATGTAATGAAAACAGTTTATTTTTCACAGACGTTTCCAGTATAAACTTCATTAATTCACTTCGCAAAAGCGTACGTGTCTGTTGGTAACAAAAACGACCGGAAGAGCCTTAGCTTAACCAAATTTTCTATTCTTTCTCTCAATAACATGGAATTTGGGAAGTCTCTTACACTTACTTCAAGACACACCTTACTCCTAATTGAAAAGGACGATTGAAAGGAAGATTGCAGATTAACGGTTCGTCGACAGTGCGGTCATTAGAGACAGAGCACAAGCTCTGGTTACAGGATGGTGAAGGAAATCGGCAGTGAACTTTCCAAATGAATCATCCCAACAGTTTCCTAAAGCTATTTAGAAAGAACACGGGAAACCTAAATCTGGATGGCAGACGGAGATCTGAACCGACGTCCTTTGGAGTGCGAGTATAGTGTGCTGACAACTGCGCCACTTCCCTCTGTCTGTTATTGAATTGTCTTTTCTTATTACAAAAGTCTTAGGATACCTCCTTCTGCCCGGCGGAGTGCAGCAACCCGACACGGTATGGACTCAAAAAGTTGTTGAAAGTTCCCTGCAGAAATATTTAGCCATGTTGTCTCCATAACAGTCCATAGTTGCGAAAGTGTTGCCGGTACAGGATTTTATACCCGAACTGACCGCTCGAATATGTCACATAAATGTTCGGTGGGATACGTTTTAGACGAACTGCATGTTCAAATCATTTGGTCGAATTGTCCAGGTGTTCGTCAAACCACTCGCGATAAAGTGTGGTCCGATGACATCGCGCATTGCCATTCATAAAAGTTCCATCGTTGTTTGGGAACATGAAGTCCATAAATGGCTACAAATGGCTCTCGTGTAGCGGAACATAACGATTTCCAGTCAGTGATCAGTTCAGTCGGGTCACACGACACAGTCCATTCCGTGTAAACTCAGCGCACACGATTATAGAGCCACGACCAGCTTGCCCAGTGTCTTGTTGACAGTTTGGGACCATGGTTTCATGGGATCTGCACCACACACGAACCGTACCACCACCTCTTACCAACCGAAATCGATACTTATCTGGTATTCCAGTCGTCTATGGTCAAATCGACAAGGTCACGTGCCCAGGAGATGCGCTGCAGGCGATGTTGTGCTGTTAGCAGAGACACTCGCGTCAGTTGTCTGTTGACACGGCCCGTTGACGTCAGATTCCGCCGCCCAGTCGTAACGGATACGTTCGTCGCACATCCCACATTGTTTTCTGAGGTTACTTTACGCGGTGTTGCTTGTCTGTTAGCACCGACAACTCTACGCAAACGGCGCTGCTCTCGGTCGTTAAGTGAATGACGTCAGCGACTGCGATGTTCGTAGTGAGAGGTAGTACCTGAAATTTTGCATTCTCGGCTCTCTAATGACACTGTGAACCTAAGAACATTGATTTTCCTAACGATTACCGAATTGGAACGTTCCGTGTGTGTAGCTACAACTATTCTACGTTCAAAGTCTGTTAACTCCTGTCGTGCACCAACAAACGCGTCGGAAACCTTTTCGCATGAATCATCTGAGTACAAATGATAGCTCCGCCAATGAACTGCCCTTTTAATGGTTCGTGTACGCGATACATCCGTCATCTCTATATGTGCATATCTCTATCCCATGGCTTCTGTCACCTCAGCGTCTATTATGACGTAATAAAAGCAACAGTACCCTTTCAATAACAAGAAGAACGGCGCTATGATTACGGCTGTCGAACTACTGTACATACCTCATTACACAACACTGATAAGACTACTGAAGTTCTGAAAACAAATGTCTGCAGCACTCACAGACTCATCGCTGATGTCATTGTTCTTTCTAGGAAAGTAAACAGGAATGTACAGTAAGAAGGGAGAACGATTAGGGAATAAAATCCTGTCGACGACGAGGTCGTTAAAGAGGGGACTCAAATTGGGATTGGGGAAGAATATCAGCCATATCCTCTTTAAGGGAACCGTCCCGGGATTTGTCTTAAGTGATTTAGGGAAATAACACAGAATATAAATCTAGATCACCTAACGTTATTTCACTGTGAAATCACTGCAGGACCTTACCGAAAGACCTGGATGAAACTTCCACGTAGTGTAATGAACCATAACTGTCTTTAAATATGGATAAATGCAAAATACTGTCGATAACGAAGAGATAGAACCCGATAGTGTGCGATTATAGTTTAATGGTGAACTTGTAAAGCCGGTCACATCATTTAAATGTCTACCTTAACACTGCTCAGTGATATGAAATGGCACGAAATCGGTGTTAGGAAAGGGGATTTGTTTGCAGGGTTTCGGAAAACTGCATTGTATCTGTAAAGGAAACCACGTGCAAGACGCTAGTGTAACCATATGTTCGGCAGTTCTGCAGCACTGCAATTCCTAACAAAAAGACTTTTAAGCAGACATCGAACGAACTCAGAGACGCTGTACGATGATCGTAATGAGCCAGTACAGCCTACAAGAAAATGTAACAGAGGTGCTCAGGAAATTAAGTCTCTGGAAGAAAGGCGACGTCTCTCTCGCGAAACTTCTTTTGGTAACTTGTAGAGAATCACTGTTAGGGGTACACGTTTCAGGACTGCTGCTGCCCCTCGCCCTCCACCCCCCTCTCATACCGTAGGGTTAAATATTTTCACAAGGTCAAAGGGCGCATTACCGACTCATTCGGAGAGTCCCGTTTTTCTTCGCTAAATACTCAAATGTAATAAGTAATAGGATAGAAAACCGCGACACGGAAATACCTACACACACACACACACACACACACACACACACACACACACACACACACACACAGAAGCAAAAACGACACACACAAAAAAGAAATCAGGGCTGAAGAAAGTGAACGCAGATGAAAAAAATGGGTCAAATGCCTCTGAGCACTATGCGACTTAACTTCTGAGGTCATCAGTCACCTAGAACTTAGAACTAATTAAACCTAACTAACCTAAGGACATCACACACATCCATGCCCGAGGAGCGATTCGAACCTGCGACCGTAGCGGTCGCCCGGTTCCAGACTGTAGCGTCTAGAACCCCACGTCCACTCCGGCCGGCGAACGCACATGACTGATGGTGGATGGTGAAAGGGAGATACGGTACAGGAAATTAACGTGTGAGACGGAAAGAGGGGTGAAGAAAAGTACGAAACGCTTATGCTGTTTCACAAGTACAAGAGTGCTCAGATTACATCTATAAAGAAGCTGCGTTAAAGCAAACTGCTTTGGTCTTTGTTACTAGGTGATTACATATCGTGTGGAGACTGATTGTAGCTAGTTCCAGAAATGTATGGCTGTGAGTAAGAAGAAGCTGAAGATGCATCGGCGTAGATAATGCGTTTAACATACCAGATGTTATAAATTTTACAGTTGCGGTAGATGTTTAAGCAGGTGATACGGTGTTGCACGAGAAACTGGAAGGAGCAGACAGGTATGGAGGCGGTGCTATTTGTCTTGCAACAATTGCCACCGGAGATACAAGTAAGTGCCGAAAACAGACATAATTTGGCAAGAATTTGCAGACAGCTTTGGCTTACCTGTTGGATGTTCACGGCGAGATGTGGCGTGGAGCGTGTCTTCGGCTGCCGCACTGACCCGCAAACGCGAACGAACCCGCGAGTACACCACCGAGCGACGGAAGCCGCGCGCGTCGACTGCCGCTGCGGCCGCCTCTGCCCACGCCGCTGGCCAGGAGAGCCCGGGGGTGGGGCGAGGAAAGGCCCGCTGGCGAAACCGCGGCCATCACGCCCCATCACTTTCCCGGCCTCTCAGCCATTTCCTTGTCGCAGGGCAGCCTGTGATTGACCGTCAAACGCAAAGAGAGCAGACCATTGCGTAGGTGATCACTTACACGGGTAGGCCACGACGTTTGGAACGCGGATTTACTGCAAACTTCGTACACTCGTAGTACTCCATGAGGACAACAGAATGTGTAAGCAGTAGCGCGTACTTCTCAAGCGTTATTGAGAAAATCGCAAGATAATTTCGGTCGTCAAATATGTACCTGCGCGTGGCCATTTTTACCACGAACCGAGTGGTTAGCGTTCAGGCACCGGAATCGCTGTATCGAGTCCCGATCGTCAGTTTTTATTTTATTTTCAACAGGCATTTTCTTTACTGTTTATATTATAATTGATGTAATGGGGTAATGTACGTGTAATCGGATGATTTTTTATTAAATTTACGATGTTATTCGGCAGTCTACAAATTTTTATTATCACAAATAATATGATATTCATAACTTTGTTCTCCACGTTTTGACGAAAAATACCATCCTTCAACACGTACTCGTAATGTCGAAAGCGACGATCAATTGTACATCTTCCGAAAACCGCGTGTGCCGGTCAAAACTTGCAGGTAACAGGTAGTTTCGGGCTCCTTCCAGGTATAAGGGATTTCTCAAATCACCGACAACCATACATTTTCAGTATCACTTTATGCGTTTGGTAGTTTACTAACTGATACTTATGAATATTATTTTTGATAGTAAAAATTTGTAGACAGCCAAATAACATTGTAAATTTAATAAAATTTCATCCGATTACACGTATTTGTCCCATTATACCAATTGTAATATAAATAGTAAAGAAAATGACTGTGTTGAAAATAAAAAAAAAAAGAAGCTGACGAACGGGACTCGATCCATCGATCCAGCGACCATGGGGCTTCAAAGGTAACCACTTTTTTTTCTTTTTCGTTGCATTTCGTTCGTTATTGATCGTTGTGTTTGGTCGTTGCGGACGTCACAAGACATTCTGTTCTAGTTCGGTGGTTGATCCTTCCACTCAGTTTTTTATTGCAGAGGTCAACCGGCTCTCTGACCGAACACGCTGAGCTACCGGTGCCGGCTGTTACCACTCGGCTGCCGCCACTTCATGGTAAAAATGGCCGCGCGCAGGTATATATTTGACGACCGAAATTATCTTGCGATTTTCTCAATAAGGCTTGAGAAGTACGCGCTACTGCTTACCCATTCTGTTGTCCTAATGGAGTACTACGAGTGTACGAAGTTTGCAGTAAATCCGCGTTCCAAACGTCGCGGCCTTCCCTTGTTAGTCCTGCTTCTCGCACCGCAAGCGGAAATGAACGACAAGTGATGCGGGTCACACGAACGAATAATAAACAACAGCGCAAAAAAACAGTAATTTGTCCGCAGTACCGGCCGTTGTGGTCGAGCGGTTTTAGGCGATTCAATCTGGAACCACGCGACCGTTACTGTCGCAGGTTCGAATCCTGCCTCCGGCATGGATGTGTGTGATGTCCTTAGGTTAGTTAGGTTTAAGTAGTTCTACGTCCTAGGGGACTGATGACCTCAGATGTTAAGTCCCATAGTGCTCAGAGCCATTTGAACCATTTTTTGTCTGTAGTGCACTACAAAATTCCATTTTTCTTGGAATGCCAGCAACCAACAAAGAGGTACATTTTTTGCCATTGTTACCTGGAATCGTTCTCCAAAATCGGTTTTACAAAAGTGAAGTGATTCACTTGTTTTGAATCTTCCTTCAAATTGTGTGTCACGTTTTTTTTTTCGTTTTTTAATTTTGAAATACGAGAGGCGTTCAGTAGGTTGGTTTTATTCAGGACTCCGATACAGAATATTATTCCCTACTCTGTTGGCAACAAAACCATATTTTTGAACATAATCTCCGTTCAATGTCACGGCCTTACGCCACGTTACCGCGAGGGCCTGTATGCCCGCATGGTACCACCAGTGCTCGACGTCGAAGTCAGTGTCTTGTTGCCTGAGTTACATCACCCACGTACTACTTCCCTCGGAGTGGATCCCTCCTTGCACCAAACAGGTGGAAGTCGAAGGTGCGAGATCCGGGCTGTAGTGTGGATGAGGAAGAACAGTCCAGTGAAGTTTTGTGAGCTCCCCTCGAGTGTGTAGACTTGTCTGAGGCCTTGTATTGTCTTGGAAAAGCAGAAGTTCGTTTCATATTTGTGACAGCGAACACGCTGAAGACGTTTCTTCAATTACCAGAGTTTAGAACAATGCTTTTCATAGTTGATCTTTGTGCCACGAGGGACGGCATCAAACAGAATAATCCCCTCAGAGTCTCAAAAGACAGTCGCCATGACTTTATCGCCTGATGGTGCTGCTTTGAACTTTTTCGCCGGAGGAGAGGTGGTGCGAAACCACTCCATGGATTGCCGGATTGTTTGCGGTTCCAAGTGATGAGCGGTTGTGACGATGTTCGTCGAAAAATTTTCATGGTCAGGCTCGTTACACGCAAGTATGAGGGTAATCCCAAAAGTAAGGTATCCTATTTTTTTATAAGTACTCGTACATAAACCTGTTTATTTCTAAAATGGTTTACGTCAGTTTACAGCTTGAACATTTATCTATTTTTCAACATAATCACCATTTCTGTCGATGCATTTTTGTAGACGCTGCGGCAGTTTTTGTATGCCCATGTCAGACCAGCTCGCCGCCATGCTGTTGAGAAAGTTATGAACCTCTTCTTTCACCTCGTTGTCGGAGCTGAATCGCTTTCCGGCCAAATGTTCTTTTAACCTAGGGAACAGGTGATAGTCACTAGGCGCCAAGTCAGGACTATAGGGTGGGTGGGTGATTATGCTCCCCTGAAACTGTTGCAGGAGAGCAACGGTTTGCCGAGCGATGTGTGGGCGAGCGTTGTCATGGACAATGTGTACGCCCTTGCTCAACATTCCTCTTCTCCGGTTCTGAATTGCGCGTTTGGGTTTTTTCATAGTCTCACAGTACCTGTCAGCGTTAATTGTGGTCCCAGAGATTCAGCTCCGACGACGAGGTGAAAGAAGAGGTTCATAACTTTCTGAAGAGCACGACGGCGAGCTGCTATGACATGGGCATACAAAAACTGCCACAGCGTCTACAAAAATACATCGATGGAAATGGTGATTATGTCGAAAAATAGCTAAATGTTCAAGCTGTAAACTGACGTAAACCATTGTATAAATAAGCAGGTCTATGTACTCATAAAAAAATAGGAGACTTTACTTTTGGCATTACCGTCGTGATTCCGCGCTTATGGTCCTTCGTTGCTCTTTACGGTCTTGTGTTAAGCGGTGAGGAACCGAGCGGGCACACACCTCTCAGTACCCCAACCGGTCCACGAGTGTGTCAGCACTGCCAACAGAGTCGTTCAGTTGAGCAGCGAGGTATTTGATTATGAGAGGTCGATCACCACGAATGAGAGTGTCCGCACGTTCCAACATTGCAGGAATATCGGCTGTGTCCGGCCGGCCGGCACCCGGGAGATAGGACAGGTTTGCGCGACCTTGTTGCGATGATGACAGACGGCTCGCCCAACGACTCACCGTGCTTTTGTTCACTGTCAAGTCTTCGTAGACATTTTGCAAGCGCCTATGAATATATGCAGTGCTCTGTTTTTCCACCAAAAGTGCTTGGAACGTACCTACATTACAGACGCTATTTTGACGGCAATGTACAGCGCCGCCACCTATGAGAACTTTATGAAACTATAGGAGTCGAAGTAGCAATGCTGTACAAAGTCCCTCAACAAATTCCACAGTTTCTCAAACAAAATTGGCGGAGAAAAAAATGTGTTGCATCATTTACTGAACGTACCTCGTATTAAGGTGAGAGTGCAGCGGCAGAAATAGCGCAGTTAAGATTGGTGAGGGACTGTTTGGGTCGTAGTATGCTCTAGTTAACAGCGTAAAAAGTGCCAGCCTGCAATCTTGTTCTTCTACGTGAACTGATGGAGTTGCAGGGGGCAGAGGAAGCCGTCTCCGGCCAGCACTTACACTTGTCTTGTACTCATCATTTCGTCATCATTCATGAAAATGGCGAGATTGGACTGAGAAAAGGTTGGTAATTTGTACGGGCGCTGATAACCGCGCAGTAGAGCGCCCCACAAACCAAACATCATCATCATCATCATCATCATTAGACTGCCGTGGCGAGAGGAGCGAGGCAGAGCCAAGAATTTCTATATACTGTTTCTCCACTTTGTGTCTCGTACCGAGCGTGTACGAAAGTTCAAATGACGCAGAGAATAACGAACATTTATATATTTCCTACATTCGAAAGTAAATTTTGTAATCTAAGACGAAATTAACATGTACAACAAACAAATTTCACTTCACTTACCGAAAAATTAACATTCAGCAACGACTATTATGCATGATAACTTTTGAATTCTTGGATGCCATCGTTGGAAACGGAATACTATCGGAGAAAAGTATTCGCGTTCTGCCGATTTCGAACCAGGGAGCCAAGCGCACTAGATGAAATGGAAATAGTTGTGAACAGTCGTACGCGCGAATAGTTCTTGCGGATGGGGCAAAGCTAATGTTGGCTGCTTCCATTTATGTAAGTGGCAAAAGAGCGGTTGTCCGGGTCTCGGGACTACCAGCTAATTTCAACAAAACATTAACAAAGATGTCACGACTAATTTGTAGTGGATGTCAAAGCTCTACCTGATGTGCTAATTGAAAGTGACTGTGAGAAATGTTCATTGTCAGTAAGAACCAAGCGTATACATTCCCCTTTCATTAATTAATAGACCTGGGAATTAACTGTTCATCATTGCTGCCATGATGCCTCTTTACGCTTTGTGTCCCATTATAACAGTACCACAATTTAAAAACCGAGCGAGGTGGCGCAGTGGTTAGCACACTGGACTCGCATTCGGGAGGACGACGGTTCAATCCCGTCTCCAGCCATCCTGATTTAGGTTTTCCGTGATTTCCCTAAATCGTTTCAGGCAAATGTCGGGATGGTTCCTTTGAAAGGGCACGGCCGATTTCCTTCCCTAACCCGAGCTTGCGCTCCGTCTCTAATGACCTCGTTGTCGAGGGGACGTTAAACACTAACCACCATAATTTAAAATTATTTGTTCAGATTCTAGGTGATACCACATCAGACAATTCAACGTCCTCAGGGGGAAAGCCACTCCTTCTTTGATAAATAGTTCTGATCGTTGCGTCAATGTCTCTATACAAACAAAAGAAATGAAACGATCGTATGGCATTGTTGGCAGGGAGGCCCCATGCGCGGAAGTTGGGCCGCCGTATTGCAAGTCCTTTTTAGTTGACGCCTCTTCGGCGACTTGCGAGTCAATGATGATGAAAGGCACACGCAACACCCAGTCATCACGAGGCAGAGAAGATCCCTGACCCCGCCGGGAATCGAACCCGGGACCCCGTGCGTGGGAAGCGAGAACGCTACCGCAAGACCACGAGCTGCGGACTCTATATCAACAGTTCTGCTCTAAATTTAAAAAAAATTGTTAATTGAAACTACAAAATTAAACTTACTCACTCTTAATATGCTAGTCGCAACTATGGGGGAGGTGAGTAGCTTTTTAACGTCCAGCAGCGGCGGATGTTTGCCCTAGTACATCCAAGGGATGAGTGTTGCCTTGTCAAGTACAAGACCAGGGGAAAAATGCTCCTGTCTCTTTAAAAGACTCTGACTGAAAAGTGGGGTACCGCCTGCCTCACTCTGCCCTCCTCAGAGCCTTTAGAGATTTCAAAAATTTTCGCTTGTGAACTTATTCACATTTTTTTAGCATGCAACTCATCTTAAACTCCACAAGCTCCCATAACCGTAACTCACACCCACTCCATCGCTGTAAGTCGCTCAGTCCCATCCACCATAAGTTGCCCTTTCTCACTCACTCATTCAATCCAGATTATCGTCATTATGTCTTTGTGTCTCTCTGTCAATGTCCCCTGTGTCACAGCTACTACAGTCTCCTCTCTCTGTCACTGTCTCCCTCCTGCTCTTTCTTACTGCTAGTATCTCATTCCTTCCTCCCTACTGCTGCTGTCTCTTCCCATTGTCGGTGTCTCTCTCTTGCTCGTTGTCATTGTCTCATACTCTGTCTTATTATCACTGGCTCTCACCCACTTTGACTTACTCTTTCTCTTTATTCCGCCTCCCACTACCGCTGTTTCCTTCATTCTCTTGCTAGAAATGTTCTGTCATTATCAACTATGTTCCATTGCCACTGTGACCCTCTCTTAATTTCACACTGCCATTGACTCCCTCGTTCCTTCCATAACACAACCATTTCTTCCAGTATTTATTATGTTTCTGTCTCTTTGCCACTGCCACTGGCTTCTTCTCTCTCAGCACAGGAATACCCGAATACGTTCGCATGCCAAAATTTTTGGGAACAAGTTTGGAGGTGCTGAGGAAGGTAGAATGAGGTAGTTGGGACCTCAATTTCTAAATAAACAGGAACATATTCGCATTTTCTGTGCTCTGATATGAGCTTTTTCCGCTGGTTCCATTGTTTTCCCTGCTGCACCAGGGCATGTAACTCATATGAAAAGAAATGTATTGGCCAGTAAACTTTAGATAGAGTATCTACGTGCAAATGAAATAACGTGAAACTAATTTCACATCTTACACTGGATTTCAGGTGAAAAAAAAAATTGCATGTTCCTCAGTACTACAACAAGGTGTACCCAGACGGTAACGGATGCATTTTACAACATATTTCTGCGAGCTCATATCAGATTTTTCGTGAAGAAGTAGGATAACTTTGAACATCTGTATCTCGCAAACTGATAAAGGTAAGAAGCAAAAGTTTAAGGTTGTTTGAGATCGGGATCTTAGGAATGTATAGTAAAAATTTCAGCCTTTTGCTGTGCAAAAACCGCCTGGGAATAATAGGCTGGATTTTGGTCCGCTGGTGACGGGGAAAAAATAGTAAAAAAATCCTTTTTGTGCGGTTTTCCAAACAACCGCCTACGAACTAATAGTACCTCTCTAAGTCCCATCAAGCCCACCGTAGAATACTGAAAACGCATAAAAAGCCAACCGATTTTCTCCATTTGCCTAAGCAAGACTAAGTGTGAAGTATTCATACTTTGACCCTGTGCTGTATGATAGTGACACTAAGCTGGGTACACGAGTGATCCATAGCCCAAGTACTGTCCGAAATATTTGACTCCCGAGGTATGAATACCGGAAAATCCCGTTTTTAATGGTTCAAATGGCTCTGAGCACTATGGGACTCAACTGCTGAGGTCATTAGTCCCCTAGAACTTAGAACTAGTTAAACCTAACTAACCTTAGGACATCACAAACATCCACGCCCGAGGCAGGATTCGAGCCTGCGACCGTAGCGGTCCTGCGGTTCCAGACTGCAGCGCCTTTAACCGCACGGCCACTTCGGCCGGCGCTCCCGTTTTTATGCGCGGCGTTTTGCAACTTATTAGGTATGCATGCTTTCGCATACATACCTAAATAGAAAACACGGCACGTAATCTCATCAGTGTCCAGTAGATTACGGAACTTAAAAGTCCCTTCTGATGGGTGCGGAACCATCAGCATGAGTCCGAGAAACTGCCACTAACAAGCTTCTGGCACGTGTGGAAGCCAGCACGTTTCCAAATATTTTGACGTCGGCCTTGGCGAGTAATGTGTTTGCTCCTTTCCGCCTCCCCGCTTCTTCCCAAAGAAATAACTCTAAGCTGTAACACGAAATTGTTTATATGAATAGTACAATGATCACGACGTCATCAGAAGGTTTTTTAATAAAGAGATTTGATTATAAAAATGAAGAATCGGGAAATAACTTCTCAGACTTACGAATCGCTGATTAAACGGAATGTGTCAGAATTCTTCTTTTTTTACATGTAAATTATCACGTTATTGTTTTCTATCTTTTGCCTGCAGCTGTGAGCCGTTACGGACGTGTCTTCACTGCCGTAGCGTTAGCTGCGAATCACTAGAGGACAGCGGCCGCTGGGGAACGCCGCGTGTCGTTGTCGAGCTTGACCGCGAAGGTAACGTTTGTATACCGTGTCAGTCAGAAGACGAAACCGCTACTAACGTAAACGCATATAAAATACATTTTGTTGTAAATTATAGGTTTTTTCTGCCAAAAATTGGCGCCCCTTCGGTTTGCCTACACGCTCTTCAGAATGTGCTGGAAACCTTAAACTGTTTTAGATTAGATTAGATTAGTTTTTCGTTCCATAGATCCGTGCTGAGGAGATCCTCGTGGATGTGGAACATGTCAATTTATTTATTTATTTATTTTAAGCTGAAATAACAATACTAATAGTATGACTATATACATCATTTGTTTCTATTAAAAATTCGTCAATGGAGTAGAAGGGGTTGGCCACTAGTATGTCTTTCAGGCTCCTTTTTAACTGATCTTTATTTGTAACTAAACTTTTTATGTTTGCTGGCAAATTATTGAAGGTGAGTGATCCTGAGTAGTGGACCCCTTTTTGAACTAAAGTAAGTGCTTTTAAGTCCTTGTGCAGATCATTTTTGTTCCTGGTATTGTATGTATGAACTGAGCTGTTTGTTGGGAAAAGAAATATATTATTTAGGACAAATTTCATTAAGGAGTAAATATACTGAGAGGCAGCAGTTAGTATACCCAGTTCTTTGAAGGGGTTTCTACAGGACGTCTGTCAATTTACTACACAAATAATACGTATTACACCCTTTTGGACTCTGAAAACTTTTGTTTGACTTGAAGAGTTACCCCAAAATATTATACCATATGACATTATGGAATGAAAGTAGGCAAAGTATGCAAGCTTTTTCATTTTTATGTCGCCTATGTCTGCTAACACTCGAATTGCAAATACAGATTAGTTAAGGTGTTTCTCCAGTTCTGTGGTATGCTCCTCCCAACTGAATTTATTATCAAGTTGTAATCCCAGGAATTTAAGACTGTCAACCTCTTCTATCTGCTCTTCTTCATACTTCATGCGTATGCTAGGTGGAAACCTCCTACAGGTTCTGAATTGCATACAGTGAGTCTTTTCGGAGTTCAATGTCAGTGAGTTGGCTTTAAACCATTTATTAATATCCATGAAAACATCATTAGCAGATCTTTCTAGAACTACACTCGACATACTATTTATTGCAATACTTGTGTCATCTGCAAACAAAACGAACTCTGCTTCTGGCAGTGCAACTGATGAGAGATCATTAATGTACACAAGAAAAAGCAATGGCCCTAAGATGGATCCTTGTGGGACACCACATGTAATTTCTTCCAATTCTGATGATGACTGACGACTTAATTCGCTAGTCCCTTGCACTGACACCCTTTGTTTCCTGTTAGTGAGGTATGACTTGAACCATTTTGCAGCACTGCCTGTGACACTATAGAATTCTAATTTATTTAAAAGGATGTTGTTGTTCACACAACCGAGTGCCTTTCACAAATCACAGAAAATACCTGCTGTTTGTAACTTGTTATTTAATGAATTAAGTACATTTTCACTATAGGTGTTAATAGCCTTCCCGATATCAGAACCCTTCAGAAATCCAAACTGTATTCTTGATAATATGTTATTTGTGGTCATATGGTTGAGAAGCTGCCTGTACATTACTTTTTCCAAAAATTTTTGAGAATGCTAGAAAAAGTGAAATCGGTCTGTAGTTTGATGGTATCTCTTTATCCCCTTTCTTGAATAGAGGCTTAACATCTGCATATTTTAGCCAGTCAGGAAATATCCCAGTTACAATTGACTGGTTACACAAGTAACTTAGAATTTTACTAAACTCACAAGAACATGCCTTAATTAACTTTGTTGATATTTCATCATAACCACTAGAATGCTTTGTTTTTAAAGATTTTACTATGGAAGTTATTTCTTTCGTGAAGTGAGTGACATATTCATGTACCTGAAGTTATTTATTTTCGATAAAAATACTGCGGTTACTTTTAAACAAGATCATTTTCCCAGACACGAGTCCTATAAGTAAGCAGATGTAGAGTGAAGTCAGTGCAATAACGCAGATGTTGTTAAATATCTATGTACATGACGTTCATGAATAAACAATACTTGTGAACCTGATGGCTCGCTTTTTTTCTTGCAGTATTCTTTGAATCTGATCGAAGTTAAGTCACAATTATTACCTCATTTGACCTCATGAAATGTAAGAATACAAAGGTTTCATTGTATCAACGGTGCTGTTTGTGAACGGTATCATTGTCGTAAGTCTACAGCAATAAGTCATGAATACGGACCGTCAAAGTAGCTTCCCATCTACCCTCAATCCAAGAATTTCGGTGTTTTGCGTTTCAGTCAATGACTCGCCCATTGTTGGAGGGTTGAATGTCAGCGCGAACTGTGAGAAACTAAATCTACCGAAAGTACTGAATGTTCTGAGAGCTTTTAATCTGATAGTCTGTGTTTCATTGTATTTAAGAGTCAGATTATCAGTCGCGAACAAGGAGTTCCTTTTTAACAACACATGATTTGATTTAGTATTCCGTACGCAGTAACTTCCTCATCTGACGAAGATTTACCATAGGTTATTCGAGGTTGTAAGCCAAGTGGTGTAGCGGAACGTTCTCTTGTTCCACTATAAATTCGCTGAAACTTGCGCCAAAAGGGGAAAGATCTATAACAGCCTGTCTGAACACTAATGTACAGAATTAAACGCGCTAAATTAAATTAAAAACTGACAAATTAGAAAAGCCAGTCGCAGGAGCTACGATTCACACTGTCCAGATAAATATAACCACGGTACATAATCAGCGTTGCACTGCCATGAAGGTAATAATGGCTGTTGACTAAATAGCCCTCCACAGAATGCCCTAACACAAACACCTCTTAGAAACTTCAACAATGTCACGTTCTGGGTATTCGCTCAATTGATGAACCCTGGAAGACAGTAGGAAATCAACCAAAGATATCCATCAGTACTGTTCTGGTGTGATGGTAGAGTTCATGGGTACATTTCCTCGCTGACAACAACAGCACAAAAAGTAACCTTAGAGGCACATACAGGAATATATTTAAGAGAATTTTTACTTCTGTCTGAAAAACATGTTAGGGTTTCACATTCCGTCAACCTGGAAGTTATTAGAGACAGTAATTTTACTTAAGAAACTGTCAAAAAAGTGTATGTGTGTAAAAAACTCGGCAATAGTGCGGTCTAAACAAACACACATCGATTAGAAGCTACTACTAGATCTCTTCCAAATCAGGTGCGTACAGACCAGAACTTCATCCAATGGAATCGTACTATGAGCTCCCACGAATCCAGTTTCACACCGTTGCTTATTCTATGTATGGAGAGCGCTAGAGGAGTTTTCTAGTTTCCACCATTTTCTTGGGTCTGGGAAATACGTTAGATGTTCTGTAATGTTTCTGGCGCTCATAACGTCATTTCCAGTGGATTATAGGAAAGAAGGGTGACAGGTAAGATCGATGCAAACGTTGCAGATCATATTCGCGCCATGTCACAGGCATTGTTTTCAGAACTCTATTGGTGGCCCCGCTTATATGATTGGAAATACACAACATATTGTCTGAGAAGGGAAGCAAAAGTCCTTCTTGATCTCGAAAATCCACGAATCGAGTTTTATGAAACTGTTGTGGTGTTTTTGGACACTTTGCCCGAACTGTTACGGGAATCGTCACTTTAAGTTGGCGCGAGTAATGAATGAATGGGCAAATATCCTTTAGGGACAGTACGAATGTACGTTGTGGACAGTTGGGAATGTGGGTCTCACGGGAAGCGATAAGTCCCTGCAGTCGCACTATCCTCTGTGCTCTCGGTGGCTCAGATGGATAGAGCGTCTGCGTATAAGCAGGAGATCCGGGGTTCGAGTCACGGTCGAGGCACACGTTTTCAGCTGTCCCCATTGAGGTATATCAACAACACCTGTTGGCAGCTGAGGGTTTCGATTAATTATCATTTCTTTCTAGAGAAGCTGCATGGTCATCATTGGTATCTGTTCTTTCAGAGCAGTTACTATCTTCATAAAGAACAAGCATGCCGTTAGTATACTTATTTTGTCTAACTACCAACTCTCTACCCTCATCAACTCATTTACACAGAATACTCTCTGTAAGTACGAACGTGTGAGTGTATGTAATTCAGATCTGCCTGTAAGAGTAACAGAGACACTCCTGTGCTTTCAGGTAGTGTAATGCGAGCTTTGCTGAAGCTCTCCAGTGAAGCTTACCAAGGGGCATATTTTTGAGTCAGAACCTTCCCGTTTGTTTCTCTAAGAAATACTGGTAGTGGTACACACCCCCGACACCCTACAGCAAAGAATGCTCTTTACGTGAACGCCATTGGCTGGTCTGTTTGAGAGGTAGGCAAAGTTGCTTTTCGGTGACAGAGTTTTTCTCCCTGCTACCGCTCGCTGAACCACTGGATATCTATCCCTAACCTTTTAAAACAAAGTGGTCTTCCGGGCAACGCCCAAGAGCTGGAGGCTTGCGAAGCTGTGTGTTGGGTGGGACGCCGATCTAGTAAACGTGGACGTTCTTCGGAACATGCATTGGTACAATTTTGTTTCGGTTAGTGAGGGCAGACACCTTACTTTTGTGAGGAAACTGCTTCCCTAATTTCACTAAACGTTTTTCGAGTAATTTTTGCGAATGATGCCTGTACTTGATTCCTCGATTTATTCGTACCAATATGGACCCCGTCCTATCAGCACTGGGGCTTATTTACTTGAAAATCACATTGCGTTTGTTTAAAAGCAGTGCTTTCTTCATTTTGATTGCGTTACGGTACTGATATTAATTAATTGCATGTAAGGTTACGAGCGTATTTTTTGGCATTCACTGATGTGAGCTCTATTGTTACTCGATGTGTCATACTTCATATTTGTACGCTGGATATTTTTCAAGCAGAAGTTTTCGATAGTCGATATGTCCCGCCACAGAGGTTCTGAATACAAGCAATGTGATCTTTGGTTGTCAGCAGCATTGTTGCCAGTAGCATTCACTGAGAAGTAAGTGAGGTGTAGAAATAACTTGCAGAACACAGAGATGTAAATGCAGAGGATGTTACTTTTTGGAAATATGATTTGGTAAAGATTTATTTGAGAAATTAAGCTTTTCTGGTGATATCTCTACATTGCTTGCTCACCCGTGATTTATCATGAGATTGAGAAAGACAAATATATAGCGGTTTTCTCTTCTGTTAGTTTGATTATCGAGACGATATTATACAAAATCATCTGTTCACATAGTCTGCACTCAGAATTATGGAGTTACAACTCTTTTACCATTTTATTAACTAATTTCACGGCAGTCATATTTTTTATAAAAAAATGATTTTCTTAAGATGATTATAATTGTGAAGGAATGACAGTTTGCCAAACAGTCCCATTTTCAATCACTTAATACGTCGAATTTCTACCACCGTCTGCTCAAGAAAGTGTTGCTTTCCAATTGTGTGTTGTCACTCTGAACTGAGCGGAAACATAGCATAACGTGTCTAGCCGTTTTTTTTGCGTAGCACTGGTCGAGGTTTTTCTTTAGTTGGTTTTCTGCTGCGCTGCGTGTTTTTATTTTCGCCACTTTCGAGCAGTACCGACTTTCCGTTGCCGCAAGGTAAGTCATAAAAGTCATCAGTTTAATATCAGCCAGAACATAATAAGACAATCTACATTAAAGCTTTGCATTTCAAAACTATTACCAGGTTCTGTTTAGGTAAAGTCTTATTCATTGAGTGTAGCGTTCCATTTGCGTGTATGTCATCTAATGTTTGGAATTTTATTTAGTCTGTTTGCGTACATTAATTTACAGAGCATTTTAATAGAAGCATTTTGGATATTTATTCTTTCAAAATTCGTTTTCTAATTTTATGTATAACTTTTATTCTGTTAATTTTGTGTGTTGCAAGTGTAAGTCACATACTGTGACGTCACACATTGTACTAACGTTCACTGCACTCGGCTATGTAGACAGGACAGCTTGTTTAGTATACAGTTTTACGTTACCGGATTATGTTTGATAAAAGTTAATTGCAATACAGTTGTTCAGCTTCAGTTGGATTTGACGACTCTTTTTATCTTATAGGATTTTTGTAATCACACCACTTGCCTTGTTCAGGTTCACCTACAACACAAACATACACAAAGTTAAAGAGTAACAAACCAGTCCAGTTTACAACGCGCAAGAACAACACATCAGACACTTCTACTAAAATTGGCGGGAGAGCTTTGACTTCCACTTGAGTCATTTGTAGCACGATCTGTCTCCGCGTGCGATTAAATAGTGGTGGAGGAGGTTTTGTCCCTTTCTGTTACTAAGTTGCATGTGTCTTTCCCAACATTAGTGTGGACTTATTCTCCCTTTTTGTGTGGATTCTCTGCTCTGACATCACTACCTTTGACGCCATTCGCCTGGTGTTTGCCTTGCAATTCTATGTAAGCCTGACTGAGGGAATAAGTAGAGATTATCGTTAACTTAATGCTAGCCCTTTTATCCCACGTGGTTTATCGACCATTGTAGTAAATTCACAGTCTTAATCGGAGTTGCCTTTCAAATGTCTCCCTCCTCCATGTATCCACATGTCCTTTAAATCTTCGAGCGAAAGTAGCTGATTTCAAGTGAATTTCTAATCAGATTTTATTCGTAACGAATGTCTCTGAGAAGGAAATTTCTTCGTAGTGCAGACGAGCCGTATTACTGGGGTCTAACAGTTGCGTAAGCTAATTTTAAGGCCTTGGTAAAATATTCCAGCCGGATGACACACCACGCATGGTGGCTAATAGTAAAACTAGAGTTATTTGCTCCTTTATTTCGATACGCCAGGGTAAACATCAAATTCCATGCTATACGGCAGCTTGCGCTACTGCTTACGTATAATAATAACCAGTCTTCCTACGTTATTTTCTTCACGCAGAGCGAGGTCAGAGTTAAACGAGAGTAGGCCTAATAGTGAGCTTGTATATCATTTTTTCCACCGTCTTAGAAACAGAGAAAGAACCTTGCACTCTGAGGTTCCTGCAAACTTATAAGTAAAAAAAAGAAAATTGTGTGACAAGGGCCTCCCGTCGGGTAGACCGTTCGCCTGGTGCAAGTCTTTCGATTTGACGCCACTTCGGCGACTTGCGCGTCGATGGGGATGAAATGATGATTAGGACAACACAACACCCAGTCCCTGAGCGGAGAAGATCTCCGACCCAGTCGGGAGTCGATCCCGGGCCCTTAGGATTGACATTCCGTTGCGCTGACCACTTGTTTTTTTTTTTTTTTTGTTATCTCATTTTGTTCGTTTTCGTTCGTTGCATCTGCTCGGGGCGGATGTCAAAAGACATCCGTTTCAGTTCGTCATTGATCCATTAACTTAGTTTTTTTTTTATTATAGAGGGCAGCTAACTCTCTGACCGAACACGCTGAGTTACCGTACCGGATATCACTCAGCTACCGGGGGTGGACAACTTTTAAGTAAAAATTTATAATAGGATTAGTAGCCTTGCAGTTTAAATTACGTGAAGTTGCACTGTAATTTTGGAATGGCAAAACGAAGAGCTTTGTTAAAATTTGGTGCTAATGCAATTGATAAACAGAAGATCAAATTTATACAGTGATCAGGTTGTTAATTATGAAGTTATTATGCAGGATATAATTAATTCAACTCACTAAGTTAAACATAATCTTTTTGATCAATTTAAATCTGCGCTACTATCCATACTACGCCGTTAACTCTAGGCGATGTTCATCGTCTTACTTCTAATAGATTACGTAGAAATCACAAACTACTTTTTTGTAAATTTCTAATAATAAATACGAAATTTCGACTTACAACTGGATGACAATATCAAATGTATTCTTCAAGAATGGAGACCATGTTTCGTTCTGTGTCAGACTATAAATCCAAAAGATCAGGGCTCGAACTTAGCTTATTTTCTACCTCTTTATTTCTTTAAATTTCACATTCCCCAATAACTTGCTGAATGAATCAGCCCTCTGGTCGATGGATAATAGTGATGTCTCATATCCTGTAAGACAATGGAGGTAAAAATAGAGAAGATGGCGAATCCATGCTGAGAGCAGACTTTGGTTGAAGCCAGCGGGCGGGGTACTCTGCAGTCTTGTAAAGAACAAAACAATGGTTTTGTAAGTAGGCTGTTTATATTTTCTCTATGTAAGTAGGCTGTTTATGTTTTCTTATTGGCAACGTTACGTAGCGCTCAATATGAAAATCACTGGCTGTGCTGTGTGCAGTCTGTGGCTAGTTTGCATTGTTGTCTGCCATTGTAGTGTTAGGCAGCTGGCTGTGAACAGCGCGTAGCGTTGCGCAGTTGGAGGTGAGCCGCCAGCAGTGGTGGATGTGGGGAGAGAGATGGCGGAGATTTGTAATTTGTCATGAACTGCTATATTTATACATGATGATATCAAGGTAAATACATTGTTTGTTCTCTATTAATATCTTTCATTTGCTAACTATCCCTATCAGTAGTTAGTGCCTTCAGTAGTTTGAATCTTTTATTTAGCTGGCAGTAGTGGCGCTCCTGTATTGCAGTAGCTTGAGCAGCGAAGATTTTTGTGAGGTAAGTGATTTGTGAAAGGTATAGTTTAATGTTAGTTGGGCCATTCTTTTGTAGGAATTTTTGAAAGTCAGATTGCGTTGCGCTAAAAAAAAAATATTGTGTATCAGTTTAAGGACAGTCGTGTATAATTGTTCAAAGTGTTTCATCATCATGATGCTATGTTTTACACGGTCTTGTGTGGCTTGAGACCAATATGCTGAGAGGAAGGCATGGTAAAACTCTCCTTCACTGTGGCAATCGTGAATTACCGATCGCATTCTTACAGCTGGTTCATTCTCCAAGTAGCCACACACAAATTCTAATCTGTGTTCTAATGACCAGTTGGGAGGAAAACAATGAGAGAACTGATGGAGCCACGCTTGTGGATGAATGTCGTTGGCAGAATTCTTAAATGTTTTGAATTTACGTGTAGTAATGAACAGCTTATAGTCAAAATCATCATGTCGGCGAGTCGCATGTCGGTCATTGTTAGGTCGTGTCGGCCGTTCCATCTCAAAATTCGGTGCACATTGCCAATTTCTTTCATAACTTCCGAAATGCCCTGTGTTATTATTTTGCGGCTTTTCGGTATTTCTAAGTCCCTCTTCCCGTGTTGGAGCGCGAGTGTCCTCTGAAATACGTAATTCTTGTATTACCTGTGTCAGCTGATCTTGTACTTCCCGGATTTCTCTTTGGTGTTGTGTATTAATTTGATTCTGATTTTGTTTCAGTTTCCTAATTTGTTCGCTCTCTACTGTGTTATTAAAGACTACCGGTTTTGTGTCATTCAGATTATCATCTACCTTCGTAGATAAATTATTTAGCTGATCCGAAAGTTCAACTACTTTCTCTGATAATGAACTAATTTCCTCCATGTGTCTTTCTACTGTGTCCTTTAAGTTTTCCTGAGTTTTTGTAAGTTGTGTAACCGAATCGGTAGATGCAACTGAGTCAATTTTAGCTTGCAAGGTCTCATGATTTTCATGAACAATAATTTGCAGTTCTTTTATGGCTGCTTCGTGATTCTGTAATGCATTTTCATGCCGCGAAAAAATAGGTTGAAAATGCTCACAAATTTGTGTTTTTACGTCGTTACAGACTTTTTGACATTTCGATTCGATTTTATGTAACTCAGTAGTTAAATCTTCACGTGTTTGTTCAAGTGTGGTGTCTAACTTTTGAAGATTTTGTTCCATTGTGTCTAACTTTTGAAGCTTTTGTCCCATTTGTTTCTGATTTTGTTCAAGTGTTGTGTCTAACTTTTGTAGCTTTTGTCCCATTTGTTGCATTAACTGTAATAATAATGCACTGGTGTCTGAAACATGTTCCTCAGTGCTTTTCGGCAGTGAATTTGCACCGGCAACATTCACATTTTGACAAGCGGAAAACGTGTCTTGACTCATTTGGGAAAACGGTGAGGACGCAAAACCTGAATCTACAGTATTTGCAAAATTGTTTCCTGTCATTTCGGATTCCTGAGGCGAGCTGTTGCCGACCGATCGATCGATAATGCTTCCCTCTTCACTAATTGTTTCACTGTCCACGCCATTGTTTGCCGCCCGCTCCATTTCCCTATGCATAATTATCAAATTACTACTTTGAACATCAGTTAATTCATTACTCGGTGGCGCTAACACACTGCTTTCGTTTTCACTGTCATTTCTCAGTTCACTTTGGAGCCTAGTATTACGTTTTTCACACGCCATTATTGTCACAGTATTTCACACGACTACACAGAAAAACACAATTTGAAGATCACAAATAAGAGAACACATTAACATAACACGGAAAATAATATCTAGTTAATTGCAGCTGCGAAATACTTGGTGCAAATCTACATGCATGCCACAACTGTTTTACTGTACAAAAATGAAAGACTGCAACTACAAAGGAGATTTTCTCTACAATTACGCGCTAGCAATAAACAATAGCTACACTAATTACACAAACTACAAGAAAAAATCAGAAGATTCCAGTGAGGTATCCTCGGCTAAGGGTCGACATATGAAACGTCCCCTTTGAACAATAATACACGACTGTCCTTTACCTGACACACAATATTTTTTAGCGCAACGCAATCTGACTTTCAAAAAAATCCCTACGAAAGAATGGCCCAACTAACATTAAACTATACCTTTCACAAATCACTTACCTCACAAAAATCTTCGCTGCTCAAGCTACTGCAATACAGGAGCGCCACTACTGCCAGCTAAATAAAAGATTCAAACTACTGAAGGCACTAACTACTGATAGGGATAGTTAGCAAATGAAAGATATTAATAGAGAACAAACAATGTATTTACCTTGATATCATCATGTATAAATATAGCAGTTCATGACAAATTACAAATCTCCGCCATCTCTCTCCCCACATCCACCACTGCTGGCGGCTCACCTCCAACTGCGCAACGCTACGCGCTGTTCACAGCCAGCTGCCTTACACTACAATGGCAGACAACAATGCAAACTAGCCACAGACTGCACACAGCACAGCCAGTGATTTTCATATTGAGCGCTACGTAACGTTGCCAATAAGAAAACATAAACAGCCTACTTACATAGAGAAAATATAAACAGCCTACTTACAGTTTCTCTCACAAAACACAGTGTGGAACTTGGTTTCTCTTCTTAAAGCCGCCGAACTGACAGTCATATATTACTCTGTACTTAGATACAAATGCTTTCGTGGAGGCATAGTAATAATCAGAGAGCCGATAACATAATTTATTATTGCGAAATTTCATTCGTTCAGCAGTGACTACATCGCAGCTAAATAGCCGATCGTTTTAATGAACTATTAGCCGTAATAGTTAACAGTACAAACGGCATAAAATACTTCTTAACATTTCACTGCCAAAATGTACGACTTTCATTATGTAAGTACTGAAATTAAGGTTTTTAATAAGAGGTACTCGGACAGTACTGTATGAAAATCGTTGAGCTTAGGTGCAGTTGAGCAGTACCACTAAAATTAAAACGGTTGAATGTCAAGAAAAGCCTATCTTTGTCTCTCCCACACATTTTACCCACTTCTAAGAATTCATTCTACATACTGTCAATTTCATTTGACAATTTTGCACACTCGGGAATATGTATTTCACGTGTGATTTTAGCTTACCATTGAAATCACTATTGTACTTATGTGCAGCCATGATGCCTGTAAACATAATTTTCTACAATAAGGTATCGTTTTATATTCAATGATATAACACTCCAGTGATTCGTGAAATTGAAACCTTTATTTCACAAACAAAACAAACTTTCAGCTTATTAACCAGCTTAGATTATTTCATATATAGTTCGCTTTCCTTCAAAGATAATTGGTTTAGCCCTACTGTATTTGCATTCACTTTTGTTTCTGTGAGAAAAAGACTTTCGGTTTTCTCATTGCATGAACCATACTGGACTAATACCAAGTGACAGTCAAGTGGTCATTGAAGTCTCACGTCAGCACTCAAGTCCAGAAAAAAATAGTGTTAAACAGTTACTTATACTACACTAACTATTAAATTAACTGACTTCTGTGGATATACATATAGCATTACTTGCCAAACCAGGTGCACCACCTTGATATCACTTGATGTACTAGGATGTAGTCGTGACAACTCTTAATTTAGGCTACAATGAATTTGTTGTTAAGCAATACAATACCCTTCGTCTCTATAGTTCTTCTCCTGCAAGGTCTTTATCCCATGATTCAAATGACTATTTTGCTGCTTGAAGCATCCTTTTGGCTGCTGAGAAGCTTGATTACTTCCTGTTTTACATATTTGCTTCACATACAGCGTAGAACTTTCTCTTGATATGAAGAGTGGCGTGAGGCAGTGTGTCTGAATTGAGGGGAACGTCATCTGGCAACACTAAAACACAAACAGATGCTTAAAATTAGCATTACATGTCAAAATCTTTGATGCACATAAATCATTATTACTTTCTGCAGAAGTGGTGTACAAAATAAACAACGCTCTTCCAACACAACAATTAGCGAAAAGTAGAATAATCACATAAGCAAAACAAGGAAAGAATTAATGTGTTGAAAATTTTAAATCAATAATTTGTTGACTAGTCACGACATTCACACGCTGGATTATCTCAAATGTTAACATTTAAGTAAAGTAGGCAGTGCATTGACAGCTGTTGTGACACCAGCTGTCAACAGCAGCGGAAAGCAAATATAACATCGAATAAATACTTATCATACATCTTGCTTTTGGCACCTACAAGCACAGAGAATAGTAACATTATTGCAAATCGTTCTACTGCAGTACCGAAAGTTATGGAAATAATTAGAATCGTAAAACTAAGCAGTGTCTTATTTATACTTTAGACCTATAAAATTACGGCACTGTTAGCTTCTAAAATGAGTATATGATCTCAGAACACGAATGTTGAGAAAGTAAATCACTCAACACTTCTTGGTGACCTCTGATAAACGTATTTCATACAGAAACATGAAGTTGGAATCTATGAATTAACATACCTTTTGCAAAAGTTTTCGATGAGCAGAAAAATTAATGGCACAGCATATTGTGTTCCATGTAGACCCTCGCCAGTTCTTTCTCTGCATTCCCCCGTAGAGCTTTCTCAAGCTACATCTTTGGAAAATCTGAAATCGATGGGAGACAAACACGCTACACCACAAATAAAGAAGTAGCACACATTTGTCCGCAATAACAGTGGCCAAATAACACATTAGCGAGACAACTTACACATGAAATGTTATCCTTGTAGTTTTCGTGTCACAATCGGTACGATTTGTGCATCCAAACACTACAAATGTGGCCACACTTCTCTGTTGTGATGTCAGGGCCTCTCATATTTTGTACCACCATGAGTAAAACACTGCTTCTGGTAAGTAACTGCCGTGTTATCCCATGTGCTACGCTGAGCAAATGTCGATCTGTAGTATTGTTAGCATTCTTCGATTATCAGAAATTTTCATTATTATTAAGACATAATAGTTTGTGTGGCATTCAGTTCAAACGGTGGACTAGTTTAGGTCCAATTTAGGCCATCTTCAGGCAAAACCCATAGCAAAAGCTCTGTTTCATGTGCAAGTGGCAGCATTTTAGGTAACCGATAAGCTGCGCCTTAAACGTATGTGCACGGAACGCTCTACACTGAAACTATGGTTTTCACATGCAGTAACTTGTACCAAGCCGAAACTAGCTACAATGTTCGAATGTAAGGCAGCTGCTACCTGTTACTATACAATAATAAACTTTCATACCATGTATCGCAGAATGTCCTGGCCGTTTTTCAGTGCCAAAAATATTTAAATTTTAATGAGATGTACATCTACAGCTGCATCTGTACTTCAGAGCCACATTAAGGAGTGTGGCGGAGGCTATTTTGTATTCTGTCTTGGATGGTTCGCGTGAGCTGGCCGCCGTGACCGAGCGGTTCTAGTCGCGTAAGTCCAGAACCGCGCTGCTGCTACGGTCGCAGGTTCGAATCCTGCCTCGGGCATGGATGTGCGTGCTGTCCTTAGGTTAGTTAGGTTTAAGTAGTTCTAAGTCTAGAGGAATGATGACCGCAGATGTTTAGTCCTATAGTGCTTTGAGCCATTTGAACCATTTTTTGGTTCGCGTGAAGAACGATTGCTAGTAAGCCTCTGTGTGGGCTCCAATCTCTCTAATTTCTTCTTTATAATCTTTTAGTGAGACATACATAGGAGGAAGTGATGTATTGTTTGAGCCTTCTAGGAACGGGCGCTCTTCTAACAGTAGACCACAGCAAGATATAGAAGACCTCTCTGGCAGCATCTGCCACAGGAGTTGACTGAACGTCTCTGTGATGCTTTCGCACTAACTAAATGAACCTGTAAAGCAGTGTGCTGCTCTTCTTTGGATCTTCTCTATGTCCGCTATCAATCCTACGTGGTAGGAATCCCAAAATAACGAGCAACATAAAAGTACTTATCGGACGAGTGTTTTGAAAGCTACTTCCTTTGTTGATGGATATTTCCTGAGGATTCTTCCAATGATTCTCAGTCTGGCATATGCCCTAGCCGCGATTAATTTTATACAGCGTTCCACTACAGATCCTTTCCTACGCATACTCCTAGATATTTCATGGCAGTAACTGCTTCCAGCAACTGCTTCTGCAATCGTGCGACTACAGATAAAATGGTCTGGGTAGAAAAACGTCTGCAAAAAATACCTAAAATGGCGGAAAAGGGTCATTTTGACCACACATAAAATATTTTCATATTTGACTTAAACAAGTATTTTTTTTAGTGTTTGTTAATCCATACTTTATTTCCAGAAATCACAACAATTATTTACAATTATAAATAATAATTTAAACTCACATGTGTTTTACAAAACGCTATGCATTAATTTTCACTCAAAGTCATTTGAAGCTGCTAGACGCACTTAGCACAGGTGATTTCTGTTTTATATTCACCTTTTGTGCACACGGCTTTGTGGCACTTTACACAATTTTCGCTGGTCTGGTTACCTTTGCAGAGGCTGGTTTGGCACTTCTTCCGCATTCTAGGTGATTTCAGTTCCATATCCTCTTCCTTTGCCTGATGTTCTTGCTCTTTCATTCCCTGGAGTTCATTTCCCAATTGAAGTATGAACTTCTTCCTTTCCATTTTCCTGTTCGTTTTATGTTATAAATGACCCATGCATTTATTGCCACCGTGTCCACTACATTGTAGAAGATATGCATTGGGCATCTCCTACATGCATCCTTCACAGTATATTTACAGGGCTTTCGATTAACCACGTCCACCCCGTAGCTTGTTGCATTGTAAACGTTAGGGTTTCAGGTTTTTGCTTTCCTTCCTTGCTTCTCGCTACTTCAACGTGCAGCGTACTCAGAGGAATGACATTTTTATTCTTATTTCCTTGGTACACAGTCAAGGTGCAGTCTGTGTTGCCACTATTGTGCAGTATTGTGGTGAAGTGTATTTCATAATTCGGCTTCTTTACTTCTTCGGGGATTTCACGGTGGATCTTGTTCATTGTACCAATTAATAAAGTTTTCTTTTCTTTGAGTTTTTTGGCAAGTTGAGAAGACGGAAAGAAGTTGTCTGTGGTCACATTTCATCCTTGATTTACAAATGGCTCCATCAGACGCAGAACAACATACTCCCCAAGTGGTTCTTTCTCCCTATGCGTGTTCTCCTTGCTGAGGTATGCGAAAGCATCAACAAAAAAATGGTTGAAATGGCTCTGAGCACTATGGGACTTAACATCTGAGGTCATCAGTCCCCTAGAACTTAGAACTACCTAAACCTAACTAACCTAAGGACATCACACACATCCATGCCCGAGGCAGCATTCTAACCTGCGACCGGTTACATCAACAGCCAACCAGTATTTGTGATCATATTTGTCTGGTTTGTTGGACATGAATTGAGTAAACCTGCATCTTACATTGCTTGTTAACAGTTACTTGTCAATGATTATACTGTTTTCAAGGAACGTTACCCAAATTTCAGATACAACAGCGAATTTGGTGGCTGCTAGGAGTTCAGCCCGGATTGATTTTTTATCAAAACGGAAAAATCTGAGAAGCTCCTGAAATCTGTCCCTTGGCGTAATGTTCTTGATAAAAGCAGGCCCTCGAGAACGCGACCAGAGATCATCCACAGACCTAGCTTTTTTGTACAATACACCCCGAACATACATGATGGCTATCAGTTTCTCCAGTTTCTCAAGTGACCCAGTCCAGACATTGTTTTTAGTACTTTTCGAGCATTTGATTCTGTGTAATTTTTCATGAGACGTAGCATTGCTTCATTAAAAATAAGACGGAAGGCAGTGATGACAGAGCGGTTTACTCATTGGCAAGCATTAGCAGTAGGACCTCCTCTCTCCTTCAGAACATTCACAGCTGACCGCTTTCCAGAAGATACAGGCTCCCAGGTAGATGCTATTTTCCTTGACTTCCGAAAGGCGTTCGATACAGTTCCGCACTGTCGCCTGATAAACAAAGTAAGAGCCTACGGAATATCAGACCAGCTGTGTGGCTGGATTGAAGAGTTTTTAGCAAACAGAACACAACATGTTGTTATCAATGGAGACACCTCTGCAGACGTTAAAGTAACCTCTGGCGTGCCACAGGGGAGTGTTATGGGACCATTACTTTTCACAATATATATAAATGACCTAGTAGATAGTGTCGGAAGTTCCGTGCGGCTTTTCGCGGATGATGCTGTAGTATACAGAGAAGTTGCAGTATTAGAAAATTGTAGCGAAATGCAGGAAGATCTGCAGCGGATAGGCACTTGGTGCAGGGAGTGGCAACTGACCCTTAACATAGACAAATGTAATGTATTGCGAATACATAGAAAGAAGGATCCTTTATTGTATGATTACATTATAGCAGAACAAAAACTGGTAGCAGTTACTTCTGTAAAATATCTGGGAGTATGCGTGCGGAACGATTTGAAGTTGAATGATCATATAAAATTAATTGTTGGTAAGGCGGGTACCAGGTTGAGATTCATTGGGAGAGTCCTTAGAAAATTTAGTCCATCAACAAAGGAGGTGGCTTACAAAACACTCGTTCGACCTATACTTGAGTATTGCTCGTCAGTGTGGGATCTGTACCAGATCGGGTTGACGGAAGAGATAGAGAAGATCCAAAGAAGAGCGGCGCGTTTCGTCACAGGGTTATTTGGTAACCGTGATAGCGTTACGGAGATGTTTAGCAAACTCAAGTGGCAGACTCTGCAAGAGAGGCGCTCTGCATCGCGGTGTAGCTTGCTCGCCAGGTTTCGAGAGGGTGCGTTTCTGGATGAGGTATCGAATATATATTGCTTCCCCCTACTTATACCTCCCGAGGAGATCACGAATGTAAAATTAGAGGGATTCGAGCGCGCACGGAGGCTTTCAGACAGTCGTTCTTCCCGCGAACCATACGCGACTGGAACAGAAAAGGGGGGTAATGACAGTGGCACGTAAAGTGCCCTCCGCCACACACCGTTGGGTGGCTTGCGGAGTATAAATGTAGATGTAGATGCAGAATTTCCAATCTCCCATACGGTTCCATCCCTTGCAATCATCTTTGTAGACGCTTCCAACTGTACCTGCTGTGGTGAAAGAGGTGATGATTGACGTATATCAGCATGTAAATCCTCTTCAATTACTCTCTCCTCGTTCACAATGTTTTCATCTTCACTTGTGTCACCTACATAATCATCATCTTCATTAGTGAAGTCAGTTTCCGATTCAGCTTCGAAATTCTCTAAGAGTTATAACACTATCTGTTCGAAAACGTGTTTCACAGACAAGGACTGCCTGAGTTACACAACATAAGCTGTGGCGGACTGGAATTTACACGTGCCAAGTTGCAACAATGAGGAACAACTGCTCTGTGTTACTGCTCACTATTGTCACTATATTGTTGGATAACTTCCTTATATTAAAAAGAGAAACAACAGTGTGGTCAAATTGACCCATTCCACCGTTCTAGGTGTACTGAATGAAATGGCGAAGAAAATTAAAATATTTCGTAAACACTAATACATCTTCAGAAAGAGGAGAAAAATTAGAAAAATTTGTATAATTTCATTAACGAAGTAAATAAATTGGATATGACAATCACCGAAAAACGTTGACAGGGATCATTTTGACACCTTTTAGTGCTAAGTTAGCTTCAGTAGTGTGTAAGGTTAGGGACCGATGACCTCAGCAGTTTGGTCCCATATGCACTTACCCCTAATTTAAAAAAAAAATCTGTACGCTCGTATTCTGTTCATTAGACGGCAGATTGTAACTGTATCGAACGCCCTCATGAAGTCAAGGAATACGGCATCTGCCTGAGCACCTTTATCTACTGCTTTCTGGGTCTCGTGAACGAAACGTGCGAGCTATGTTTCGTACGATCGATGTTTTCGGAACTCACGTTAATTCCTACAGAAGAGATTTCTTTAAAATTAGAGAGACTCGAATACGCAGATTTACCTGTTGTTCAGCAAATTTAAGCTCAAATGCACGGGAAGAACAGCCCCGGACGCCGTGGTACAGGCGCTCAAATTTGTGGGACCATCGCAATAGTTTTCCCGGGCTTTCCGAAGGTCCGTTCATGTCAGTTGTCTTACGGTTACATCAAGAGGTCACCGTGGAATTTTCCTGTACTGCAGTTTCTAATGAATTTACAGGTAATTAAAACCCAAAAAACTGAGGAGCAAACTGTTTCCTTGGGGAGATCACTATCTTCATTAGTCCAATAAACGAATGCGCATTTTGAGGGCAACAGAGGGCTTCGTAAGGTTGACTTCTATGTCTGTCGACATATTCTCTTTTTTGAATAACGAAAGGGCTATGTTGTGTTGCAATGATTTGACAAAATTCCGTCTCGTCATTTCGCGAAGTGGAAAACTTGCAAATGACGAGTCCGTTACTTGACTGTCAACCCAAGAAAATTCCACGAATGAAGTTTGTTCCATATTACAGACTTCTCTTCATATACTACACACTCATTTTATGATGTGTCTAACCTTCTGGTGTGTAATATATGGTTCAGGTGAACATCTCTGTGGCAATTGAGCACTGGTTGTGTTTATTGTCCTATTCGTACACTCATACCTCGCCTGCATTTTTCGTACACTATAGGATGCTCCACTTCCATTTTTCGAATTTTCATGGCTGATGACGCTGTTAGTAATCTCATTCGTTCTCCATTGCGGTCCTTATAAAACAGTTCTCCAAATCCACATTATTCAACTGAGGAATTGTAGTCGATATTACTGGTGTAACGCTCGCGAGAGTACCACTCACTACAGTTAACACTTCCACAGTTTCATGGTTTCTTAAACACCGTCAACAATCTCACCATTGGGGGTATGGTATCCAGTGCTGGACAGAATTTTCCATGCATTAAAGGTATTCATCTGTACGTATGCATGTCACTCCTGCATATTTTCTAATGTTATCCAGCCACCTCCCATCAATACACTGTGCGTTGTACTAGAGTGGCAGAGACTATATAGAATACTTGAGGCACTAAAATTTTTCTCTTTCTTTATTAATCCAGTCTCGCGCCTTTTTGAAAAGTAAAGCTGCTTGTCTGATCCGATTGTATGCGGAGTATCTTGGTTCATTTCACCTATTTCTAGCAATTTCCCGTACACTCGCATCAGATTGGTTGAAAATGATATTTAACTCATAATTAATTAGACGAATGGCTCGCAGTCAAAACGTTGATCACAATACTCCCATCAGTTTGTAAATGCTCCTTGACTTCCATTTTTTTTGGAGTATCACATTCAACTTACATAAAGGGGCTGTCTGCATAAGATATCGCATCGACAATCGTATCATAATGCTACAACGATACCAACAATTGTTACATATGTACATTCCAAAATATAGGTACACCAGACTCGGATCCAGGAGGGTTACCAATTATTTATCACTTATGTGTCCGAAGGAGACAGACTCATCATGCAGTGTCTGAAGAACTTCGTTTATGATGGACTGTCTTTCGAGGACGGTGACGTTTGGTAATTCATAAATAACTTGGACTTTCAGTCACTGTTTAAGCCTACAACGTATTTCGATGGTCATAACATTACAGTGTTTTAATGGCGTGATCATTGAAACATATAATGAACTTCAATAAAGAGTGAGTGAAGTAGAAATTCGCCGTTGTACACTCTGTTACATTAGCCTGCAAGACAACGATTTAGTGGCCACTGACACTGTAATGAACGAGCTTTAGAAACATACGTCGTACCATGCTCTTCCTATCTGAAAAGTCACACCGCTATAAAGACTTATGTAAATGTTAGCGATCCATTGCAAGAATAATTCGTCACTTGGGAAAATTACTAAACACAACTCTTACAGGAATCATTTTTCTGATAAGATTTATTTTTTAAATAAACACGTTATTACAATTTTTATCAATTAGCTACCTACTCTCCCAAATGCAAACACACACACTTACATGTGTAATTCAACATATTGTTAGCACAAAAATTTTTATTGCGATGATGTAGACTGATAATGCCCAAAGGAAAGAAAGTACCTAATTGCTAAATGATGAAATAATGTATTTTAAAAATAAAAGGTACCCCTTATGAAGGGAAGTTATTACCTTTAAGCAACTGCACCTGACATATATGAAAAACCAAAGCCACAGAGTGGTCAAGAGTATCTATTTCATACAGAGGAATTGTTGAAATATGATGTACCACCCATGTATCTGTGAACATGTTTTGGCTTATATTTAAGTACAATCATGGGTCAAAGAATTAGCCTTAATGAATTAAAAATATTACTTTCCTGTATAATAAAGACAAACAGTATTTAAAATAAAAGCTGCCTGTTTGAATGTGCATAATTACACATCTGCGAAAAACAAACTCTACTGCTGAAACGCTCAGGGTTCGTGTATTATCATCTTGATGTGGAGAGCGAGGTTGATGGGGAGAGGAGGGAGAAAGGGAGAGGTGGGAGAAAGGAGGGGGGAGTGGGAGGAAGGTAGGGTGCGCTGTTGAGGCCAACAGGGGAGTAGGGGTCTCGATGAAGGGCGATTTGTGAGAGGAGGGATTAGCGGAAGAGGACGAGGTACAATGACAGAGGGACAAGAGGAGATGGATGATTGCAGGGAGAGGACGGGGCGAAACAGAAGGATGGACAAACTGTGACGTGAGGTCGATAGGGTAGGAAGCAGTGCGTGACAAGAGGGTGTGGGGAGACAAGGGGGATGAGATTAGACAAGGGGAGGGGGTGATCAGGGAGATGAGGTGGGACAAGGGATGAACTTTATGAGGGGGATGAATGGAGGACGAGTAGGAAGACAAATGGGAGGGACTGGGCGTTGAGTGGGGTGAACAGAGAGAGAGATGGTCGAAAGTAAGGAAGAAGTGAGGGGAAATGAGGGAGGAAAGAAGTGATGGAGAGGGAAGAGTAGGATGATAGGGAGGAAGAGGAACCACGTAGAGAGGGGAACTAGGAGAGGGGGCAGGATGGGTGGGAAGGAGGAAGAAGAGAAGAAGATTATCAGTTAAAAATTCTTGGGAGTAACCGAGGTTGTGCACCAAGAATTGTTGCATTCTTATTTCTATTCTGGTTATGTATCAGAATCTTTATTCCAATCAGGAGGTAATAATATGAGATTGCTCTGATGAAGAATCATTAACACTGTACATGCCTTGCGGAATGTGAGGTCTACCCAAAAAAGATTTTTTTCTGAATAATGTTTTTATTAAACGAACAAAGGTTTACGTCTTGTCTTATTAACACTGCTTGTCTCCTCTGTTTACAAACTGTTCCCACTGGTGATTCCATTGGATCATACAGTCAGCTTGTTCAAGGAGTTCCTTATAAACGTACGTTGGAGCCGCTCAGTGATGAGTCGAAGAGCAAACATTGCCGCTATTTAATGGGTGTTTAAAGTTCCAGCGAAAAGTCTCACAACGTGACGCAAATGAAATTTGTCCTTTTTATGTTCATTCCCTAATACACACTTCTTGATTTTCTAGACAGGAGCGCCACCTATCGATGTCGAAAGGCTCTGTAGTCCAGCTCCATGTTCAGGTGATTAATGACCACTTTCAAATTCGACCTACATCATAATAACCGCAAGCCTCCTACAAAATTTCACACGTAGTCCGCTTGTAAAGACTTCCCCTACGTAAATGCAAAGTTTAACATTACATCGCGGCTACCGTAAATCAGACATTTCAAAATGGCCACCTTACATTCAAATCACAGTAGATTCGAAGCTACACGAGATACAGTGAAGGAACAAAGAAACTGGTACAGCTGCCTAATATCGTGTAGGGCACCCGCGAGCACGCAGAATTGCCGCAACATGAAGTGGTAAAGACTCGATCAATGTCTGAAGAAATGCTGGAGGGAATTGACACCATGAATCCTGCAGGGCTGTCCATAAATATGTAAAAGTACGATGGGGTGGAGATTTCTTCTGAACAGCACGTCGTAAGGCATTCCAGATATGCTCAATAATGTTCATGTATGGAGATTTTGATGACTAGCGGAAGTGTTTAAATTCAGAAGAGTATTCCTGGAGCCAGTCTGTAGCAATTCCCACACCATTACAGAGCCTCCACCAGCTTGAACAGCTCCTGCTGACACGCAACGTCTATGGATTCATGAGATTTTCTCCATACCCGTACACGTCCATCCGTTCGATAAAATTTGAAACGAGACTCGTCCGACCAGACAACATCTTTCCAGTCATCAACAGTCCAATGTTGGTGTTGGCAAGCTCAGGTGAGGCGTATGGCTTTGTGTCGTGCGGTCATCAAGGACACATGAGTATGCCTTCGGCTCCGAAAGCCCATTCGAAGATGTTTCGTTGAATGGTTCGCACGCTCACACTTGTTGATGGACCAGCATTGAAATCTGCAGCAATCTGTGGAAGGGTTGCACGTTGAACGATTCTCCTCAGATGTCGTTGGTTCCGTTCTTGTAGGATCTTTTTCCGGCCGCAGCGATGTCGGAGATTTGATGGTTTACTGTATTCCTGATATTCACGGTACACTGGTGAAATTGCCGTACGGGGAAATCCACACCTCATTACTATTTAGGAGTTGCTGTGTCCCATCGCTCGTGCGCCGGCTATAACACCGCGTTCAAACTCACTTAAATCTTGATAACCTGCCATTGTAACAGCAGTAATCGATCTAACAACTGCGTCAGACACTTTTTGTCTTATATAGCCTTTGCCGACTGCAGAGCCGTATCCTGCCTGTTTACATAACTCTGTATTTGAATACGCATGCCTGTTTGGCGCTTCAGTGCATAAGTAATATGACTACTTGAGAAGTTGTGACGAACGATGTAATAGAAACAACATACTGCTACGGCACGCGAAATAAAAGAACTGCTTATTTTTTTGAAGAAACGTAGTACTCAGCCTACACTGAATCGTTATAGTTATCCACCGCGTCCCTTTATAAAAATCACAGTGAAGAGGGACACGAAATTATCCGTTTCGTCATGAAGCAGGCATAATGTAACGACGATCAGACGGTGGTGAGTTTTTGTTCATGAAAGGAGACTGCCGTTGTCAAAATCATTCTGAGAAAAGCAAAGCTGTCTCACACTGAAGTGAAAAACATTTTATTAATTCAACAATTTCGCAGTAATTCATTTTGTTCCCAAACAAAATGTCACTGAAGCGAGACTGGTACTACAGAAACCTGCTCACTCAGAACACGGATAAATAAGATGGTGCAAAGCCGAAACGGTGATGACATATCCATTTGTTTATTCGTGTCAATCGCGTACAACATCACGTGCTGTATACAGCTGCCGGCCGCGGTGGCCGAACGGTTCTAGGGGCTTCAGTCCGGAGCCGCACGACCGCTACGGTCGCAGGTTCGAATCCTGCCTCGGGCATGGATGTGTGTGATGTCCTTAGGTTATTTAGGTTTAAGTAGTTCTACGTTCTAGGGGACTGATGACCTTAGATGTTAAGTCCCATAGTGCTCAGAGCCTTTTTTTTGTGTACAGCTGCCGTATGTTACTTGAGTAATACGATATTTAAGGCAGGACCGGATTAGGAGTGGAGCTGCAAAATGCTATTCCATTACAAATTTAACTTTGTACACTGTCCTTAATTTTCGTTGTATCTGTTTTGTTTGAATTATAATGATCATCAACTTTTTATCTTTGTAACTGTTTTGTTCAAATTTAAAGACTTTATCATCTTGATGGTTCACACACAGACGGCGACGACACTTAATGTAAGCCCCTCCGTTCCTTCACAAATCCCGCTATTATATTTCATCTACATTAGCGACTTACGGACGCTGTGCGCAGCACATGAAACCTTCAGGTTGCTCTATAACTACGATGCATACTGTATACGTTGCTTTATATATGGAATGTGTATTTCAGATTAGGTAAGTCAGATCAAACGTAGCACACCTTTCATTTATTTTAAGGGATTTGAAAATGTTACATTAAGAACGAAACGAAAGATCAATGTATACGTTAGTGCGACAGTAAACTGCATTAAAAGACTTAATAAAAAGTCAAATTTTCAATGACAGGAATATGGGCTTGCCACTTAAAGCATAGAAAATGTATGCAAAGACAGTAAAGAAGAGAGGTGTGATAATAGCAGGAGCAATTATAAATGATGCACAGAACGGTGTAACACAGTTGATACTCTTATACAAACATATCGAGTTTAATGTATCTGCTTAGGTTACTTAGTATTTGGTTAGAGTATTTCAAAGCACGTGCAACAGAATACATTTTAAAATTTTAAATGAAACGTCGGAGGCTGCAGTAATCCAAGAACTTAGAGGTGCCCTGCATTAACTCCTTTGTTTGATTTATGTGTTGAGAATGAGGTAGACAGATGTCAAAAAATATTACCTGAACAATTTAAAATAAATAACGCTACTCTAGACAAAATGCTGTTCGCAAAGTATCACAGACCTTAGCTGGAACAGAAATGATCTACGAATGACTGTTTCTGCTTGTGAAAGTAGGAAATGAGTGTAATTTGAATATCTCCTCGACAAAAATAATAGGTAGCATTTGGAGTATTTGATCCGGTTAGGGTCAAAATGGACATTAACAACGATGTGTTAGAGCAAATTAACAAATTTCTTTGTCTTTGGTTTTATATCCTTAGCACATCAAATGAGTGCGAAGCTGCAAGAGTTCCCGTATCTATATGGCATAATTAGTGGTATTCACGCTAAGTAATTTCTTGCTGAGGATAAATAAAAAATTTTGAATGATCTCAAAGGAAGAATTACTGTGGAAAAAAGGTTTGTTGCATTTGAAAGGGAAAGGTGCCCATATCTCGATGGTTAATAAGAGAACAGAAATATATATATATATATATATATATATATATATATATATATATATATATATATATATATACTCGGGGGGGGGGGGGGTGCCTCACCCCACATAAGAAAAGTGCGGCGTGAGTACTGATGTTGCTTCTGCTGGTATGTAGAACGTGAGAAACCAGTGATGATGCAGTCTCTGAAGGCTGTAACGACAATCTCTTTGAGAGAAATGCAGAACAGAGGATGTGACTGAGGTCTCCCAGTTTCACATGGACCGTCTATAAGAACCGTAAAACCAGGCAGTGCTGATTCGCACGAGAAGTCACAGAACTGCCTGCTGGGCGAATCTCTCTTTTGGGCTGCTGCAGCGGAGAGCAGTAGTGCAATGGAGCGTATCGCGTTTCGTGAATCACCCGCACCTTTCACAGGCGACTCGGTGCAACCAAAAAGTCGCACAATTACTTGTTCATTACTTTATTTTATCGCATATCTGATGTAAGAGTCGATACTGATCAAGTCAGATTGCACACTAAAATATAACTTCCGTTAGTTGGTATAAACTCACAACACCAGTGTTACACGATACATCCCTATTCCATTTAATGGGATACAATTGGAAAAGGATACAGATACAAACGCACGAAGTATTAACAGTTTCTAGACGGAGAGATGCTGATGCCATTATGTAAGCAGCACATTTAAAAGACTGTATTAGTGAAACTGCTGTTATTTGTCCAATAAGGATGATGCAAACGAACAACCAGTCACGGGAAACGCAGTTTTTCTGTGGAAAATGGAAGCAGTACAGCGGGAGATAAAAGTTTTAACTCCACAGCCAAAATTCCATAAAATTGGAATTCACTGAGTTTACTCCGTATTTACACCTGAAACAGTAACTATTCCTTGCTATAATTGCAGATCAGTGGATTCTTTATAAATGGAATTAGACGTGCAATTGCAGGATGACAATTTCGCCTTCCAACTACCTTCACGGGTACAACAATGATTAACATGTCTCGACCAATGTATCGATCGGAGGAATCGTCAAACATATTACCTAAAACAATCTTCATTAGCGGTACCTTAGATTCCACTTTGCTACAATCCGTAGACGAATAATTAACTTCAGATAAAGTATAAATTTCAGTTATTCAAATAATGCAACTTGTAATACAATGTCGCGTGAAACGTAGACAAAATATAATTATTTTTTCAACGACAAGAATAATCTTGGTTCTAGCGTTCATTTTTGCAACTTACTCGTGTGTAAAGCATATGGTATCTTACTCAAAAGAAGCTGCAATTCATCAGTCACCTGTGGAATGAATACAAAGTAACAGCAAGTGAGGTAAGTGGAAAGTGTAAATAGTGTATTGTGTACTGGTAGATAGGACAGCTTGGCTGTGGAAGTGGAAGGGTAGCCCACAACAGACAGACAACAGTATTCACAATTACAAGCACCCAAGCTTTAATGATCTTCCAGCCATAAAGGCTCTTAACAAATCTCAATTAAGCAAGGACAAACTTGCTTACAAACATATGCTAACCTTCAACCAGTGAATAACCCCAATAAAGAATTATCAATCAATAAAACGTAGATAAAGGACTGCTTTACAAGAATGCTTAAATTAAGTAAAATCATGAAAGCTAAGTTACAAATTTTATGTTTAACTTCAACAGGTGAATAACCCCAATATAGAATTCTCATTTAAATAAAATATAGATAGGAAAATGCCTTACCAAACAGCTTGAATTGTGTAAAATCTTGAAAAGCTGAGTTACAACTTTTCTCACAAACTACTTAGGAATTTACAGCAAATAAACAAGTTTGATTTGTTTAACCAGAAGGTAAATGCCAAGTCCAAGCGACAGAAGCCACTCAGAGCGGACGACCGCCCCAACGCTGGTCATCAACCGACATCGTGACGGCCCAGTGGCCACTGTGCCAAAACAGACTAACGTTTCGGTAAGCGACCGACAGCAACACAGGAGTAACAGTGACAAAGTCGGCGTACGTCTTACGAAACACGGCACACCCTGAAGCGGGAGCAGGCACAGCTGACTAGCGGCCGTACAACCGCGAGCAAACAAATCTCACGCCGCCCGTACTAACGCGGGAAATGATAGCAAGCGACAAGACGCCACGCGCAAAGCAGCAACCGTGCCTACCCCTCGACCAAACAATGTGCCTTGTCTCCTTGTCTATGGTAATACAATTTATAGCACACAAGAAACGATTTAATAATGGCATTAGTTCAACGCAAGATCAGTTAACAGTTAGGTCCAGGAAAGATTTACCAACGGATTTACCTTCAGACCAACTTCCGGACCACAGGCGGAAATTAGTAAACTTGGCATATGTTTTCACCAGACCGATAAACAAGAAATCAAATTAAGGGGCTCCGGAACGCCCTATACTTGCAATGTTAAAATAACGCTTATAAATTACATCTTTCCTCACAAAGTATTTGAGGAAGGAAGTTGAACTTTTTACAGATTATTTATTGGAATATGGGCTACAACTTAACACAGGGATTTTACAAAATTTTAGTTCAGCTATTAAAGATGATTTTTTTTCAATTGTAATGAAAATTCACAACATTTTTTTTGCAATTTTTTATTTCAAAAATATACAGTCTTTTGGAAAAAGGCTGTGTTAAATTATACAGAAGGTACTGTGTAACATTTACTGAAAGTTTGAAACAAATATGTTTGGAAGATCCTTAGAAAACATGTAATTACTATGAGAAAATAAAAGTTTTGGGAATCGAGCGACAAAGATTGGATTAACTTTTTAGTGCATTCCCGGTCCATAGGATGGATTATCTTCATCCTCTGCAAACTCCTCCTCCAGCTTCCTCTTGTTCCTCCTCCTGTTTACTCTTGCTTGTATTTCTAGACTCTTTACAGCCCTGTCTGCAGCCCGAAGGCGTTCCTTGTCTAAAGCAAGCATCGCTCGTTGTTGTGTTCGTAGATTTTGCTATCATTTTCTTCGGTTCCAGTTACTGCAACACTGTTCCAAAAGGTGGTCATGTAAGAACACTTATCACATTTCAGTTGTATTTCACTAGCAAGTCCTACGTGCTTTGTTATGGAGAGTTCCAGACCAACTTCACTACAATGAATACATCTTACACAGTTTGAAAAAATTCCTTTGAGAACCGACATATCAAATATTTCATTCACATCCGATTCGCCCATAAAACATTCATAGTTTTCACTCATTGAACCAAGCTTCTTCTGTGAAGCATTTTCTTTCCCACTTTGACTGCTATGGGCAGGTGTACTTGAGAGGTTAGGTTCACTCACTTGGTTATCGTCTTTATTGTTTACAGTAATAGCACATACCTTTGGCTTTCCAACATTTCTCCTTTTCTTAAAAGCCCTCAGAGGATTTCTAATAACTTTACTTCTACTCATTATTATACTTCAGCAAAACAGAGAGTCAAGAAACAGAATTAATTACGAATATTTTCGAGATAACGACAGAGTAAATAAACATGAAACAATCGACAATCACACCAGCGACATATATTGAACCATCACAGGTTAGCCACAACACATACTTTATCTCACATCACTAAAATGTACCTGATGAACACGGACGTTAATAATAACACCATTTGACAGCAGTTTAACAGCGCCACAGTGGGTCACGCCCATGTAGAACACATTTTAAAAAAATTTAAAAATAGTTGTAGTCTTCGGAATTGAATAAATTATATATCTATTAAAATGTAATAGTCTGAAGATTCAGAAAACGCAAAAAAGTAAAAATTGAACTTTTCATGATTTTGAGCCTTTCCGGAGCCCCTTAAACAGTTGCCAAAAATACAGTCACGATACGCAAGCCCTTCAAGACCTTGCTATCTTACTCACAGTTATCATTAACGGCGAAGCATACACAAATGAATGACAAGAAATTCACCATTGAAAGCAAAAATAAAACAACACACCACGAAGGTTAAATTAATTAATTTGCAGACGAGCCAGTCACTGAAAGCTCAGTTCGACAAGATTAGGACTAACCTCACTCGGCAGCAATACATTTCTGTGCGCGATAACTAGGTTGCCCAAACCGGACTCCAAAACCCAAAACAACAGGTCACACGTTAGCTGTCTTGGTCTCGGATACTACGCACCACCGGGCTAAGACAATCGCGACGAAAAAAAAAAGATCTCTGAAATTACAGTTGCCTGCATCAAAACAAATTAGTCAGGGTGCATGAACGTAAAGCACAAGCCACTGTTCCAGCCGGAGCGTAACCTTTTCAATGCACATACCGACAGAACACCACACGTGGGCATAAAGGGAGCAGCAGATGCGTACCGAGCAAACTACACTGCACCAAAATACGACCCACGTCACGTCCACAAACCGGAGCACTGCTCCCGGAGCAGGTGTCTGCTCGCCGGACTGCCGCAACTCTCTGTCCCCCGGAAAGCGATGCTGACTGCCGCCTTGCTCAACGCTCCCTTCTCGGCCGTGCACAACAACTCTTGTCTTGTCGCCTCAGAGTGCGGCCGCAATGTCCGTTCTCCCCTGCTGTCCGCCCCAGACTCCCGTACTCGCACTCACTCCCTCGTTAGGACCCGCTCCGACAGGAGGCGCTCGCGATCGCACATAGTGCCAACCTCAACCAGAGGAGTAATCGATAGCCTCTTGCGCCCGAGAGCCGCGCCACGGCTCATATTGAACCAGGAGAGGATGACAAAGAAGATCA
This sequence comes from Schistocerca serialis cubense, assembly GCF_023864345.2. NCBI lineage: Eukaryota > Metazoa > Arthropoda > Insecta > Orthoptera > Acrididae > Schistocerca > Schistocerca serialis. Next base: position 1,125,753,697 of record NC_064639.1, on the reverse strand, counting down.
ATTAAGGTAACTAACATGAAAGACTCAGGTTGACAAGCAGAAAATAGTTACAGAGCAACTTTGTTTTAATGCGAGACAGTTATAGCATAATTAGAAATAAGTGAAAATAAAGGAAAATTCGGAATGAACTTTTTAAAGGTGAGGGATGTGTTACGGCACAGGGTAAAAATTAGAAAAAGAATTATTAAAACTCACTCACATAGCCTCAGGCAAATTCAAATCATGCCAGAGAGAGTCTGAAGCAACAAGTGAGCCATTATGTCGCAAGTGGGTTAGCTAGACGAAATTGTCTGCCGATCAAGGAATTAGAATTCAAGAGAAAAAAGAACGGAAAACGGAAGAAAACGACACAAGCGCATTCGTTAGCTCGTAAGGCGTGTTGCAAGAAACTGTATCTATCTCATAAGAGCACATAGCGAGGGACGGACATAGCAGTTAACATTCTGTTAAGTGAATGTAGCAGAAAAGAACGACACATTCGATCACTGCCAACAGAGTTTAGCATCATAGCCTCACACTAGCTCCCTTAAAATACTCCCCAGCTCTCCAGTTCTTGTCATGAGTTTATCATTGGGATCGATGTTGTTGTTGTGGTCTTCAGTCCTGAGACTGGTTTGATGCAGCTCTCCATGCTACTCTATCCTGTGCAAGCTTCTTCATCTCCCAGTACCTACTGAAACCTACATCCTTCTGAATCTGCTTAGTGTATTCATCTCTTGGTCTCCCTCTACGATTTTTACCCACCACGCTGCCCTCCAATACTAAATTGGTGATCCCTCGATGTTTCAGAACATGTCTTACCAACCGATCCCTTCTTCTAGTGAAGTTCGGCCACAAGCTCCTCTTCTCCCCAATTCTATTCAATACCTCCTCCTTAGTTATGTAATCTACCCATCTAATCTTCAGCATTCTTCTGTAGCACCACATTTCGTAAGCTTCTATTCTCTTGAAACTTCCTGGCAGATTAAAACTGTGTGCCCGACCGAGACTCGAACTTGGGACCTTTGCCTTTCGCGGGCAAGTGCTCTACCATCTGAGCTACCGAAGCACGACTCACGCCCGGTACTCACAGCTTTACTTCTGCCAGTATCTCGTCCCCTACCTTCCAAACTTTACAGAAGGTACGGGACGAGATACTGCCAGAAGTAAAGCTGTGAGTAGCGGGCGTGAGTCGTGCTTCGGTAGCTCAGATGGTAGAGCACTTGCCCGCGAAAGGCAAAGGTCCCGAGTTCGAGTCTGGGTCGGGCACACAGTTTTAATCTGCCAGGAAGTTTCATATCAGCGCACACTTCGCTGCAGAGTGAAAATCTCATTCTGGAAACATCCCCCAGGCTGTGGCTAAGCCATGTCTCCGCTATATCCTTTCTTTCAGGAGTGCTAGTTCTGCAAGGTTCACAGGAGAGCTTCTGTAAAGTTTGGAAGGTAGGGGACGAGATACTGGTAGAAGTAAAGCTGTGAGTAATGGGCGTGAGTCTTGCTTCGGTAGCTCAGGTGGTAGAGCACTTGCCCGCGAAAGGCAAAGGTCCCGAGTTCGAGTCTCGGTCGGGCACACAGATTTAATCTGCCAGGAAGTTTCATATCAGCGCACACTCCGCTGCAGAGTGAAAATCTCATTCTATTCTCTTTTTGTCTAAACTATTTATCGTCCACGTTTCACTTCCATACATAGCTACACTCCATACAAATACTTTCAGAAACGACTTCCTGACACTTAAATCAATACTGGATGTTAACAAATTTTCCTTCTTCAGAAACGCTTTCCTTGCCATTGCCACTCTACATTTTATATCCTCTCTACTTCGACCATCACCAGTTATTTTGCTCCCCAAATAGCAAAACTCCTTTATTACTTTAAGTGTCTCATTTCCTAATCTAATTCCCTCAGCATCACCCGACTTAATTCGACTACATTCCATTATCCTCGTTTTGCTTTTGTTGATGTTCATCTTATATCCTCCTGTCAAGACACTGTCCATTCCGTTCAACTGCTCTTCCAAGTCCTTTGCTGTCTCTGACAGAATTACAATGTCATCGGCGAACCTCAAAGTTTTTATTTCTTCTCCATGGATTTTAATACCTACTCCGAACTTTTCTTTTGTTTCCTTTATTGCTTGCTCAATATACAGATTGAATAATATCGGGTATAGGCTACAACCCTGTCTCAATCCCTTTCCAACCACTGTTTCCCTTTCATACCCCTCGACTCTTATAACTGCCATCTGCTTTCTGTACAAATTGTAAACAACCTTTCGCTCCCTGTATTTTACCGCTGCCGCCTTCAGAATTTGAAAGAGAGCATTCCAGTCAACATTGTCAAAAGCTTTCTCTAAGTCTACAAATGCTAGAAACGTAGGTTAGCCTTCCCTTAATCTAGCTTCTAAGATAAGTCGTAGGGTCCGTATTGCCTCACGTGTTGCAACATTTCTACGGAATCCAAACTGATCTTCCCCGAGGTCGGCTTCTATCAGTTTTTCCAATTTAGCATTGGAGGGCAGCGTGGAGGGTAAAAATCGTAGAGAGAGACCAAGAGATGAATACACGAAACAGATTCAGAAGGATGTAGGTTGCAGTAAGTACTGGGAGATGAAGAAGCTTGCACAGGATAGAGTAGCATGGAGAGCTGTATCAAACCAGTCTCAGGACTGAAGACAACAACAACATCGACATAATGAAGCTTGTAAGAGGTATGTGCTGCCTGCGATATGTCAGCTATAAGAGAATCTGAGACCAAAGAGCAGTGTTGACTGTAGTGATGGGCTTAACTGCGATTTTCCGATATCAGTGATTTCTTTGAATGCTACTTTTCAGTATCTGTTATTCTTAACTGTGATTTGTCGCAGTTAAGAGTCGCAGTTAAGGAACATAGGTCGTGTGTCCCTCAGCCACTGCTATTTCTGCGATTTCTGCTACTTCTGCGATTTCTGTGACTTACCACCGTATGAAAAAGTTCCATCTGTCAACACAGAAAATTGCATCTCAACAAACCTGTCATTGGCAAGTATGTTTTACGTTTTTTCTTCCGTTGGCTTTAATTTTGTATTAAAGAAACAACTGTGAAAATATTAATAGTGTAATTAATATGTAAGTAGCCGTACAGTACCGTAATAGTTCGTATTTAGAAAATGAATTCTAACATATTGTTATGTTCACAGGTACCTGAACTACATTTCAGTCACTCAGGAAAGTGATAACTCAAAATATCATTGTCAACAGATCTGAAGAAATTGGCACTGCGTCTTTAGACCGCTTTCGTCAGATGAGAGGTTAGTTTCTAAGCGTTTCGATGGACTTAATTACTTCAGTGAGATAGTTCTTGCAAATGTGATATTCATTATAGCAAGTATTAGCAATTTACTCTGTCAATTATATTGCTAGTAATTAATGACAGCAAAAATTGTTTAATAATCCTTGTGTTTTTGCAGACACAGTTCTGACTCTGATTACTGGTTGTTGTACGTATCTATCCACATCAAGGCTGTTGAGAGAGACTCGTGAAGATTCAAGACAGCTCTTATAGGATTTGCAGTTTAAAAGTGAAATAATTGTGAAATAAGTGTGTGAATGATTAAACTGTGTTTTATTGAAGTTGTTGTGCGATTTTAAAGGAATAATAAATATCAAATACAGTGAGTGAATAATAAAAATCGCATTTTCCACATGTTTAAGCCGTCCTATACCCATAATTTTCCGCCACTTACTTATTGTTAAACACTTGTTGGAGAGTGACATGCCGCCCCCCCCCCCCCTTTCTCCACAATCTTGGTGTGACACTGACCTGTAACATATCCCAAAGTCTACAATATGCATTTTGAGGCTGTTGATATGAAAGTGGCAAGTACAGATCTTCCAGTTAAATCAGGAATAGCTTAAGTGCATTACTTGAAAGTAACACAGGAAAAGCTTACTTATGTAGGTGGTAGTAGTGTCGGCAAGAAGTTCTTGTGTGTGAAGTTGCCATGTAGAACACCAGGTGTAAAACTTTTCACCCGAGTCTTGAACTGTGTCGGAACATAAGTGAGGCATTCATATGACTGTTTTCATTTCTCTACACTTATACAGATGTCTGAGTTCTGCTGTGTTAACATTGCAAAGTCCTGTAGGCATGTGGAGTATTAACCAAAACTGTCATACTGGAAGCAGAATCAAACACATTTGTTACGTTACTTGATATTTTCAGGAGAAAAAGGCAATGTTGCTTCTTATTAATATAATACATTCAGAGTCACAGCAGTATTTGACCAACCATAACTGATGCTGAATGTGCATGTCGTCATATAATATGAAGGGCTTATTTCAATAGTGGTACAAGTCCATTACCTCCACTTTTCTGTCTATAATGCTTCTGAAATTAGTGATCCAAACAAACATAAATAAAGGTTCATCTCTAGCAAGAAGCCATATGCTTGAATATTTCTGGTATCTCAACTGCAGATTTTTCAGCGCTCATTTAACTTTACGACTCTGTATCTCATAATGAACAAAAATGGACTTGTACCACTATTGAAATAAGCCCTTCATATGCACACACAGCACATCGATCTCGTGAGACACAAGGCTCTCATAACGAAGTACGTACGTCGGTCAACAGATGACACTAGGAAAAGTATGTTAACTGCGCTTTTTAGTTGCTACTTGCGACTCTTAGTTGCGATTTGTCACAGAAATCGCAGTTTGACTCGGTAGCGAATAGCGTAGTATTAACTTTGCCCAACAGATGGCAGTGGTAACTGCGCTTTTCAGTTGCTACTTGCGACTCTTAGTTGCGACTTGTCACGGAAATCGCAGTTGGACTCAATAGTGTATCGCAGAGATGGGCGTAGTACGAACTTTGACCCACAGATGGCACTGTTAACCGCGCTTTCTAGTTGCTACTTGCGACTCTTAGTTGCGACTTGTCACGGAAATCGCAGTTGGACTCCATAGCGTACCGCAGAGATGGACGTAGTACGAACTTTGGCCAACAGATGGCACTGTTAACTGCGCTTTTTAGTTGCTACTTGCGACTCTTAGTTGCGACTTGTCATTGAAATCGCAGAAAACAGTGCTAAATTCGACCAATAGATGGCTCACGTCCTTGAATGTGAAATACTACTTGCGACTGCTAACTGTGACTGAAATGGCAGTTAGATTCTGTAAAGTTGCTACTGTGATATTTGTGACTTCTCAGTCACTGTGATTTCTAACAGATACGCGATTTCCTGCCCACCACCAGTTGACTGCAGTAGGAACTGTGTAGCAGTAGCAGTAAGTTTTGCTAGCGAGCAGTCGCCTCTCTGCGCTTGTCCGTCCAGTCTGGTGTATCATGTTGGCTGGGCCGGTCACGGTGCAGCGATGCCGGAGCCTGGGTATTATTGTATAAGGTAAAAAGCAGCCTCGCGCATATCTAGTAATGTTATGTGAAGTCCCATGTAAATCTTTTAAAAATGTCCTAATAATAATCTTCGTGATATAAAGTAATTTCTAACAAACATTCATTTCAATTTAAAGAATTTACTAATTTCTTCAATCCATGATCTTTCCTATTGTTGAAAAAGAAAAATCAGTTACTTCCTTTCATAAGTGACAAATCTATCGGCCAGCATTGCACAGAGCTGTCCCGGAAAAAATTTATATAAGAGCAGATATATTCGCCGTTTTTATTGAGGTAAGAATTTTTTCTTTCTTATTCAGAATGATCTTACAGGGCCATGACGCAGCTCTGCTGTCGCCCAAATTCTACCAGGTTACTGAATTTATTTTTTATTACGAGGTTTAGGAATTTTTCCGTTTTGAGCTTACATTAAATGGGAAACAAATTTTGTGTGGAGGTTAAATGTGAATGAATTTCTGTAGGGAGGTTATAAATAGCAATTGTTCTGAGGTTACACTGAAATTAGAATCGCTATCCATAATAATTATTTAATTACAATATTTTTTTGTGGGGAGGTTACACTTGGCGACATCCAGCCAGGATCGTATTTCTTTGTGAATCTCTGAGAAATAGTCATATATCTGCTCTTATTTACTTAAATGTAGTTTGCATCCGGCGCAACGCATTTACTAATTTGTCACTTTTTCTTTCACAGATCATCGGAAATTTATTGCTCTTTGTTGTAATTGTGTTTGTTCCATTTTTGCTTCGTCTTTGTTTCATTTTGTGCTTAATTTTGATTAGTGAAAATGCCGCGAAAAACTGTTAACAGTACATCGCGATGTGCAATGAGTGAAATAGCCGATTCGAATAATTTGACCGATAATACTAACGACACTCAGTGTCTTAATGATAATCCTCCATTTGCAGACAATCAGTGCGTACCGACCACTAGTAATGATTCTAATGCTAATGGGGAGCAAACAAATTCAATTGTGTCCTCTGTTAATTTAACGACAATTGATGACGCGGCACGTTCCGATACAATGGACGCTGCACAGTTTGACACACCCGGTTTGCAAAATTTGAATTGTGAACAGATAAATTTTTTTCACGAAGATGAACTATGTAGTCAAAGTACGTCAGATTTATTTGATTCCGAGGTAGTGACCCACAGCGCACATCCAATTGGTGAACCTTTTCAAGAATCAGAAAATGACCAAATGATTACACAAAACGTGACAAAGGCACATACACCATCTCACAGCATAGAAAATAGAGTCGCTACTTTTGGTATGGATCAAGTTATGGCAATATTGCTACAACTTGATGAAAAACTCAGACAGTCGAGTGAAAAACAAGACAACAATCACAAACAACTTACAAGGGGAGGCCGCCAATTGTGAAATTCACATTCGATTCATACTGCGCATAATAAAAGCTCATGGCCAGAGGTGTAATGTGGCAAAGCACCAAGATGCACTTCTCAGCTGTTGTCGAGAAAATCGACAGTTAAAAGAAACCGTTGCGGTGAAATACTCTCTATGGTTAATAACTTTCTACAGCGTCGTGGCGCAGCGGTAAGCGCTCGGGTTCGTAATCGGAAGGTCGCCGGATCGAATCTCGCGCCACGCAACCTTTTTTTTGTAATTCAAATATATATATATATATATATATATATATATATATATATATATATATATATATACTTGAATTAAATCCAATCCATTGTCCACCACCAATTGTCTTCTCCGATTTTTGCCGCGTGGTATGCATCAAACCTGTCGAACGATAGAACAATTTTTCAGAATGTCAATCAGGTGTGTTTCCTAACAGATAATTTAAAAAACAATTTTTCTTGTAAAAACGCATCGTTTATCAGATGCGGTCGATGTCGTGTTGTTTTCTGCTTTCCATGTTTCTATGATAACTATCACTCTGGTTAGTGCGATACTCCGGCTACTTCTGGTCACTAATTGTTAATTATGTGCGAGTGTATACCGAACTTATCAATAAGTTGTATCCACTTGAATATTACTTGTGGCATTGTGTTTTATTTCAAGTTTTATTTTTCCACGACAAACGACTTTCAACAACTTATTATATGCATAATTGTTGCAACTGATTGCCGGGAATTATATATATATATATATATATATATATATATATATATATATATATATATATATTTGAATTACAAAAAGACAAATAATAAAAAAAGTTGCATGGCGCGGGATTCGACCAGGCGACCTTCGGACTACGAACCCGAGCACTTACCGCTGCGCCACGACGCTGTAGAGAACTAATAATCGTAGAGAGTATTTCACCATAACGGTTTCTTTTAACTGTCGATTTTCTCGACAACGGCTGAGAAGTGCAGCTTGGTGCTTTGCTACATTACACCTCTGGCCATGAGCTTTCATTATGCGCAGTATGAATCGAATCTGAATTTCACAAGTGGCGGCCTCCCCTTGTTAGTGAAAATCTCAACCAACAAATTAATGAAAATAATGAAAATCTCAAACAACAAATTAATGAAAATAATGAAAATGTCAAACAACTAAATGAAAAACTAGACAGCAATTCCAAACAGTCGAATGAAAAACAAGACAACAATTTCAAACAGCTTAGTGAACAGATTACAGCCGTTGCTGTGCAATGTCACGATACTAAAGAACAATTACGTAAGGAAATTAAGGCCTGTGCTAGGAATAGTAGTGAAGAAATTAGATCTGTGGCACAAGAATTAAATAATACACATGCAGCTACAACTAAATTACTTAGAGACGAAATTAGTGCAGTCGCTAAACAATGTTCTGAGAACGCAACACAGTTACGCGACGAGTTTAAATTAATGTCAGCAGAACTTTCACGCACACTGGATGCGAAAGTAGACGCGAAATTTGACCAACAGAACAGCGAAATTGACGAACGTTTTAATCACCACCTACAAAACAGTGAAACGCGTTACCGTAAATTTATACAGGAACAGAATAAAGTAAAGCAACAAGTCATGGAAACAATTGCTGCACAGAGACAGGAAGAGAAGCGTAAATTGTTTACGAAAGCAAAAACATACGTAGACAACAATATTGCTACAGTATCAGACGAAATTAATACTATCAAACAGTTGAACACCGAGTTGCGTGATGAAATTTCCGATCTTAAATCAAAAACAGACACACACACAGTAGACTTTCAGGCAGTGACCGACAGACTTGAACAATTAGAACTAATTCAGGATTCCGATGCCAACAAAGCAGACGTTAAAAGGTTGAACAAAACCACACGTAAAATACAAGATCAAATTAATGCTTGCTATACTAAAAACGATGATCAGGTAAAAGCACTGACTGAAAAATATGATGAATTGGCCAGTCGTATTGACGTTATCGAAAGTAATAATGACACCAAATCGGACGATACTTCACCAGTTTCGTTTAATCGAACACCTGAATTCCAAAATTTACAGCAAACAATCAGTGAGATAGGTTCGTCCAATAATACATTACGTAGAACATTGTCAACTTTACAGCAAGAGGTAACAGAGATGAAAAATGTTTCAGCCTTTAACACATCACAGCATACGCCACTTTGCGAACATTTGTAGTACCGTCTTCTTCAGTTTCCTGAATGGGCTTGGCTATCCCAGGACCAAATAGTGTTTTTACCTGTCAATTGACATAATCTAGGGGTGTCTAAAGCAGAGTAATGAATAAATTTACGAAGAAAGTTAATTAAACCCAGAAAGCTGCGTAGTTGTTTCTTCGTCGTAGCAACAGTAATGTCACGTAAAGCTTGAAGTTTTTCCGGGTCAGGCGCAATGTCTTCTGCTGAAATTACATGTCCAAGAAATTTTATAGAAGTCTTGCCAAACTGCGATTTACTGAGATTAACTGTGAGTCCTTGTGCACGAAAAGTTCGTAACAGTTGTTCAAGAATCAGATTGTGTTCAGACCAGTTAGCTTCTGCAATAAGAATGTCGTCTACATACGTTGTGGTTCTGTCTTTTAATTCTGTCGGAAGTATAGTATTCAATCCGCGAATAAATGCTGCTGAAGAAATAGTTAAACCGAACGGTAATTTACAAAACTGGTAACAGTCACCAAAACAGAGAAAAGCTGTGTACTTTCTACAGTTCGGATGGAGCTGAATTTGCAAAATCCCGATTTCAAATCTAATGTGGAATAAATAGCAGTACCTTGAAATTTCTGTAGAAGTTCTTCTAGTGTCTGTGGGCGATCTGTTTCATTAATAATAATGTCGTTGATGTGACGCGAATCAAGTACGAGACGAAGTGAACCATCCTTTTTCTTAACAATATGGAGTGGGTTTATGTACGGACTAACTGCCGGTTCAATAATTCCTTGGTCAAGCATAGTTTGCAATTCTTTCTTAACTTGTTCTCTGTGAATATACGGAATGGGATAATGTTTGGCTTTAAATGTGTCGTGCTGTTTAACTTGAAATTCATACATAAAACCGGACATAGTACCAGGGACGTTATCAAATACTGGAGCTTGCTGTAAAAGAATTTTGCGTAGTTGCGTGCGTTCGTCGTCTGTATTTGCACTGCTCTGTTTAACTTTATCAGAAATCATTTGCATAATGTCATAGTCGGCTTCGTCTGGAGTATTATAGTTGTGTACGTACGTATCTGTGAACAATGTGGAATGACAGTCTATGTTACGTGATGCGGAAATGACTTCTGTACAATTAATTGTTTGTTCTTCTGCAGATAAAGAGTGCTGAAATTCTAAAGCCAGTTGTACATTTTCATCCTTTAACATTAAATAGGAGTTTTGAAAGTCAATAACTGCGTCGTGTTGTACCAGAAAATTCGTACCTAAAATAACGTCTGTTGTCAATAAGGGAACAATCTAAAAATTTGAGTGAAATGTATGACCTGCAATACAAAATGATAAATGTGTCTGTAATATTACATTTACTCCTTTACCAGATACTGCTCCTTTTACTTTAGTTTTGCCTAATGGTAACGTAGGATAGGTATTCTCTTTGTTACATTCGTTGCAAGTTTCCTCATTTATAACTGACATAGGTGATCCAGAATCGATTACTGCTGAAAATTTAGATGATTCAATCTTTACTTCAATGACAGGGTGTGAAATGGTTTTTTTGAATAACTGGTTTTTCCTGCAAAAGAGTGTCTCGGATATCGTCAAAAGTAATAACATTTTCGTGAACAAGATTCTGCGTATCTGAAGTATTGCTTGCGTTGCTGGAAGATACAACCTGTACTGTATCTAGTCAAATTTTATCTGACGTGCTATTATTTTCGGGAGGATGCTGTGGCATTTCCACTATTTGTACTGTTATTTCTTCCTGACGTATTACGTTCGGGATGATATCTACTGTCTGGTTCATCCATGATAATATATTGTTGCGGATGATTTTGCTGCTGATAAGACCGACTGTTATTAAACGTACGCCGAAAATTGTGCTCATTATTTTTACGTCTGTCATGATAGTCATTGCTATATGGCGCGTTGCGATACGAATTGAAATGATGTGTATTCTGTACGTACTGGTTTCCTTGTTGCAGTGCGTTACTATTTGGTGGAGCCGACGCTATGCGTGTAGGCGGCGAAACATTAAAGTTTTGTTGACCTTGTACATTACATTGTTGGTTAGGTATGCTAACCGGCTGGCTTTGATGCTGTTGCGGTGAAAAGCGTCTATTGTTAGCAAAATATGGTTCCTGTTGCTGCTAATTTTGACGATACTGATAATTAAAATGTTGTCTGTTATTGAAGTTCTGGTGGTTGTCGTTCCTGGAGCGTCTATTAACTTTACTATTGAAATAGCGTGGCTGATCGTAATTACTGTATGTTGGTTAGCCTTGGTTATGATGTGAAAAATTTTTGTTTATGAAGGAATAATCTGATTGCTGAACTTCCAAAAGCTGTAGCAGATATCTAAATGCCGAAATATTTTCTTTCTGCTGTCCTGTTAAAAGTGATACTCTTAATGATCGTGGTAATTTAGAAATACGTAATTGGATAAGTGCAGATTCACTGTATGGTTCACTTAAGTATTGGTTTTGTTGGACCATGTGTTCAAAAAATTGCGTGACAGTGGAAAAATTTGAGTTCTCATAATTCGGTAAACTAATTAACTGATCCTTGATTCTGCGCTGTGTCGTATTCAACCAATACGCTGACAGAAATCCATTCTGAAATTCTTCTACCGAATAGCATTGTCTCGCGTTCGGTCTCATACGAGTTGCCGGTTTGCCTTCCAAAAAACTGCAAATAAATTCAAGTTTGTGTGTTACAGGCCAAGTCGGTGGAAAAGCAAAGCTAAGTTGTCGTATCCAATCCAAGGGGTGGATCTGTGTTCTGTCATTTTTAAATAATTTAAATTTTCTCACAGATAGAAAATGCTTGTAATCAAAATTATCGTCTCTGTATGTCTCAACAGGTTCAGGATTGTATGAGAATCTATTTGTCCGTGACTGTTCGGAATCTAACTCACGTACTCTCATTCTGTCACCTGCTGAACGCAATTATTCTGTCACAGAACTTGAAACATTATGTGTTGTATGGGCATTTACGAGATTTCGGCATTTTCTTTATGGAAGACACACTACCGTTTACACAGATCATAGAGCTATACAGTTTTTACTTTCAGCAAAATTTACACACGACAGATTAAGCAGATGGAAACTTTATTTACAGGAATTTAATTTTACAATTGTTCACATTCCCGGTACACAAAATATTGTAGCAGACACACTATCCCGTTCTCTCAGCAACAATCAGCAAGACATCACAACCAGCTTCTGCAAAGCAAATTTCAGCATCATGTATATTTAACAACTTGCATTTGAAAATTTCCTTTCGCCGTCATTACGAGACATAGCACAAGAGCAGAGTACAGACAACGTATGGAAAGAAGTTAAACACCTTTGGCAAGATAGGAATAATGTTACCATTAGAAACCATTACACTGTACGCAATAATATTTTGTTTCGCTGCTCTCAACCTGACAGCAACAACTGGTTACTATGCATTCCTGACGAACTTGTTAACAAATTAATTTGGTATACTCATTTAAGTTACGCACTTTACGGAGCCAGAAAATGTTTTCTTATACTGAGACAGAACTGTTACTTTGCCAACATGGAGAAACGTATTCGACGAGTTTTAGCGTCATGTAAAATCTGCCAGAAAGCTAAGTCAGACACCACTTCACACATTCCTCCATTATATCCCATTGTACCTGTTAAATTAAGACATATGGCCGCTGTAGACATTTTTGGTCCGATTCCCAGAACTAATAGAGGTTTTTGCTACATCTTTGTCGCTGTAGAACTGACTTTGAAATTTGTTACGTTCACTCCGTTACGCAAAGCTACTGCTAAATCTGTTTCGAATGCATTTGTAAAACATTTTTTATTCCATGTAGGGCATGTGTTGAAAATAATTTCCGACAATGGATCACAGTTTCGATTTGCTATATGGACACGTATGTTACGAGCTAGAAACATTTCTGCGATCGATATATCCAGGTACCCTGCTTCTTCGAACGCTTGTGAACGACTAATGAAGGAAATTGGTAAACTGTGTAGAATATACTGCCATAAAAAACATTGATTGGGATCCACACATACTGTCATTCCAGGATGTAATTAAATCCATACCAAATGAATCTACTATGCTATCTCCGACTGTTATAATGAAAAATGTTGAACCACCTAACAAAATTAAAGAATTAGTATCCTTTCCTACATCTCGTCGACTACGACACCATGAAATAATTGACATTGCGCTGAACAACATCAAATGTGCCGCAGAGCGCCGGAGAAGACAGCAAAAACAGGTTTGTACACGCCGTGACTTTCACATTGGACAGAATATATTAGTACATACACACTATCTATCCAACAGAGGAAAGAATAGATGTAGTAAATTTGAGCTTCTATACGCAAGTTCATATCGAATTCGCAGCATTCCTCATCCCAACGTAGTACACGTCGAAACTATGAGAACCAGAAAAAGTAAAGGCAATCACCATGTCTCAAATATTAAACCCTTTGTTGAATGAACATACTTTATGATTTATCACACTGTAATGCCATTTCCTGATTTTTATATGACCACTTATGCAATTATATTTATATGAACACTTACTGACGATTATTATGTTTTTTCTTGGCAAGTGCCCGGCAAGGTAAGGTTATCAGGTCGCTTTTCTTGTCGTTATATATCAGACTGTGCACATTTTCCATTTTTCATGTATGTATGATTGTTTTCCTGTTTGTTTGTATGCACTATGAAATGTTTAAGACGTAACAAACACCAGTTGACTTTGACATTTTGTCTTATCATATCTCAACATCGTGACTATTTTACATTTTTTTTGTTACTTCATTATGATACTCTGTGTACATTTTTTTTTGGACTTGAAAACTGTCTATGTTTTTGACATAATACGTTTTCTGTCATGCTATGCCATATGCTTAATTATATCACTAGAAACTAGTTTTTATTTAATGGGTATATGATTTAAATGCAAGACATTAATCATTGTTCATCATTTTCAGAAAGCAGTAACGTGTAAAAGAAATAAATTAAACAAACCACAGTGGATTACTATGAAATGGGAATTTCACCTTCGGAATGAACTAAAGAAGATGCAATACCTCGTCATGAAGAGTAAATGGATCAGAATTAACAAGCTTTAACAAGAATATACTATACACATCGTATGATAGCAGTCTTAACTAATTTTTTCTTTCAGAATACGAGGCGATTGATGCAGGCTGTCAGATAGAACTACACATCTTAGTTTTAGTGATGAAATATGCTATAAATAAGAAACTCTATACTATGAATAGTTATATGAAGTAAATGGTAATATGAATAATAAAGTGTCTTTTTGCAGGTGATAATGAATGAATATGCTAATATGAATAATGAAGTTTTTCTTTGCAGGTGATGATAGTAATGAAGTTATGGTAATATGAATAATGATGTTTTTCTTTGCAGATGAGAACAATGATGAAGTTTATATATTTACTGTTAGTTAAGAAATGCTATGTAGTTACTTAAGTATTTGTTGCAGTTCGTTTTGATAGTATGTCTTATGTCACATGGTATAATGATTGAATGTTTTGGAAAGGACAGCTAGAGTACATACATACTGAGTACACATTTCATTACCCATTAATTCGAAGTTCACTACTTTTCAGCATAATATGCGTTTCCTCTTTCAGCTTAATAATCCAATTTGTATTTTTTTCTAGGAGAAGCTATTCATGAAATTAATGTGCTATAAGCAGTTAGTCATTAAACCTGTTCTAGTACTTGCATTTTTTTTACCCATTTGTGTGTGTCATTCATGAATGTGATCACATATGCTCTACTTGTTTCATAACCTTGCTACAGCTGACTCATGACGACTGACGTTACCTATCCTCATTTGTAGCAATAAGTCAAAAGCAAATATTTTCATGCCCCAGCAATTAATTATCGATTCCAACGCAATGCATTGCTAGCACAAAAAACAATTATGTACTACCAGTCCCAAATAATGCTACCAGTTTAAGAGAGTTCTGAGTAATACTGAATGATGTTTTCTAACCACAGACCTTGAGTAATAGTTACAGTATGTTACATTTTAAATATGTCCTATGTCACTTGAATGATGAGTTCTGAGTAATAGTGAGTGATATTTTGTAATAATGCATACATGCTATGCCAATAATTTCTGTAAATAATATTTTTGTTATACTCTATAAATGCTATGCCAATAATTAACTCTCATTTTTAATGATACTTCTGATGGTTTGTAACTGGCCAAAGAGTGCCAATAATTATTTTAAATATGTCATATGCCACTTGAATGATGAAAAATGTTTTGTAATATTCAATACTTGCTATACGTTTAGTAACTGGCCAATGAATGCCATTGTTTCTTATATTTTAAATTTGTTTTATGTCACCTACATGCTATTATATATGAATACCAATAGCTTGATGCTACACTCGTTAGCTCCTGTTTTGAGTGATGACTTCTGATGTTTTGTAACTGGCCAATGAGTGCCAATGATTGCTATAACTAGGTGAATTATGTTAATACTATGCCATTCATTAGCTCCTGTTTTGAATGATGACTTCTGATGGTTTGTAACTGGCCAATGAGTGACAATGTTCACTGTAATCAGATGATTTATGAACATTATTCTGTAATACTTCATACATAGTACAGAAACGTTCAGTAACTATGAGATGAGTGCCAACAATTAGTAAAATCGGTTGATAGACTAGTGTAATTCTCAATGATGACTAGCATGAGACTTAATGTCCTTCACCTTCTGACCTAATTACCAGAAATTACTGCAATTTACGTTTGTCCTATCTATGGATCATGGAGCACTATATTTGGTTTCTGCACTAATTCTACGTTGGTGAATGAGTGTGGTGTTGACACATCATGGTGTCCACCACCTTGAACAATGGAGATATTATTATGGTTCCAATGTTTGGTGTACCTAATGTACTACCAAAATGATAACATGGAATATTAATACGACATTTCAGTGTCTTGGCTATACTGATTAATACTTCAGGGAAGAGAACTTCAGATTGTCTCACTTGGTGTTGTGCTTCTGTAGAAAGATATGGACTTTCAGTGCAGCTACGTGCAACCTAATGCGCTACAACCTTGATGCAATCCTTCCCTTTCCTATCCTAGTTCTAGTAAAATGGTAAAAACATACTACAGTGCGTATGCACTTTATGTCATTTGTTAATATGTTTTGTACTCATTGCGTATACATTTTGTCATTGCTTGATATGTTCTGTACTACAGTGTGAATGCACTTTATGTCATTTGTTAATATGATTTGTACTCATTGCGTATACATTTTGTCATTGCTTGATATGTTCTACACTCAGTGCATGTGCGCTATATTTCATTTCATGTTATGCACTTATCTATGTGTATATACTCTGTGACTGTGAACTTAGTTAATTAAGAAAAATTGCGTATATATTTTGTGATTTCTTGATATGTTCTGTACTCAATGCATGTGCACTCTATTTCATTTTATGTTCTGTACTTATATATATATGTATATACTCTGTGACTGTCAACTTAGTTAATTAAGTAGATTTTAGAAAAATTTGTTGCTCATGGCAAGTCCAATGGTCTCACCATCGCTGCCAAATTTTTGCCCCCCCCCCCCCCCCCCCCAGTGGAGGGTTATGTAAGACGTATGCGCTGCCTGCGATATGTAAGCTATAAGAGAATCTGAGACCAAAGAGCAGTGTTGACTGCAGTACGAACTGTGTAGCAGTAGCAGTAAGTTGTTGCTAACGAGCAGTCGCCTGTCTGCGCTTGTCCATCCAGTCTGGTGTATCATGTTGGCTGGGCCGGTCACGGTGCAGCGATGCCGGAGCCTGGGTATTATTGTATAAGGTAAAAAGCAGCCTCGCGCATATCTAGTAATGTTATGTGAAGTCCCATGTAAATCTTTTAATAATGTCCTAATAATAATCTTCGTGATATAAAGTAATTTCTAACAAACATTCATTTCAATTTAAAGAATTTACTAATTTCTTCAATCCAAGATCATTCCTACTGTTGCAAAAGAAATATCAGTTACTTTCTTTCATAAATGACAAATCTATCGGCCAGCATTGCACAGAGCTGTCCCGGAAAAATTTTATATAAGAGCAGATATATTCGCCGTTTTTATTGAGGTAAGAATTTTTCCTTTCTTATTCAGAATGATCTTACAGGGCCATGACGCAGTTCTGCTGTCGCCCAAATTCTACAAAGTTACTGAATTTATTTTTTATTACGGGGTTTAGGAATTTTTCTGTTTCGAGCTTACATTAAATGGGAAACAAATTTTGTGTGGAGGTTAAATGTGAATGAATTTCTGTAGGGAGGTTATAAGTAGGAACCAATTTTGTTCTGAGGTTACACTAAAATTAGAATCGCTATCCATAATATTTATTTATTACAATTTTTCTGTGGGAAGGTTACACTAAAAATAGAATCATATTATTATTATTATTTATTATATTACAATTTCTTTGTGGGGAGGTTACAAGCTGATGATTTGAAAGAGACAAATTGTGAAGTAGAAGAAGTATTAATTCAAGACACTTGAATTGTCACAATTTCTTTCTATCACTAGTTGATACTGTTGATTACGGTAAGCTAAGTTGCTAGTACTTGAGATAAACATGAGTTTGAGTCTCCGCTCGGCATCCTGTAGCACGTTCACATGACACGAAAACTGATTTTCACTCTAACCCACGGCTTTTTTTTACAGTTATCAATTTTAATCAAATATATTAATTAAAGCTATAGAGTGATTCCGCTTTTTGATGATTATTATCATCGTCGTAATCATTTTAGGGTAATTGTAATTATTACACAAAACAAAAAATAGCCATGCGCCAGGAGGACTCGCACAGTAACTGTTCCGTACAAACTTAATTACATATATACACAGTTCACCCACTCCAAGAATCGAGGATCGCGATGTTTTTTTTGCCTGTTAGACATAGATAATGGCATGATATCGTTCCCAGGGATTCCAAGACTCTCGAGAGTGTTTTAATTGCATGTTTGATATCGGATAACAAATGACAAAACAAATATTTTTGTGTGATGTAATCAAAGGTTAACAATTTTCTGATTCTTTTATTTTACTTGTACTGTGAAGCTTTTCTTCTTGCCAAATTTCATAATTCTACCTCAAGGGGCAGTACCCTATAGGTTTTAATGAGTTAGTTTGTGGGTATCAAAATATTTGACAAAAATAGCCGTATATTTCCTGGCATTGACTTAAAAGGTAATATTTATTTTACCACCAAGGGACCACAAATCTTAGTATGTGACGTAAATTTCAACCTGATACTTCTAACGGTTCCAGGGAAAAAGGACACACGAACAGACAGACAGTCTGGAAACAAATGACACATTTTTCTTTTTGTGAAATAATTATAAATTAACAATTTTCGGATTTTTTTCTTTGGTTTTATTATGACACAGTGCTTCTTGGCCAATTTCATGATTCGAGCTCAGAGGAAAGTACCACGTAAGTTTTGATGAGTGAGTTTTCGAGTATCAAAATAGGCAGCACAAATCGCTGAATCTTTTGAGTGCATTGACTTACTTAGAAGCTTCACCTTTTTACATCGTCAAGGAACCGTAGATCATAATATGTGACATAAATTTCAACTTGATTTGTCTTCCCCTTCCTGAGGATAAAGTTTTTAACATTTGCACCAATCGGTAGACAGACAGACGACAACAAAGTTGATCCTATAAGGGTTCCGTTTTTACCGGTTGAGGTACAGAAACCCTAAATAGAATATTCATAATAAGAATAGGATATGGACTATGGCATTTAACAAGCAATTTTCGATTCTAAATTGGAAATTGTCTGCACGAATTTAGAATCTCAAACAGCTCACTGCTGTGAAATCTCCTCGTCGTGGAACTTCATGAGATTAGTAGACCCAGCTATGCATTACATCGTTACATTGTACTTCACACTCATAAACTGAGGTTGTTTGCTTACATTTAAGTTTTTACACCTCTTAAAGTACTTAATAGGTGATTACACGGATATGTTAATCAATATGTTGGGAAATTTTGTTATGTTACAGTTTGTCTTTATTCTGGTCTCTCTACACATAAAGAAGGTTCGGATTAATATTTGTTTGGTCCATGCTATACTGCAGTTGTCATTGCTAATGTCCACAAAGATCTCAGTGCTTCTGGCCTTCAAACATCTCTGCTGTGTATCGGTGCATAATATTTGACAGCAGACTAAATCAGTGCAATGAAGAGCAATCGCTTCGCTATAGCACCATACAGGAACAAACACACAACTTTTCTGAACAGCCAGAACATTATGACCACCGACCTTTGTAAGACGTATGCTTTGCCGGCGATGGGCGAGGCATGACAGAATCTCTGACCAGAGAGTAGTTTATCGTTAGTTGTTGCTTGTCGCTAGTCTGCGCGAGTTGACAGTAGTAGTCGAGTAGTAGTCTGCGTGAGTCGGCGGGTGTCGGCATGCGTCGACGGTGTGCTCTGCTCGCGACTCTGGTCAGGATTCTGGAGGATGAGTATTGTTGTAGAAGGTAAAGAAGCAGCCTTGCGCATATTTAATAATATATGTTAACTGTAATTTAATTTGTTCAAAAAAATGCCCCATAATACAAAAAGCAACTCTTTTAAAGAAAAGCATTCATTTCAATTTAAAGAATTTCCAATGCATTATCATTGCTTCCAAGAATAAAAAAAAAAAATACGCCAGCATTGCACGAAGCTGTGTCAAAAAAATGACTAATTAAGAGCAGATATAATTGCAGTTTTATTGAGGTAAGAATGTTTTGCTTTTTTTTATTCAGAATACAGGGCCGAAGGTCAGCGCTGCTGTCCTTATAAAATTTATCAGGTTACTAAACTTTTTTATTATTTTGGTGTTTAGGAATTTTTCTGTTTGAACTTGACATTAAATGAGAAAAGAATTTTGTGGGAATATTAAGTGTGAATGCATTTCTGCACACAGACAATAAATGGGAGCCAAATTTGTTCAGAGGTTACAATAATTAAAAATTCATTTAATTATAAAATATATTTTTTGTGGGAAGGTTACACTTGGCTCATTTTTATTTATCTATTTCTTCGGGGAGGTTACACCTTCTATCGATATATAACCGTCCAGGTGATAGCAACATCACTTGGCGAGGAATGACTGCTAGTCAGACACGTTGCATGTAGTATCAGTCAGCGTGCTGTCCGTGGGGAAGAGGCGTGATCTATCTGAGTTTTACTGAGGGCAGACTGTGGTGGCCCACACGCTCGGAACGAGCATTTCGGAAACTGCACCACTTGTCAGGTATTCGAGGAGTCTTCAACACATAGTGAAACCAAGGTGAAACCATGTCCAGAAGTCGTGGAGTTGAGCAGCTACCTCTCATTAGAGATGTCGGTCGTCGTAGGCTGGGCAGACTGGTAAAACAGGACAGGGGGCGCACTGTGGCGGAACTGACATCAGACTTTAATGATGGGCGGACTACAACTGTGTATGAACACGCAGTGGACCAAACACTCCTAATGATGGACCTCAACAGCCGATGACCCATGCTTGTGCCTATCTTAACACCACGAAATGGGCAACTAAGACTGAAATCCGCATATACCGTTGGCATTGGACGTTGGTGCAGTCGCAGAGCGTTGCATGGTCTGATGAATGCCGATACCTTCTTTATCATGTCGATAGGAGGGCGCGAATCCGTCGGCTTCCAGGAGAATAGCTCCTTGACAGCGGGGTGGAGACAAGTTGGCAGCAGCTCCGTTATGCTCTGGGGAACATTCACGTGGGCATCTATGGATCCAATGGAGCTCGTGCAAAGCACCATGATGGCCAAGGAGTATCGTACACTGGCTGCAGACCACGTACACCCCTTCATGACGATCATGTTTCCCGACAGCAATGGCATTTTTCAACTAGAGAATCCGCCATATAGCAAGGTCGGGAGTGTGATTCAGTGGTTCGAGGGTGATTCAGTGGTGGGTTCGAGTAGAGGTTCTGGAACCCCAGCTCGCCATATCTGAACGCGATCGAACATATGTGTGATGTTATTGAACGTGTCGTCAGAGCTCATCGCCTCCCTCCCCGGAATTTACGAGAATCAGGTGACTTGTGCATGTAGATGTGGTGCCAGCTCCCTCACTGTAAGTAGATCAATGTACGAAAAGAAAAAGACAAATAAAGAATGACGTATAATTAAAACTTCGTTGTGTTAAGGATCTCTAACTGAAAGATATGTAATAGGAGCCAATAAATCGTGAGCTGCAGGTGGAAAATTGCCGCACTGTGGAAAGAACGAAACAGGTTACAAGTAACAAATCTAAGGTTTGTTATAAGGTTAGGTATTATTCGAGAAATTTAATGAAATATCTTTATTGAAACAAGCACGCAAAATGAATTTAAATTAGTTCTTTATTAATGTAATGATATGCAGAATACATAATCTATCACACCATCTTGAAATATGATGTAGCAACATGAATTAGTAAGTGGATCAGAAGTTTATGGGGTACAAACTGTTGATAAATAGAAATGTGAAATCTTATAATGACATTTTAAAATCGATAGTTTCATCTACCTTTCTCATAATAATAATTTTCAACTAAATTTGAAGCAGTGTGTAAACATATTTTCGTTTACTGATATTCTGTGGTAAGACATTTTGGATGTACAGTAAGAATAAGAGAGGTTCAACTGATCATTGCAGCAAACAAATGAATTTCAATGATGTGAGTTTTATTAAAGCATATCTTCCAACCATATATTTAGAAAGTGAGAAATTCTGTCACTGTATTTAATTTCACGTGAACGTGTTTATTAGTGGTTAGTAGCTACATGCACAAACACAGCACTACAAAGAAATATAGTATTTAGAATCCTAAGCTTTCTACTCCATCTAACAGTGAGTTTGACAATAAAGAAGCACACATTTTTAAAACTGCTTGGTGACCTAACGAAAAAAAGGAAAAGAAATTAGTACTTCCTTCCTCTCAGCAAAGATTTCTGTATCATTGACATGTCGATTCTATAGTCAGTTACAAATATGCAAATAATCCCATACAGATTTTAAACCAGTGACAGTAGATTTTAGGACTAATATATCACATCCAGCAATGTTTTACAGTGAATATAATCTATTAAATATACTACTAAAATATCTGATGCAGAATTACTTGGAACATCATTGAGCACAACTTCCAATAGTACTTTGCTCTCCCGATAAGATATATTATTAAATTGTGAACAACATATGAAATCAAAAGGACGGCATCATGAAACGACCAAATTCCGTCGTGATTTATGTCTACTCACCTACATGTCTTCCTGGGCAAGCGAACATCCTCAAGTCATGGAGTTACACTATACCAAGTTAGCGTCAAACATATAGCTGCGTTTACATGACGCAGGCTATGTATTTTCATTAGACAATAGATGCCTGTGCATGTGACAGATACTGTAGCTTAAAACAATTATGTATATTTGATTCCTAGAAACCCACATTTAACTTCAAGTATGTAAATCCGTTACCTGAAGATGTTCGCTTGTCCAAAATTAGTTGACTGTGAGTAAACATGCGTCATGATAGATTTTGGTAGTTTCATGATGCCTTTCTTTAAATACATCGAAGCTATGCAATGCTGATTACAGAAAATAAAACATCAACGTTATTGGTACGTGTGAGCTCTCTTTTTTGTGTGTGGTGCAAAAGTAAAACGTCACATTTTAAACAAAAAATGCAAATACCTGGGAATTTTTGTTTTTAAGTAATATCATACAGAGATTCCTTATTACTAATTTCCTAACTTTTAAAAGAATACGAGAATTGATACTATGTAAAACAATAGAAATTACACAATGATAAGGTACAAAAAGGTGCTTTATTTATTATTTAAAATGATAAAACTAGCTTCTTTCATTCATATACAGAAATATCAGTGCTTTGAATCTTTCAACGTAAGTTGAATGGAAAGTATTGTCCTTTGTCCGACGTATCCGACAATCGCCATGTACTCAGTACAGGAACAAGTCAGAGTTGAAATTAATCGTATTAAATCTAACCTGAAGTTTGGGGAAAACAGCGAAATGTGGAGTAAATGACAGAGATCTAAACTAATGGCATGCAGGGGGACAAGTCGAGCATTAATTTAAGCTGTTGACGAGCCAATTCATAAATCTGTCAGTAAAGCAGAGTATCGTAATTACCTACAAGCGTTTTAATGAGAAGAAATTAGACACGTAATCATAGCCTTAGAAAGTGAATCCAGCTCCTTCTGTATGGATTACTGTGACATGATCCAGCATTATTTGATATCTATTAGTATTTCGTGAACTTAGCTGTGAGTACTAAATGAAGACACACTAGAAAGCTTAGGTAAAGAAAAAAGTTTATCAGAGACCTTTACAAGAATCACGTAGAGGTTAGTAGGACATCTGCTCTGGCATCCGTAAGTTGTTGTCTTGGGCCAGAGGTAGTGGAATGGGAAAAAAATAGTGGCAGGCAACGAAATAGATCATAAAGAATGTTGTGTGAGGATGAAAAGATCGGCACATTACAGGAAAAGATGGAAGACTGCATCGAAACAGTCGAACGACTAAAGATGTAAAAAAAATGGTATTTTATATTGTATTCTGCGTGAAGTAAAATTAATAATTAGTCTATGCTTGCTGGCCACATTCATACCTACAAATTTTGCTAATAAAACGGAGTTTGGGAACTGAGTATTTATATGGGATGTCGTTACCCAGTCATGATTTTCAACATCCAAACAATCTGAAAGATTCCTGTTACCAATGGGACCTCACTATATGAAAATCTGTGTCACAAACGAGATGATTTTTGATTAAGTACCTGCCGCATTCCTCAGAGCACACATGAACGTGGTAATGAACAATTAAGTCTTTGTATCCAAGACTAAAACTGTCAATTTTACATTAAAATCGAAAGGTTACACGTATGTGCACTGGTTCTCTCACAGGAAGCGTGAAATTTTAATTGCCTTACAGAGTATGCTACGAGCCTAGATACAGTTGTTTACCCGAAATTGCGAAATTTGATATTATTTTATTAGCCCTACTCACAGGCGCAAGCCTAAAATACCCGGCACTTTTGGTTTGGAATATCATCGTCAACATCTTCATCTGGTGTTTATCCACACAACCAGAGAGTTTTGAAATACACTGATACATTGCCCAATTTAAAAAGATAAGCACCGAGATCACATGATCAGATGTCAAAGTAACTTCGAACACGTACAAACAAGAGTATGTAAATGATCAAAGTTACAATTCTGTCTGACTGGTAGAATGGCCAACTGAGTGCATTAGTGTTGTTCGTGTTTAGTGTTGTTAACAAGCCTGGCAGGACATACAAGGGGCGTCAACAGCATCAGATGTTGAGTGATCAGTGTGAAGAACACAGAGACGCTGTGTACTGGTGTGACAGCATTATCAGCTCCTGACCGAGTTTGGAACGAACCTCACTGTGATTCTCCATTTGGCTGGTCGAATGAGGTACATCTAAATTTTTGTGGGACATTCGGATGTGATGGCGGTCCGATGCCGGAACGTGAGGGCAGGCTCTGTATTCGTCGATGTTTTGGTCAACCACGCCAGACCGCCACAAGGCAGGAACGTCATATTTCGCACCAAGCTCATCTGCATCTGCCATCCGAGACTGTTTAACAGACTCCCTACATCATTCTGTGCCATCCCACAGCACTGGTTGCATGCTAGCAGCAGCTGAAGAATTACTGTCCCACGCGTACGCTGCCGTGAACTCCGCAATTCAACTGCTGTAGTTGGAATGATATCGCGACTAGGAAGTGTGGGATGCTGATGAATGGTGTCGCATTGTGCTCAGAAATGATACCTTTTGATATCACTGTTAGTTGTAAATATGTATACCAAACTACGAGGACCTTTGATATACAGTTACTTTGGTGCACGACCCATGCACCTGCATTGCTAACGTAAAGAAAGAGTCCGCTGAAGTTATAATGCTTTTACTTACCAGCTGTAACTCTGGCCAAATGATCCGATTAGTAACGAATTTAATTTGGCTCTATAAGTATTTACCATATTTTATTTTGAGCATCGGCTATTGAATAAACTGGTCTATAATAATTGTTTTGTGGTCTGTTTCACAGTATGGGAATGAAAAAAAATGGCTCTGAGCACAATGGGACTTAAATTCTGAGGTCATCAGTCCCTTAGAACCCAGAACTACTTAAACCTAACTAACCTAAAGACATCACACACATCCATGACCCAGGCAGGATTCGAACCTGCGACTGTAGCGGTTGCGTGGTTCCAGACTGTAGCGCCTAGAACTGCTCGGCCACTCCGGCCGGCTTGGGAATGAAGATAATGTGTAGTATGAGGAACTATGTAATGAAATGAGTCGAGGTTTAACTCATCACTTTAGGAAAGGTAGAACACTGGATAATGAAGTTTGCCGTCTTTCACCAAGCGCATAGTTGGGTGTCCACATGGAAGATAAAAGGATTTCTGAGAGGCACCACGGAAAACTGAAGTAATAATACAATCGAACTTTCAAATACATATCAATGAAAAATTTTAATGATTCAAAATATTACCTCAGTGACGCTGTTTCATTAAGTTGTATGTATATGAAAACATTATTTTTATGAATTTTATTTTTAGTGGCACTTCATTTAATGTATAGATAGTAGCCATGTCATAGTAATCAGGAAACACACAGGCAGATCCATACCTCAAAGACAGAGGTTTACACATAAAATGCAGGTGGAATTCTCAGGGGGCAGGAGGGGGATTCGGAGTTGATATTTCTTTCAAGCAGAATTTATGTTAGCTGAATAACATTCACAATGAACAGATTTTGGTTTTCTGTACATATATATGAATTAGAAAAAAAACATTTGACTGTATTTAACTAGTATGTGGTCAAACTGCTAAAATATTCACCAGAATCTAATTGCAAAACGATTCATCATTGTCAAAACATAAACTACGGAACCCAGATTTCAGGACCTTTCTAAGTAAAAAGCATTAGCTCAGTAAAAAGTACTTGATGCCAAACACTGAAAACATATTAGCAACTCTTAATTCGCCGTTATGTCACCGTTATTCGTATTTCTATGGCTGTCATTGTTATTGTAATTAACTTTATGTAACTGCACATTGTAATGTAAATGGATTCATAAATTTATTGTCTGGTGAAAAACTTTGAGTTCTGCTGATGTTTGTGACACAACTAAAATGATAAACTACCGAATGTTTAACTGTAATTTGTCACACAACAAGTATGTAACTGTACTATGAAATATCTTAATTTTTTGTGTATATTTACACTGCGACGACGTATGTCCTGGCGGTGGCAGTGCCGTGTGCAGTGTGTAGTGTGGAGTAACATGAGTTCGTTGTCTGTGGAAGCAACGGTCACGCCCAGTCTTGTACATAGTTGCAAAATAGCTTCAGAAAATATGAGAAAATTTTTTACTTGAAATTTACCTATGTCGAACCTCATTTGAAGAGGAGATAAATATCTTGCAGCAGCATGGAGAATCTAAAGGCATCATTACTGCAGCGAGAAGACTGATTTATACTCAAGCACACACAAGGGGAGACCCAAAGTTAATTGTACTGTTTTCAGTCGTGCTAATTCCGTGACCAGCAATACCCCAGGTCCGTCCCCAATAGAACATGTATGGGACCAGCTCAGGTGTCAAATACGTCCCAGGAGCCGTGTCCAGGATACCAAGAACCACATACAACAGCTGTGAGTCATCTTATCTCAGGAGAGGATACAAGGGTCTCATTACATCCTTCGCAGTCGAATCAGTTCATGAATCCTCAGGAGTCAGTTGATTTCAGCATGTATACTCAGCCAGCACTTATGTACAGTCTTGCTTTACACCTCGGGGCCCACTCCATATTATATGTATCCTGGAGTTCGTTCTGTAGTGTACAGCTCAGGTGGTATGAAATCAGTATTCGCAGCCCTCGGTGTTTCATGTCTTGGTTTTCTGTACTCTCGTGTCATTGTCTCTTTAGTTTCAATCTTCTCTTTCTTTATCCTTCCCACTTCTTCTAATGTCAAAAAAGACTTAAGAAGTGCTAAACTAATCAATGTCATTCCTAATGAGACCGTTATTTTATTTTTATTACTATTGTGTTACTACTATTGTTATTCGCAATTATTACCTTTTATTACTCATCAAGACACAAAGGAGTTAAAGAGATTAGCTGCCAGTGGGCACTGAATTATATCAATGGGATAAGTTGAAAATTTATTCCAGATCAGGATTCGAACACTGGTTCTCCAGTTACTAGGCAGAAGCGTTGAACAATACGCCATCTGAAGACAATGGTCACAGCAACCGCACGGACAGCCCTACCGTATCTCCCGTCAAATCACAGTTCTCAACTTGTGCCACGGCCTCTCGCCGATTCATTTCAGAGTTGGAGTCTGGTGTGCATCTGCACTGAGGGGATCTTTGACCGTCATTGCCTTAATTATATAGGTGGTATCAGCTCTTTTTGGACATGTATATGTATTATTGAGTTTGTTACATGATAACTAATCACTATCATTCTTAATTCCTCTGGTATTTTATCATCACTATTAATGTTATTAAAGTTATTACGGCCAGTTACTAGTTTTAATAATAATGCAATTTATTGTTACTGTGTATTTTTTTTTAGTATTGGGGAGGTGTGGTAAAGATGGGCAAGAGTGCCCTGAAGCTAAGTGTTGGAGAGACGAATAATGCTGTAACGGAAATGGAAAGGGGTATTACGTTAAATCTGGGGTGGGTTTCATGGTTAGATAGGAGATGACAAAAGTTTCGAAGTTTCTTTGTAATGTAATGGGGAGAGAGTTGATGGACGGGGACCGGCCAGGGTAGCCGAGAGTGCTAACGCGCTGCTTCTTGGACTTGGGTAGGCGCTCCAGCCCCGGATCGAATTCGCCCGGTGGATTAACGACGACGGCTGGCGTGCCGGCCAGCCTGGATGTGGTTTTTAGGCGGTTTTCCACATCCTACTAGGTGAATACCGGGCTGGTCCCCACGTCTCGCCTCAGTTACACGACTTGCAGACATTTGAACCACATTCACACTATTTCACGATTTACACTGGACGCAGACAGCTGGGGTACACTAATTCCATCCTGGGGGGTACAGGGTGGCGGCAGGAAAGGCATCCGGCCACCCCTTCAAATTAACCATGCTAACTCCCTACTCAGCCCTGCCGACCCTGCGCACAATGCGGGAGAATGGTGGCAGCAAAAAAAAGAAAGAAAGTGTTGATGGATGGGAGAGGAAAGGAGACTGTTCTGGTACAAGAAACCCAGAATACAAGCAACCCAGAATATGAGCAAGGCTGTAAAGCAGGGCCGGGCAAACGTTGCACGCGGCTCATGAGCACACAGCGCTGCACGTGTGCTGCTCGCGTGCAGTCATCGACCGGGGCAGTGGCGACAGCCGGCAGGTTGCGGCAGTGTAGTACCAGGCTAAGCTGCGGACGTTGATTCAAAGCGACCACTACGTAGTGAACGTTGTATTTCAGTAACCGGAAAATGCAGAGTGAATCAAGGAAACGGAGAATTGGAGATTTTCTATCTTTTAAAAAGGAATGGGAGAATCATTTTTTCTCTGTGCAAAAACGCGAAAATTGGAAATGTATAATATGTGACAGTATTCTCGCTGGTCAGCGGAAGTTTGATCTTGAACGCCATTATAATATATTTCAGTATGTTGCCGTTCTTAGTGCAATAAAAGAGGAATTTCTCAAGCGATTTAGGGATATATCTTACTTATCCCAAGGTTTTGAATAGTTCTCGAGACAATCTGCTGTTTCTGTAGATGATATTCATCCCAGTTTTCAAATGGAATTAATAGATCTACAGCGTAATTCTCGTGTGAGAGACAAGTTCCTTTTGGCAAGATTTTTATAACGACTTTCCACAGCTAGAGTTTCCTCGTCTCCATCGTGAAGCCATGAAGATAATGTCAATGTTTGGCTCGACATACGTTTGTGAGAGATTTTTTTCTGTTATGAAAATTAATAAGTCTCGGTCAAGAGCAAACATCAGTAATGAAAATTTACGTAACAGTTTGCGTTTGTCTGTATGCAGAAATTTTGTTCCAGACATTAAACGTATTGTAAACTCCACCTGTGATAATTAAATAAAACGTATCGTAGTTAATAGGCACTCTTTCAAACCATGATTACTTTCAAGCACTCCTACTAACCTTATTCCTTCATTCAATAAAGCAGGCCAGGAAACAAAACGCATTACAGAGGGGGAAGCGGAGAGGCGGAATGGTGGGTAGAGATGGGTCGAACTCGTTCATTGCCGTGAACTACTTCATTCATTTCACTCTTTGCCGTGAAGCGTTCAAATGAAGTAGTTCATTCATGAAGTATGGAAGCCTCGCTCGTACAATAAAGCTTTGTAATACTTCATAATTTTACCAACAGATGGCAGAACTATGCAGTAACGTGTACGCAACGTTTTATGCTCTTACAGCGTCTGAGTTAACTTAGAGCATGGTCGTAGGGGACAAAGGAAAGATAAACAGATAAGCCTGTCACATATAAAGAAGGTATTACATTTAATCTTGCTCGACATTTCCTCATGAAGCACCCAAAAAAGTCTTTATCTGCCAAATGAAACATTATTTGTTGTATTCATGGACTGCCGGCCAGAGTGGCCGTGCGGTTCTAGGCGCTACAGTCTGGAGCCGAGCAGGTTCGAATCCTGCCTCGGGCATGGATGCGTGTGATGTTCTTAGGTTAGTTACGTTTAATTAGTTCTAAGTTCTAGGCGACTGATGACCTCAGAAGTTAATCGCATAGTGCTCAGAGCTATTTGAACCATTTATTCATGGACTGACAACTAGGGCTACCAACGAAATGCAGTCTAATTTTATGTTCCTTTTAAAATTTAATCCAAAATAGAATGAGTATATTTACCACTGTCACAAAGTCTATATACCTACATTATGTAATTATTCAGAAGTTTTCCTGTAGATTTTATTTTTGTTGAGAATAATAACCCTCCAGATTAAAAACGTAAACTGGAACCTGTAGTCATTGGTACGATTTCAGGTGAAATCCCTCTTTCAGTGTTATTAACAAACCTTTTATTTTCATGTTGGCTGTGCGTGTTCACACAGCCAACCTCTTCGTTTGTATCTTTAATATTCATTTGTCTGCAACTGCTGCCACGGGAAGGCTACCCGTAGACGCAAAGTTTAACTGGTCTGCACTAATAGTCATGGGTAAAGATGTCAGCACTGTAGGAAGCAGCTGACGTTGCCTTCCCCTCACCTCCCCGACCCCTCATAAACCTATCGTTCTGCACAAACACCGCGTGATTGGTCGACAGGCAGTAGAGGGAGGACTGAAGTGAAGGGAGGATGAGTGACGTAGCGCCGATGTAGTGGGAGAGGGAAAGGGGAAGAGAGTGAATGACCTAGAAAAAAGTGTGGAGTGTGTTATCTGTGAGGAGTTTGAAGTACCAGTTCATTGAAACTGAGTGGTTAGTTCACACTTCACTGGAGTGAAGCGTTCATATGAACGACTCATTCACGAGCTCCCCATCATTAATGGTGGGGAGGGGAGAGAAGCGGGTGGCCAGTTTGCCCCTGTGTGCACGCAGAACACCTGTTAACTGCACACGTGCATGTGCACCGCACAAGTGCAGAATTCCTGCCCGCCCCTGCTATAAAGTAACAGAAGATTGAGCGGTTGCTGTCAGGTCTGCCAGGAGTGCAGACAAATCAAATCTAACGTGCTGAACGTTTGTGGGAGTTCTAGAATAGCACGAAATTTGTTGTCAACAGGACAATTATGTCGCATCAAACTACAGACTCTTCACGTGTACGAGGTGAGTTGTGGACGAGTGGCGGTTCTCACTTGTCCGCCATCTGGCCCAGGATGACGAGGTAGGTGACTGCGGTCGCGAGCACGGAGACGAGCAGCCGCCTGTCCAGCGTGACGTAGCCGGCGGCGCTGAGGTGCGGCGCTGGGGTGGCCCCCACCTGCCGCAGGAAGGCGCGCACCTCCGGCGCGGCCGCGGCGGGCAGCAGCGCGGCGGCGCGCCCCAGCAGCAGGTGCGCGGCGCGCGCCTCGTCGGCCACGGCGGCGCTGGAGAGCGCGAGGGCGCACAGGCGGCCCGCGTGCAGCGCCAGCCAGGCGGCCGACAGCAGCGCCGAGCCGCTGAGCAGCGCGCGCCGCCCGCCGCCCGGCGCCAGCAGCCCCAGCACCAGCAGCTCGTACGCGCTGTAGACGCCGCCGCAGAAGGCGCCGCCCACCTCCAGCAGCGCCGCGGCGCCCGCGTGCTCCTGGAGCAGCTCCGCGCCGCGCTGGAGCGCCGCGTGCGCCAGCCGCAGCCGGCGCGCCCGCGCCTCGCAGTCGCAGGCCGCGCGCCGCCACGCCACCCCCGCCTCCAGCCGCTCCAGCACCGCCTGCCGCAGCCGCGCGTTCAGCACCTTGAACCTCACCCACAACTCCAGCGCCAGGCACACCAGGTACACCGACACGAAACTTTCGAATATCGCGTAGACCGCGTGCAGAAAGCCGTTCAGCAGCTTCTCTTTCCCCGGATACCGGTGGAACATTTCCACTCCCAAGAAGTGTGCTGCCACCACGAACACTATTCCAGTCGCCGCTGCAATCACGCTTAACATTTTCTTCCCCTCTTTCTCCGTAATACATAAGTAACTATCGGCCAGGTTAATTGCGGTCAGAAACTCGGCAAACCGTTTACAACCCCCGAAGGTCCCTTTTGCTTGTAAATGAACTACTTTATACCATAAAATATTCTTCACTATTATGTCTGGAACGGCCGTTACTTTTGTTACTCCTAGACCGTTGATACGCACGTACATCCCCCGCAGTAACGCTGTAGCTGACACGGCTAGCCATATCGGCGACATAGAAATCCTAATCTTCCTCTTCCCTATCGTAAAAAGGCTGGGAGAAACGTCCCCCACATGTAGCGGTACGAGGCCCAACAACTGCAGTAACCTATAAACTGGCGCCACGATGACGTAGAATTTAACGTCTGGTGAATAATCTACACGTGTCGAAGATCCGAAGAGAACGTCCTTCAGATTAACTGCTTTCATTGCGCCGTTAATTGTATATATGCGACTAGCTGCCTCACAGCCTGTAACAACAGAAACCAAGTGACGTGGCTGTCAGTGGAGTTTTAAAATATCGCACTCTGTTGCGTACGATAAACTGCAGGTGAGCTGCTCGGAAATGCTTCCATAACTGTTGTTTCCCGTGGCAACCTGCTGTTTCCGTTTACTTACTTTTTTGCTCTCGAATTATTGACAGCACAGACAGATTGGCTGTAGGGTCATATATTAAAGTTTCACAGCTTCAGAGGAAATTACGTCGTTATTTCAGTAATGTATTACCCTTCCTTAAACGTGTGTCGACAGCGTCGGCGTTTTACCCTTACAGACGACTGAACACATACAGTCTGTGATAAAAAAATAACAACAAAAAACGACACACCACGAAGCAATTATCCGAACTGGACGGAAATCAATAGATGTGATGTGTATGTACAGACAAACAAAAGGTTAAAATTTCAGAAAAATTGGATGGTTTATTTAAGAGAAAGAGCTTCACAAACTGACCAAGTCAATAACGCGATGGCTCCTACACAAGCAGTTATTTGGCTTGGTATCGACTGATAGAGTTCCTGCATGTTGTAACACGTCCTCTTATATTATTATGTTCTGCTATTGTTATTGTTAGAAAAATCTTTATTCAGTCGGTCGTCGAAATTTTGAAATAAAAGTTATTGTGGATGTCGCGTAATAACTATTTCGCGCGAAGCACTGTTGCGACACAGGCAAAGATCAATTGTGGAAACTAAACCACTGAATGTTACAAATAATGTTATTAAAGAATACAGCCGACTGACTACATTAAATAAGAGGGCACGTACATTTGCGAATGAGTGGTTAAAAAAAACTGTCTTGGAAATGAGTCTTAAATATAGTTACGCTTGTACACACTCAAATGTATGCGAACATACGAACGGGATAGAGGCACCTACATTTTGAGTGCAATCATCCCCCATGGCCTGGATAAAAGGAATTACGGTTAAATAGATTTATTCATCTTAGAAGGTAAATGCGTGGAATACGAAATTAAATGAACAGAAAGACTGCAGTCTTCGTACTATTAACTAGTGTAAGCGCTATTTAGCGTCAAATATATCTCAGCGTGTCCTACACATCAACACAAATAACTGTTGGATACTACCAAACAGTGGAAAATACAGTATTGATTGTAGATGTTGACCTCCCCCCCCAAAGATGGCTACCTCATTCCATATCAAACCTACAACCACCAGCAATACCTCCACTTCGACAGCTGCCATGCGTTCCATATGAAGAAATCCCTAACGTACACCCGTGGTCGTCGCATTTACAGTGACGAGCAGTCCCTCTCGAAATATACCGAGGTCTCGCTGAAGCCTTCACTGACCGAATTATCCTCCCAACCTTGCACAAAACAAATCTCCCATGCCTTATCTTTCCAGTCTCCCACCACCTCCCAAAGTCCCACCGTCCAGCTATAGAGGAGCATTCCCCTTGTAACTCAGTACCACCCTGGAATGAATTACATTCTACACCAGGGTTTCGATTACCTCTCGTCGTGCCGTAAAATGTGAAATGTCCTACCCACTATCCTTCCCACCCCTCCCACAGTGGCATTCCGCCGTCCACCGAACCTAGGCATCATACTCGTCCATCCTTACACAATTCCTGCTCCCAATTTTTTACCTCGTGGCTCATACCTCTGTAATAGACTTAGATGTAAGATCTGTCCCTTACATCCTCCCACCACTGCCTACTCCAGTCCAGTCACTAACATCGCTAACATGCTCTCCTTTCGTCAACGGCGCTATAAGGTGCCTACAGTGACCTTGTTTCGTTTTTCCTCCATCATTTCATCCTTTTGCATCAGCAGTACTACACGAAGATTGACCTATTTTCACTTTAGTTGAATGCCAACTCCAACTATTGGCTTCACTGAAGCTGCCACATCTTTTCACAAGAACTGAGTTCACGCAGAATGCCACTTTCATTGTGTGTTTCATTGGCGTAATGATTAAAAAATTGTATATCATGTAGTATTTCTTAACTTCATTAATGATCAATACATGTTTACTAAAATATTTATTTCTTGTCCCGAGAAAACAAATATCTGCCAAAATTAGGCCTGAATTAAGAGTTTCTTTACACACATGACGGGCTCGTTGTCTAATATATGACTACAAATACAAACGTTAGAGGCACAAAATGGTTCAAATGGCTCTGAGCACTACTGGACTTAACGTCTGAGGTCATCAGTCCCCTAGAACTTAGAACTACTTAAACCTAACTAACCTAAGGACATCACACACATCCATGCCCGAAGCAGGATTTGAACCTGCGAACGTAGCAGCAGCACGGTTCCGGACTGAAGCTGGCGAGATCACGTGACATGTTATGAGTGGCTTACAAAAACGCATCACAATCTCGATTTCAATGCTTTGGAAAGTAATATGCGGTATTTGGTGGAATTCGAATTTATACCTTTGTAATACGAAAATATGGTGCATACATATTGCTGCACATGAAAAGGTGTTTCAAAACGTGTCCCCCCCCCCCCCCCCCGAGGTATTTCCACGTCGGTATATAAAACCATAAACATTCAAAGGATTGATGAGTTTTATAATGCCAAGGAATAGTATACGGTGACTTAACACGGAAAAAGTGTATTTTCGCCCGGGAGAAAGTGTATTTTTAACTGAGAAATCCGGAAAAA
The DNA here is from genome assembly GCF_023864345.2 of Schistocerca serialis cubense. Classification (NCBI taxonomy): domain Eukaryota; kingdom Metazoa; phylum Arthropoda; class Insecta; order Orthoptera; family Acrididae; genus Schistocerca; species Schistocerca serialis. Next base: position 1,125,718,931 of record NC_064639.1, on the reverse strand, counting down.
TCTGGGAATTTTTTTCCTTGTCCACGTAGACACCCTGAGCAGTACACATTCAACTTTTTACAGCACTTGCGGGCACCATAGTATCCCCAAGTGAAATGCGTATGCCAAATTAAACTCTTCTCACACGCTTCGGGTACACAAACGCACCACACGTCACTGCTTAGGTTTCTCGTATAGAATAACACATCTTTATACAACTTGTAATGCTGTCGTACAGGTGCAGGTGGGTTATTGTTTAATTGAAATCTGACTTTCTTCCACCACTCATCTTCTTCCTGCAATTTCGCCATGTTGTTACACATATCCAAAAAATATTTTCTAAATTTAGTGTCTTTTATGAGCATAACCTTAAATTCTGTGTTTTGTTCTATCAACTCTTCAAACTCGGATAATCCTTGAGGTAACCGTGACAGTGCATCGGTGATTTCGTTGTCTTTGCCCTTCACATACATAATTTCAAAATCATAAGACTGCAAAAATAAAGTTCACCACGCAAGGCGATTATGTAATAACTTACATGTGAGTAAAAAGCTTAACGCCTGGTGGTCACTGTAGACTCGTTTATGTTTTCCAAATAGATAATAATTAAATTTCTTGGATGCCTACACAATAGAAAGGACTTCTAACTCTGTGGTGAAATATCTGCGTTCACATTCTGATAATGTGCGGCTAGCAAAACCAATAACTTTAACATTGTCCGTGCCCCCACCTTCGTCCAGCTGAAGCAGACAGGCTCCTAATCCCGAAAATGAAGCATCTGCCGCTATACAAAAATCTTTGCTGATGTCAGAATGTCCTAAAATATTGGAGTTTACCAGGTCTAATAATGCAGAGCTATTGAGCAATTGGTTCAGAACGAACCGGCGGAAAAATGAACACAAGCCTACGAATGTCTTTAGCTGTCGCTTTGTGCAAGGGGCTGGAAAATTTTTTATGGCTAATAGTTTCACAGGGTCAGGGTTTATCCCAGCGGGCGAAATTATGTGACCGAGAAATTTGATGTCTTTTCTTACAAATTTAGATTTCTTAACGTTCTCTGTAACACCAGCTGCTGAAAACCTCTGTAACATCCTGTCTAAAAGTTCTATATGTTCATCCCAAGTAGGTGTTGCTATTAAGATGTCGTCTATATATACTGTGAGTTTGTCTAAGAGGTCAGCTTCTAACACGGTGTCGAGTGCAGTGATCAAAACACCAGCACTCACGTTTAACCCGAAGGGCAAAACGCAGTACTGGTAGGACCTGCCTGCAAATATGAATGCAGTGTATTTCCTACTTTCAGGTGATAGGGGTATTTGCCAGTACGAACTACGAAGGTCGACACTAGTTAAAAATTGTACTCCGTGGAACCGCTGCAATTGTTCTTCTAGGTTTTCGGGTCGGGTGGTTACTGGAACAATAATCTTATTGATTTCCCTGGCATCGAGAACAAGTCTCACCGATTTATCCGCTTTCTTTACTGCAAGCAATGGGCTGCAATATGGCGATAAGGAGGTCTCTATAATATTCCATGCAAGCGTCCTTCGTATCTCCTGTGCCACCGCCTCTCTTTGTGACCACGGTATGGAATACGTGTTTCTGCAGAACGTGTAGTGGGGCCGGACATCCATGCGATATTGATACTTTCTAATAACTCCAGGTTTCTTGTCGAACACGCGTACATAACGTAACAATACACTTCTGAGGTCGTCCTTTTGTTGCTGAGAGATTCCTGTGCATTCTGATATTTTATCCTCAAATCCGTGCTGCTCTACTTGCTGATATCACATTTCGTTCGAGTCATGGCGTCGAAAAGTGTTGACTTTTAAAATTTGGATGTGTATAGCTTGACAAGGGTTGGCGTTGCTACTTTTGGCTTTTATCAAATCTACAGTACAGTTCTTCCCATTTATAAACAGATATCACTTTCCAGTTTTTAGGTCGATTTTTACAAATTTTTCCTTTAAGAAATCCATGCCAAAGATACACCGTTCCGTCAGTCCTTCCACTACTAGAAAAATAACCTGAAAAACAATATCTTCAATTTGTATGTCGAACTTGGTTTGTACCTTAATTAATTTAGATTTTCCACCTATGGCTCCTAATATCCTGCAGTTCTGCACTGGATAGGTCGGTAAAGCTTTGTGGCTGTCAGTCTCTTTAAACAGTGCCTTCGACATAACACTAATTTTTGCGCCAATATCCACAAGGATATGAGTGGGTATTTTTCCTACTATAGCCTGTATGCTAGCTTGCACTATACCATCCTCTTCATACAACTGTGGCTCTGCCTCGTTGGTTAACAAATCACGCATGTCCGTTTCATCTTGATATCTTAGCAAGTTATTACCATGGTAGCATGGATCGCCCCCACGTCTATTCATGGCCAATATTGGGGAGCATAATGAAGCCACGTTTAGTTTAACGCCCCATTATTACTGTTTGTAGGTGTTTCCTTCGTTACTTCTATAATATTCACCCCTGACGTGTTGTTACTCCATTGCACATTGCGATCATGATTTCGCCCTGAGTTTAGAGGCGTAATGTTACTTTGAGCTTGGGACTGATAGTGTTGATTGCTGATCGGGTACTGCCACTGGACATTTCGTGAGTTACCCGTGTTGTTGCTAAACTGAGGCTGAAAATTACTGTGAGCGCTACCCCACTGATTTGCGTTATCGTTCCTATTCCAGTTTCGCTTCCGGTTACTGGAATAGCCAGAGTAGTTTCTGCCCCCATTTTTTTCTTTTTCTATTAAATCCTGGATTGAAATTTTGATTATAGTTGTTATTGAAACTGCCTCCCGAATTCGGGCCTGGCATATGCGCTGCTGCATCGGAATCGACAAAAACCGGTCGTGACAGCCGCATACGCTACATTCTTGACGCCGTACCGCGGCTGGCGCTTCGGAGGTTGGTTGCCACCGCTGCTACGGAAATTATTTTTATTGGTGTGGCTTTGTCCTGCGTCTTCATTAATTAAGTCAAAAGAGTTCAAGACAGATAGAAAATACTCCAAATTGCTTTCGGGTAGTTGTACTAGCTTTTCCCAAATATTTAGCTCTAGTTTAGCTTTCATAATGCGTAGGACGTCCGTGTGTGTCACTAGTTCATCCCAGAATCTTGTTTTATTTAAATATTTCTCAAAGTACTTTCGGAGCGGGGCAAATTTTGGATTATATTGTTCAGGGTTGAATAAGGCTTTTCTTAATCTGTCTTGCACGCAATGTGACCAATACTTTGAAAGAAACGCGTTTTCAAACTGTTCTAGTGTCTGACAATTTTCTGACATTTCCATCGCCCATAACGCACCGTCGCCTGGGATATAACCCGTAAAATATTGTATCTTTTGCTGTTGCGTCCACGTTTTAGGCAATACATTTTTGAAATGACTTTATAAAAATTACCGGATGCATTGATTTTTTTCCGGGATAAACACTTGAAACTGACGGTGTTTTATAAGACTCTCTTCTAACAAAACTGATGACAAAGTGGGTTCAGCTATCTGCTGTTCCCTTCTTTCGTCACGGTGTCGTTGGTTACCGTACACCTCATTGTTTGGTGAATACACATGTACATTCGGGTTAGGATATCCACTGCTGTGGGTATGTTCTCAAGTTCTTCTGCTGCAAGTTGGTTTCGTTCGTTCATTGTACCAAGTTTCCTGTTTAGTTGTTCGACTATTTGACTCTGCCAACCTGGTAAGTCCTGTGTCAAAGTTTTCTGTCTCTGGCCTATGTCAGTTTGGTGTTTAACTTAAGATGTGTTTTGTGTTACTTATTACTTTGTGTAGCTCTGTTTCTAGAATACTGTTTATGTGTGTGTCTTTTTCTTCTAAAAAGCCCTCGAATTACTGTTTCTGCTGTTTTGTCAAGTTCTCAACTTGATTTACAGCTTCCTGCACTTTTGTATTGAGCTTGGTTTGCTGTACACCCATGGCAGTGAAAGTTTGAGTTTACTTACTTATCTGATTTGGCACATCCTTAACTGTGGTTTTCAAGTTATCGATATCCCGATTCATACAGTTTAGATCTTCACGCACCACTTCTATTACCTGATCCCCTACCTCTCTTTTTAGTTGTGTCAGTTGTGTCGTCGCCGGCCGCGGTGGTCTAGCGGTTCTAGGCGCGCAGTCCGGAACCGCGCGACTGCTACGGTCGCAGGTTCGAATCCTGCCTCGGGCAAGGATGTTTGTGATGTCCTTACGTTAGTTAGGTTTAAGTAGTTCTAAGTCTCTAAGTCTAGGGGACTGATGACCTCAGATGTTAAGTCCCATAGCGCTCAGAGCCATTTGAACCATTTTGAGTTGTGTCGTCGGGTTATTGTGCATTTCAGTAAGGGTTTTTACATCACTGTCCAGCTTGTTCATTTGGTCAGTTACATTCCCTATCTGTGCTGTGACATTTTCTATCTGTGGATTCATTTGGACTGTTACATTCCCTATCTGTGCTGTGACATTTTCGGCCTGTGGGCTGTTACATTCCCTATCTGTGCTGTGACATTTTCTATCTGTGTATTCATTTGGACTGTTACATTCCCTATCTGTGTTTTTATTATTCTGAACATCTGCATAATTCCTGGCTCTGCTGGACCTGGTACATCTGCGGAATCCGCAACAATTTCTATGTTTGACATATTTTCGTCTGTCGCTTGCGACTGAGTACCACTAGTAGCTGCGACAGCGGTATCTGTGTCTGAAATGTTTTCTATCTCTGTGCCAGGTATAAGTTGAGCAACTGATTTCTCATCTGACGAATTATCCATAGTTTTGGTTTGTGATCTTAATTTCACCATAGCTGTATGTAATCGTAAACCAATGTGCAGCCGAACTTCACTACTATTGCGGCTCGTACTACATATAAACAAATCACAGATGACGTCGCGCTCTTTCGCGTAATTCAATGTAGTAAAATATGTCTCTGGTAAAACAGTAGACTGATAAATGACTTTTACGCAAACAATCAGTGAAAATGATCCGCCATCTTGTGACGCATTCACGTATATTTTAGTAGCAGCAATCTGCAAATCATGTATAAAAATGAAATTTAAAAAAAAAAAACGCGTGCTACGCTGTGGGTGTCGGAAAAATGCTATTCAGCCCCACATTTACGGTAAACTAAAAGCGTATTTTCTTTTTCCAGTCGTTTTATTGGTAGTCGGTTAAAAATTTGATGTTCCAGAAGTTCGTTCTTTTTTCAAAATTTTTATTTTATGGATATATGTGAATTTTATCGGCTGATTTCATTAGTAAATTTGGTGATCTTATACGCAGTTAGCGTAACATGTAACAGAAACAATTGGTTATAGTCGCAATAATGGATGGGAAAAATTACTTAAATCAGGGTGTATACGACCCGGGACAACCGGGATATCCGGGAAAAACCTGGGAATTTTTTCAATCGGGAGAAAACCGGAAATAAACCCGGGAATTTTTCGGGATTCCGGTAATTTTTCATTCTTTTAGCTTTCAGTTAAATTATTGTAATTTTGACTGGTAAGAATTGACTCTCTAGCAAAGAATGTTACTGTATCCTGCTACTGGAGAATGATACTGCAACAATTACTGGAGAATGATACTGCAGCAATAAAATATAAACGAGAGGGGAAAAAAGCTTTAGTGACATAGGAAATGTGCAATTTACAACAAAACACCATGCACGCGAAATTGTCTGCAAATAGCAAAAATATGTCAAAGGCCATAGGGTGAAAACTAGGTAATTCTTCGTAACAATGGACTGCTTGCTATGAGCATGATGTCACAACTGTTCACATTAGGTTCGTTTGACCACTTGCAAGCGGGCTGATGCGCATGCGCAGTTGACTCGCGTATGAGTAGTACCTTTTCCCGCTACTTGAAATGTGGCTGTTAGCTGTACCGGCAGTAGCAGCAAGCAACCAGATGCAAAGAGAAAAATTTTCTCGCGCGCCCTAGCTGCCAAATTTGCGCATCGTAGAGTTGTCTGAGTTGTAGTGGGGAGGGGGCTAGTCTCCACGTGATCCGTGTTTAAGTTACGTGATTTGGCTGCTTCTCTTCGTTTACAACTCCAGCGTCAAATGAAAACAAAACGGATTTCTGTGGCCGGGAGTTATCGAGTGAATTAAAATGCACTCACATAATTACGGAGGGCAAAAATATATTATTAGTTGTAGTTTTCTGATTTTATTTCCAAGTTAATAGCAGTCAAGCATTAATCGCCTTGCGGAACAGTGAAGCTATTTTTGCAAGTTTGCTAAAGAAATTTGGCTTTATTAACCTTTCCGCTGAGGCAATCATTTTATTTGAAACGAAGTGTTTCATTCCACGGTATTGGCTAGTTCAAACTGTTCGCTACATTTCAAGTGCACGTCATCATCTTGTGCTATGTATGGCATTATGCCATAATAAAGAACCAAAAATGAGAGCGTAGAGTACTGGTACTCCAAGCAAATTTACGTCCCAAAAACCACACTGAAAAGCTTAATCTCAGATGGGACCTATTTCATTGTGAATCAGGAAAAAACCAATATTCACTTCAAGCCGAATTATGCATTTTGGTATGGTTTACGAAATTCCGATGCTCTTGGGAGTATCCTCTGGTGCCCTGTTTCTTTTATGCTGTAATGTAAGCTCTCTTAGTGCTTTATACATACGAACATGCGGGCTTCCTACACCGCTGCAGCTGCGCATGTGCAATAATGCCTGTTTTCTGGCGCTCTCTGGCAACTGGTAAATCGAACCTATTTCTGACAGTCTCCGGATATTATTGCGAACGGTGGTTCGAAAAGCGTTTCTTTCAAAGTAAATTTATTTTTATGCAAGATGAATTATGTGTGGGAAAGTGAGATGGATTTCTAAATCACAAAGCGTTTAAAACTGAACTGTTTGAGGACCAGCCACTTACAAGAATTTCGAGCCTAAACATTTATGTCATAATTTTAAAATTACCTGCACATTTACGTGATGCATCATAAAGTATAACACACGCAAAAAAACGATCAATACTACAGGTGAAAGCTTAGCTTCTGTTGTAGCTTGTTAATCTTAGAGACCAATATTATATGTGAAAGCTTAACTTTATCTTGTAGCTATACAATGTACATTAATGTAAACCGTTAACTTTTCCTCTTTGTTTGTTCTCGCTACGTAACCAGTGATCTAGCTATTGGCTGACTATAACACGTGTCCTATGCTCTGAACATCTGCTGTCATCGGCTGGCGAGATCACGTGGCGTGACATATGATTGGTTTACAAAAAGACATCGCAACTCCGGTTTCAACACTCCAGAAACTAACGCGCTGTGTTTGGTGCAATTCGAATTTATACTTTCGTAATACAAAATTATGCAGCGTATATGTTGCTGCCAATCAAAAGTCTTTCCAAAACTTCTGTCCTGTTTTTCATTAAAAGTCTTTGCAAAGCTTATCTCCTTTTTTTCAATAAAAGTCCTTGCCTAACTTCTCTCCCCCGTCTTTTTTTTTTTTTTTTTTTTTCCGGAAGTTCTACGCGAGTGTATAAAACGTTAACCATTCAAAGTATTGATAAGTGTTACAGTTCCGAGGGAAAATCTACGGAAAACCTACTGTCACTTAGCACGGAAAAAGTGTATTTTCGCCCGGGAAAATGCATATTTTTTAAACGGGATATCCGGGAATTTTTTTCCTTGTCCCCGTATACACCTTGTAAATATTTACACTTGAAATATGTAGTAAATTTTTCTGAAAATTAACAAATGTCATGGCACTCGGTCGTCATTTGTAACGCGTCCTCGTATATTATTGTGTTTTGCTATTGTTATTGTTATAAAAATGTTTATTCAGTCGGTCGTCGAAATTTTGAAATAAAAGTTGCTGTGGAAATCGCGTCATAAATATTTCGCGTGAAGCGCGGAAGCGCTGTTGCGACACAGGCAAAGACCAATTTTAGAAACTAAGCAACTGAAAATTACAAATGATGTTATTAAAGAATACGGCCGACTGACTACATCAAATAAGTGGGCACGTACATTCGCGAAAGAGTGGAAAAAAAGCGTTAATACTATCTAGGAAATGAGTCTTAAATATAGTTACGCTTGTACACACTCAAATGTATGCGAACATACGAACGGGATAGAGGCACGTACATTTTGTGCGCAATCTCCCCCGTGGCCTGGATAAAAGGAATCACAGTTAAATGTATTTATTCATCTTAGAACCTAAATGCGTGGACTTCGAAATTAAATGAAAAGAAAGACTGCAGGTTCTGAATGTCGCTGTAAATATGTTGAAATTGACGGTAGCGGCAACGAAAGGAAAAGATGAACACATTCACGTACCTTTATTGTCGAGCAACGTCACCGTGAAGATCGTCGCCTCCATCTAAATTCCCTGCATAAAATTAAAATAATAGAAATAATTTTCCAGAATTTCAGGAGCTGGGACCTATGGTATCACAAAAGACGAAATCGCTCTGCTTCAAATTCGCTTCCATTATTTAACGCAATTTTATCAGTAAGAAATGGCACAACACGTCTTAACACTAGGACAGGATAACAGCGAAAGGTAACTTATTCTAAAACTAATAAACGAAGAGCGTAAAGCTTCTTTTGTTCAGCAAATGCTTTACGCATTAATCTCTGGTAGTTGGACTAGTGTCTATATATTCATTAAAAAAATTATAATATTCATTTACAATGTCCACCTGAGGCATATAGCGCAAAATGCTGTCTAATTGACTCGTTAGATACTCAAAATCTCTGGAAGATTGAGGACCCTGCTCACAATGCTCCGGATATTATCAACTGGGGAGAGATCCGACGACATTGCTGGCCAAGGTAGTGTGTACCAAGGTAGCGTCTGGCAAGCACGGAGACTAGCAGTGGGAACGAGGGCAATGTGCGGGCGACCGTTATCTTGCTGAAATACACTCCTGGAAATGGAAAAAAGAACACATTGACACCGGTGTGTCAGACCCACCATACTTGCTCCGGACACTGCGAGAGGGCTGTACAAGCAGTGACCACACGCACGGCACAGCAGACACACCAGGAACCGCGGTGTTGGCCGTCGAATGGCGCTAGCTGCGCAGCATTTGTGCACCGCCGCCGTCAGTGTCAGCCAGTTTGCCGTGGCATACGGAGCTCCATCGCAGTCTTTAACACTGGTAGCATGCCGCGACAGCGTGGACGTGAACCGTATGTGCAGTTGACAGACTTTGAGCGAGGGCGTATAGTGGGCATGCGGGAGGCCGGGTGGAGGTACCGCCGAATTGCTCAACACGTGGGGCGTGAGGTCTCCACAGTACATCGATGTTGTCGCCAGTGGTCGGCGGAAGGTGCACGTGCCCGTCGACCTGGGACCCGACCGCAGCGACGCACGGATGCACGCCAAGACCGTAGGATCCTACGCAGTGCCGTAGGGGACCGCACCGCCACTTCCCAGCAAATTAGGGACACTGTTGCTCCTGGGGTATCGGCGAGGACCATTCGCAACCGTCTCCATGAAGCTGGGCTACGGTCCCGCACACCGTTAGGCCGTCTTCCGCTCACGCCCCAACATCGTGCAGCCCGCCTCCAGTGGTGTCGCGACAGGCGTGAATAGAGGGACGAATGGAGACGTGTCGTCTTCAGCGATGAGAGTCGCTTCTGCCTTGGTGCCAATGATGGTCGTATGCGTGTTTGGCGCCGTGTAGGTGAGCGCCACAATCAGGACTGCATACGACCGAGGCACACAGGGCCAACACCCGGCATCATGGTGTGGGGAGCGATCTCCTACACTGGCCGTACACCACTGCGATCGTCGAGGGGACACTGAATAGTGCACGGTACATCCAAACCGTCATCGAACCCATCGTTCTACCATTCCTAGACCGGCAAGGGAACTTGCTGTTCCAACAGGACAATGCACGTCCGCATGTATCCCGTGCCACCCAACGTGCTCTAGAAAGTGTAAGTCAACTACCCTGGCCAGCAACATCTCCGGATCTGTCCCCCATTGAGCATGTTTGGGACTGGATGAAGCGTCGTCTCACGCGGTCTGCACGTCCAGCACGAACGCTGGTCCAACTGAGGCGCCAGGTGGAAATGTCATGGCAAGCCGTTCCGCAGGACTACATCCAGCATCTCTACGATCGTCTCCATGGGAGAATAGCAGCCTGCATTGCTGCGAAAGGTGGATATACACTGTACTAGTGCCGACATTGTGCATGCTCTGTTGCCTGTGTCTATGTGCCTGTGGTTCTGTCAGTGTGATCATGTGATGTATCTGACCCCAGGAATGTGTCAATAAAGTTTCCCCTTCCTGGGACAATGAATTCACGGTGTTCTTATTTCAATTTCCAGGAGTGTATAAGCCCTAGGTGGTTTGCCATTAAGGGCAACAAAATGGAGCGTAGAATATCGTCAAGTACCAGTGGGCTGTAAGGGTACCGCGGATGGCAACCAAATGATTCCTGCCAAGAAGTGGAATGACACCCCAGACCACCACTCCTTGTTGTCGGACTGTATGGTGGGCGGAAGTCTAGTTGGTATCACACCGCTGTCTGGGGAGTATCCAGGCACGACTTCGTTGGTCAGTGAGGCTCACATCGAAGAGGGACTCATCACTGAAGATAAGGCGTGTGTGGAGACCCCCCGGACAGCTGTGGGAAACCAGTCTGACACGTACCTTACATCTACCGATTTCCCTACAACTCGGATAATTCCTTCGTGGTACGTAGGTTTTTTCCTTCTTTTGTGTATATGTGTATGTGTGTGTGTGTGTGTGTGTGTGTGTGTGTGTGTGTGTGTGTGTGTTTGTGTGTTTGTGTGTGTTCGTGCGTGTGTGTTGCAAATGGTTGTTCCACTGGCGATGAAACCTCCTACTTATTACCATTATTTATTTCTTACATAGTCTACAACCTTTCGCGTCTATAACAATCTCTTCTTCACTATCTATATTCTACATCCAGCGTCTCTATTAATGTTAGTTCAGATTTTACATTTTCTCCGAATGCAAACTAGCCACTACTCTAATTTGTTGAATTCTATAACGTCATAGACACAGTAGACGAAGCAGAAGTGTCATGAACAGAGGAAGATTCACGTTTCACAAACCAAGGACTGATGTGTGGCGTCATGGTGTGCTGCATGAAGTATTGCTTTTGCACCTCAGTGTGAAACCGAGTTTACGTAATGTCGCTGGTTTGTGACGCGGTATTTGTCCTCTTGGCCCACTGCTGCTGCCTGACTGTTCGGACACTGACACTTGTTGATGGCCCAGCATTGAAATCTGCAGCAGTTTGCGGAAGGGTTGCATTTCTGTCACGCTGGCCGATTCTCTTCAGTCGTCGTTGGTCCCGTTCTTGCAGGATCTTTCACCAGCCGCAGCCATGTCGGAGATTTCATGTTTTACCGGATTCCTGATATTCGCGGTACTGTCGTGAAATGGTCGCACGGGAAAATCCCTGCTTCATCGCTGTCTCGGAGATGTTATATCCCATCGCTTGTGCGCCGACTTAAATCTTGATAACCTGCCATTGTACCAGCAGTAACCGATCAAACAACTGCGCCAGACACTTGCTGCCTTATATAGGCGTTGCCGACCGCAGTGGCGTATTCTGCCTGTTTACATACCTCTGTATTAGAATAAGCATGCCTGTATCAGTTTCTTTGGCACTTCAGTATATGATCCCTTGTTCACTCGTCTTTTATTAAGACACATCCCACTTTATTCAGTACCCATCTCAGAATGACTCTCTCTATCAATTTTAGTTTGTTAATTAATTCCGCCCTTATAAGGGTAATAAATCTGCCATTGTAAAGAGATTAAGAATATTCGAGTGTTAGATAATATCTTGATTTTGCACTAGTGAGGTTTCTCCTGTTGTTTTCTACCTATGAAGAATTCATCTTATTCAGATTGTGTCTTCTTATTTTTCATCTGCCCGATTTCTAACCATCCAAGAGGATCCTTCAGTTTGCTTCTTATTCTGAACAATTTGTCCTTTCTATGTAATTCGTGAAAGACCTATTTCAGTGTCTGTTATGTATTGAATTTTCTCGTATGGAATTTGCAAATTTCAGGTGCTAACGTTTTGCATGGGGAAGACAACTCTTTCCATGCCTTTGCTTTAAAATTAGCAATTTGTCTGTGCCCTTTATTCTTGCATCCCATTCGTGTCATCCTATCCGTATTTCGGGAATAACAGTTTCATCATCATTTCATCCTCATTGACGCGCAGGTCGCCGAAGTGGCGTCAATTCGAAAGACCTGCACCAGGCGAACGGTCTACCCGACGGGAGGCCCTAGCCACACGACATTTCCATTTATCACGGTTTCGACAGCAGAGTCATAAACACGAAAGAAGTACGTTGCCCAGTCTGAGTTTCGTTTTGAAAATTTGACGTGCATATGCAGTCATTCATTAGATGTTTAATCAGCTATCTTCATGTTACATTTCTGCATGTAACCTTTGTAACAAGTGGATAACATAATTTGCAACTTTTTTTTTCAAAAGTATACTGACTTTCATGTATTCATTCCCACGCCAGGAATCCACACGAATTGGCGTAGTAACTTCCAAATCTCTGCTGCGAGAAAATGCCCTACAATAGTTGTTCATTGGAGGTTTTCACTATCAGGAAACAACTGTCTTACGTACCTCTCAAAGCTCAGGGCGTCTGTGGAAAAAATCACGGAAATTTAACTTAGATTTTACGTGTCAGCAATTGTAGACTTTAGAAGGTAAGATATTCATTACAGCAATGTACTGTTGATAGTGGAAATGATAACACAACAAAAGAATCAAATAGATGATGTACACCTCGATTCAGTCAATGGCAAAACACTGTACGACAAGTAATCGATTATAATTGGAAAATCTTAGCTGATTGAGTGGTACATTCTGAACGACTGTATTCATCGTCTATGGAAATATCAGCAGACGTACTCTGGAATGTTGTCCGCCAGCGGTAAGTGTTGCGTGATAAGTGTCTACTCTTACTCAAGGCGAAAGGATGCCGTATGACCAAGTTGCGGAACTAAGTGATAAATGACCATTATTAAGTAAAGAGATATGTCACAGTGCGGAACTGCTACCCTTGTGGGACGCAATGGTATTATGGCTGTTTACATCTGGCTGACTTGGGCCTAAGAGCTGTAGACAAAGTATCAGAGGACGACAGAATGCGACATCAGGACAGGAGGACAAGATTCTTGTCTGATTAGCAGTAGTCTTACGTCGCAAGCTTTGTGAGTCAAGAAGTGATCTCGAGTATTTACAAAGAATAACAGCAATTAGTTACACGCATCTCCAACGCACGGAAAAATACGCTCTAAATGTGTGTTAGCAGAGGCACGAAGAACGTTGGCGTTAGACGCCAAAAAATCTGCTTACCAACACTTCGGGAAACTGTTTTCGTAATTAAATGATTTTTATCCTTCAACGTAGTTCGTACTACTTGTTCCATTAGCAATGGTTAAAATAGAATAATTATAATTCTCAAAGAAATAAATAAAGTGCCCACTCATCGCATTTTGTGGATGACTTGCAGTACTGCAAGGCAACTGGACGAGACGACATGGAGTGCGGTCAGTACAAACGCTAATTGCATCTTTAGTGTCAGAGTCTAACGTTTTTCAAGTATATTTTGATAAGACAACTGTGTGGGAAACAAATAAATGTCAACTGCAGTGTCACTTTCACAACGTACTGTGAAATGGAAAAATAGTACAACATTGTAATTATGGACATTGGAGCGGTGTAAAGAGGAGGTAAACATTTTAAGTGAAGTTCCCGTCACCGATTGCTCTTCTGTTAGAAAGACTCCATCATGCAATCATTTAAAACACAGAGAGATCAGTGTAACATTTATAAAGATTCATGGACTTCCTAGTAAAACATAATCATCCATGCGGCTGTTAAATGTAGTACAACTGTAGAAATTCAGTGAAAGATGATAATTGCTAAAAAACAAAAGAGATAAGATATTTTCTGCTCACTCGTGCCTTGTACCTATATTTACACCTCTGACATAAAATAGCTTCCCTCTAATGCAGCTCTCACGCTGTATTCCAGTAATAAATGCAGTGTCAAGATTTTATTATAATTTATACCGAGTTGCATAGTGCACACCTCAGAGAATTATGCACAAGCTATGAAGACTGATTTTCTTGGGTCTGTCCACATTCGTTCCTTTTAATGTGTGTCAGGGCGCTGATGACCTCGATGTTGAGCGCCCATAAGCCCCAACACACCACCAGAACATACGAAGATTGTTATTTCGATAATAGTTTTAGGTACACACATATTGTTGTAAATACTCTTTTTTCACAATAAAGGGAATCACGTATTGGAAACCGTACAGATGTAGTGGAATGTGTGCTTTTGGAGAGACAAAAATATCTCATTTTTAAAAGTTCGGCCGCCTTCTCAGCATTGGTCAGCGTAATGGTTGTGTGTTTCCAGTGACTGTATTGCAAGAAACTCAGTTCATTTTGTGGTGAACGTTGAGGTTATTAGATGTTCGGAAAGGTTTTGATCTTTCAGCAAGTCGTCGTGGTAAGTTCCCAAGGGACCAAACTGCTGATGTCATCGGCCCCTAGGCTTACACAATACTTAATCCAACTTTAACTAATTTACGCTAAGGACAACACACACCCCCATGTGCGAGGGAGGACTCGAACCTTCGAAGGGGGAGCCGCGCGAACCATAGCAAGGCGTCCTACACCGCGCGGCTATCCCACGCGGCAGTAAAAATTTATTAGTGGGCATATCTGTAGTGGTATTTTTGACGTTTGCCCGATGTTTGGTAGAAACAGTACTCTTGTGGTTCAAACACTACCAGTCCTCCCGACACGGAACTCCAGTAGTTACAATACCTGACTCAGAAGTCGATGCTGAAGTGTTATCTACTACTCAAATAGAGCCCTTCGTAATTAATCCCTGCTTGATGAAATACAACAGTTCCACTTTTTAGTCGTGGCTAGTGTAGCTTACCTTAAGTGAATGGTTCATTCGAAATTTTAGAATGATGTGAGCTTTAATGAATGGACAAGGGTAGTTGTAATTACGTGGAAAGCTTCTGCGTAACTGAAATTGGCCAGTTATGGTGGGTACGGAGTACATTTTAAACACAGTTCCCGCTTACTACCGTAGCATTACGAACTGGTCTTTATATAAATATCGCTCTTGAAAGGTATACTGTGCAGATTACACGAGAGTTCCTCCAAAACTACACGTTACAGGACCTGAGTGTATCAGTATATTTTCTTTATTCCTGAATAATGGTGTGAATCGTGACGCATTTCTACGCCTACTTAACGCGACAGTTGGAAAACTGTGTCAGCTTACACCACAAAATTGTGGACTCCGCTATCAAAGTAATGGACACCTCTGTCTAGCGTTTTGAATAAACATGCCAGTTAATCGACTACCAGCGGCTGACGTGAGCATAACATCGGCACGTTGCATCAGTTTGCTGCATATTTCTTTCTCAAAAATTTTCTGTACAGAAATATCTTTCCCCAGAGATGTAAACAACACTATGATAATCCATAAGATTTTGTGGTTGAGTTGTTAGATTACAGAGGTCGACGAATTCTGTGGTCTTTTGATAGCGATTTTGTGCAACAGGAAACATTCGACAGCAAGGAAACTTCCTCCCAGTGTGTAACAGCTTCCTGCACGTGTAACTCTGTCAAAACCAGCGGTTGCGGGAAGAGATTACAAGATATCCGAATATCACGCGCGTTGTCAGAGCAAAAGAGAGATGGATGCATCTCTCATGTTTGTTGTTTGATGTGGTTAGCTATATGCATGTCTAATGTTCTCAGAGCATTTATACACGAACTGTTTATATATTTAACTGTTAACATTCTTATATGTGAAGGGTAAATGTAGTTCATGCAGATAAAATCGTCTAATCTAGTTCTACTCATTATATAACCATCATTTACATCCATAAATACTGTCTACCACAGGGAAGTGTGATCGATAAGCTATGAACGTGGTGGAACTACACTACTGAAATATTACGAATTAGTGACATAGACACATATAAATTATATTTTTGCTTTAATTTATTAGTATTTTCTGATTTCTGTGGACTTTAGCACATCAAAGTGCAAAACTGAAGAACACACAGAGAAGAATATCGCCAACTGATGTTACGTCAGGAATCAGTTTACGGTGGTTCATCAGTGCAAGGTCACGTTATAAAATATTAACCATAATTTAAAGCTTCATATCAATCTTGATAGTAATGGACGATCTGTAGGTACCTAAGAGTAAATTGTAAAATGTTCTTCTGAACATTCACAAACATGTAACAAACTCTTCAACATGATCACAAATATTCACTCCTGTTTCAATATCAGATTGTACATGGACGATTTAAGTAACAGTTAATATAATACGCAGCTATAAAATTGTTGTCAAATCGATAGAGAAGCAGGCAAAACAGTCTTCTTTAGCAAATGTCGAAATCCACATCGACTTACTCTTCATGTCACAAAAAAATGGTTCAAATGGCTCTGACCACTATGGGACTTAACATCTATGGTCATCAGTCCCCTTGAACTTAGAACTACTTAAACTATCTAACGTAAGGACATCACACAACACCCAGTCATCACGAGGCAGAGAAAATCCCTGACCCCGCCGGGAATCGAACCCGGGCGCGGGAAGGGAGAACGCTACCGCACGACCACGAACTGCGGACTTTCATGTCTCAATAACCAACGATTTCACACTACACTTTATCTAAAACTACAGTATGTAATGTACCAAAACAGAATAGTCCAGTATGTGAAAGTGACTTTAAACCTTACAATTACTTTTTCACTCAAAGTTAGTGTTGTGAGGCCGTTTCAAAAATTAGCACATTCCGGTCAACTTGTTGCAATGTATGATGTTAAGAAGAGCTCCTCCTACAGCTGGTAAAGTTGTTGTTTGTTAACACACACCTGGTTTCGCGGCTTCAGGCCGCATCATCAGATGCAGCCTAGAAGATAAAAAACCGAGTACAGTGTCACCACATTTTGTCGATGTTAAAACTAATAAAGGAATGTCTAATATATACTCACAATGTTAACAGATCATAGGCATAACCGTTGTTCCTAGTCAAAATTTACTATTCAGAGAATGTCGTCAATACTGTGGCGAGCGAAAGGTAAAGAAGACTTACTCCATTTCTTAAAATTTTCCTGTATCTAAAAAGAAAGAAGAAAATATTTTATAGTGAGAGGAGGCTTTAAAAAGGGGCCGGAGTGGCGATAAAATATTGTCACTGCTAATATGATTAGTCGCGAAACTATGAAAATTACTATGTGGACAGTATCAGGTGGCAATGTCTTACCAGTGTGACAGCAGTGCAGGGCAGGGTGAAAGCGGCCCACACAAACGACGAAGAGAGACTAGCTGGCTGGCGGAAAGGATAATGTCCATGTGGACAGTGTGACGTCATATACTCACGACAAGGAGGAGTCCTGGGTCGCTATCTTTGCAAGTGAGAATAACACAGAATTTTATTTCATATTAACACATAATCATACAAACAATCTAAATTAGCCAGAATGCTATGGTGCTTTAATTCCAATTGTTTATTCAACGTGAACTGTGCGTTTTCGTTTTTATATCTAAAACTAAAAAAAAAGAAAAAGAAATTTAAAGAATGGAGCACCGAATAGTGCGTGGGAAGAATGATTGTGGGTAAACCTGTGTAACTGAAAGATATCTGCGTAATTTTGTAGCTACTTTGGATTAGCGGTGAAAACACAATAAAATGGCTCACGACAGGTCATCAGTTCATGTTTGGTAAAAATGTTTCGTGCGTGTCTGGATACGAAAATATTGGTAGGGTACAGTGAAAGATCCATAATACTGACTTGCCTAGTTTCACTAAATTGATTCATTTTGTTCTCGAGAATTTATTTCAGGTGTTGTGATACAGTCTCAAAACTGTAGTGAATAACACGGAACCGAAATACATCGGAAAAATTCTGCACACTAGAATTTGGTTAAAAAGCGCTTCAGTAAGCGAGAAAACTTTCTTAAATCACGCAGACGATTACTCATAAGGCTGAAGCATCTCAAAAAACAAGAACTTTCTCTTTCTCTGAACGCTCAGTGTGTTTGAATGCTCCCCACAATGTCGGTGATCGTTTCCACACACCGCCTAAGATAATTCTTTACAGTAGAACGGGAATGGGCTGCACTCGTCCTGGTGAGGACAGCTGATGAGTTACTTGGAGGAGTAGCGGAATAGAATATTATAAAACGGTAGAGCTCTTTTATAACCACATTCCCTACCTACGCCTTTCGTTCCTTCCTCCTCCCCCTCGTCAACTCTCTTCCTACATCCTCCCGACCACCGGCTTTACTTCCGTCCTAAGATGGATTCCCCAAGGGATAAAGCAGTCCTTGGCTGAGAGCACTGGAGCTGTTGTATTAATGAATTAATTTTTTTGCTGCAATAATATAATAAGAAATGTTTACAATTATGCAAGAGGGCTCTTAATTCAGTAGTACTAATATGTTTATACTTACAATTAGAGCAATGTAGCAAACATTGTAATGATTTATAGTTGCATGTCTCTAGCTTTATTTTACCTCTAAGCATTATGGAATAGCTTTATGCGGGTCGTATATCTATCGTCCTTTTTAATTTTGGTGTATTCTGATCAATCTGACGTAGTTCTCTGTAGGCGTAACTTTTCGGTATAGAGCAACCTAACGCCTAGATCATCAAACACCCAGGAAACTTTCATGTATTGTCAGTTGCCTACGCATTCAGGGGCTCTCCTGTCGTGCTTCTCAATTTTCTGCAGCCGCCGACAGCTACATCGTATGATGCGAGGTTAGTACTAGTAGCTTGGAGAATAACCCCAAGAAGGAAGAGAAATATATCTTCCAACGAAAACAATGCTGCCACTGCTAGTTAACGGTAGAGGGTAAGTAATAACTCCGATTTCGTGCAGCACCAAAAACTGAGTTAACGCATAATGTCACTTTCATTGTGTGTTTCATTGCCTTAATTATAAATAAATTAAATATAATGTAGTACTTCTTAACTTCAATAATGATCAATATGTGTTTACTAAAATATTTATTTCTTGTCCCAGGACAGAAAATATCTGCGAAAATTAGGCCTGAATTAAGAGTTTCTCTATACAAATGACGGGCTAGTTGTCTAATATCTGACTACAAATACAAACGTCTGAAGTACACTTTTCAGTTGATCCTACGATGTTTTTCTCAATCTTATCGCCGCTTATTTCACTTAAGGCAATGATGTGTTAACGTGAAAAATACAGACCTAGAAAAAGCGTTCGACAATGTAAAGGGGGATAAGACTATCGAAATTCTCGGAAAAATAAGTGTAAGCTATAGGAAGCCACAGGTAATATACAGTATGTGCATGAACCTAGAAGGTACAATAATAACGAAGTTCTCCGATTAAAAAGGATTGAGGAATGCCTGTCGGAGTGGCCGAGCGGTTCTAGACGCTTCAGTCTGGAACCGCGCGACCGCTACAGTCGCAGGTTTGAATCCTGCCTCGGACATGGATATGTGTGATGTCCTTAGGTTAGTTAGGTTTAAGTAGTTCTAAGTTCTAGGGGACTAATGACCTCAGATGTTAAGTGCCATACTGCTTAGAGCCATTTAAACCATTTTTTTTTTATTGAGGAATGCAGTCTTTCTATGTCACTCTTTAATCTGTACCTGAAAGAAGTATCGCCAGAAGTAAAAGATTGAAATGAAGGACGACGGAACATCAATAATAAGATTCGTTATTATTATTGTTATTATTTTTATTATTATTATTATTGTTATTCGAATTTTTCCAACTCAGGACCAGATGACAGCAGATTAATGACATCGTATTCTTTCCCTTTTGTTTGGCATTCCAAAATTTCTTCATTCTTGCTCTCTGTACCCCCTTTTTCCTCTACCAGTGACCCTTCTCTCTTCTTCTGAGTTTCATCTAGAAATCCGTGACATTTTATTCAGTTTCTTGAAATTCATGCCTGTTTTCTATGCCTTTATCTGCTACTCCCAACTATCATATATGCTTCTTACCTTCTATAAACAATGAAAGTTGGCTGTTTGTTTCGTCAAAACAGAATATTTCTTGTCAGCCTCTTCCTATCCATTGTTTTTAAGTGGCCATAAAATGTAATCCTCCACTTTCTCATAGTATTTATTATTGTCTCAGTTTTTTCATACACCTCGTTGTTGCTTCTCAGTCCCGAAACTCTACTTTCATTCTTTGGATCCAAAATTTGTCCATTTATTCTTCTTTCTTTATTGTTCAAATTACTTAAATCTTTGTGTGTGTTTATGACGGGCCATTATGAGACATAGAGACTCCAAGTTTTGATAACCACATTGTAAGATCTCAAATTTTTTATTAATGTACAGTGAGTTTCCAAAATGAATGTATGGGATGAGAGGGTTGGTACGGTAGGCCATAGTAAGCAACTTTCACATAGCATCCCATGTGCGCATCCCTTAGCATTTGGTGCTAAGCGTCATTTAACAGCGTCGCACACTACCGGGAAGGAAGGCATACAATCCGCAGTCCGAGTCGAAATGGTAACAGGTACTCCGGGCGGGACAACACTATGGATTTTCTTCTGGCATTTGTTGGAACGCGAACGTCTCTGCTGAGCAGACAGCGCCTTTCTTGGTAGGAAAGGGCAGACATGCACATGGGGCGGCAGATGGAAATGCTCTCACTGCTCAACTGTTGTACGTCCAGTGGTTTCTGGATTTTCGAGTGCCAGGTCTACGCACATTCACCGCAATCCACAGATCTCTAAGAGAGAGAAAGAGGGGTACCTGAGGTGAGTTGTCCACTGGCGAGGTATCGTAAGAGCGCATTTGCCTTGAAGGCCTACGGTTGCACGCGTAAATTCAAACAGGAGGACGTAATTTCCACCAGTTTTTGTAACTGTTTGCAAATAAAGGTCGAGAAATGTTAACCCCACCTCACATTTACCTTGATCTCACAAATAAATTGCAAACGTTGCCGTAGAGATATGCTACCATGTCGACACGGATGACGGGCTGTATGCCTACCTTCCTTCTGGCGCGCGATGCTGTTAAGTGACTCCTAGCGCCGGACGCTAGGAATGCGGACGTACGTCGATATGCGAAAGTTGCTAGTTATGACACACTCTACCAGTCCTCTCATTTTTTTACATTCATTTTACAAACAGCCTATAGAAGAATTTTTTATTGTACGATTTCTTTGTTTAGCGGAGCACAATTCCCATTTTTTCGCTCTATTTATGTTAGTTGCTTGGTCCTGAGCGCTCGAATGGTTTATTTCTCCAAAGTACTTAAATTCGGAGATTTTCTTTATTTTTATGTAGCATGATTCACACATTTTGCTGCACCTCTAACACTGATAATGTATAAAGTTTTTTCAAACGAAATTTGTAATCCAGCTTTTTTCTGCTACCCCTTGGAGAATATTTATCTCCCGTGTTGTATCTTGTACGTTCTCTGCTAATACTGCTAAATCATCAGCAAAAGCTAAGCACTCATTTCAAGGTTCTCTCTCTTTCTTACAAGTTTTATTTTATTTATTATTTCTTCTTCTGTTCTTTTTCACGTCTCGTAATATTTTCCCCAAAACTTATTTGAATAAGAAGGAGTATTAGTACCGAAAATATTCATAACCCTAAACGAGCCTACCCTCTCCCGCCCGAGGTTCGAGCTCCCCCTCGGGCGTGGGTGTGTATGTTGTCCTTAGCATACGTTAGTTTAAGGTAGTTCAAGTAATGTCTAAGTTTAGTGACTGATGACCTCAGCAGTTTGTCCCTTTGGAATTCACACACGTTTGAACAAGCCTACCCATGTTAGCAGCGTTAATGATCTCCGTTTTCCGTCTTTTTGTTTCCTGGATTGTGCGCTGCATCCCAACTAACGGCATACAGCTATTTACAGAAACAAATTACTCAGGCCGACGCCTACTTTTTATTCTCCCTGGCAAACGCCCGTGAGAGAGCTGGGGCATAGTTGTAGGAGAATGTCTCTTACAGAGCCATTTGTGATGTATTGCAAACTTGCTCATGACTTATAAACTTCCAAATTATAGTGTAAAGAAAGGACCCTTAGTATAGAGAACTTTCTGAGAGGGAAGCCCTATTAAATTATCTAACACAGAGGTGTAATAAGTAGCAGATGATACTGAATTAACTTTATCGGCTTTAGGTTTTAATCTACATGGGAATCTTCAAGTACAGAAAGTTGATATTCATGTATGTGTGTCAGTGATATACTACATTCACAGGCTGTTTACAATCAGTGGAGAAGAAATAACAACTTTGAGGTTCGCCGATGACATTGTAATTCTGTCAGAGACAGCAAAGGACTTGGAAGAGCAGTTGAACGGAATGGACAGTGTCTTGAAAGGAGGATATAAGATCAACATCAACAAAAGCAAAACGAGGATAATGGAATGTAGTCGAATTAAGTCGGGTGATGCTGAGGGAATTAGATTAGGAAATGAGACACTTAAAGTAGTAAAGGAGTTTTGCTGTTTGGGGAGCAAAATAACTGATGATGGTCGAAGTAGAGAGGATACAAAATGTCGGCTGGCAATGGCAAGGGTCCGCAGCTCGTGGTCGTGCGGTAGCGTTCTCGCTTCCCACTCCCGGGATCCCGGATTCGATTCCCGGCAGGGTCAGGGATTTTCTCTGTCTCGTGATGACTGGGTGTTGTGTCATGTCCTTAGGTTAGTTAGGTTTAAGTAGTTCTAAGTTCTAGGGGACTGATGACCATAGATGTTAAGTCCCATAGTGCTCGGAGCCATTTGAACCATTTTTGAGCAATGACAAGGAAAGAATTTCTGAAGAAGAGAAATTTGTTAACATCGAGTATAGATTTAAGTGTCAGGAAGTCGTTTCTGAATGTATTTGTATGGAGTGTAGCCATGTATGGAAGTGAAACATGGACGATAAATAGTTTGGACAAGAAGAGAATAGAAGCTTTTGGAATGTGGTGCTACAGAAGATTGCTGAAGATTGGATGGGTAGATCACATAACTAATTAGGAGGTATTGAATAGAATTAGGGAGAAGAGGAGTTTGTGGCACAACTTGAGAAGAAGAAGGGATCGGTTTGTAGGACATGTTCTGAGGCATCAAGGGATCACAAATTTAGCATTGGAGGGCAGCGTGGGGGGTAAAAATCGTAGATGGAGACCAAGAGATGAATACACTAAGCAGATTCAGAAGGATGCAGGTTGCAGTAGGTACTGGGAGATGAAGAAGCTTGCACAGGATAGAGTAGCATGGAGAGCTGCATCAAACCAGTCTCAGGACTGAAGACCACAACAACAACAACAAGCGTCCATAAACGCAGCACGAATGTTACTGATTGTGCTGCACAAATCCAGTAGTACTATATATGTGGGCAGTATAGTTAGTAATATTATTGTTAAATACGTGGAAGTTATTAATGAATTTAAACCAGCAAGTAGCAATAATATACGACTGATAAATGAATATGATTTTCAGTTTTTTGCATCCAAAGATGGCCAAGTAGACGGAAACCAGCAATGAATAAAACTGTTCAATTAAAGAGCTGCACCTGTTAGAATGTCATTCTAGAAACAAGCGGCGCTAGTGCAGCTAGCACACCTTTTTACGAAGTGGTGTCTGGGATGGCAGTCCAAGGTAAAACTGTGAGCCAATGTAAAATTTCTGTGCGCGGAAGGAGAGCCAGCTGGGTCCTAAAATTTACTTTTTCAATTTTTCTTTATTAGTTTATTCTAACACCCTCTCTTCGGGAAACCTCTCATTTTAAGGGGCGATCAGACGTAGATCTATGCGTACGTTAATTGCCAATATCATACAAATCAAAACCAGTCAAAATTTGATACGTGATACTCTTTTCAAACAACGTGGACAATTAACTATAAGAGCAGTGGTTACCTTTCAAAATTCCTAAAAATGTAGGTTATAATGACTAGGCACAAATTACAACATTTTACTGAAAACTGGTCTTGAAGCATTGATCGACGAAAGAATCTCAGGCTCTGGCAGATTATGTATCAAGGAGACCGACGATGATGTAGAATACAGAAATTATGCTTAAAATGATAGCCGTCTAGAGACACAAACGCTGATGACGACCGAAACAGTAACTTGTATCATACATACTTTAAGTAGATAGGTAGTTACAAGATCTACATACTTTAGATATTCCTCTATGCAAGTGTGAGCCATAGAGGAATACCTGACACATTCCCAGACAAGAAGAGTCGCAGATGGCATATGTTGCTGAAGATCAGTCGCATAGTTAGCCTTCAGTTTATGCAGATGTCTAAACCCAAAAGGTGCAGCTGATGGATTAAGGCACGTTCATGCATTCATTCATTTATCCATTTATTTATTGAAGCTATCAGTTTACACAACCGGTTCTCTAGCTGCCTGCAACAGGTCTTATAAATACCTGTTACAAGGTATTGTGCAGGGTGTTCGAAACTCAATGTCAGAACATATTACGGTATATTGATAATTTTTACTTATGGACCGTCTGACAGCAACTGAATAAAACACAGTTTTAGTGCCATACGCGTTTCGCCTTTATTTTCTGCAAGGCATCATCAGTGGCCTGGAATATGTACATATGTTAGCTATTTTATTTACATTTTTGTCACTGTGCCTATAGGTTATAAACAGTTCTGGTGGTTGGTATTTCCTATTAAGTAGTAATGTTTTGAACTGTACTTACAGATTGCGAAGACAGTTTCTTACATATTACGCTCCTGTTGCATTTTTGGTGTTGTTCTTCTTCCTATGAGCGCCAATTTGCTGTTTTTTCCACATTCCACAGCACTATGCACTGAACGCTTGTTTTAATGCAATGTTTTGGTTTCTGTTGCCGACTGTCAAATGTTTTTGCCACAGATCGAATATTACTGCCAAACTTATGAGTGTAACTATTGAAGTATCTGTGGTCTGTTCGTGTATGCATTTGTGTGTGCGTTTGTGTATGTGTGTGTGTGTGTGTGTGAGTGTGTGTGTGTGTGTGTGTGTGTGTGTGTGTGTGTGTGTGTGTGAGTATGAGTGTTTTTTGGTGTGGTATTAATTTAATTTTATTTTATTTTATTGTATTTATTTATATATTTTTGTTTTTGTCCTGTGTATGTGTGTGTGTGTGTTTTGGTGTGATATATATTTTTGTGCTGTGTGTGTGTGTCTGTCTGTATTTTGGTAGTATGTAATTTTTTTTTTGGGGGGGGGGGGTGGCTGTGTGTGTGTGTGTGTGTGTGTGTGTGTGTGTGTGTGTGTGTGTGTATTTTGGTGTTATACATATATATATGTATATATATTTTATGTTATCATTTCCTTTATTAAGTGTAGTAGGGAGCCTGTGCTGATGTGTGTTTGTTCCTTTATCACACGTTTGTTTTCTGCTATGGCTTTCTGAATGTGGAAGTTTTCTTGCATTTGTATAAGATGTTTCTCATGGTTGCTTATTCTTAATAGGAAATACCAACCACCAGAACTGTTTATAACCTATAGGCACAGTGACAAAAATGTAAATAAAACAGCTAACATATGTACATATTCCAGGCCACTGATGATGCCTTGCAGAAAATAAAGGCGAAACGCGTATGGCACTAAAATTGTGTTTTATTCAGTTGCTGTCAGACGGTCCATAAGTAAAAATTATCAATATACCATAATATTACACGCAACTGAGGAAGACAGGACTACAAAAGTTGAAGATGTCAATGTCAGAACAGTAGCCGGCCGCTGTGGCAGAGCGGTTCTAGGCGCTTCAGTCCGGAACCGCGCTGCTGCTACGGTCGCAGGTTCCAATCGTGCCTCGGGCATGGGTGTGAGTGATGTCCTTAGGTTAGTTAGGTTTAAGTAGTTCTAAGTCTAGGGGACTGATGACCTCAGATGTTAAGTCCCATAGTGATTAGAGCCATTTGAACCATTTTTGTCAAAACAGTAAACATGAGAACTAAATTGGATGCCGCATGAGCTATGAGCACCTCTTCATATTCGATACTGCAAAACGTATCTCTTCTACTGCAAGCTCATTGGTTTCCATATTTTGAGAGGAGATGGATCAAATCAAGAAAAAATGTCCAGTAAACATATGCTCTCAAATTCACATCTCGAAAGCCATGGGCTCTTGTTCAACGTAAGAGGTGTGTTTGAAAGCTTCGAACGTCAACAAATGCTCATAGGTCTTAAAGTGTCCTATTTTTACCGGATATATTTTCCTTGTTTTGATCTATGCTACCCCCTCCAAAAATATGAAAAAAAGAGCTTGCAGTACAAGAGAGTTGTTTCACAGTATCGAAGATGAAGAGGTGCTCATAGTTCATAAGGTAGGCATTTTAGAGCCCATATTTATCAGACTTTCTTTCTTCTCTTTATATGACGAGTCCACTCTTGAAGTTTTGTTGAAACGATATGTAAAAGTAAATATGGTATTCTGATTACTAACTGGGATCCTTGCCGATGCCGGTAAAACTCGTGTTGCAGCACGCTTTGCGCTGCTTGTTAATAGCTGCAGTTGCCCAGACAAAGCCCTGTGTTTTTGTGGGGCCCGGTAGACCTCGAGTGGCTGTGTTTCACGTGGGTTGCCAGATTTTGAGTTAGCTGGCCCACAGTATGAACGAAAATTATGAAATACAAGGGATAAGATCAAATTCAATCGGAAAAGAAGAATAACACTTATTCGTATGTAAAAAGTAAACCACTGAAATATCAGGTGCGGAAGAATATCTGAAAATGCAAACAATTTCGTTTTATTTATTATTTCTGCAAACTAAACTACTCTTAGAAAACCAAACTGGTCATTTATTATGGAACTTTCATTGTGTGATGGCTACCTAGAAGACAAGCTACATACAGAAAAACATTAAACTGATTATATTACTGATAATAATAATAATAATAATAATAATAATAATGTCTATTCTTCTTCGAATGCCTCCGCCACCTTGTTCCATTTTAATCCATCTCGTCTTTCTGTCTCATTGTCAACAGTCCCTTAGGTTCCTTCATTAACAATTCTCAGCAAATCTGAAATTCAGAATAAAAATCTCCGCAAAGTGCTACACTTTGGTAGTAGAAAATGAATTACTTTCATTTCATCACAAGTTCCGTGAAGTGAGACGTCACAACGTTGGATCCTTTAAGAAATAATTTCTGTATGGCTGAAACATGCCGAAATATTAATGAAATAAATACGAGGCCTGTTCAGAAAGTAAGCTCCGATTGATTGCCAAATTGAAACCACAGTGAACATCAGAAATGTTTTACTTGTAACAATTAGCTACACCTTTCAGCTACTTCTCTACGTAGTCGCCGTTCTGACTTAGACTTTTGTCATAGCGTTGTACCAACTTTTCAATAGCCTCATCATAGAAGGCAGCCGCCAGTGCTTTCCGCCAATTCTCCACGCTGGCCTACACCTCGTTGTCTGTGTCAAAATGTTGTCTTCAAAGACAGCGGTTCATGTGACCAGAGATGAAACTCAGGGGGAGACAATTGCGGACTGTATTGTGGGTAATCTCACATTTCCATTTGAAAACGATGCAGGAGCATCTTCATTGCCCCTGCAGAATGCGGCTGAGAATTGTCTTGAAGAAGAAACAGCACGACAGTTATGTAATGTTAGCTGCATAGCTTCAGGCGAAATTTCTCACCAGGCCCTCGTACTTGGCGGCAGACACTATTTTCTAGACATCTTTACGCACTCACTGCGAGCTCAGAAATGAGAAGAGCGACGTGATGCTAACTGGGGTTATACTAGAGACACTACCCAACACATCTGTGCAAAGCTTTATCGGATTTTCATAGTCGTTTCCATTTCGCGACCGATCGGAGCTTACTTTCTGAACGCCCCTCGTATATGCTGATCACTCAAAGAAGCCAAAAACTTCGAAGCTACGAGGTGAAGGCTGTGCTCTGGCGCTCTCATACTTTCTACATTATATCTAGAACTACAGGAAAGAAGAAATTGTTTCGTCCAGTGATATAATACGGATACACGTTTTCCGCAGTCCTAGATAGGAAGTGAAAGTGTTTCATAGTGTACACACGAGGATTTTGAAGGAAGCGGTGTTTGGTGTTTAACGTACGTCGATATCGAGGTCACTAGGGACGGAGCACAAGATCTGATTAGGGAAGGATGGAGAAGGAAAGCGGCCATGCCCTTCCGAAGGAACCATCCTAGCATTTGCCTTAAACGATTTAGGGAAATCACGGAAAACCTATATCAAATTGGCCGGACGCGGGTTTGAACAGTCGTCCTGCCGTATGCGAGTGCGGCGTGTTAATCACTGCTCTCTCCCGCTCTGTACGAGGATCTTGACGCAACAGGACGTTATTAAAAGTCCCCAGACCTTAGAGAGGTGTCTGAATAATTTAATTTTCCTGTCACGCCGTATCCGCGTTGGTTTTGTAATAAATTACTAGCTGGTGGTTTAGCAGAATCAACAGATTCATTGAGGCGTAACACATGCCCAGTCTACCATCGTATCGTTCTCTCTTTGGTAGAATGGAGTATGACAAATCATATTCGACTGTTTACACCTCTTACCAATATATATTGTCTTCCTTCTCACTCAGAGAAAAAAGACTGCAGATTGTTATTCTTGTTGCGTCTGCGATGAGCAACAATGACTCATTTGTTAGAGCAGGAAGAAAATGAGTGCGTTTTGACAATGAAATTGTGCTTTTTCTCCGTTGGTACATAAAGTTAAAATTAAGGAGTCACATCTGGAGTCAACTTGAGGTGCAGGAGAGTTTTGTTTACGCTTGCTGAAGTAGTCGTCCTGTGTATGTTTAGCGTAAATGGATAAAATAGAATCGTGAACTGTCATATAATTTTCTGCGTTGGAGACATTACCGCCAATCGAAATTTCTTCAAACCTATGGTAGTTCGTAATGCAGTTTGGAAATGTGATGCTGAATACAAACGTAGCCATGTCCCTCTTGAATCTCTTGAAGAGAGTTGACGCAAGAGACATTGCAAAGCTGCAACCACAGGCGACAACTGATTAATGATTTAAAAAGTAACTAACGCTGCAGTAGTAACTAAGAAAGACAACAGTATATTTTTAATGAACAATTCCCTATGAGAAAGATTTGTGGGAGGTGCTTACACCGTCTGTTGAATACTGACTTAGATTAAATACAAAAAAAGTTACTCTTATATTTTCCACACTTTCAAAATTAATTCAACTGATTACGTCCGTATTTATGGGTGAGACATCACGTTACAACCAAAACGATACACCAGTCAAAGGAGTGAGTGGAAGCAGGTAGGCTTTACCCTAAAGACAAACAGTAATTGCCATTCTCTTCTGAGGTATGAAAAGAATTCTTCTAAATCGTTACTTTGAAAAGGGTAAGACAATAACTGACAAATATTACAAAAGGATTCTGAACCAGCTAGATAAAAATGGTGAGATCACGACATGAATCTTGAACTGTAAAAAGTGAAAGAAGAATGAAAAAATAAAGGAAGAAACAAATATAACCTTCGTCAGAACAATGTCCCTGATAACAAAGATGCTTAGGAAAGAGGAACCTAAGACTTAAATTTTGAGTATATATCATCAGAAATGGCAGCCGAAGACTTCCGGCATAAAAAGTCACCTTCGGTCTTCTAATTACCTTGACAAAGAGAGTGGGGGAGCGGACACAGGTTCAGGGCACTTTCTTGCCCTTGGGGTGGGAAACAGCTTTTAAAAGGTGGAAGATAAATCAATAATCAACGGCATGAGGATGCAGAAGGCAGTGGAAACCACTACATTGAAGATACATAATGTGTTCCACAGGACATGTGGTCTGTAGCCGAAAAAAAATGTCATGATAAACTCTCCGCTGGCAAAACATGTCGGACTACTTTGCCACCGCCATTCGGATCACCGGAAGGGGACTGCCTAGGGAGAGATGATTAATGAGAAAAACATTGAATAACCAACGAGAGGATAACATTCTACTAGTCGTGGCATGGTTGGTTCAAGTGGCTCTAAGCACTATGGGACTTTACATATGAGGTCATCAGTCCCCTAGACGTAGAACTACTTAAACCTAACTAACCTAAGGACATCTCACACATCCATGCCCGAGGCAGGATTCGAACCTGCGACCGTAGCAGCAGCGCGGTTCCGGACTGAAGTACCTAAAACCGCTCAGCCGGCGGGGGGCATGGTATGTCGGACGTTTAAACATAGTGCGGAACCTAGATACTCTGAAAAGGAAAATGCAGAAGCTAAATATTGGTGTAATTGGAAGTCACTGAATTGAAATGGAAAGAAGACAAGGATTTTTGGCGAGATTAGTTTTGCATAACACAAACAGCAGCAGAAAATGGTATAACTGGAGTGGGATTCGCTATGAAAATGAAGGTAGAACAGAGAGTGAGTTACTGTAAACAGTTCAGTGATAGAGTTGTTCTCATCGGAATATATAGGAAACTTACACCGACAACAATGGCATACATGCCGACGTTGCTAGCAGTGGATGAAGAGATAGAGAAAGTATAAGACGATGTCGAACAGGTAGTTTCAATGCAGAGAGGGAGATGAAAATCTAATACTCATGGGGAACTGTAGTGCGCTTGTAGGGTAGGGACTAGAAGAAATGGTTACGAGAGAATATGGGGTTTAACGTAGGAATCAGAGACGTGAAAGATTAATAGAGTTCTCTGTTCAAAAATCACAAAACGAAAAGGAATATTTGCAAAAGGCGGGAGATACGGGAAATTCCAGTTAGGTTACATCATGGTCAGTCAGAGATTTCGAAATCAGGTATTGGATTGTAAGGCATAACGAGCAGCAGACATAGCTCAGATCACATTTTAGTAATGATGAAGAGTAGGCTGAAGGTGAAGAGAGTAGTCAGGAAGAATCAATGTGCAAAGAAAAGAGGTGCGGACAGACAAACGAAAGGAGAGATACGCTTGAAGTTCTCTGAGGCTATAGATACTGGGATAATGAATAGATCATTAGCCACTTTAGTTGGAGAGGAATGGACATCTCTAGAAAGGTCCATCACACAAGTTGGGGAGAGAAACGTAAGTAAAAGAAAGGTAACTGCAAAGAAACCATGAGTAATAGAACAAATACTTCAGCTGATCGACGAAAGAAGGAAGTACAAAAATGTTCAGGGAAATCCAGGAATACAGAAAAATAAGTCACTTAGGAATGAAATACACAGGAAGCGCGGGGAAGCTAAGGTGAAATGGGAAATGTGAAGAAATAAAAAAAATGCTGTCGGAAAGACTGACTCAGCATATAGAAAAGTCAAAACAATCTTCGGTGAAGTTAGAAGCAAGAGCGGGAACCTTAAGAATGCAATGGGATTTTCACTGTTGGAAAGGAGAGAGAGCGAATAGGTGAAGAGAGTGTGCGCTGAAGTCCTCTATGAGGGGGCGGACTTGGCTGATAACGTGATAGAGACAGGGGATTCAGCATTAGAATCATAATTTAAAATATCTCTGGATGACTTAAGATCAAATAAGGTAGAAGCGGTTGGTAAAATTCTATCATAATTTTTAAAATCATTGCGGAAAAAAGGCAACGAAAGGAATAATGACTTGGCTGTGTATAGTGTATGAGTCTGGCGATACGCCATCAGACTTTCCGAAAAGATATCATCCTCACAATCCCAGTATTGCAAGAGCCGTCAAGTGTGAGAATTATCCCACAATCAGTTTAATAGCTCATGCATCCACGTTGCTGACAAGATTAATATACAGAAGAATGGAAAAGAAAATTGAGGATGTGTTAGATGACTATCAATTTGGATTTAGGAAAGGTAAAGCAACCAAAGGGGCAGTTCTGACGTTGTGGCTGGTAAAGAAAGCAAGACTGAAGAAAAGTTAAGACACGGCCATAGGATCTGCCGACCTGGAAAAATCCTTCGACAGCGTAAAATGGTGCAAGATTTTCGAAATTCTCAGAAAAATAGGAGTAAGTCACAGGGAAACACGGGTAATATACAAAATGTACAAAAAGCAAGAGGGGATAATAAGATTGGAAGACGAAGAACCAAGCTTTCGTGTTTAAAAGGATGTCGGACTGGGACGTCATCTTTCGCCACTACTGTTCAATTTGTACATCGAAGAAGCAATGACGGAAATGAAAGAAAGGTTCAAGGCTGGGATTAAAATTAAGAGTGAAAGGATGTCAAGGATAAAATTCGCTGATGACAATGCTATTCGCAGTGAAAGCGAAGAAGAATTGTAGGCGCTGTTGAATGGAATGAACGACGTAATGAATACAGAATATGCTCTAAAAGCTAATCGAGCTAATCGGGGAAGACAAAAGTAATGAGAAGTAGCAGAAATGAGAACAACGAGAAACTTAATATCAAAATTTGGGATCACAGAGCAGACGAATTTAAAGGATTCATCTATTTAGGCAGCAAAACAACCCATGACGGACGGAGCAGCCAGGCCATGAAACGCAGACTAGCGCTGGCAAAAAAGGCATTCCTGGCCAGGAGCAGTCTACTAATATCAAACATAGCCTTAATTTGAGGAAGATATTTATAATAATATACGTTTGCAGCACAGTGTTGTATGGTAGTGAAACATTGTGGGAAACCGGAACAGAAGAGAATCCAAGTATTTGAAATGTGTTGTTACAGAAGAATGTTGAAAACATGGGGGCCGATAAGGTAAAGAATGAGGAGTTTGTCCGCAGAATCGGCAAGGAAAGGAACGTATGGAAAACATCGACAAGACGAAGGGATAGGATGATAGGACATCTGTAAAGACATCGTGTTACTAGAGGGCGCTGTAGAGGGTAAAAACTGTACCGAAAGACAGCGATTCGAATAAATCCAGCAAATAATTGAGGACGTAGCCTGTAGTTGCTAGTCGGAGATGAAGAGGTTGGTGCAGGAGAGGAATTCGTGGTGGGCTGCATCAAACCAGTCATAATGCAATTTCGTAGATCATCTAACCAATTAATTAGATGAACTTTGGCCTATTCCTACACGAAAAGAAATTTCTGGGTGTAAAACGTTTTGAGTATAGTGAGGATGTTATTCAGCCATAGATGTGTTCTTACAGACTCGTACTTAGATACAGAATGCACTCATTATAAAGATAAGATCTGAAAGGGTCATACGTCGAAACTTGACAAAGAAATTTTCACCGAATACACTTCACAAACCGATGCTAGAGTGACGTAACATGTAGAACATAAATTGCCTCTTCATTATTACCACCAGTAGGAACAGTATTGATCATAATTTGTTTCTTCCTGAGGGAAACATGGCAGACAGGCAGCGGAATGTTTCCTCTCACAGCTGCGCTTTCCTACAAATGCATATGTGAGAGGGTACTTGACCAGTACCCAGTTTTCATGTAGGATGGGAGTTCCAAAAGCGTTGTCAACTACGTGCTACACGCTTCACAAAGTGGATTCACAAGTAAACACCGGTTTTGACTTCTAATTCCTGAGCACTAGCAAATGTGGTCATGGCGCAAAATGTAGTCTGTCTGATAAAAGAAATCAAACAGCCAGAAGGGGAAGAAGAAACGTAATGAAACTTCATGGATCGAGAGACAATGTGATGTTAATTCAATGACCGTAAAATCGAGTCAAGCTTACGAAGAACTTGACAGTGCGAGCCCTCATATGAGTATGTCATTGCACTCCATTTGGTTTGGACGGATGCACTCTTTGGTTGGGAATGGCGTCATCAAGCAGCAGGATACCCTAGGCAAGCTGGTTCACAACTGTTGGAACTCGTCCTTGATATCGCGGGTACTGACACGAGGGCGTGCTGGTCCGACATATGTTCTGTTGGAGACTGTCCTTGCCAGCTACGAAAGTACCTCAGCATCTCGCAGACAGTTCATAGGGTCACGTACCATGGGTACAAGAGCATTGTCCTGCTGATACCACGATACTGTCGCATGAGAGGTAACATGTGAGGACGCAAGATGTCCCTTACCGTGCCGTTAGGTCGTCAGAGTTCCCTCAATCACAATCAGCCATGATCCTTAGTCATACATGCTGTGGGTAGTCCTAGCGCCTACAGTAGCAGCAACCACCAATACATCCGAGGTAGGCGGTCGCATAACTCGTAGGCGCCAGCCTTCCTACTGATAGACACAACTCGGGTGTGATGCGCCCAGACATTTGAGCACAGCGTCAAGAAGGAAGCGGTCGACCTTTAGTAACGACCGAACGTTCTGTCCGAGCAATCGTCAGAGAAGGACTGAGAGCCATGGATTCATGGTTATCGTCAATCTGACGTGCATCTGATGCTCAGTGACCACAAAGATCATTAATAGGCGGCTAGCGGAGAGGGATCTGAGCTCTTTGCACCGACTGCGACTGACCTCTGTACATCAACAAGCCCGTTTGCAGTGATGCCATACACATTCGGCCTGGAATCTTACTCACTGGAGTGGAATTGTCATCAGTGCTGAGTCCCACTTCGAACTGACGAGCGAAGACGCTCTGGATAGCCGGGAGATACCAACCTAACTACAGCCCGCCGTGCCGTCGGACAACCGGCTGTAATGGTCTGGACTGCCATTTCTTTTCATAGCAGGAGCCCTTTGGTTGTCATCCGCAGAACCCTAATAGCACAGCGGTACATCTAGGATATTCCGCGCCCCGTTTTGTTGCCCTTCATAGCAAGCCATCCTGGGAATACATTTCAGCGACAGTTTTTGTTGTTTGTCTTCGTGCTGGCGAAAATCTACCTTCGCCACTAAAGTCGTTGGATTTCTTGCCAATTGACAACATTTGAGGCAGATCGTAAATGTCTAACACGCCAGTGGGATGGAATTGGGACTATATGCTTCACTAGGACATCCATTAACTTTATCAATCAATGCCAATTCGAATAACTGCTTGCATAAGGGCCTGAGGTGGACCAACCAACGCGTTACTGTCTTGCTCTCTTTGTAAAGTTCTTTCTCTTGAACAAATTATCCAGTTTTTTTTCTGAAATTGTAATCATTTGCTTGTCTGTACATGTAGATCTACCTTTTTCCGTCCCATTCGCATCATTCCTTCATCATGCGTAGGGATCTTTTTTTCCGGATATAATCTATTTAGTCAGCTCCTGATACATCACACGCTACAAATTATAGTGGATGCGACTCATTTTAGTAAAGGAAAGAGATATTCAATCGCACACACACGCACACCCACCCACCCACCCTCCCCCACACACACACATGACTTGCATTCCAAGTATTTCCATACAATTCAACAAATGGATGTATGTATGTTTCACATCTCCTCCAAAACAACAGAACCGAATTCGACCAGACTTGGTCCATATATCACTTAATGTCTGGGAAACATCACTGTGGATAGTAACCACCTACCTATCAAAGGGGTGGAGGAGTGAATGAAAAACCAGTGCAGCCCACAACGCTCGATGGCCATAGTCATCCAGTACTTGCGAATGAGAGCGCTTAGTGGCTTGAAATAAACTTTAAACACAATTTCAAATCCTTAGGAAACTTTTTCTTACTGACAGTCTCCAAAGAACGGTCGAGGGAAAAAAGTTTATCGCCTGCTACATTTTCGCTGTTCACGCCGTAAAACTGCCGCATGAATCAAGGCGTTTTAATTTATTACTTCCTTACTACTAAATGCATTCATGACACATTTTGCAGAAAGTACTCACATATACCACTGAATGCACCAGAAAAATTATATCACTATGCGGCACACAGCTCATGATATCCGTCGCAAACATTGAGAGATGTGACAAACTGCCGCATCGTACATGATGTTTACATTTATTAGTTCCTCCCTACTAACTCTAATCTCAACACGTTTGGCACACAATCTCCGAATATGCTGCTGAATGTACATACAAAAATATATTAGTGTATGCCACCTAGTCACAAGATACGACATCACAAACACTGAAATGTGTGAAAAACTGCTGCATAATGCGTTATGTTTTTATTTATTACTTTTTTACTATTATCTCTATACACTACGCATTTCGCAGACGGCAGACACATATACCACTGGATGTACTTGCAAAGTTATATCATTGTTCGACATCAAGTTCAGAATATACGATGTCGTAAGCGTTGAGCTGCTTGAAAGCTAAACTGCAGGCGAAATTCGCTAGGGACACAAGTGAAAAATGTGAACAAATATGTTTTAAACATGTTAAATATACGTGAAATATATTTGAGATGTGCATATACAGGCAATTAACATGCAAAAAATTCATCCTGAACCCGTGGAACTATTTCAGCCAAATTGGGTATACATATTGGCTACAATCTGGAAAGAAATACTGTGGGGTAAGGACCACTAGCCTCCTATTGGGGTCAGAATGATAACGTGGGTGAGGGGAGGAAGAAATGGACAGAGAGGGGGCATAGATTAGATCGACGTAGATAGGGCATATGAGGGGATGAACAGAGAGGGGGCACGGGAAGTGGACAGAGGGGGAGAAGGAGAGAGAAAAGGAAAAGAGATAGAAAGAGACACAGGGGAGGAAGAGATGGGGAAAGAAAGGAGGGAGGAGGAGATGGACGAGAGGAGGAGGAAGAAAAGGACAAAGGAAGCATAGAAGAGGAAATGGACCAAGAGAGGGGAGAATAGGTGATGGACAGAGAAAGGAAAGAGAAGGAGATGAGCTGCGAGAGAGGGAAGGAGGGAAGCTTGGTAGTACAGGTGGACCCAGTCAGGTGCAACATGCGGACTTTGCTCCCATTCACGTGTGTGGGACACTAATAGGCGGTTGAAGGGAATCGGCACTCCGTTCCTTACGTTCCGGTCCAGAGGATGGATCTGTGGAGTTTTCTGAGAAGCAGTCAGACTGCTACAGAGCTCCAAATAGCGTATAACAACTCAACCATACAGTACTGGTACCTAAATATGAGGACATTAATTAAGATACCGGTTATCCATGACTTCGTAACTAGATGGCAGAGCGAGCTCACAAATACCGCATTTTAAAAAGGGCAGAAGCGTTTCAGCTGGTTGAGGTCAGGTGGTGGGACAGATTTCCACCTTTTCAATGGGAAGGAGAGATAGTGGCACCAGTTTTCTTTTCACCAGACCTTGCACCAATGTTCTGGGTTAAATTCCAAACCTTGCACAGAGTACCACGTACTGGGGAAACGCGACACCCTTGAAAGTGATCTGCTGGTCGCATGGGGACCTCAAACACGACGTCCCTCTTGGTGCTGTTCGATAGTAGACGTGTTGGTACCTTGGTTTAACGTCTCTATTCTCTCTCTCGTCGTCATCAACATAAACACGAATTACACTAAGGACGAACTCATCACTCAGCTAGACTAAACAGTCACGTTTCACATAGGACAGTTGCCTAGTGGCTAGAATTAAAAAAATCATTGCATTTGATTTGGCTGAAGCCTTAGGAGAGATCACAGCCAAAAACGCCGTGCGGTATTTATGTTTGTTAATATCATGGTCGTAAAATATTGTAAGAGGATGATTCACATCAAAACTATCAATATTTATTGTTGTACGTAAGACGTAATACTACAATTACAGATATAGAATGTTTAATAGTATCTTTAGCCTATAATGCAACCATTTCATCGCTTCGGAACTCCACCGGTAAATCGTGGAAATAATTTTTGTCGTTGTAACCGCAGCCATTCGTGCGCCGTGGTTTTCAACTCTCCATCACCTCTGAAACACTTGGCTCCCAACGCTTCCTTGAGTCGTCCGAACAATGGATTCGGAGTTATGTGAGTAAAGTAGGAGTTCGAGACACTCAAATTCCATATCCTGCATTGTTGCTACGGTGGGACGGTTGCAGCGAAACATCTGCAGACAGAAGACCTCGTCGTTTACCCTGACCGCAGGGAGAATATGATTTAGTATCAGATTTGTATATGAGTTATTGGTCACTCATAATCCCATTTCGATGTAATCCTGCAGAATGACCCCTTTTGCATCCTAAAAGAAAGTAGATATGAGTCCCATGTCACGTCGGGTTGTTGCCCTATGCTGGGCATAAGCAGGATCAAAAGGACCCGATATCAGGAGGAATCCCATGTCTTTGTCTACGTGTAAATTATTCGCACCATTCTTGAACTTACCCCAGGGACACACACGAATCACCGTTCAGTGCTTTAATCCTACGGTGAATTTTCACAGGTTTAACAGCTTCACTACTCAAAAACGTTGTCACAAATTAGGTCTGCAACGCTGTGCGAGTCGACTATGCACTAAAATAGCTGCCTTTTCCCGTGATGCAACAACAACTGTTGGTAGTCTGTCAAAACTACTCCTTAAATAGATAAGTACATTTACTGTATAAAAGTGATCTTTTGCTTTGTTAGTACACGTTGCAATCATTAGTAACTGAATATCTGTATTCAATTTGATGTATTCCAGACATCGCCCCCTTTCCTAAAATGATCATCGTCAGGTGACCAAATATGTAATAAAATGCAGCTCTTGGTGTTTGCAACACGCCTTTTCAGAAGTATACACTGATTGCCAGGCATGATATTCAGTAAGACTTGATTTGTTGCTGCTTATATTTGTCTAAATGATGACATTTTCACCACCTTAGTCTTTCAAGCTTGAACGGGACTGACCTTTTAATGCAAAATTGCTACGAATACACTCTATTTGAAGGAGAACGTGAAATTGGCTGAAATGCGGATAATACGGTCACACTGTTCAAGGAAAAAATGTTTACTGGTTTAAGGATGGTGCACATACAGGGTGTTTCAAAAATGACCGGTATATTTTAAACGGCAATAAAAACTAAACGAGCAGCGATAGAAATACACCGTTTGTTGCAATGTGCTTGGGACAACAGTACATTTTCAGGCAGACAAACTTTCGAAATTACGGTAGTTACAATTTTCAACAACAGATGGCGCTGCGGTCTGGGAAACTCTACAGTACGATATTTTCCACATATCCACCATGCGTAGCAATAATATGGCGTAGTCTCTGAATGAAATTACCCGAAACCTTTGACAACGTGTCTGGCGGAATGGCTTCACATGCAGATGAGATGTACTGCTTCAGCTGTTCAATTGTTTCTGGATTCTGGCGGTACACCTGGTCTTTCAAGTGTCCCCACAGAAAGAAGTCACAGGGGTTCATGTCTGGCGAATAGGGAGGCCAATCCACGCCGCCTCCTGTATGTTTCGGATAGCCCAAAGCAATCACACGATCATCGAAATATTCATTCAGGAAATTAAAGACGTCGGCCGTGCGATGTGGCTGGGCACCATCTTGCATGAACCACGAGGTGTTCGCAGTGTCGTCTAAGGCAGTTTGTACCGCCACAAATTCACGAAGAATGTCCAGATAGCGTGATGCAGTAATCGTTTCGGATCTGAAAAATGGGCCAATGATTCCTTTGGAAGAAATGGCGGCCCAGACCAGTACTTTTTGAGGATGCAGGGACGATGGGACTGCAACAT
Source organism: Schistocerca serialis cubense (assembly GCF_023864345.2). Classification (NCBI taxonomy): domain Eukaryota; kingdom Metazoa; phylum Arthropoda; class Insecta; order Orthoptera; family Acrididae; genus Schistocerca; species Schistocerca serialis. Next base: position 1,125,679,598 of record NC_064639.1, on the reverse strand, counting down.
GGGGCTTTTCGGTTCCCCATATGCGCCAGTTCTGTTTATTGACGAAGCCGTCCAGGTAAAAATAAGCTTCGTCAGTAAACCAAATGCTGCCCACATGCATATCGCCGTCATCAATCCTGTGCACTATATCGTTAGCAAATGTCTCTCGTGCAGCAACGGTAGCGGCGCTGAGGGTTGCCGCGTTTGAATTTTGTATGGATAGAGGTGTAAACTCTGGCGCATGAGACGATACGTGGACGTTGGCGTCATTTGGACCGCAGCTGCAATACGGCGAACGGAAACCCGAGGCCGCTGTTGGATCACCTGCTGCACTAGCTGCGCGTTGCCCTCTGTGGTTGCCGTACGCGGTCGCCCTATCTTTCCCCCACGTTCATCCGTCACGTTTCCAGTCCGTTGAAATTTTTCAAACAGATCCTTTATTGTATCGCTTTTCGGTCCTTTGGTTACATTAAACCTCCGTTGAAAACTTCGTCTTGTTGCAACAACACTGTGTTCTAGGCGGTGGAATTCCAACACCAGAAAAATGCTCTGTTCTAAGGAATAAACCATGTTGTCTACAGCACACTTGCACGTTGTGAACAGCACACGCTTACAGCAGAAAGACGACGTACAGAATGGCGCACCCACAGACCGCGTTGTCTTCTATATCTTTCACATCACTTGCAGCGCCATCTGTTGTTGAAAATTGTAACTACTGTAATTTAGAAAGTTTGTCCGCCTGAAAATGTACTGTTGTCCCAAGCATATTGCAACAAACGGTGTATTTCTATCGCTGCTCGTTTAGTTTTTATTGCCGTTTCAAATATACCGGTCATTTTTGTAACACCCTGTAGATCGGTGAAAGTGAAATGTGATCAGCGCAGGTGGTCACTACAGTGAAAGATGGGCGTGGCTAACAGTTCATCCTTGCAAACCGACGAGCACCAGAGCATTAAAACGGCAGCATAGGTGAGCTCCACGTTTTTCAACACTGAGACATCTCCCCATCAGCGTGAATACTTTTTCAAAGTGTGTGCGTAACCTTCTCAGTCGATTTTTAACCGAATGTGACTCTTTGCTGCAGATTTATTATCACGTGTATTGCGTTATTTTGATACTGAGGTTAGATAACACTGAATGACTGATGTGATAAAACAGCGAAAAATATTTAGTGCAATTTTCGATATCTTCCTCAGTTCTTTGACGTTTATGTATATTTATTTCAAGAATAATTTCATGATAGTTACTTTGTAAAAGTATAACTCGTAAGATTTTCGTTTGATTTGCGTCTAGAAAATTAACCCTTTACACTTTAAATGACAGTGGCATTAATTTTGGTACTAGCTTTTAACAATCACAGTTTTTCACTACGTGTATAATTCGCATATTTTGCCCTCTTTGTATTTTTTCTTGTTTACTGCGATTGAGAGCTACAACAGTTTTGACTAGAGAGACCAATTTCATGACATGAATTACAATTTTGATTAAACAAAATGAATTTATTAAAAATTTTATTTTACAGTTTATTGTTTAAAATATAATTGGATTTTGCATTAATTTATCACGATTTTTCATTAATAATAAAGCCACAAAACTGTAAAGTTACATCCTTATGGAAGACAAAGGGAAGCAAGGAACATTGCGTTTACAATTTAACAACGATACTTCCAAAATAAAATTTATTTTAAAAACAATTTCGTGTAACCGCAGAAACAAGAACATGAGAGTGCAAAAAGTTACAAAAAGATGGTAATTACAAAATTCTGTTGAGTATGTACAAAAATAAATAACAAACATATTAACAACATCATAAAGTCCTTTACATGGACGGTGGTCTGTTTGGATGCAAACTCAAGAGAGATTTTCCGTCTGTGTATTAGCTATTACTGTAGTACATATCTAACGTACTACTGTTCACTCCAAGTTAAATGTATTGGCGCATGGCAGCAAAACAAGTGACTGACGTAAGTTTATTTAAAATAGAATAGTTTTTCCACTTTCAATAATTAAACAACTATAACGCTTTACAAACGTACATTCTATTCTTTTGACGTGTGCTAAGGCCTATATTGTAAGCCTACCATAAAAATACACGGATCTCTTTGGCACAGGAAGTAAGAGTGAAGTATGAAAAGATCGAACGAAATCTTTAATATGCTTTTCTGCCACTTTAGAAAGATGGTGCCAACATTATGGGTTGAAACGTCGCTAGAATCATGACAGTTAATGATGATTAATTCACAAGCTGCTCTCCGAATCGGTCAGCAGTGTTCTGAAAAAGAATAAACTGACGGTTTAAAAATGCATTGGGCCACTGCAGAAATGACCAGTAAAAAGCTGTAGACATCGCGGAACAACTGCTACATTCTGTTAAAGATACTTTTCCATTATTATTTTTATTTTACGTTCTTGGATATAATTATCTCTAGATGACTAAGTGTAAGGAATTGTAACATTTTAGACACTGCAATGAAGTGTCAAGTAAGTAATATCTAAGTCTGAACTTCTGGAAGAAAGAGATACCGTGAGAGATTCGTTGGTTTAGCTTAAACAGGCAGTTGCGTGTTTCATTTAATGTGAGCACAGGGATTCGTAACTGTTTATACAAGTAAGAAGCACTTGTTGATTTGTGCATATAAAGAAAATTCGAAGGAATACGGTCCGATGCCGTTAATCATTACGGCTAGTTTTAGAACTTTAATTCAAGCGATTTTACCATCAAATTCGTAGCTACAGAATCCGATTTTGCAGTACAGATTTGTATATTGCACATAAACGTTAATATACACTAGCAAACCGTACATGGTTAGGTAAAGTTATATGATAGCTATTGTCGTTTAAACTTGATATTGACATTTGTCTCTTCAGTGTCTGAGAAGGGAGGGAAGAAAAAAGTAACAAACTGTGACCATAGCTCGAATTATGTAAAAGTTTGTCTCGAAACAGAATCTGAAATACAGATTTCATTTAGTCGAAATATCTCATAATTTCACAATCATTTTGAATGTGAACCTCAGTTGCTGTTCCTATGGTGGGAGAAAACTTACTGCTATGTGTGTATTATTCAGTAAGATTTAAGTTAAATGTGATAAAAACATTGTGTACATAAGCTGTTATGACCAGTCATCAACTATCTGAAAACTGCAATGAAGTCAAGTAATGTCAGGAAGCAGGTCAGAGAGTAATACGACATCTATTTAATAGGGGACTTTCATTTTGCTGGTCGACAGACAACTGAAAAGTTCTGCGTTTGCAGCTGACTGACGCTCGTAGGAACATGATTATATGATAATACTGCTGCAGTACAGATATTCCGTTACAGTTAAATTGAGTAAGTGAGTAAATAAGAACACAGGTAATTTTCCAGTTTTTTCGTGATACTTCTCAGACAAATTTTGCGGGAGGAGAGATGAAAAGCCAAAAGTTTTGGAAAGCGGTAACGAGACGAGGCTGGAGTGGAGAACGACGCAACAGGTGACCTCTGCGAGTGGTCCGGTGGCGGGCGCTCTAGAAGCCGTCGAAGACGATGGTGTTGTTCAGGAGTCCGGGACCGAAGTAGGGCCCGACGGTGGGCGCGAGGCGGATGCGCAGGATGCGCATGTTGATCTCGTGCGGGTTGTAGGTGCGCCGGAAGAACTTCTGGAAGCGCGAAGACAGCATCCATACGTTGTAGTCGTCGCGCGGCGCCAGGATCAGCTCCGACGAGAACTGGATCAGGTCAGGGCTGCAACAGCGACAGCAGCGCGCCCTCAGCACTCTGACCGTGCACACCACTGCATACAAAGACTCTACACAAAGTTGCCTCCAAAAAATAAACACACCGTACAAAAAAGTAGTCGCCTGGGATACAGACCGTGGAAAACAGCCCCTGGCTTTGGTAATCGCTTCGTTTCTAGAGGAGAAAACTCCATACATAGCCGAAGATAGTTTTAGATAATTACACTACTGGCCATTAAAATTGCTACACCCAGAAGAAATGAAGATGATAAACGGGTATTCACTGGACAAAGATATTATACTAGAACTGACATGTGATTTCATTTTCACGCAGTTTGGGTGCATAGATCCTGAGAAATCAGTACACAGAACAACCAACTCTGGCCGTAATAACGGCCTCGATACGCCTGGGCATTAACTCAAACAGAGCTTGGATGGCGTGTACAGGTACAGCTGCCCATGCAGCTTCAAAACGATACCACAGTTCACCAAGAGTAGTGACTGGCGCATTGTGACGAGCCAGTTGTTCGGCCACCACTGGCCAGACGTTTTCAATTGGTGAGAGATCTGGAGAATGTGCTGGCCAGGGCAGCAGTCGAACAATTTCTGTACCCAGAAAGGCCCGTACAGGTCGTGCATTATCCTGTTGAATTGTGGGGTTTCGCAGTGATCGAATGAAGGGTAGAGCCACGGGTCGTAACACATCTGAAATATAACGTCCACTGTTCAAAGTGTCGTCAATACGAACAGGAGGTGACCGAGACGTGTAACCAATAACATCCCATACCATCACGCCGGGTGATATGGCAATGACGAATACACCCTTCCAATGTGCGTTCACCACGATGTCGACAAACATGGATGCGAACATCACGATGCTGTAAACAGAACCTGGATTCATCCGAAAAATGACTTTTCGCCATTCGTCATTGAGTACACCATCGCAGGCGCTCCCGTCTGTGATGCAGCGTCAAGGGTAACCGCAGCCATGGTCTCCGAGCTGATAGTCCATGCTGCTGCAAACGTCGTCGAACTGTTCGTACAAATGGTTGTCTTGCAAACGTCCCTATCTGTTGACTCATGTATCGAGACGTGGGTGCACGATCCGTTACAGCCATGCGGATAAGATGTCTGTCATCTCGACTGCTAGTGATACGAGGCCTTTGGGATCCAGAATGGCGTTCCGTATTACCGTCCTGAACCCACCGATTCCATATTCTGCTGACAGTCATTGGATCTCGATCAACGCGAGCAGCAATGTCGCGATACAATAGACCGCAATAGCGATAGGCTACAATCCGAGCTTTATCAAAGTCGGAAACGTGATGGTACGCATTTCTCCTCCTTACACGAGGCATCACAACGGCGTTTCACCAGGAAACGCCGGTCAACTGATGTTTGTGTATGAGAAATCGGTTGGAAACTTTGCTCATGTCAGCACGTTGTAGGTGTCGCCAACGGCGCCATCCTCGTGTGAATGCTCTGGAAAGCTAATCATTTGCATATCACAGCATCTTCTTCCTGTCGGTTAAATTTCGCGTCTGAAGCACGTCATCTTCGTGGTGTAGCAATTTTAATGGCCAGTAGTGTATATCCTTTAGACCTAAGACATTGCAAGGATCTTGATTCCTGTGTTACATCTTTGTTATACACCTTCAGTATTACTGAGTGTATCAACAGGGGATCTCAAATTGATTCCACACTTCTAGATTTCCAGAAGGTTCTTGATACCGTTCCGCACAAGCGGCTTCGAATGAAATTGTGCGCCTATGTAGTGTTGTCATTGCTGTGCCGTCAGAAAGGCCACAGCTCGTAGTAACTGACGGCAAGTCATCGAGTAAAACAAAATTGATAGCTGGCGCTCCCCAGGAAATTATTACAGGCTCTTTGCTGTTCCTAATGTATGAAAACGATGTAGGAGACAATTTGAGCAGCCTTTTTAGATTGTTTGCAGATGATGGTGTTATTTGCCGTCCATCGAAGTCATCAGAACACCAAATCTAATCACAAAACTATTTAGAGAAGATATCTGTAAGGTGGGAAAAGTGGCAATGGAATCTAAATAATGAAAAGTGTGAGGTCATCCACAGGCGTACTTAAAGGAATCTGCTAAATTTCGGCTGCTGGGTAAATCACCATAAATTCAAAGACTTATTTCAATTAGATACTTGTGGATTGCAGTTTCTATTAACTTAATTTGCAACGGTCACACGTTGTGCGGAAAGCGATCCAGGTAGTGTGTTTTATCGGGAGGACACCTACAAGATGCACTGTAGAGGCTGCCAACATTACGCTCGTTCGTCCTCTTCCGGAGTAGTGCAGTGCGACATGGGATCCATATCTGATAGTATTAATGCAGGATATCGAAAAAGTTCAAAGAAGGGGCGCTTGTTTCGTACTAGCGTGAAATGGTGTTGAGTGCTATTGACGAGGAAATCCATATTTCTGGATTTCCGGAAGGCTTTTGATACTGTACCACACAAGCGGCTCGTAGTGAAATTGCGTGCTTTCGGAATATCGTCTCAGTTATGTGACTGGATTTGTGATTTCCTGTCAGAGAGGTCACAGTTTGTAGTAACTGACGGGAAGTCATGGAGTAAAACAGAAGTGAATTCTGGCGTTCCCCAAGGTAGTGTTATAGGCCCTTTGCTGTTCCTTATCTATATAAACGATTTGGGAGACAATCAGAGCAGCCGTCTTCGGTTGATTGCAGATGACGCTGTCGTTCATCGACTTATGAAGTCATCAGAAGATCAAAATAAACAGCAAAACGATTTAGAAAAGATATCTGAATGGTGCGAAAAGTGGCAGTTGACCCTAAATAACGAGAAGTGTGAGGTCATGCACATGAGTGCTGCAAGGAATTCGTTAAATTTCGGTTACACGATATATCAGTCAATTATAAAGGCCGTAAATTCAAGTAAATACCTAGGTATTACACTTACGAACAACCTAAATTGGAAGTAACACATAGAAAATGTTGTGGGTGAAGGCTAAACAAAGACTGTGTTTTATTGGCAGGACAGATAAAATGTAACAGAGCTACTAAGGAGACTACCCATACTACGCTTGTCCGTCCTCTTTTAGAACACTGCTACGCTGTGTAGGATCCTTACCAGATAGGACTGACGGAGCACATCGGAAAAGTTCGAAGAAAGGCAGCACTTTTGTACTATCGCGAAACATGGGAGAGAGTGTCACAGAAATGATACAGGATTTGGGCTGGACATCATTAAAAGAAAGGCGTTTTTCGTTGCGACGGAATCTTCTCACGTAGTTCCAATCACCAATTTTCTCCTCCGAATGCAAAAATATTTTGTTGACACCGACCTACATAGGACATAGGGAGGAACGATCACCACGATAATATAAGGAAAATCAGAGCTCGTACGGAAAGATATAGGTGTTCATTCTTTCCGAGCGCAATACGATATTGAAATAATAGAGAATTGTGAAGGTGGTTCGATGAACCCTCAGCCAGGTATTAAATGCGATTTGCAGAGTATCCATGTAGATGTAGATGTGGATGCAGGGTGGAGAGTTTCACGGATATGAGACGCGAGTTGCAGCGGAAATAATTAAATCAAAACCGTATTTGGTTGCATTTAGATCTTTCACAAAATTTCACTCACAAACTGTCTGAATTCCAAAATATTATGTTGGCTCCTCTGCCGAGCGCTGAATTGTGAATTGCGAAGTATTGGTGTAGATGTAGGTAGTGCCAGATATTTTCAATAGAATTAAAGTCGAGTAATTTAGCGGAACTGTCCATGTGCGATGTTGTTGTTGTGGTCTTCAGTCCTGTGACTGATTTGATGCAGCTCTCCATGCTACTCTATTCTGTGCAAGCTTCTTCATCTCCCAGTACCTACTGCAACCTAAATCCTTCTGAATCTGCTTAGTGTATTCATCTCTTGGTCTCCCTCTACGATTTTTACCCTCCACGCTGCCCTCCAATGCTAAATTTGTGATTCCTTGATGCCTCAAAACATGTCCTACCAACCGATCCCTTCTTCTAGTCAAGTTGTGCCACAAACTTCTCTTCTCCCCAATCCTATTCAATACCTCCTCATTAGTTACGTGATCTACCCACCTTATCTTCAGCATTCTTCTGTAGCACCACATTTCGAAAGCTTCTATTCTCTTCTTGCCAAACTAGTTATCGTCCATGTTTCACTCCCATACATGGCTACACTCCATACAAATACTTTCAGAAACGACTTCCTGACACTTAAATCTATACTCGATGTTAACAAATTTCTCTTCTTCAGAAACGCTTTCCTTGCCATTGCCAGTCTAAATTTACATCCATTCTACTTCGACCATCATCAGTTACTTTGCTCCCCAAATAGCAAAACTCCATTACTACTTTAAGTGTCTCATTTCCTAATCTAATTCCCTCAGCATCACCCGATTTAATTTGACTACATTCCATTATCGTCGTTTTGCTTTTGTTGATGTTCATCTTATATCCTCCTTTCAAGACACTGTCCATTCCGTTCAACTGCTCTTCCAAGTCCTTTGCTGTCTCTGACAGAATTACAATGTCATCGGCGAACCTCAAAGTTTTTATTTCGTCTCCATGGGTTTTAATACTTACTCCGAATTTTTCTTTTGTTTCCTTTACTGCTTGCTCAATATACAGATTGAACAACATCGGGGAGAGGCTACAACCCTGTCTTACTCCCTTCCCAACCACTGCTTCCCTTTCATGTCCCTCGACTCTTATAACTGCCATCTGGTTTCTGTACAAATTGTAAATAGCCTTTCGCTCCCTGTATTTTACCCCTGCCACCTTTAGAATTTGAAAGAGAGTATTCCAGTCAACATTGTCAAAAGCTTTCTCTAAGTCTACAAATGCTAGAAACGTAGGTTTGCCTTTCCTTAATCTTTCTTCTAAGATAAGTCGTAAGGTCAGTATTGCCTCACGTGTTCCATGTGCGATAGCGTGCCTGAATGTCCATCAAACCAGGAACATATGAGTTCAGCCCCCTAAGAGACTCGCACTAGTATCCTGCAACAAACACCCCTGACATTATAACATACCACACTTTTAGTTCGTGAATGTCAACAGGCATAGTTCCATTTAAATTAGTGTAAGTTTGAGCAAAAAATATCCTTTGGAAGTGTTATTATAATCCGTACATAGGCTAGCAGTACGAGCCCCTGACTACCATTTCATTCTGTGAAAACTGCACATCAATAGCACTTTCCATTTCCGCAACATCTGCGGTGCAAGTTTAAGGCGAGTGACTATATACAGTGTATTTATAATTAAATGTTTAGAGAGCTGTAGTGCGGGCTGTGTGAGTCGCAGGATGCTGTAACATCGCAGGTATGTTCTTTAAGCGGTGCCCTCGCGGAGTATGGTGACAAAAATAATAGTTCCACTTTCTTAATATGGCACTGCAAGCAGTCAGAACGTATAATGTTTCCTGTTTTGACGCTTGGCAATGTGCGTTATTTCTTTTGTGGAGTGACTTTTGGTGTAAAGAGTTAAGAAGGTTAAAGTTTTCCGCAGAAAACACAATGGTTGCTGAGAAGAAAGACCGTACACTGCTGGTAAAGTTTTTTATCAGTACGGCAGCGATATTAGCTCTGCATTGCAGGAATATCGATGACAGAAACAGCTGCGAAGAGCAGCCATGTCAGTAAAATGGGCTAAAGAAAGTGATCAAGAAATCTGAAGAAACTGGTGAAATATGTTGTGCGAAAGGCGGGGTGGGGGGGTGGAGGCGGCGCATTCCCAGGGAAGTTGTTGGTGAAGTTATAGTAGCTATAGCCGACCGGGAAGCACTTGCCTCAAATCCTGCAGCCAATGCTCTGGCTGTGTCGTGGAAATAAATACTGCAAAACATTATGCGGCGTATTTTACACTGATATCTCTACAAGATTCAGAATTTGCACCAAATGAAGTCCCTAAACGGGCTTCAGAGCCTTGACTTAGCCGTTCGTTGTCTGGTACGTATAGAAAACGATGACATGTTGCCGGAGAATATTCTTTGCATGGACGAGGCACATTTTACTCTGCACACTGTCGTGAATGCAAAGAACTGCCGCATACGGGGTTCTTCTATGCAGCATGTTGTGGAGGAACAACCACTGCACTCAGCATATTTGTCCGCGTGGTGTGGTTTAACTCCTTCATTCTCGGTACGTTTTCCTTCCAGGCGATGACACCTCAGGAGCGTCTTAGTTGTGCATTGACATCTGCGTGTTACAAGGACCGCCTAGTGTAACATATGATTCAAACTTTGCTGGAGCGCAACCATTATTATGATGGCAGATGGGACGAAACGACATGTCGCTTGGCAGGTGAAAGATTCGTTCTGAGATACCTTTGTTAATGATTACATCATCACTATTCAATTTAAAGACGTGTGGCCATCCAGATCGACCGAACTAAATCCATGTGACTTCTAGTTGTGGGGATACCTGAAGGATAGCGTACGTCGACATATCGCTCTGATTACACTGGCTATGTTTCGAGCTAGTGTCGACCATGCCATGCTACAGATGCAGCACGTTGCTGAGTACAGAGACCCATACAGACCATATGTTGTAACTTATGACCGTACCCTAATAAAAGTGCCAGAACCGATCGTATCATGTGTTTGATCGTTCCTCCCCTTGTCCTGCGCCCACATTACACTCTGAATTCCTATAGTACCATATTTTCACCTGGTGGCAGAAATTGGAACTACTACTTTTTCATAAAAAAACAGCATAGTGAACGCATTATTGTGGCCAAGATAGACACAAAACCCATGCCCACTACAGTAGTACAAGTTTATATGCCAACTAGCTCTGCAGATGATGAAGAAATTGATGAAATGTATGACTACATAAAAGAAATTATTTAGGTAGTGAAGGGAGACGAAAATTGAATAGTCATGGGTGACTGGAATTCGTCAGTAGGAAAAGGGAGAGAAGGAAACATAGTAGGTGAATATGGATTGGGGGGAAGAAATGAAAGAGGAAGCCGCCTTGTAGAATTTTGCACAGAGCATAACTTAATCATCACTTAGTTCAAGAATCATAAAAGAAGGTTGTATACCTGAAAGAATCCTGGAGATACTAAAAGGTATCAGATAGATTATATAATGGTAAGACAGAGATTTAGGAACCAGGTTTTAAATTGTAAGACATTTCCAGGGGCAGATGTGGATTCTGACCACAATCTATTGGTTATGAACTGCAGATTGAAACTGAAGAAACTGCAAAAAGGTGGGAATTTAAGGAGATGGGACCTGGATAAACTGAAAGAACCAGGGGTTGTACAGGGTTTCAGGGAGAGCATAAGGGAACAATTGACAGGAATGGGGCAAAGAAATACAGTAGAAGAAGAATGGGTAGCTCTGAGGGATGAAGTAGTGAAGGCAGCAGAGGATCAAGTAGGTAAAAAGACGAGAGCTAATAGAAATCCTTGGGTAACAGAAGAAATATTGAAATATAAAAATACAGTAAATGAATCAGGCAAAAAGGAATACAAACGTCTCAAAAATGAGATCGACAGGAAGTGCAAAATTGCTAAGCAGGGATGGCTAGAGGACAAATGTAAGGATGTAGAGGCTTGTCTCACTAGGGGTAAGATAGATACTGCCTACAGGAAAATTAAAGAGACCTTTGGAGAGAAGAAAACCACTTGTATGAATATCAAGAGCTCAGATGGCAACCCAGTTCTAAGCAAAGGAGGGAAGGCAGAAAGATGGAAGGAGTATATAGAGGGTTTATACAAGGGCGATGTACTTGAGGACAATATTATGGAAATGGAAGGGGATGTAGATGAAATGGGAGATAAGATACTGCGTGAAGAGTTTGACAGAGCACTGAAAGACCTGAGTCGAAACAAGGCCCTGGGAATAGACAACATTCCATTAGAACTACTGATGGCCTTGGGAGAGCCAATCATGACAAAACTCTACCATCTGGTGAGCAAGACGTATGAGACAGGCGAAATACCCTCAGACTTCAAGAAGAATATAGTAATTCCAATCCCAAAGAAAGCAGGTGTTGACAGATGTGAAAATTACGAACTATCAGTTTAATAAGTCACAGCTCCAAAATACTAACGCGAATTCTTTACAGACGAATGGAAAAACTGGTAGAAGCGGACCTCGGGGAAGATCAGTTTGGATTCCGTAGAAATGTTGGAACACGTGAGGCAATTCTAACCTTACGACTTATCTTAGAAGAAAGATTAAGAAAAGGCAAACCTACGTTTCTAGCATTTGTAGACTTAGAGAAAGCTTTTGACGATGTTGACTGGAATACTCTCTTTCAAATTCTGAAGGTGGCAGGGGTAAAATACAGGGAGCGAAAGGCTATTCACAATTTGTACAGAAACCAGATGGCAGTTATAAGAGTCGAGGGGCATGAAAGGGAAGCAGTGGTTGGGAAAGGAGTGAGACAGGGCTGTAGCCTCTCCCCGATGTTATTCAATCTGCATATTGAGCAAGCAGCAAAGGAAACAAAAGAAAAATTCGGAGTAGGTATTAAAATTCATGGAGAAGAAGCAAAAACTTTGAGATTCGCCGATGACATTGTAATTCTGTCAGAGACAGCAAAGGACTTGGAAGAGCAGTTGAACGGAATGGACAGTGTCTTGAAAGGAGGATATAAGATGAACATCAACAAAAGAAAAACGAGGATAATGGAATGTAGTCAAATTAAATCGGGTGATGCTGAGGGGATTATATTAGGAAATGAGACACTTAAAGTAGTAAAGGAGTTTTGCTATTTAGGGAGTAAAATAACTGATGATGGTCGAAGTAGAGAGGATTTAAAATGTAGACTGGCAATGGCAAGGAAATCGTTTCTGAAGAAGAGAAATTTGTTAACATCGAATATAGATTTAAGTGTCAAGAAGTCGTTTCTGAAAGTATTTGTATGGAGTGTAGCCATGTATGGAAGTGAAACATGGACGATAACCAGTTTGGCAAGAAGAGAATAGAAGCTTTCGAAATGTGGTGCTACAGAAGAATGCTGAAGATAAGGTGGGTAGATCACGTAACTAATGAGGAGGTATTGAATAGGATTGGGGAGAAGAGAAGTTTGTGGCACAACTTGACTAGAAGAAGGGATCGGTTGGTAGGACATGTCCTGAGGCATCAAGGGATCACAAATTTAGCATTGGAGGGCAGCGTGGAGGGTAAAAATCGTAGAGGGAGACCAAGAGATCAATACACTAAGCAGATTCAGAAGGATGTAGGTTGCAGTAGGTACTGGGAGATGAAGAAGCTTGCACAGGATAGAGTAGCATGGAGAGCTGCATCAAACCAGTCTCAGGACTGAAGACCACAACAACAACAACTTTTTCAGCATAATCCGCGAGCGCATCAGTTAAGTAGCATACCTACGATGTTTCAGCGTACTGCGAAGTATACAGTCCGCATTCCAGCAATCGTAACACAGTAAGTTTACAAAAACGTTCGAAACTGAAGAAGTGAATTAAAATTTGTTCTGCAGCCGGGACTCGAACCGGGGTCTTCTTGCTTTTTTTTCCGCGTTTGTTCGTTGTATCTGCTCGGGGCGGACGTCGTAAGACATCCGATTAAGTTCGTTGATGGTCGATTAACTCAGTGTTTTTATTATAGAGGGTACGTAACCCTCTGTCCGAACACGCTGAGCTACCATGCCGGCAATTCCTAGGTAGATATGCTGATCGTTACATGACCGCAGCACTATGGCCAACAGAGCTGCCCGAACTACCCAAGTCACGTGCCCTCCCCAACACAAACTCCAATTCACATCTCCCCTTATATTGTCACTATTACAAGGGAAAACTTAATTTAAGATCTATAAGACCACATGTCGTACAGCACTTCCTCATGACGTACAATGCTGGGGTGTTATTCCAATCTCGGAGAGCCCTGGTAATAGTGACAATATAAGGGAAGGTGTGAATTGGAGTTTGTGTTGGTGCGGGTACTTGACTTGTATAGTTCGTGCAGCTCTGGTAACTACAATGCTGCGCTGGTGTAATGGTCAGCATATCTGCCTAATAAGCAACAAAACCCGGCCGCCGCACAAATTTTAATTCACATCTTCAGTTTCCAACGTTATCGTAGATAAGTTAGAGACTTGAATGCCTCAGGGAAAATTTAATTTAAGATTTATACAGTAAGTTTAATTATAACCACCCTGCACTTCTCTCATGCATCTCGTGCCCGCAACGACGTCAGGTGCCACTTAGTTTGCTGGTAAGCGGTGGTCATAATATGTACTTACCTCAGTGTCCCCCCCCCCCCCCCTATCCTGTCATGCTATTGATCATATTTTAGTTTACTCATTTTGAACTGCTAGTGGCAATCTGTAACAACAGATTATAGAAGATAAACTTCTTTGCCAAGATAATAACCTTTATCTCGATAATAGGTTTCGGTAATCAATTTTCCCATCTTCAGATCTCGAGAGTCAGGTTTCGTATATTTCTCAAAATAGCCGTACGAGAACTCTCCCTCGTAAACTGGCATGTACGTAGAAAATTATAAGACTAATGCATCGGCTTGTCAGAATTGTTGTTGTTGTTGTGGTCTTCAGTCCAGAGACTGGTTTGATGCAGCTCTCCATGCTACTCTATCCTGTGCAAGCTTCTTCATCTCCGAGTAACAACTGCAACCTACATCCTTCTGAATCCGCCTACTGTATTCATCTCTTCTTTGTCCCACTGCGATTTTTACCCTCCACACTTCCCTCCATCACTAAGTTGGTGCCGCAGGACGTGTGCTACTAATTGATCCCCTCTTGTAGTCAAGTTGTGCCACAAATTCGTCTTCTCCCCGATTCTGTTCAGTACTTCCTAATTAGTTACGCGATGTATACATCTAATCTTCAGAATTGTTCTGTAGTGCCACATTTGGAAAGCTTCTATTCTCTTCTTGTCTAAACCATTTATCGTCCATGTTTCACATCCATACATGGCTACACTCCATATAAATACTTTTCCAAAAGACTTCCTGACAGTTAAATCTATACTCGACGTTAATAAATTTCTCTTCTTCAGAAACGCTTTCCTTGCCATTGCCAGTCTACATTTTATATCCTCCCTACTTGGACCATCATTAGTTATTTTGCTCCCGAAATAGCACAACTCATCTACTACTTTAAGTGCCTCATTTCCTAATGTAAATGCCTTAGCATCACCTGATTTAATTAGACTACATTCCATTAACCTAGTTTTGCTTTTGTTGATGTTCTTCTTATATCCGCCTTTCAAGACACTGCCCATTCCGTTCAAATGCTCTTTCAGGTCCTTTGCTGTCTCTGACAGAGTTACAATGTGTTGTGTACATAGTTCCGCGTAGTCAGCGCGTACACAACTTTCCCACTAGAGCGCGCCCCACTAAGCACAACAGCGCAGGCGCAGCACTCGTCCGTCTCCGCACTGCGAGATGGCGCTGCCATAGAGATGGACCAAATGCTACTTCCGCCGATCCTCGTATTAATATGTAATGCAGCCAATGAGATTGCTGCTAATGTAGAACCTTTTCTCCTCACGGATCACACTCGTGCAGTGATACATGAACGCGTGAGGTATTACAACGAGTGTACAGACTTTCGATTAGTCAGTCTGCATTTGTCTGCACCAGTCTGTACCAGTCTGCATTAGTCTGTACCAGTCTGTACGAGTTCTACATTTGTCTGTACCAGTCTATAGTCAAGTTTCAGTCTGCGCCCAATCAGATTACCATATTCCTGTACATAGCCATGAAGATAAATGTATAGACACTTTTGTCATGTATCACAGATATATGTGAGAATAAGATTAACGTGCCAATACCCAAAGGAACTTCAGTTTGTCAATTGTAAATAGCATCCAGGACCAAGTTAAGTAATATTTATGCTTGTTATTATTTTAATAAATGTGTGTGAAAATTAATCAAGTTCTGTTTAAAGTTGGTCACCGTCAATCTGCTACTCTAAGCGTGCAAGTGGCATTTCTATAGTCTGACCTAACAGCAGAAGATAAACACGCCACGATAAGACCACGAGACATATTGCTGACACTCGCCTACTTCGTTAGAGCGAAGAGTCAAATAATCTGATGGTGTGTGTACTGAAGGTCTTACAGTACGCACACCACACAATGTCATCGGAAAACGTCAAAGTTTTTATTTCTTCTTCAAACAACTATATGTACAGTTATTCAACACTTACATGTCTTATGCCACTTGTGAATGGCATAAGACAGGTGTTTGTTCTGATTAGCTGTGTAAATATTTGTTTTAATTCTGACATGCCGATGCATCAGCCTTCAGATTGTTATGTACCTGCGAATTGACGAGGAAGAGTACTAGACTTCTGTTTTAAGAGATACGCAATAACCTGATGTCTAGATCTGAGGATGGTGGCGCTGATTACCGAAATCGGTTATCGAGAATAAAGGTTATTAATATCGATCTTGACAAAGCAGTTTATGTTCTGTAATCGGTGGTAGGTGTTGGACGCGAGATGCGAGGCGCTGCTGACCTGTAGGCGACGACGCTGGCGGTGTCGGTGGCCGGCTGCCAGGAGGCGACGGCGGCCTCTGTGACGGGGCTGATCCAGACGGCGCCGTCGCGCTGGTCCACGTGCAGCACGGCCGACTGCGACGACTTGTGGCCCACGACGGACACCGGCAGCTCCTCCAGCTCGCGCAGAGGGCCGCCGCGCAGCGCCGACGTCGGCACCGAGAAGAGGCGCGTCTCCGCCATGGGCTGGAAGTAGAGGAGGCGCGAGCCCGAGGCGGGCTGCCCGTGGCCGGCCAGGGGGTGGGGGTGCAGCTGCGGCTGCGGCGGAGACAGCGCCAGCCCCAGCACGCCGTCCATCAGCGTGAACGACTCGCCAGCCACCTGCCGCACAACACCGGCTCTCAGCTCCCAATTACAGTCCCGCTCTACCAAAACTACTGTACTTTTGGTAAAGTATATAAATGATACGGAGTTTATACCTTGACCAAGAAGCCACGGTGAGAACTATGTATGGAACAACGAAATGGATAAAGATTCAGAAAGGGGTCCGGCAAGGCTGCATACTGTCACCGTACTTACTCAATCTGTATGCAGAACATGTCATGAGGAATGCGAGGCTAGATGAAGGAGAAACAGGAATTAAAATAGCTGGAATAAATGTAAACTACCTCAGGTACGCGGATGATACGATCCTGTTGGCAGAAAATGAAGAAGAATTGAGAACACTCTTACTGAAGGTGAAAGACGAAAGTGAAAAGGCCGGTCTTATGCTGAATGTGAAGAAAACAAAAATTATGGAAACTACACCTACCAATTCGTGGGATATAGCAGGAGAAACCGTGGAGGTGGTAACCACATTCAGCTATCTCGGATCCCAGATCTCTGCTGATGGCGACTGCAGCCATGAAATCCGGAGACGCCTGTTGCTCGGTGGACAGGCGATGTCAAACCTTGACAAGGTTATAAGGTCCCGAGATATAACGCTAGTAACAAAGATCCGTATTGTGAGGGCTATGGTCTTTCCAATTGTGATGTATGGATGTGAGACCTGGACCATTAGAAAGGCTGAACGGCGTAGAATTGACTCCTTCGAATTGTGGTGTTTGAGGAAACTTCTTAGAGTTCCATGGGCTGCAAAGAGAACCAACAGATTAATATTGGAGCAAATAAAACCAGATTTCTCCCTGGAAGGTCTAATGTTAAAACAAAAGCTGACCTACTTTGGACACACAATGCGAACGCATGCCTCACCGGAAAAAACATTAATGCTGGGGAAGACTGAATGAACTAGAAGAAGAGGACGTGAGAGGATGAGATGGATCGATGGCATCACAGAAACAATGTGTTCCAACCTGGAAGGTCTACGGGAGAAAGTGCAAGACAGGAAAAAATGGCGTGATTTGGTTCATGGGGTCACGAAGAGTCGGAACCGACTAAACGAATAGAAAGAGATATATAAATGACGCAGTAAATAACAGGATTACCGGTGGTACTGGTGGCTTTGGTAGGGAAAGAAACATAAATGAATGCGTGAAAGGGAAACTGGGAGCCGACGACTTCCCTTTGGGATTTGTTTGTTTTGCAAATAACACTAGTCAGCAATGAAAATGTTTCGGGCTCTAAAATTGTTAATTCTCACGCATTTTCATCTGCTGAATCAAAAAGATCGGCATAAAAGTGACAAATTAGCTCTTGATTTGGAGCCAAAGTGACGTTTCATTTTTCCAGTCAACATTTTCAGTTTTGGTGGGAAATTTTGTTTTCGGAGTTGGCACACCTGGCCGATAACAAAACACAAATGTTCTTCACCTGTCTTTAAGTCATGAAAGTAGACACTGTTGCTATGACGGTGAGTTTCATATAGTTTTTGCTGTAATTAAAGTAGAATTTCTGGTTAGAGAGTGCTTTTGCAGTGTAAAATTCGTAAAAATGGTGTAAATAAGATGAATAATGTTTGTAACATTTGCGGTGAAATAACATTTTCCTCACACAAACTCAGTCAGAAGCCCTTGTGAAAACTGCCTACCAACATTATTGCGGTATGAAAGGAGGGGACCAGGATATGTCTTGGGCTCCACATATATGTTGTAAAGCGTGTTTTGTTACACTACGAGAATGGCTGAAAAATAAGAAACGATCTATGGCTTTTGCTGTGTCTATGGTTGGGCAGGAGACTACAGACCATACAGATGACTGCTATTTATGCTTGACTAGATATATAGGGGCAGGAAGGCCTATGAAGAAAAGAAGAATAGGTCGGTACCCGAATCTTGGACCTGCTAATCGACCCCTTCCGCATTCCTTTAGTTTACCACTTTCTATTCCACCAGAAAATTGTGTCTTTGAATTAGGAAATGAAAGTGTGAAACAACAAGAAGAACCAAACAAGCCTTCCACATCCTGTGACCCTGATTTTGAGGGATAAGATGATAAACAGCAGGGACTGAGTCAAGCAGAGTTGTGTGATCTGATTAAACACCTTGACGTGTCGAAGGAAAAGGCAGATATTCTTGGATCTCGATTACAGCAATGGAATCTTCTCCAATGTGATGTCACTATCTGACAGTACAGAAAAAGTCACATGGAACTGCTTCCCTTGTTGGAGAAGAAAAACAATGTCGTTGTTTGCAGTGACATTAATGGCTTGATGAAATCTTTGAATTTGAACGATGATCCAAGTGAATGGAGGCTACTCATAGACTCCTTCGAGCCTAGTCTGAAATCTGTGTTGTTTCACAATGGCATCCGTCTTCCTCCTATTAATGTTGGTCATACAGTCCATATGAAGGAGACATATGAGATCCATCTTGGCCTAAATCAAATACCATGAACACAAACGTAAAATCCGTCGTGATCTAAATGTCATTTGCATACTCATAAGAATGCAGTGATGTCGCTTCAGGACCTCACGTGGACCCACAAGATGTTTTTATTTCATCCCTGCTTATCACGCTGGGTTTGATGAAAAATATTGACAAGGGTATGAACTAAGAAGGACGGGCGTTTAAGTACATAAGAGAAAAAATTTCCGAAATTAAGTGTTTCAAAAGTTAAGGAAGGTACTTTTATCGGGCCATAAATTCGAGAACTCGTTCAATGAACTGTGGATGAAGCCCGACTAAAAGGGAAATTACATGCATTCAACGAAAATAATAGTGGAGTGATAATGGCCAGCTTCTAGCCGAAATGTAGATGTGCACAATAAAATTTAAAAAGGACGACTCATCGCTGCAATCTATAATTTACAAGTCAATATAACAGTCGCTGAGTGCAACAGATTTCTCAATGGAAGGTAACCTGAACAAATAAATTAGTTACTTCACGGAAAATTTTTGTCCGAATTTTCATAGCCAAATGAAGAGTGGGAAAACGATAAATGTGGTATAAAATTGTCCAGTCTTAATATTATTTTACCTGTGTTGGATATTGTGAACTCCGCGGCTGTTGCTGATTGTTGGTGAATGACGACACAAATATTTTAAAACGTTTAATTTTGGTACCATAACCGATTTCGGATTACCATGTCCATTTTCAGATGGTTAATATTTTCCGTTACATAGGTGTTTCGATCAACAGCATGTCGTCTGCTACATATTGCACAACACTATTGAGTATTTATTGCCACTTTATCAGTTGTTTCGTTAATAAAAATACGCCAAAGTGCCTGCATTTTTTAATGTATGTGTGAAGGTTGTATGCTTTTCATTATGTGCCATTTTGAAACTTCCTGGCAGATCAAAACTGTGTGCCGGGCACACAGTTTTAATCTGCCAGGAAGTTTCACATCAGCGCACACTCCGCTGCAGAGTGAAAATCTCATTCTGTGTGCCGTTTTATTTGTGACATACGGATGTTTCCTGCCACTTTTTATTACAATTTGACGTAACATCACTACGTGACTTCCAGTGTCGTGAGAAGCACGTACTTCTAATAATGTTACAGGATCCGAATATGACAGCGCACGTCTGTCAGAACCGGTACTAGTAATATCAAGAATTACTAGCGAACCTGGCAAACTTGATTCTTCAAGAATAACATAACATTGAATCGCCCCCAACGATTGGCACAGTGTGAAACATGTACTCGAAGAATTTTCCTCATTCTTGTTATTATGTAGTGACTATGCAAGTGGTCTGGTTACTGGAATGAGAGTAGGTGAAGGAAGAAGGGGAGGTGGTGAGGCTGGGTGGAGGGCGGCCTACCTGGAAGGCGCTGCGGTCGGGGTGCGGCCACATGTAGGACTGGCTGACCCTCCAGGCGGAGTCGCGGCCCGCGTCGTACACGACGAGCCCAGGCGCGGCGCTGTCGCTCATGTAGACGAAGACTTCGTCGCACGAGCGGGAGCCCTCGTCGTCGATGACGAGGTTGGTGAGCAGCGAGCTGGGCCGCAGCACGTCCTGCGGGAAGGTGACGGAGCGCACGGGCGCGTCGGTGCGCAGGTCGAACACGACCAGCTTGGGCGGGCAGACGCGCGTGAAGGTGCCGAGCGAGTCCATGAGGCCGCTGTCCAGCACCCACAGCCGGTCGCAGCGGTCGGCGCGCGCCCGGTACACCGACACCAGCGTCGAGCAGTTGGGCCGCGACGCCGTCGAGTGCCACGCCCAGCTGGGGTAAGCCTGCAACGGCCCACACCCACACTTGCAACAGTTTCTGTCATTCTGTCTGTCGTGCAGGAAGAGAGGACAGCAGTTACATTTTTCCTTAAGTAGACGCCGTTTTACAAATAAAACAGTTTACTGCGTCAACATTTATTTATTCTCCCACTACACGTTTCGATGGCTCACACTATCATCTTCAGGTGGAGAACTTGGTACTTACAAGTTGAAAAGAAAAGAATTCGTGAGAGTAAACAGTAATGAATTACCTTGAAGAAAACGATCTACACTCCTGGAAATTGAAATAAGAACACCGTGAATTCATTGTCCCAGGAAGGGGAAACTTTATTGACACATTCCTGGGGTCAGATACATCACATGATCACACTGACAGAACCACAGGCACATAGACACAGGCAACAGAGCATGCACAATGTCGGCACTAGTACAGTGTATATCCATCTTTCGCAGCAATGCAGGCTGCTATTCTCCCATGGAGACGATCGTAGAGATGCTGGATGTAGTCCTGTGGAACGGCTTGCCATGCCATTTCCACCTGGTGCCTCAGTTGGACCAGCGTTCGTGCTGGGCGTGCAGACCGCGTGAGACGACGCTTCATCCAGTCCCAAACATGCTCAATGGGGGACAGATGCGGAGATCTTGCTGGCCAGGGTAGTTGACTTACACCTTCTAGAGCACGTTGGGTGGCATGGGATACATGCGGACGTGCATTGTCCTGTTGGAACAGCAAGTTCCCTTGCCGGTCTAGGAATGGTAGAACGATGGGTTCGATGACGGTTTGGATGTACCGTGCACTATTCAGTGTCCCCTCGACGATCACCAGTGGTGTACGGCCAGTGTAGGAGATCGCTCCCCACACCATGATGCCGGGTGCTGGCCCTGTGTGCCTCGGTCGTATGCAGTCCTGATTGTGGCGCTCACCTGCACGGCGCCAAACACGCATACGACCATCATTGCCACCAAGGCAGAAGCGACTCTCATCGCTGAAGACGACACGTCTCCATTCGTCCCTCCATTCACGCCTGTCGCGACACCACTGGAGGCGGGCTGCACGATGTTGGGGCGTGAGCGGCAGACGGCCTAACGGTGTGCGGGACCGTAGCCCAGCTTCATGGAGACGGTTGCGAATGGTCCTCGCCGATACCCCAGGAGCAACAGTGTCCCTAATTTGCTGGGAAGTGGCGGTGCGGTTCCCTACGGCACTGCGTAGGATCCTACGGTCTTGGCGTGCATCCGTGCGTCGCTGCGGTTCGGTCCCAGGTCGACGGGCACGTGCACCTTCCGCCGACCACTGGCGACAACATCGATGTACTGTGGAGACCTCACGCCCCACGTGTTGAGCAATTCGGCGGTACGTCCACCCGGCCTCCCGCATGCCCACTATAAGCCCTCGCTCAAAGTCCGTCAACTGCACATACGGTTCACGTCCACGCTGTCGCGGCATGCTACCAGTGTTAAAGACTGCGATGGAGCTCCGTATGCCACGGCAAACTGGCTGACACTGACGGCGGCGGTGCACAAATGCTGCGCAGCTAGCGCCATTCGACGGCCAACACCGCGGTTCCTGGTGTGTCCGCTGTGCCGTGCGTGTGATCATTGCTTGTACAGCCCTCTCGCAGTGTCCGGAGCAAGTATGGTGGGTCTGACACACCGGTGTCAATGTGTTCTTTTTTCCATTTCCAGGAGTGTATTTACAGACAGTCGGTGAAACACAACTAGCTCTTTACTCGCACGAAGTGTTGAGTGCTATTGATTACAAATTGATTCCATAGTTCTGGATTTCCGGACACTGTACCACACAAGCGGCTCGTACTGAAATTTCGTGCTTATGGATTATCGTCTCAGTTATGTGACTTGTTACGGCGTAAAGTCAGCGCTACCGTTCCAGTCGGGAATCTCCAGAGAAGAGACGGCTGTGAGAACAGGTCAGCCAATCGCACGCTGACCGACCTCCCTCCATGAAATGATAATTAAATCAAGACCCTAAGCTGTCGACGGGTGTTGATATACATCAACGGGGACAGTTGAAAATGTGTGCCCCGACCGGGATTCGAACCCGGGATCTCCTGCTTACATGGCAGACTCTCTATCCGTCTGATCCACTGAGGGCACAGAGGATAGTGCGGCTGCAGGGATTTATCCCTTGCACGCTACCTTTGAGACCCACATTCCCAGCTTAATGTCCACACACTACAATCGTAGTGACCCTGCCCATTACACTCATTACTCGCCGCAGACAATCTTACCGAGTTCCGTAAGAGTTCGGGCAATGCGTGTGCATCCAGCACAGAAGAAGTAGGTCAATGGCCGGTTAGCCTTAACTATATGAAGATGGTGTCTGTTCTTTCGGAGATGTCCCAGGCGAGGCACACATTTTCACCTGTCCCCGTTGATGTTATATCAACGCCTGTCGGCAGCTTAGGGTCTTCATTTAATTATCATCTCATTCTAATGCATGGTCACCTATGGTACCTGTTCTTTCGGACATGTTCAAAAGAACAGATACCATCTTCATATAGACCTCCCTCCAGCACGACAACGCCACACCAGCGGCCCCTAGGTGACGACGACATAAGCGCCGAGCCCAATTGGTGGCAGCCCACATCGAAAGCAGCTTCAACGATAGCCACTTCATTAGCCGGCGCATGGTAGCCTCTTCATTAGCAATCCCTACGTAGCACAGTTCGAGATCAGTCGTCACTGCAGTTCAGTTGACAGACTTATGCTAGTACCTGACGCTAGGACCAGGAGTCTTACTTGTATTTCTCTATTATGAAGAAGGCTGATTATTTTGTATGTCGCCCTTTGCTTGCGATACATCTATGTAATCGCACTTGTGGATGATCATATATAGAGGAGTACAAGAATTCTCAGATCAAAGTTAAGTACTTGTACTTGTGTTATTGTACGAAAAACTCATTAATAAGAGTCGTTTGATTGTTTGTGTACCGAACAGAGTATGCACGATTCCTAGACACAACATGACTGGATTTGTGATTTCCTGTCACAGGGGTCACAGTTCGTAGTAACTGGCGGAAAGTCATCGAGTACATCAGAAGTGATTTCTGGCGTTCCCCAAGCTAGTATTATAGAAAATGGCTCTGAGCACTATGGGACTTAACTACTGAAGTCATCAGTCCCCTAGAACTTAGAACTACTTAAACCTAACTAACCTAAGGACATCACACACATCCATGCCCGAGGCAGGATTCGAACCTGCGACCGTAGCGGTGACGCGGTTCCAAACTGACGCGCTTAGAACCGCACGGCCACACCGGCCGGCTAGTAGTATTATAGACCCTTTGCTGCTCCTTACCTATATAAACGATTTGGGAGATAATCAGACTAGCCGTCTTACGTTGTTTGCAGGTAAAGTTGTCGTTTATCGACTAGAAAATGCATCAAAAGGTCAAAACAAATTGCAAAACGATTTAGAAAAGATATCTGTGTGGTGCGAAAATTTGAAACTGACCCTAAATAACGAGAAATGTGAGGTCATCCACATGAGTGCTAAAAGGAATCCTTTAAATTTCGATTACACGATAAATGAGTCAAATCTAAAGGCCGTAAATTCAAAGGCGAAGGCTAACCAAAGACTGCGCCTTATTGTCAAGACACTTAGAAAATGTAACAGACCTACTAAGGAGACTGCCTACACTACGTTTGTCCGTCCTTCGCGGTATGGCATACTTACCAGATAGCATTGTTGGTGTACATCGAGAAAGTTCAGAGAAGGGCAGCACTTTTTGTATTATCGTGAAATAGGGTAGATATTTCGCTGATATGTTACAGGATTTGGGTTGGACACCATTAAAATAAAGGCCTTTTTCGTTGCGACGGAATCTTCTCACGAAATTTCGATCAGCAACTTTCTCTTCCGAATGCGAAAATATTTTGTTAACAGCGACCTACGTAGGGAGAAACGATCATCATAATAAAATAAGGGAAATCACAGCTCGCATGGGAAGATACAGGCGTTCGTTTTTTCCGCGCGCTATACGAGATTGGAATAATAGAGAATTGTGAAGATGGTTCGACGAACCCTCTGCCAGGCACGTAAGTATTATTTGCAGAGTATCCTTGTAGATGTAGGTGTAGATGTACATACAAGGCACGTAGGGTCGAGAAAACGTTCCACTTTGTCGCTTCTTGCAAGTGCTCCTCTCTGTGCATTTGCTTACACTGTCTCTGCAAAGGCGTTGTCAAGTCTGAGGTAGATTTGCTTACTTTGAGTACTAAGATAATTCTAAAGTGCAATTGCTCGAGTTTAGATATTTGTTACTCTTCGTCAAAATGATATTACTATAGTTATTAAATGGATGTACGGATATAAATAACACATAAGAAAAATTTTGTGTTCCACAACAATGTTTTCAAAATATGGGACCTGCAAGGTTAAACTGTTAGTTCTTTCGCTATTTGTTCTTTAAATTTGCAATACATTTACAATTAGCAACAAGTCTAAATTCAGTAACAACTCACTAAACTACACTAATTTGTGTGTGTCCATCCTTCTGATTGAAGGCTCGTGGGAATCGGCCGTCCGCTTATATAATAAAATGAAATAGTGTTATTTATTATATAGCTACCAGTTTCCGTGACTCACTACACTATCTTCAGGCCGTAACTGACGCTGAGTGGGTGGACTCCAAGCGTATACACAACCCGTCCCATTAATGATGGCCTACAACCAATGATGGTTGCAGACACAACATCGCTGTTACTGTTGTCTAAGGAAACCAGCTCGTAGACGTCGGCCACTGCTGGTGTCGTGTATAAGATTGGAAACTACCCCTCAGCGTCAGTTAAGGACTGGAGATGGTGTAGTGAGGCACATCATCTGCTTGCTATATAATAAATAACATTCATTTTATTACATAAATTAATTTTGCTCCTACAATTGATGACTTTCATACTTACACATACGTCCATATTCTGTTACATCCCAGCCATATGTTTTTTTTTAAATAAAAGAAAAATGAACAAATGACCATTTAATAAATATAATAATTGAATTTTGATGTGCAGTAACGAATAGCTAAATTCCAGCAATTGTAGCTTACAGTTAGTATTCTTTGTATTCAAAGTGTGGAAACGTATCTCTGAATGTGTAACATCTTTCAAGTGACATTATGCAAACAAATGTACAGTGAAGGCCACATGCAACAAGTAGTAGTACGCAGCATTTCTTCGACTATACTTAGCTTACAGGTACACTGTACTCCTTTACATTCATATTAACAGTGCGTTTTCTGAAAAACCAACTGTATTACCACCAAAAGACGCAACATAACCTGCCTTTGGTTTGCTGCTGTAGAAACGCGTGTATGGTTTTCACTAACCCCATCAAAGTAACTATGTAATTCTCCACCTGAAATCGACGGTGTGAACCATCAAAACGCGTAGTTAAGAATTAATAGGTGACTGACGTAGTGAATTCTTTTATTTGCTTTATCAGCAGTCGCACCCCACATGATACCATCCCTTATGGACGAAAGATTCAGAAGTCGTTTTGTACTGTGACCTATGATCTCTTGTATTTTACGTTTTGCGCACACATATCCTTAATTGTGACTCTTGAAATTTTCCCGGCGTATCGAATATTCCACAAGATTTCGGGATTGCAGCCGGATCTCATCGACTTCTTTCCACGATATTTCGGCTGACAACCTTACAGCCATCTTCAGGCGAGTGTTTGACACTGGAGATTGCTAGTGCAAGTCGCTCTATTTATACGTAAAAGTGCCGCAGGCGCGCATTCGCAAGTTACCGTAGCATGCGCGCCACCTGTCGATTCCAAGGCCGTCTACAATATTACTGCATCTATGGAGCGCAAACGAATGCGTGAAAAAGGTAAAACATGCACGCAGACGTGTCCAAAACAATAAAATGCAAAATTTCAATATTAAAATTAAAATTACTTGTCGCTCGACATGTCAGAAGCCATAAAAACTTTTCTTTTGGTTGAAATTAAAGAAATCAACTGTCCCAGGCCTTATTCAATAAAAAGCCGCCATCACGGTTAATGAGATTTTCCGCTAAACGCATTTCCACGGATTCCTTCATAACTGAATCCCAGAAGGATCTCGATGGGGCCAAGATTTTCGTGGCCGAATAATCCATAGTATGTCCTGTGAAAATACAATGTTCGGCTATGGCCGACTTAATGGGCTGTAAAAGGCGAGTGTGGCGCTCATGTTCAACGCAGCGGTCGTGTACTGTGCGTGTGGATTGACCAATGTAGGCTTTCCCACACTCGCAAGGTATTTTATAAATTCCAGCCTTCCGTAATCCCAGATCATCCTTGGCTGAGCCCAGAAGAGCACGCGTCTTTGTAGGTGGCCGGAATATTGCTTTCACACGATGTTTCTTTAAAATTCTGCCTACTTTCGATGAAATGTTCCCGACATATGGGAGAAATGCTCTGGACTTAAACACCTCCTTATCCTCTTGATCTTGTGGGTGTTCACGTTTCTTCCTCCTTAAAGCAGTACTGACCTGATGTGCAGAATATCCATTATGTTGAAATACCGATTTCAAGTGCTCTAATTCGTCTGCAAGACTGTCTTTATCAGACACGACATGTGCCCTGTGCACCAACGTTCGAAGGACGCCCATAGTTTGTGACGGGTGATGACAGCTTGACGCCTGCAGGTACAGATCCGTATGCGTGGGTTTTCGATAGACAGAATGCCCCAATGACCCATCCACCCTGCGTTTAACCGTGACGTCCAGAAATGGTAGGTAACCATCCTTTTCAACTTCCATCGTAAACTGAATGTTTGTGTGGATGGAATTCAGATGTTGTAAAAACCGTGAAACCTCTTCTTCACCGTGAGGCCACACTACAAAGGTATCGTCCACGTACCGCCAGAAGACTGTTGGTTTCAACATCGCCGAATCGAGAGCCCTCTCCTCAAAGTCTTCCATATAAAAGTTTGCTACCAGAGGGGACAGAGGACTGCCCATGGCAACACCGTCAAGTTGCTCAAAATATTCATTATTGAATAGAAAGTAAGTAGAGGACAGGGCATGGTGAAACAGTGCCGTTATATCGCCCGTAAACTTATTGCCGATAAGTGACAATGAATCCAAAAGAGGGACTGTTGTGTCTAGACAAGACAGCATAGACACAATGAGAGGAAGCCGAAAGGCACGCGCTAAGCCAAAGCAGGGTGCGTGAGGTCTGAAACGGGATACGTTATGAATGCTATAAAGAAAAGTACGTAGCTTCTGGAATACTTAACTTTAATCCATCCTTTTGGTACATCTGGAGATTGTAGCGATACAAGTGAGACTCTTTAGATACATGCAATGTTACTAATGGCGCCTTGCTAGGTCGTAACCATTGACTTAGCTGAAGGCTATTCTAACTATCTGCTCGGCAAAGGAGCGAGGCTTCGTCAGTATAGTCGCTAGCTACGTCGTCCGTACAACTGGGCGAGTGCTAGTCCGTATCTCGAGACCTGCCTTGTGGTGGCGCTCGGTCTGCACACAGTGGCGACACGCGGGTCCGACATGTACTAGTGGACCGCGGCCGATTTAAAACTACCACCTAGCAAGTGTGAAGAGTGAAACGACACCGAAACTTACTAACAAGTCCGAATCCTTCAGCTGTAGTGTTCCCAGTCTATTGATAAAGTCCGCAGAGTTGCGAATATGGTGCGTACATTTGACAACAAAAGGTCTCAGTAGCGAAGCCAAATGGCTAGATGAATCATATGTTGGAGCACCGACATTGCTCACTATGGGGCGTAAGGGCACATTATCCTTATGGATCTTTGGAAGACCATATAACCTCGGTAGAACAGAACTGTGAGGTCTCAATCTTTTCACAACTTCTTGCGGCAGAGAAGACGAGTTTAGCAACTCTGACGTTTTCCTTTCTACTTTCCGAGTAGGGTCTTTATCAAGCTTCCTGTACGTTGTGTCACTCAGCAAACTATATATCTTCTGATCATACATATCACGTGGCAACAGCACAGTAGGATTCCCCTTATCCGCCGGAAGGACCGCCGTCTGAGGATCTTCCCGTAACTTGCGCAGCGCAGCCCTTTCCATTGAAGAAATGTTGCTCTTCTGAGGCCGAGTTCTCGTAAGTGCGCGACATGTTTCCCGCCTGATTTCGTCTGCTGCTTCACTGGATAGAGGCCTGACAGCTTCTTCAACAGCACTAATAAATTCTATTAAAGGTAAGGTCCTAGGTGTCGGTGCGAAGTTCAGACCTTTCCCAAGTACCGACAGTGTCACGTTATCTAAATCCTTATCCGTGGAATTTACCACAGAGCGTCGAAAAACATCTTCTTGTCGTGACGTTGCTGAGAGTCGGTCGAACTTCGATGATTGTCTTAAAGAATGCTCCTAACGGACCCAGTCTGATTTGGCCCGTGTTACACCATCGACCCATTCCCAGTGTCAAACACTCGCCTGAAGATGGCTGTAAGGTTGTCAGCCGAAATATCGTGGAAGGAAGTCGATGAGATCCGGCTGCAACCCCGAAATCTTGTGGAATATCCTTGATTAATTTACTGAATCAAACCGTTTTTCTTGCAAGACTGTTTTTATCCGAGGGGTTAATTTTTTATACTTGAGATCAGTTTCGACTTCTTTGTTCTATAAAGCGACCAAAACATAGTCACAAAATCAAAGGACCTGGCGTACCTGTTGCGACAATATGAGGATCTCCCTCTAAGAAGGCTGTATATCACTATTTAATAATTTTCAGGAAGTTCCTTTAGCACTATATATTTATGCATTTGATTATGTATGATCAAGGGGTACAGTATTTATTATACAACAGTGACTTGTATTTGCATATTCTACAAAACTTAGGAAGTTATCTTTATTTTTATGTACCTTTCCGTGAAAGAACACTGCGTGTTGTGTAAAAGTACATTGTGGAATACTATCGTACATTAAAAAAATAATGTTCTCTTACAGTGGCAAAAGTTATGTGAAATATTAACAGATTACATTATCTGATATACTGAATTAATACTTTGCATTTATTTAAACTTACCGAAGAAAGACTGATTCTACAGAGGATACGAAACAGTAACTAAGAAAAAGTGAAACAGAGGAAAAATAAGCTGAACTGTTCACTCAGAAGTCAAGTTCACAGAAAATTTCCTGTATTCTATATCAAATTATCTATACCTTCCAACAAGAACCTCATTTTCTATGCCGAAGGAGGAATAAACTCTCTATACAACAAAGTCATTTAGGACTGACAGAAGACATCAAAAAAGTTGAAAGAATTTTGTATTCTTGCGAAATAGTGGACAGAGTTTCACGAATGCGATACTGATCTGTAGTAACAATAATTAAAACTAAGGCGTTTTTGATTGCAACGTTACCCTCCGAATGCGGAAAATATTTCGTTGGCAGCCATGTGCGTACGGAGAAATGATCATTGTAATAAAATAAGAGAAACTAGAGCTCGTGCGGAAAGATTTAAGTGTTCGTTTTTGCCGCACGCTGTTAGAGAGTGGAAACGGCAGAGAAATAATGTGAAAGTGGTTCGATAAACCCTCTACTAGGCAGTTAACTGTTAATTGCAGAGTAGTTATGTAGATGTAGATATGGAAAACCTCATAACAGGAATACGGATGTAAACTTAGGTCTGACTTTCTCTTTTGTCTTTAGCAGACAGTGACGTACCCAAAGGTGAATGACATTATGACTAAAACGTAGATACACTGAATGTGGGTCATCTGCATTGATATTTAACAATGTAATTAGTAATTTTGAAGTTTGAGTCACATGTCACAATACTTTCAGGTATACTGACAGCAACAAAGGCAGTCTGGCTCATTTGCATTATAATGAAAGATGTGCTTAAAAAGCAAATATTAAGGACTTCGATTCATAGGTAATCATGACGTCCATTACTCTTCTTTTTTCCCGGTTAATGCAAAATTACCGTACCAGGGCAGAAACCTATGTCCCGAAACAATAAATTTTTGCTATACTATTGTAACATGTTTTGTCAAAGCAAGAAGTTGTGCAAAAGTGTCATTGTCGCATTGTTGTTTTGCCCAAACCAAAGGCCAGACCAAATATAATATTCTGGTGTACAACTTTTACGTTATAATGATATACAAGGCTCTTGCACGGACCACATTTATTGTAGTTTTTACAGGCACATCGTTACCAGCTGCGGAAGTGTAAGATCTTCCATCGTTCCTCGTAGTTTTCTTGACGTTCTGCTTCCAGTCTGATCCGATATACAGGGTGTTACAAAAAGATACGGCCAAACTTTCAGGAAACATTCCTCACACACAAATAAAGAAAAGATGTTATGTGGACATGTGTCCGGAAACGCTTAATTCCCATGTTTGAGCTCATTTTAGTTTCGTCAGTATGTATTGTACTTCCTCGACTCACCGCCAGTTGGCCCAATTCAAGGAAGGTAATGTTGACTTCGGTGCTTGTGTTGACACGCGACTCATTGCTCTACAGTACTAGCATCAAGCACATCAGTACGTAGCATCAACAGGTTAGTGTTCATCACGAACGTGGTTTTGCAGTCAGTGCAATGTTTACAAATGCGGAGTTGGCAGATGCCCATTTGATGTATGGATTAGCACGGGGCAATAGCCGTGGCGCGGTACGTTTGTATCGAGACAGATTTCCAGAACGAAGGTGTCCCGACAGGAAGACGTCCGAAGCAATTGATCGGCGTCTTAGGGAGCACGGAACATTGCACCCTATGACTCGCGACTGGGGAAGACCTACAACGACGAGGACACCTGCAATGGACGAGGCAATTCTTCGCGCAGTTGACGATAACCATAATGTCAGCGTCAGAGAAGTTGCTGCTGTACAAGGTAACGTTGAGTACGTCACCGTATGGAGAGTGCTACGGGAGAACCAGTTGTTTCCGTACCATGTACAGCGCGTGCAGGCACTATCAGCAGCTGATTGGCCTCCACGGGTACACTTCTGCGAATGGTTCATCCACCAATGCGTCAATCCTCATTTCAATGCAAATGTTCTCTTTACGGATGAGGCTTCATTCCAACGTGATCAAATTGTAAATTTTCACAATCAACATGTGTGGGCTGACGAGAATCCGCACACAATTGTGCAATCACGTCATCAACACAGATTTTCTGTGAACGTTTGGGCACGCATTGTTGGTGATGTCTTGATTGGGCCCCATGTTCCTCCACCTACGCTCAATGGAGCACGTTATCATGATTTCGTACGGGACACTCTACCTGTGCTGCTAGAACATGTGCCTTTACAAGTACGACAGAACATGTGGTTCATGCACGATGGAGGTCCTGCACATTTCAGTCGAAGTGTTCGTACGGTTCTCAACAACAGATTCGGTGACCGATGGATTGGTAGAGGCGGACCAATTCCATGGCCTCCACGCTCTCCTGACCTCAACCCTCTTGACTTTCATTTATGGGGGCATTTGAAAGCTCTTGTCTACGCAACCCCGATACCAAATGTAGAGACTCTTCGTGCTCGTATTGTGGACGGCTGTGATACAATACGCCATTCTCCAGGGCTGCATCAGCGCATCGGGGATTCCATGCGACGGAGGGTGGATGCATGTATCCTCGCTAACGGAGGACATTTTGAACATTTCCTGTAACAAAGTGTTTGAAGTCACGCTGGTACGTTCTGTTGCTGTGTGTTTCCATTCCATGATTAACGTGATTTGAAGAGAAGTAATAAAATGAGCTCTAACATGGAAAGTAAGCGTTTCCGGACACATGTCCACATAACATATTTTCTTTCTTTGTGTGTG
This sequence comes from Schistocerca serialis cubense, assembly GCF_023864345.2. Lineage (NCBI taxonomy): Eukaryota > Metazoa > Arthropoda > Insecta > Orthoptera > Acrididae > Schistocerca > Schistocerca serialis. The sequence goes on along the minus strand of NC_064639.1, from coordinate 1,125,647,070 downwards.
AGGAATGTTTCCTGAAAGTTTGGTCGTACCTTTTTGTAACAACCTGTATTTCCTTTCTTTGCATGTGCCTAACGATACAGTATCCTATCTTTTTCACTGATACACAACGGTCTTCCAGGATGGTCAACTTTAGAAATGCAAACAGCTCAACTTTTAAACATAAAAAAGACATCCGTTGTTATGGTAGCAAGTCCCAGGTGATGCACCACTTTATTGCATCGAAAACTCAATATTGCGAGAAGTGTGGTAGGCAACAGTCTTTGAGGGAGGCTCTCAAATTTAATAGTAAATGTTGTATGGCAGTTGACTGGGATATCCCACGGGGTGGGTTCTGCCACCTTGTCCGAAAAGTGTTCACCCTTCGCGCAGGTTATCCTTTTTGCCTGTGGACATGTGGGAGTTCGGTGGTATGTGAGAGTTGTGGAGTGAGCGAAGTGTGTATGGTATAGTGTGGTGTTTGTGCTGGATGGATGGTGATGAGAGAAGGGACACCGGTTCTGGCATATTGCATACTCCTCTCGAATAGTATCGAAGGCGCCACGGAGCTTAAGGTGCCCATCCGACGGACGGGTCAAAATCAACGCCGCTGCATGCCATCACTCCAGGAGTCAATGCGGAGAGGTCTGGCATTTAACCCAGGACAATGGCGCAGAGATTGGTGATGGTGATCAGCAGCTTTACGCCAGCACGTCTCCTCCTCTTACTAGGTAAATACTAGCAGTGAAAATGTCATCCACCTTGTGGATGCGAACCTGCTGACCAATCAGTACAATGCCACAGCTCAGACGTACGTTAGCACTACGGAAGTGTGTATTTTATTCATGTTTTAACTTTAGTTTCGACTGCAATATCAAAGCACTTTTCTGCTGTCAGAGAAGATTTTTTATTTATTTAAATTGATACACTGAAGATCTTATTTTGAAAGCCACTGAAATCAAGAAGTTTGAATTTTTTGTGTTTTTATGCTGCTGTATTTACTGTACTGTACATTCATGCACTTAAACAGAAGAGTGTTATCCGCCAATCTGTCTCATCTCTTAAGTTATAGAGGATCTGAAGACTTTTTTTTATATTCAAGGCGTCTTATAGTGCTGTTGTATTTCTTTTTACTGTACCTTATATTCGCGTGGCCACTACATGAAACCAAAGAATGGATCTGACTCACCGTAGCTGCTCCAAGTAAGTACATAGCATACTGGTTTTGTACTATTTATTTCTCTGTAAACGAAAAATTATTAGTTTTGAATGTGGGTCGTTGGTTAGGAGAGATTTCTGACATCTACAGAGTGAGGAAGAAAATATCAGGGTTCGTAAGTGTGCCAGTGATGGTTCTCAGAGGGAGCAGCTTGTTATGTGGATACTATAACGGACGTTATCAGCTATCTTTCCTTACTTCTATGACTAAAATCATTTTCATATGATTTTTCTGTCAATATTCAGTAAAATGTTTATTGAATGAATTTTATGTAAAATTAAACGTAAATAATTCCTTGTCTCCAAAACATCTTCACTCAACATCACGTGCTTTTGTTCTTAACATTTACGAAGGTTACGTTATAATTATGTAGAGCGAAAATCGGCCATGTGCTTTCTAAACATCACAAAACAGTAAGTGCCAACTGTATATTATTTCTGGGCTTCAGCACTTCACTAGATTTAAGACTCATTTTAAAGAAACTCCTCAATTCTGTTTTTTCATTATGCCGCCTTGGTGTCTGTAGCGTCTCAGTTTCTGAATCGTTCTGTGAACTTTAGGTAAAACTGTGCGAATTTATAGTGAATATTCTCACCCTCCCTCCTCCCCCCACCTCCCTTCTCGCTCCCTCTCTCTCTCTCTCTCTCTCTCTCTCTCTCTCTCTCTCTCTCTCGTCTCGTTTGTCCCACTCTTTTCAAGCAACGGGCCAGATCATCAAATGCTAAACAGTGTTGGCGTATGGAGTTCTGGTTCCCATGCAAAGCCGGAGAACCGCGTCCGTATCACGCGAAACACCATGCGCGCAGCAATATGCTGAATTAATGATCGCTAGAACAAAAGCCAATGTTTTGGATAAGAGTCCGAGTGCAGTATACAATTTTAATTTGCCAGAAAGTTTCAGGTGGTGAGTATACTGAAAGTGAGAGTTACTGTAGGCTCCCACGAACAACTTTATTGAAAGTGCCAAAAATATGCACTGAAAACGTAGGGAATTAGGTAATGTCTCCTTGTCTCACTTTTTAATGTAAGTATAGTCTAGTGAATAATTTATGAAAATCCTGGAGACCACGAAAGTATGACTCATGGCCATGACTTAAATGATCCAGTGCATTATATCACGGTGTTGCTAATTTAGTATGATAATGAGATGAATTTTCGTTAAAATCGAGACAAAAAAAGGTAACGTCAGAATATTCTAAATGATCATGAAAGAGATACAAAGCTTTCCCTTCGTAACTTTCTTATTACGATTTCTCTTGCGAATGACATATATCGTACAGCATTACATCACAAAACCTAATGTAGTGTCATTCGCGGCCTCGTATATTAATTTGCAAACTGTTTTGCCGCTACTTAAACTGAGGTTTCGAAAGTGGAAACTAGTAATCTGTGACTTGTTATGTCGACCTTGTTCAGGAATGAAATTGCAGCGCACGAGAGCAAAATTGTATACAATCTGAACAACGTAATTACATTCCGAGAGCCGAGAACTCGATCTTTTATGGCTTTGATATCCTATCCCGTCGAAATAATATACTGCCTACATATTCATGGAGAGTCAGATGTTGGAATAAATTACTAAATCGATTTACGGTATTCTGCAGGTAGCTTAAAAGCAGAATGATTTGATTCTTATCGGACGCATGGAAAAGTAAAACATTTTAATTTAGTTTTTAAAACTTATATCTGTGGAGGTGGTGGTGACACGTTGGATTACGTATTTAAACTTCGTGCCTTTTAACTGGCTGAAGTCGAAACTTATCCTCACATCACTAAAACTGAGTAAAACACATTGAATAATGACAAAGTGCTGCTTTTTGAGACATGTAAACTATTATTTTTGTTCTCTGCTTAGATACGTGTATGACACACACACCTTTATGTCAAGGCCCAAAAAACTGGCGTAATAGAAGAGACACTGAAGTCATATGCGGGTAGTAACGGTTTCAACGGTTTCAATTCTTTATTCAGCTGTTCCCAATGAAGCTTTACGAGGTGTCCCTAAATCGCTTAAGGTTAATATCGAGATAGATCGTTAGAAGAGATGTCCTGCCTCATCCCATATCAAATAAATTTCTGCGCCCTCCTCCCTGAAATATCAGAGAGAAGATTTTAGCCTGTCGCAGAGCGACTCTGCCGCGCAGAGTGACCGCGCGGTTTGAGGCGCCTTGTCACGGACTGCGTGGCCCCTCCCGCCGGAGGTTCGAGTCCTCCCTCGCGCATGGGTGTGTGTGTGTGTGTGTGTGTGTGTGTGTGTGATGTGGTGTCACCGCCAGACACCACACTTGCTAGGTGGCAGCCTTTAAATCGGCCGCGGTCCGTTAGTATACGTCGGACCCGCGTGTCGCCACTATCTGTGAATTGCAGACCGAACGCCGCCACACGGCAGGCCTAGTCTAGAGAGACACCATAGCACTCGCGCAGTTGTGCAGCCGACTTTGCTAGCGATGGTTTACTGGCTACATACGCTCTCATTTGCAGAGACGACAGTTTAGCATAGCCTTCAGCTACGTCATTTGCTACGACCTAGCAAGGCGCCATATTCAGTTACTACTCACATTGATATTGTGAATCATTTACAGTCAAGAGCGACCTTCATCATTAATGGATTAAAGTTAAGTATCAAACTAATTCCGTCCGCTTTCTGAATTCTCATTCCTTGTCATGTTCCAGACCTCACGTCCGTATAGTCCTTCCCTCCACATGCCAGCCTGCGTGAGCTAAAACGCGTGCATTTCGGCCTGCTCTAGTAACACGGTGTTGGCTCTTCTGCCAACACAACATGTTATTCATAGCATAAGTTAGTTTAGGTAGTGTGTAAGTCTAGGGACCGATGACCCAGTTTGGTCCCTTAGGAATTCACAAACATTTGAACATTTGAGAGTGACTGTCTCAGTTTATATTTCGCGCGATAAACTATCTGTTAATGCTAACCAGTCTCTGTTCCACTATTTACAAAACCATTTAAACTCTGCTAACGGATAATGTAGTTATATCTTTTTATATACTCTATTCTTCGTTATGTATATGATATTCTCACATTTACCTCAAGACTCAGTGCGTTAATGTTTAGCTGTGCTCCTTGCTCCGCTAACCCTAGCTCTAATCACCGCAGTACAGTTGTATCTTAAGTAAGGAATAACACACCATTCCGTTTTCAACCGACTGAAGCATATATCAAGTTTCAAGAACGACAATAGTAAGTATATCAAATCTGACCTCAGAGGTAGTTTCCGAATGCATGCGAAAATTATAACGTATGTGTATTTTCCGATACAAATACACAGAAGCAAGGAGTTGCAAGATCCAGATTAAAATTAAGTGCAACTAATTGCAAATGAAACTTGAATATACACCTCGGGAAACGTGCTAGTTAAAACAATTTTTATATTGCACAGGACAGCTACAGCGTTCAAAGTGCACTCAACTGAAATGTGGCGTTGGTGAAGGTATAAATACATTACGTCAATTGAACATGGATGAAAACCTGAACACACATTATCATAAATAAAGTTTTACATAAAGTAGCTTGTTGCTGTATTTCTTCAAGTATCGCATGTATTTAGTTGTAGACTTATGTTTTGTTTGGAATTTCCTGAGAAACAAAGGACGCAGAATGGGATTTAAGGCGTTGTCGGCGTCGTCAGTTTCGGAATGGTGAAGTGAGTTGTCAGCATGCTTTTCAAAGGGAACACCCCAGAACTTGCCTTAGGTGATTAAAGGAAATATCGGAAAACATAAATCTGAATTGCTCGTGGTGAATTCGACTTTACTGCAGTGTGTCGCTCGGGTTTGAAATGTTTTGCACTTAGAATGTGTTTGAAATATTAAGAAATGTGAGAACAAGTGACTGTAAGTTTGTACGATTCTATGTGTGAGTTTCTTAGGAGTAAGATATTGTTAAGGAATTGTTTTTATTGTTGATTTACCATTTATTTTAACTGATCGAACAGTCCACGGGTGTACTGCCGGTTCATAGTGTCCAACGGGCTCAATATTTCGGTGATAAAACACGTCGCCATCGTCAGGTGCGCTGACGAACTGAGCTCCTGTTCTCGCGAGCCGCTCCGTGCGCCATTCGCGCCCGAGGGCACGTGTCGGCGGTCGCGGACACGCTAGCGTCGGCGTCTGTCATATCGTTGGTATAAATTCTCTGTCCGCCCTGGACGCAGAAACTCAGTGCTGGTTCCCAAGGTGTGCTAAGATTATGGCCGCAACCTCGGTTGACGTGATCGTCCCTGGTACGAATGTCTGTGGCCTCTCTAACAACGCTGTCCCAGTATTTGGAAGTCTCTGCCAAGATCCTGGTACTGCATGCGCTATTCTCGGACAAACAGTGATCTGCGGCCGCTGACCTGTTGGGGCATCAGTCGGGTGTGCCTCTGGTGTTCTTGGCAATGATCTTCGACGGTACGCATTGTCTGTCCAATATATGTCTTCCTACATTGACATGGGATGTACTATACGCCGGCCTTCCGCAAACCGAGATCATCTTTGACACTTCCCAACAATTCTCGTGTCTTATTGGACGAGCAAAAGACGGTTTTTACTCGGTGCTTTTTCAAGAAACATCCGATCTTTCGCGATAGTGCGCGAATGTGCTGTATAAAGACAGTGGCTGCCTCTTCCTCCGTAGGATCTGCCGTCTCCACAGATTGTACTGTTGTGATGCGCACCTAATCTGCCATTCTGGATACCATTTTTTTCGGGATACGGCTATGACGTATTCGAGCTCCAGGGGCAGACTCTCTGCGTCTGAAATGGCTAGTACCCTATATACAAGTGTTTTTAGTACCCCATTCCTCTGCGGAGGGTGGTGGAAGTTTTCTGCAGGCAAATACAGGTCAGTGTGCGTTTTATTCTGGTACACTCCGTGGCCCAGGGTGCCATCAGCTCTTCTCTTGACCATGACGTCCAGCAATTGTAGTCTTCCTTCTGCTTCGATCTCCGTAGTGAATCTGATGTTGGAACGTATAGAGTTCAAATGCCCAAGGAAGTCAATGAGGTTGTCCGTTCCATGGGGCAAGATGACGAGGGTGTCATCCACATAACGGAAAAAAACACCAACGTTTCCACTTGGATGGCACCTCGAAGTACTCCGTATACAAATTCGCGACAATAGGCGAGAGTGGGGTGCACATTGGGACTCGTTCCGTTTGTTCGTAGTATTCTCTACAAAACAGAAAATACGTGGAGACCTCATCAAATTTCTGCTCAACAAGCTCTAGTGACGCTCGTATAGGTACCTATTTTAACTTTTTACACTCATTCCTTCTGCACTAATGAGGCACGAGAGCTGGCGGATGGTCGAAACTACAACATTGAACGAGGACGTCTGGCCACTCATTATTTCAGCACAAAAAGTAAATATTTTAGAATATTTTAGCAGACGGTAGTACAGTCTTACTCGAATTAAACATTTCGTACGTGTATCCAGTTTCTATTGGTTACATAGATACATGTTGTTGTAGACATGTTTTCATTTCACGTGTTGGTACTCCAGATGCTGTGAGTTTATTTAACGAGTGTCAGTCTTTATTTGAAGGTCAAGTTGTGAAGCTGTGCTTGAATGTACATACTAGAAGTCTTCAACTGTGATTGTAAATTGTCGACAATTTATAAAGTAGCGATTAAGGATGGCGCACGTATTTATAGTTCTGGAGTATGCCTATATAGTGTTTCTGTAAGAGTTTTGTGATGGGAACGCTGATGCTGCTTGCAGAGAATTCCATAAATGATTTTCTAAAGGCACAGTGAGAGTCTCAAGAGTATTTACTCGTGTTTTCACTGAACTGCGTGAGACTAGCGCATTGCGCAGCGGTCATAGCTGTTCTGTAGACGCGAATGAAGAGGGAAGTGGAAGCCATCATTCAGTTGCTAGATAGTAGTCCTCTGGAAAACATGCGTAGAATTTATACGTGCTTCGGCATTACGTATTTAAGAACGTTGCGGACACTACATATGCGCGACCTATATCGTTATGTTTGCTGTAAATGTCCGAGAAGGAGGCAAAGGTAGACATTAACTGAAGTAGCCGCTTTCTCTCGTGGCGGTAGTAATAACATTTGTAACTCCCATCGGCTGTAAACTCAACCGACGAATTGAATGTTTGGATTTTGAATAGTGCTGCCCTCATAAAAGAATGCCTGAACGACTCCAGAGGAGTTACACGTGATGTTGTCCATAGAATTTGAAAGTACATTGTGAGCTGTGGAGTGGTCGACCTTGCTCCAGCTCTGATCGGGGTTCGATATCTCGCATTAAATCGCAGCTCGGATATTAGAGAAACTCCAACGCGGCTACTCTTAAAACGGCGCTGACGTTGGCGCTAGAGAGAAGACAGGCAGTCGAAGGAAGAAGACAGAGACACACAAAGTGTGTGTGTGTGTGTGTGTGTTTGTGCGGGTGGGTGGGTGTATTTGAGACAGAGAGAGAGAGGGGGGGGGGGGGGGGGAGACCGCAGAGTGACTGCTTGCTTCCTCGCGTAGATAAGGAGCCATGGTCCAACTTGCTGTGTGCTGCAGAGCCGCTGTAGGTGGTGTCGTGTGTGGACGGGCCGTTGTATGTGCCAGTCGGCTCCTGACAAGCTGATTAGATTTCGTAGTCTCGCAGTGTCTGAAGGTGGCGCGTGTTAGCTTACACCATGTAATGTCTCTTGCAGCGGTCTCTCCGCGATATTTTCAGAAAATTTTATAAATTATATAACTCAGTACATATCTCGAAATATCTCTTGTTATCTTACCGATTATCAATGCAAAGTAGTTTCAAGCCCAAGTATTCCTTGGAGCGTCCATTTACTCCATGGCATAGCTTCTCTGCTATCTATGTTTTCTCTTATGAAAAGAATGAAGGAATTCTTGCCGATTAGTCGTGAAAGAAGGAGGATGTATATGTATGTATTGTTGAGCTAGTCGCCATCTTGATGAGATTCTGTATGAGAAGGAATTTAATACATGAACTAAACTAAAGTAAGTGTGTTCGCGTATTATTTAACTGATTATTATTGACAGTGTGTGCTTACTACGCTGTGTTGCACGGGATCAGTGGGGAACGTCTGATTTACACTGGACGAACCTGCCGTTTTGTATGCTCAAGATATCCAGTATAAATAAATAGGCTAACACGGTCTTACCAGCAGATCTCCGGTCTTCCCCACGTGATCACCGAAAATTAATAATTATTACAAATGTTTCCAGGAGATCGACTGACAATTTTCGTCGCACCGAGACTTCGAAATTGCTTCACTGCCTTATGGAATTCAAGTTAAGCTCAATTTAATCAGTATTGAACTGTGTGAATGTGATAAGCCTGCTTTGTGAATGAAAATTCTCTTAACATACGTATGTTTTTACTATCCTGATCAGTGAAGCTAAATCAGGCCGGTGTGAGAGAGGTTTTTAAATTTTAGATCCCACAAAAAAAAATATTAAAACCAGTTCCACGGCTAGATCGCACATTCAGGAAAGCAGTTGCTGTTTACTTCCCGTTGAAGGCATCGTTCCGGAGATAGCTTGTGGAACGACCTATTGGTCGCTGTGTGTGCAACACGCTCAGCTTTACGTGGGTCTTACATTGTGGCTGACGTACACTGAAGAGCCAAAGAAACTGGTGCACTTGCTTAATGTCGTGTAGGGCCACCGCTAGCACGCAGAAGTGCCGCAACACGACGTGGCATGGAATCGAATAATGTAAGTAGTGCTGGAGGGAACTGACACAATGAATCCTGCAGGAGTGTCCATAAATCCGTAAGAGTACGAGGGGATGGGAGATCTCTTCTGAATAGCACGTCGCAAGGTGGGCCGTGTACGGCTCGCGTTTATCCAATTTATTGTCTGTCATCTTGTATTACGCTACTGCCGCCTCGTTTTCTTATTCCATTTACTGGCGTCGTTAACTTCCTGCCTCATTTGACCGTGAGCGGCAGCAGCAGCGCGTATCGATAAGTGCACTGTCATACCATCTCCGGAGCGATCGATAGTATTTCCGGGTCGTCGTGGTCTGGCAGTCAGTTCGGGACGGACCAGCTGTGCAGTCGGGACGCAGCAGCAGTGAAGTCGGGGAGGGAGCGCCGGTGAGGCGTCGACAGCCAGTACTCGCCGACCGCTGGTGACACACATGAACTGTGCGACGGAGGGAGATTGGAGCGGGACGACCGTTGGTTGGTCGTTCGGTTGGTCGTCTCATCGGCCGACGTAGATCTGGTCATTTCACTGTTTACGGGCCTGGCAGTTGGTCTGTTAGCGTGGAGCAGTGAGGAAATCTGCGCGGCGCTTGGTTTGGCCGGCCCGCTGGCGGCCTCTATGTAGTGTTTGAATGTGTGGTGCTGTTCCCATTGCTACGAGGTTCGTAGCTCACCGATACTGGACATGAAAGTTGGGTTTTGACTGAATCTACCAGCAAGTCACGACTGTTCACATTGTGTCGTTTGGAGTTTGTTATCGGCTGTTCGGATATTCGCGTGAGCAAAAATGTGTGTTTTCAAGTTTCAGCCACCCTCCGGTGGAGTTTAACTGTACTTGGTTGTTTGGATTGAAGTGCACCAGCGGAATCTTCTGCCTTGTGGCCGTTAACGTTCCAGTTACCTGCCCTGACCATTGACGTAAATTCAGACAGTGTATTTTCCTCATCGTGTTGTTTTCGGAAATGTATCTGTAGTAACAATGTATAATCTAAGTTTCGGTTGCCACACCCACAAAATAGTGTCTTGACAGCGTGCGGCTGCAGCTCAGGCCGGCGGCGGTGCGCAGGCGTACTCTGGTATACTCACGTCGAGCAGCGGCGCGGCGGGCCCGTGCGCCGGGTGCGTGACCTTGGGCAGGACGGCGAGCGTGGCGGCGACGCCGTTGCGCAGGCGCGGGATGGCGACGAAGACGCGGTTCCAGCCCACCTCGAGGCCCGTGAAGACGTTGTTCTCCGGCACGTAGCCGTCGCTCGGGAAGCCGCGCGGCAGCCGGAACGGCAGGAAGTTCCACTCGTACAGCTGCTCCAGGTCGGCGGCGTGCGTGGCCGCCAGCACGCCGAGGAACAACAGGCGGGCCCACCTCATGTCTCCTGCACAGCCACCAAGCCACGGGCCGTCTCACTCACCGGCAAACACTGACGTGTCAGTCCCAAATAGAGGGACTAATAGACAAAAAAATGTTACAAAAGCTCTAAACACTGAAACTTAAGGCTCATACACTGAGATGACGAAAGTCACTGGGTACCTCCTAATACCGTGTCGGATATCCTTCTGCCTAGCACAGAGCAGCAAACCGACGTGGCATAAACTCAAAATAAGGGAACAATTGACAGGAATGGGGGAAAGAAATACAGTAGAAGAAGAATGGGTAGCTCTCAGGGATGAAGTAGGGAAGGCGGCAGAGGATCAAGTAGGTAAAAACAAGAGGGCTAGTAGAAATCCTTGGATAACAGAAGAGATACTGAATTTAGTTGATGAAAGGAGAAAATGCAAAAATACAGTAAGTGAAGCAGGCAAAAAGGAATACAAACGTCTCAAAAATGAGATCGACGGGAAGTGCAAAATGGCTAAGCAGGCATGGCTAGAGGACAAATGTAAGGATGTAGAGGCTTATCTGAATGGAAACCCAGTTCTAAGCAAAGAAGGGAAAAGCAGAAAGGTGGAAGTACATAGAGGGTCTATGCAAGGGCGATGTCCTTGAGGAGAATATTATGGAAATGGAAGAGGAGGTAGATGAAGAAGAAATGGGAGATATGATACTGCGTGAATAGTTTGACAGAGCACTGAAAGACCTGAGCCGAAACAAGGCCCCGAGAGTAGACAACATTCCATTAGAAGGGAGCTACTCCTAACAAAACTCTACCATCTGGTGAGCAAGATGTATGAGACAGGCAAAATTCCCTCAGACTTCAAGAAGAATATAATAATTCCAATCCCAAAGAAAGCAGGTGTTGACACATGTGAAAATTACAGAACTATCAGTTTAATAAGTCACAGCTGCAAAATACTAACGTGAATTATTTACAGACGAATGGAAAAACTGGTAGAAGCCGACCCAGGGGAAGATCAGCTTGGATTCCGTAGAAATGTTCGAACACGTGAGGCAATACTGACCCTACGACTTATCTTAGAAGAAAGATTAGGAAAGGCAAACCTACGTTTCTAGCATTTGTAGACATAGAGAAAGCTTTTGACAATGTTAACTGGAGTACTCTCTTTCAAATTCTGAAGGTGGCAGGCGTAAAATACAGAGAGCGTAAAGCTATTTACAATTTGTACAGAAACCAGGTGGCAGTTATAAGACTCGAGGGGCATGAAAGGGAAGCAATGGTTGGGAAGGGAGTGAGACAGGGTTGTAGCCTCTCCCCGATGCTATTCAATCTGTATATTGAGCAAGCAGTAAAGGAAACAAAAGAAAAATTCGGAGTAGGTATTAAAATCCACCGAGAAGAAATAAAAACTTTGAGGTTCGCCGATGACATTGTAATTCTGTCAGAGACAGCAAAGGACTTGGAAGAGCAGTTGAACGGAATGGACAGTGTCTTGAAAGGAGGATATAAGATGAACATCAACAAAAGCAAAACGAGGATAATGGAATGTAATCGAATTAAATCGGGCGATGCTGCGGGAATTAGATTAGGAAATGAGACGCTTAAAGTAGTAAAGGAGTTTTGCTATTTGGGGAGCAAAATAACTGATGATGGTCGAAATAGAGAGGATATAAAATGTAGACTGGCAATGGCAAAGAAAGCGTTTCTGAAGAAAAGAAATTTGTTAACATCGAGTATAGTTGTAAGTGTCAGGAAGACGTTTCTGAAAGTATTTGTATGGACTGTAGCCATGTATGGAAGTGAAACGTGGACGATAAATAGTTTAGACAAGAAGAGAATAGAAGCTTTCGAAATGTGGTGCTTTAGAAGAATGCCGAAGATTTGATGGGTAGATCACGTAACTAATGAGGAAGTATTGAATAGAATTGGGGAGAAGAGAAGTTTGTGGCACAACTTGACTAGAAGAAGGGATCGGTTGGTAGGGCATGTTCTGAGGCATCAGGGGATCACAAATTTAGTACTGGAGGGCAGCGTGGAGGGTAAAAATCGTAGAGGGGGACCAAGAGATGCATACACTAAGCAGATTCAGAAGGATGTAGGCTGCAGTAGGTACTGTGAGATGAAGAAGCTTGCACAGAATAAAGTAGCGTGGAGAGCTGCATCAAACCACTCTCAGGACTGAAGACCACAACAACAAACCCATATATTTTTCCAAATGCAAAACTTAATACCGTCCCACAATTAAAAACGTTCTCTGCTCAAGCAAACAACTTCCTTTGTTGTTTCCTAGCAGTCATTGACGTCACCCAGTTAGTAACTACCGCGATTCTAATGGCAGCCTCTGTCACCAGATACCACAGCTTCCGTGTTGGCAAGCTGAGACCAGTTGCATTCGACGTTTTCCCTTCTGGCAGGTGTCCGGACGCTCTAGCCTAGATCTCTAGTCCTACCGACTGCTGGGCGGCTTGGCGAGTTACCAGGGAACACGACACACGTTACAACAACCGGCAGCGAAAGTTGTTTCACTGGGCAGCTAAGCTGTCACCCACACTGAACGGAAAAGCCTTTTACATGCGCCCGCGTACCGCTCACTTTTCTGTGCGACCCACTCACCAGCGAACATACTTGCACTAAGTAGTTTCACGTTAACACAGATCACGTCACATTTTAGGATTTCCAGACTTATTCTTTCAAATGTGGCGCTAAAGAAGGACACTGAAGATTAGATTGGTAGAACACGCAACTAACGAAGATGAGGCTGGATATATGGTACTGGGAGAAGAATTTGATACAGCACTGAAAGACCTAAGTCGAAACAAGGCTCCGGGATTAGACGACTTTCCAGCACAACTTCTGATTGCCTCAGGAGAGCCATTCATGACAAAACTTTTCCACCTGGTGCACAACGTGTATGAGAGGGGGGAAATACCCTCAAAGAATTCCAAAGAAATTAGTTACTGACAGACCTGAATATTACCGAACTATCAGTCTGATAAGTCATGCTTAAAAAATGATAACACGAACTCTTTAAAGAAGAATGGAAAAACTAGTAGAAGCCGAACTAGGGGAAAGTGAGTTTGGATTCCGTAGAAATGTCGTAGCACATGAGGCAACATTGACCCTACGACTTAGAAGATAGGTCTCTCTTTGAAATTCTGAAGATAGAACGGCTAAAATGCAGGGAGCAAAAAGGCTATTCACAACTTGTACAATAACTAGACGGCAGTTATGAAGAGTCGATGGTATGAAATTGAAGCAGTGGTTGAGAAGGGAGTGAGGGAGTGAGACAGAGTTATACCCTAGAATAGGGAAGAACAGTTGAAAGGAATGGACAGTCTCTTGAGAGGAGGACATTAGATGAACATCAACAAAAGCAAACCGAAGATAATGGAATATAGGCGAATAAGACACGTGATGCTAAGGGAATTAGATTAGGAAACGAGAAGCAGTAGATCAGTTTTGGTATTTGGGCAGCAGAATAACAGAGATGGCCGAACTAGAGAAGACATAAAATGTCGACTGAAAATGGCAAGAAACGCTTTTCTGAAGAAAAGAAATTTGTTGATATCGAATATAGATTTAAGTGTTAGGAAGCCTTTTCTGAATGTATTTGTATGCAGTGTAGCCAGACGTGGAAGTGAAATATTGAGGATAAATAGTTTAGACAAGAAGGGAAAACAAGGTTTTGAAAAGACGATGCTACAGAAGAATACTGATGATTTGGTCAGTACATCACGCAACTAATGCAGAAGTACTGAATAGAATTGGGCAGAAGAGAAATTTGTGGTACAATATGACTAGAAGAAGGGATCGGTTGATAGGACACTTCCAGTCATCAAGGGCTTACCAGTTCAATATTTGAGGGGAGTGTGGTGAATAAAAATCGTAGAGGGGGACCAAGATATGAATACGCTAAGCAGATTCAGAAGGATGTAAGTTGCAGTAGCTATCCGTAGGCGAAGAAGCTTGCACAGGATAGAGTAGTATGGATCAAACCAGTCTTCAGACTGAAGACCACAACAACAACAGATCCTCATATGCAAGATGCTGAAGTCCCACTCCAGAAAACATCGTATTGTGGCTGCTGAGCTGACCATCCTGCTGGAAGGGATTTTACATTTGGTACAGAGTGGTTTGTGTCCGTTCCTTCACGTCTCTGAAATGCCTCCTAATATCAGATGTCCGCACCCACCAAATATCATTAGGAAATTTGTTGTGCTGTGCTTGTTAAACATATTTATGGCAGCGTTGGATTGTTTATTGATAACAGTCTTATTTCCTTTTTTACCTCATTAAGGTGTTGAGTCTATTTTCATACATGGAAATAAAACCATTGGAATGCCAAGTATAGCCTGGTTATAAATGTTCTGACATTTCACACTGAGTTAATATAATAATTCCAGAATGTGTGTTCGACGTTCTCCAGATTATAAATAAATAAATCGCTGGAATATCCTAATATAAGACGGAACTAAATAAGATTACTTTCGCAACAGTGATGGGTGAGTGAGAATTTCTGCGTAACACTCATCCACATGGAAAAAAATGTACATCGATGGTAATGCACAAAGAAATGGAATCAGATCCGTTTCTGGAACTGAGTAGTCCATTTCAGGTTACCTGTGTTCAATGTTCACGTGTAATGATCTGTGTTCAATATTCGTATTTACAACCGGTCAATACAAGATCTGATACATCTTGGATGAGTGGCTAGAGCGAACTGCAGATCAAAATTCACACAAAAGTAGGTAAAGTGCTTTTTCAGCGCTTAAAGCTGTGCTGCTGAAACGACTAGTAGCGAACGTTGCCTTTCATTGCTGCTTTCAATCGTCTTATCCCATAATAGCTTCTACCATTATGCTTGACACAAAGGAGTTCAGCTGATCGCAATAGTACGTTGCACGATAGTACACCACCACTGCAATCTCCTTGTTAAGAAAGTTTTTCACGGCCTCCGAAGCGAAGAAAGTTCACACGTAATTAGTGTCTGTGAGGTTGAGAAGGACAGCTAAGCTTCGCCAAGTAAAAGGACTTTCCCGTTATCAACAATGGGGCTTTGGTTACACTATGCTTGATATTATCCTTGCATGAAAAATAATTTTAAAGTAGTGTGGTTCATACGAAGGTTAACGTCCTGTACACAGAGAATTCGTTGCAATATGACTCATTCACATCACAAGCGTGGCTGTAAGATACCTTAGATCAAGTCCTCTCAAATTTGTGTCCGGCATCTGAACTACTGAACACCCTCTCTGAACTTTCCCGCTTTCACGTTCTCATTATAGACATCCTTAACACCGGTCTCTTTCATCATACATGGCAACAAAGACTCTACTGAATTTCCTGGGAAGGGCAGACAACTGACAGATCTGTTCCTTTTGTATCGGAATTTCTTTTAAACTAACGCATAATAGCTTAGTAGTAAGTAGATAATATTTCAAGAGACAAGCAGAATATTTCCTGATGTGGAAGAGACGTGCTCAAGTGCATAACAAAACAAGACTAATAATGACGTTAACTAGGAGAAGTGGCAAAACAATTTCTCCTACTGGAAATTTGGCTGCTTGCACAGTATGGGGAATTGCGATGCGAAACCTAGGACTGAACAGTTCGTCAGATGCAGGCTGTGGTATGGCAGATGTCATAATTTTCCGCTGACCACCAGAAGTGTGCCCTAGTATTGTGTCACAATCAGGAGTCCAATGGCAAGGATGCGACTGACGCGGAGGAATAGTGCGTTCTTAACACCAGGCCTGAGTTAGATACGAAACGTCTCTGCAGTGACTCTTGGGGACAGTGGCAAGGTGTTTGACATGGTTTCATTGGTAGCATGAGGACGTTAAAAATCAGCCTTTGTTTTTGGTGCTATCCGAGTAGGCTACGGGCCAACGTAGAGTTCGCTGGATATTCCTTCCTTTCACTTCGTCTCAAGTCTATAATTAACAAGAGAAATACACATTGCATGGTACCAACATATCACATGCATCCTTACATTCTGAAAAGGAGGTTTGTTTTCATAATGTGTAGACAAAAAACATTAGCAAACCATTCCCACAAAAATCTTATCAAGAACAGGATACTCAGTGCACAGAGAAAGAAAACCTGTGAAGTAGCCCGAGGTACGCGCAGGGAGGCAGCCCCTTGAGACACCTCCGAAACCAGCTGCCAGTCTGCCTGCAGGAGCATGCGAGTAATTCGCAGGTTTTCTCTCTAAACGCACATTTTTAAGCACTCAATAAATGTGCGTGGGTGCCACAGAGGCATCTGCTGAACTGGGTTGCCTTAGAGGCACCCTTTACCGTTTTATTCACGCATGTGTCAATGTTGCACCCCTCCCTGTACACGCCACAAGAGTGCGTGAAAAAGTAGCACTGGAAAAGCATAAGGACAGTTTGCTGTGTCGGATCACGTTCAGATTTCGTCGAAGGATTTTGAACGGTTGCTATTGGTTCCACACAGTACCCACAAAAGGGTGAGTTCGCTTTCACTGTGGCTGCAACCCCGTGAGGTCCGTCGAAAAGGTCTGTTTTACCCAGCAATTGTCAACAGTGCCTAAGATTGTTAATAACATCGTCCTTTTGCTCGTCGCACTGCCAACTGTCATTTTCGATGGCGAAATATGTGGAGACCACCGTCCCAAAGTAAGGGTTGGTTTCACTGTGCTGTTCCTGTCACCTGCTGAGGCCCTATCGTTTCATCTCTGAGCGGCGGTGTGTCTGAAGTGTGTCTGAAATGCTTTATTCGGCCGGTCATACAAAAACAGTGTAGTTTCAAAGCTGGGCATCCCAGCTCTCACGACGGCCGGAGTGGCCGAGCGGTTCTAGGAGCTTCAGTCTGGAACCGCGCGACCGCTGCGGTCGCAGGTTCGAATCCTGGCTCGGGCATGGATGTGTGTGATGTCCTTAGGTTTGTTAGGTTTAAGTAGTTCTAAGTTCTCGGGGACTGATGACCTCAGAAGTTAAGTCCCATAGTGATCAGAGCCATTTTGAGCAGTTTTCACCTCTGTCGCAGAGACGTCAAAACAAGGGGTTAAATGTGAGTAAGAGCGGCTATGACGACCTTCTTATAGTGTATTACGTCCACAGTGGTGGTGGTGGTTGTTGGATGTTTAAGGGGGACTAAACAGCGAAGGTCATCAGTCCCCCACGTCCACAGTGGCATTGGGTAGAATTGTGGAGAAATTTAGTGCCAGTGTTACATCAAGAATCCATTTCACAACGCGCGTGAACTTTTGAGCTCTGGCCTTTTTCCCATGTGTGTCGAACCTTGCTGTTTGAAGTGCGCTGAGCCCAAGGGTGAAGTCACAGGGCGCCACAGTTTTGCACTGTTACAGAGGAACGTTGTTGAGCCTAATTTCAATCTTACGCGTTGGAGCCGGCCAGGGTGGCCGAGCGGTTCTAGGCGCTACAGTCTAGAACCGCGCGACCGCTACGGTCGCAGGATCGAATCCTGCCTGGGGCATGGATGTGTGTGATGTCCTTAGGTTTGTTAGGTTTAAGTAGTTCTAAGTTCTAGGGGACTGATGACCTCAGAAGTTAAGTCCCATAGTGCTCAGAGCCATTTGAATCATTTTTTTATACGTCGGAATGAGAAACAAGTACACACTTTCGGAGATGTAATCCTTTAATTCTGTTGCGCGGTGTGGTTTTGGAGTTAAGAGTAACGTTGGAAAATGTATAATGAAAACGGGAAAAAGTAAAGCACTGATTTTTATGCGTGAATATTTTGAAATAATGATGAATGAAGTCTATTGCCCTAAGATAAAGATGTGCCTTGCAGAGCTGCTGACAGTTAGCTTTATCATGTAGCTATACGTCAAAAAAGGTTGTAAAACGCAAAGTAAGCAATATATATGTAAGTGGTGGTGTGGACTGCTGGTGCGGCGACAGCCGACGCCTCGCGGACCAGGATCTTGACGGGCGCCGCCTTCACGTCAGTCTCTGCTTGTGATTTACTAGCCAAGGACCCCACTTCCGTGAGAATAAATCCCACTCCTTTGTGTGTAGCGCACGCACATGTATCTCGGTACTCCACGACCATGTCCGGACTGCCCCACGCGATGAGTATACCGTTAGACAGGAGAGCTGATCTTAGGCACGCACAAGCGTTCTGTTACTGAATACGCGCGACAGCAAGAATGTCAACAGTCAGGAGAATTAATTCAAGTTTATTTCAACAGCCAGTGCGCCTTTGTTTAAGCAACGGAACTACAATATCTATTTCCGCATCTACATACAAATATGTCTGTCCTGCCAAATGTCACTGAAAAACTTGTCTTAAACAGAAGTATGCATAGCATTAACATGGTTTACGAACCGAGCGAGGTGGCGCAGTGGTTAGACGCTGGACTCGCATTCGGAAGGACGACGGTTCAATCCCGCGTCCGGCTATCCTGATTTAGGTTTTCCTTGATTTCCCTAAATCACTCCAGGCAAATGCCGGGATGGTTCCTCTGAAAGGGCACGGCCGACTTCCTTCCCCATCCTTCCCTAATCCGATGAGACCGATGACCTCGCTGTCTGGTCTCCTTCCCCAAACCAACCAACCAACCAACCATGGTCTACGTGCTATCACGGAATAAACCATTTTTTCTGTTTGAATTGGTTGAGAATGGTTTCTGATACTCGAAAGCGGTTATAAAGTAAACAAAAAAAAACTGAATTTTGCAACATCAAAAAAATGGTGTTTGTCGTATGGCCGAAATTGGAGATTGATAGAAATTCAGTACAGCAGTAGTATAAGGAGGAAAGTGCTTCTCAGTGTTTATTCGAACCTGTGAGCATGGAGAATTGAGATACATATTATGTATGTAAGCGTATGGATGTAACATCAAATTAACACGTGTACATCTGGTGAACGTCTGCCTGTTAGAACAGCAATTGAACGATAAAACGAAATTGGAGGCATATAAAATTAATAATCTACAATTAATATATGAATATGAATGGTGAAGACCATTATGTATAAACTACCGAAGCAACACAAGAGGTGGTTATTACCCTTGTCTGGCCATCCTGGTTTAGGTTTTCTGTGATTTCCTTAAATCGCTTTCGGCAATTGCCCGGACGGTTCCTTTGAAAGGGCACGGCTGACTTCCTTCCCCACCCTTCCCTAATCCGATGAGACCGATGACCTCGCTGTTTGGTCCCCTCTCCCCAAATCAACGAACCAACCAACATAAGAGGTATTAGTGTACGTCGACAAAACACTTCATTGGCCAGAATATACGAAAACACGTTCTAAGGATACTAAATGGGATTAAGTGCACAGCAAATGTTCGCAAATTTTGTCTAAAAAAGACTTAACAGGAATGAAGATAAACGGTCGTGAATGATTAATGTGGTGTTCCGTAGCAGTATAAGGGTTGAAGTTACTTATTTACTCAGTAGAGAGTCGTTGAACATTGGATTGATAGGTTTTGGGCTACTTTAATGAGCAAGTGTTTGCCACCTAGCGTTTATTGCATGTCAGGTTTACTTTGAGAAACAGATAAGAGTGGATGCTTACGTGGCAGAGGAACACTCGTACAACTATAGCTCGCGTGAAACAAATGTCAGAAAGCACGTCACACTGCAAATGTGCGCAAATATAAAACATCACCTAATCATCCGAATTTCGCCTTTTGGTCTAATTAGTAAAGTCACTTAGTTTGGATTTTGCGATAATGAAGCTAGAAAACGTACCACTGGTCTTGGCAGTGAGAGTCGTGTTACTGCGTTGTCGTTGGCCGATGGCTTTGCTGATAACAGCACTGCACGACTAAACACGTACTTTCAGTCGGCATTCCTCGAGTTTACCGCGCTCACTTTCCGTTCTCTGACCATAATAGTGGGAAAGTCCGCACATACCGTGACCACAGCCGTGAGACTGCTGATAAAAATTAATCCAGAGTCACGAAAATGTGGCACGACATGCGAAACGCAGGGAACCGTGACGTACGATTTACTCGTTTGTAGTTGTTACATGCCATGGCTGCTCCATAAACACAGCAGGATTTGGAACAGGCGTTGTATATTAGTAGAGGCAGCTTAGAAATAAATAGTGTTTTAACAATATCTACAGTGGCTTCATAAACATAATTTCGCTTCTAATCAGAGAATAAGTTATTCATTTCAGGTAACTCAGATCTGAAACGGGATGTACCAAACGTATAACTACAACGGTGTACAATCGATGATTGAAGATAAACGAATCTAAAGAATAGATACATGGTAAAACACAATGATGACGAGCAAAAAATACCTGGTAAAACACAATTATGACGAGCAGATTCACGAGAGTCTAAATGAGGTATTATTCAACGTAAAAGCAAAATAGTTGCTAGAAACCATTTGTACAATGAAGGCCGAAGAAACTGGTATAGGCGTGCGTATTCAATCACAGAGATATGTAAACGGGCCGAACACTGCACTGCGGTCGGCAACGGCTACATAAGACAACAAATGTCCTGCGCAGTTGTTAGATCAGTTACTGCTGCTGCAATGGCAGGTTATCAAGATGCTATAGTCGGCGCACGAGCGATGGGACACAGCATCTCGGAGGTAGCGATGAAGTGGGGATTTTTCCGTACGACCAGTTCACGAGTATACCGTGAATATCAGGAATCCACTGAAACATAAGATCTCCGACATCGCTGAGGCCGCGAAGAGATCCTGCAAGAACGAAACCTAGGACGACTGAAGAGAATGGTTCAACGTGACAGAAGTGCAACGCTTCCCCAAATTGCTGTGCAGATTTCAGTGCTGGGCCGTCAACAAGTGTCATCGTACCAACCATCAACGAAACATCATACATTTGGGCTTTCGGAGCCAAGGGCCCACTCGTGTACCCTTGATGACTGCATGACACAAAGGTTTACGTCTCGCCTGGACCCGTCAACACCGACATTAGACTGTTGAAGACTGGAAACATGTTGCCCCTATCGGACGAGTCTTGTTTCAGATTGTATCGAGCGGATGGACAGGTAGAGACAACCTCATGAAACCATGGACCCTACTTGTGAGCAGGGGACTGTTCAAACTGGTGGAGGCTCTGTAATGTTGTGGGGCGTGTTCAGGTGGGGTGATATGGGCTCCCTGATACGTCTAGATACAACTCTGAAAGGCGACACGTACTTAAGCATCCTGTCTATAGCCTGCATTATGTCCTTTATGCATTCCGAAGTCCGCCCCGGTAGCTGAGTGGTCAGCGCGACAGACTGTCAATCCTAAGGGCCCGGGTTCGATTCCCGGCTGGGTCGGAAATTTTCTCCGCTCAGGGACTGGGTGTTGTGTTGTCCTAATCATCATCATTTCATCCCCATGGACGCGCAGGTCGCCGAAGTGGCGTCAAATCGAAAGACCTGCACCAGGCGAACGGTCTACCCGACGGGAGGCCCTAGCCACACGACATTTCCATTTTATGCATTCCGACGGACTTGGGCAATTCCAGCAGGATAATGGGACACCCCACATGTCCAGAATTGCTATAGAGTGGCTCCAGGAACACTCTTCAGATTTAAACACTTCTACTGGCGATCAAACTTCACAGACATTAACATTATTGAGCATATCTGGGATGCCTTGAAACGTGCTGTTCAGAAGAGATCTCCTGCCCCTCGTACTATTACGGTTTTATAGACAGGCCTGCAGGATTCATGGCGTCAGTTCCATCCAGAAGTATTTCAGACATTAGTGGAGTCCATTCCACGTCATGTTGCGGAACTTCTGCGTGCTCATGGTGACCGTACACGATATTAGGTATGTGTACCAGTTTCTTTGGCTCTTCAGTGTATTAAGACATGGAGTACTTAAATTCGTATTTCCCAAAAAAGATGGTCCTATACTGTAGTAACTTCTTCCGTTACTTGTTACCGAAGTGCCAATGACGATTGTGGACGAAGTAATTAAAACATTGCGGAATGCAACAATGTGCACGGTTGACAGGGGCAATCCGTGAATGTGCTACATCATTTTCAGTGTTACCAGTACAAAAATCCACAGCGATCACATTTTTCAAAACGTTGCCATGAACTGTTCCATGCGCTGTGTATTACCTCTTGACTGAAGCAACCAACCCGCAATACGACACCGAACAAATAAAGCACTTACAACATTTGGACTTTAATTTTGGTAAATGTGAGGGCTATTTTTTCAAGATCCGATCGGTTGTAAAATGGGAACCATAGTGAAAAGCGAAAACGTTTAAATAACGACATTTAACTACACTTTCCAGCTACTTCTCGCCGCTCCGACTTAGACATTTATCGTAGCATGGTACCAACTTCCAAATACCCTCATTACAGAAGGCAGCTGTGCTCTTCACCAGTTCTCTGCGCTTGTGTGCAGTTCGTTGTCTGTGCCGTAATGCTGTCCTCATAAGGCGGTTCGCCTGAGGGAACCAAGTCTGAGCTGTGTAGTGGACGATCGAACACTTTCCGCCCACAACGCTGCAGCAGCGTCTTTATTGAAAATGCAGTCTGCATCCGAACATTGTCATGAAGATGAACAATGTCTGATGACAAGATACCTCTTCGTTTATTTTGAATTCCCCTTCATAGACGGTTTTCTCGAATCGCCTGAGCCGGCCGGAGTGGCCGAGCGGTTCTAGGCGCTACAGTCTGGAGCAGCGCGACCGCTACGGCGCAGGTTCGAATCCTGCCTCGGGCATGGTTGTGTGTGATGTCCTTAGGTTAGTTAGGTTTAAGTAAAATTCTAGGGGACTGATGACCTCAGGAGTTAAGTCCCATAGTGCTCAGAGCCATTTGAACCATTTTTGAATCGCCTGATCTATTCAGTGAACAAGACCATCGGTTGACACTCGCAAATCAGGCATAATCCCTCAGTATGAAATGGAAATGCCGTGTGGCTAGGGCCTCCCGTCGGGCAGACCGTTAGCCTGGTGCAAGTCTTTCGAGCTGACGCAACTTCAGCGACTTGCGTGTCGATGGGGATGAAATAATGATGATAAGGACAACACAACACTCAGCCTCTGAGCGGAGAAAATCTCTGACGCAGCCGGGAATCGAACCCGGGCCGCTGGGTATGACATTCCGTCCCGCTGACCACTCAGCTACCAGGGGCGTGCCTCAGCATGGAGATATGGAATGACAGCACGTGGGTTGTGTTCCAAAAATGAAGAGCATGGAGACAGACGTGATGACACTTTCTGCAGGACCTGACCATCATTTTGCAGGACAATGCTCAAGCACGTACAGTGTTACTGACTTGTTTGACTGATGGGGCTGCTAAGTGCTATACCACGCACTACACACCCCTGACTTAAGCACACGAGAGTTCAACTCGATTTCTAAACTCAAGGAAACACTTCACGGCAATCGCTCCAGAACTGCTAAAAATTCGTCGGGCAATAGACCGCGCCGCTCGAACTGTCAACACAACTGGCACAGCTAAGAGTATCCTACGACTTCCACATCACTGGCAACGGGTTATACGCAATGCTGGTGACTACTTTGAAGGTCAGTAAAACTTTGAAACACCTATCTACTTTGTACGAGCTGTAAATAAATAGTTGCCACTATTAATGTTCCAACCCTCGTATTATTTCCAGCATATTGTGTATCACGAGGGCGAACTTATTCGTCTTGAGTCAGCTGCTTGCCGTTTGACAATTCAAGCACGCACTATCATGACTGTGAGTCAAATTGGTTTGGACAGACCAGCGAACAGGTGCACCTCAGACTGAAACCTGCCGGTATTTCAGGGCTCCGGTACGGAAGTTTCCCACGTTCTGATCACCTGAATGCTAGACCGCGTAGTTTGCAAATTTTCGTGGACGTGTCAGAACATCAACAGCTGCTGCAGGCGTCGCTACTCGCCGACAGCTCGGCGTTTACTGCTGCCGCCTCAATCAAGGTAAAAGCGTAAAATACTGCTGCACTGGCGTAGGGTTGTTAAATGATATTCACAGCTGCCTGTTCACAGGTGAACCATAGTTTGTGGTATACTTGGTCGTAGCTGATTCCATTTGAACAGAGTTGGGTCTCACAGTGGATTCCTGTAAACAAAGTCAGATTGCGTTGTAAAAGGGATAACTTCATGAGAGAATTTGTATAGCTTCTACTCCAATGTATGCTTTGCCAATCAAACACCATCCCTTCTCTTACTTTTGTTTGATATTTTTTGCGTAAGATTTATCAGCCCATTGTAGTTAAAAATGAATCAATAAAACTTGCATTACTTTTTAAACTTAAATACGGCATTTTTTTTCATTCACATTCCCTCAACTACTGACTGTTCTTATTTTATTCTGTGGTACATGGGTAGACCAGCAATTTAAGGTTCAATCTTATTAAATTAATTAATTTGAATTCTGGATGTGACCGCAGGCAAAGGCAACGATAGTTTCACGGGTTAATTCTTTAATTTTATATATAAAAATTAACGGTGTAGCTCACGACTTGAACGTTATTGAGAAGAAAATACTTTTCTTTATGTAAGGACGATAACATTTAGCATAGCTCAGACATATATTTACGATTAAAGCAAGCGGCGACTTGCAAGTTCAAAAATATGACCATAGTTACGAAACGTCGAAAGTTAATGAATGTTAATGTCGCAATTTGATAAAGGATATTTGGAGAGCTATTGGCGAAGGGGTCTGAACCGTGCGTAATTTTGTTGTCAGCCTTATCACTTTTGTTTCCGTGTGCTGGTGAACAAAAAGAGAGTGTAAATAAAAATTGTATTCTTATTTCAAACTTAATGAAATACTTTGATCCTTCTCTCAAAACATTGCGTACTTCTGGAACCAAGAGGTAGATTCCTTGTGTGGTGTGAAAACGGTAGCGCCGCACTCCACACTTACTGACATTCGTCCATTTTGTGGCAATAGCGTGGCTCCTAGTAATGACTTCTACCCCGGAAATACACTCCTGGAAATTGAAATACGAACACCGTGAATTCATTGTCCCAGGAAGGGGAAACTTTATTGACACATTCCTGGGGTCAGATACATCACATGATCACACTGACAGAACCACAGGCACATAGACACAGGCAACAGAGCATGCACAACGTCGGCACTAGTACAGTGTATATCCACCTTTCGCAGCAATGCAGGCTGCTATTCTCCCATGGAGACGATCTAGAGATGCTGGATGTAGTCCTGTGGAACGGCTTGCCATGCCATTTCCACCTGGCGCCTCAGTTGGACCAGCGTTCGTGCTGGACGTGCAGACCGCGTGAGACCCCCCTTCATCCAGTCCCAAACATGCTCAATGGGGGACAGATCCGGAGATCTTGCTGGCCAGGCTAGTTGACTTACACCTTCTAGAGCACGTTGGGTGGCACGGGATACATGCGGACGTGCATTGTCCTGTTGGAACAGCAAGTTCCCTTGCCGGTCTAGGAATGGTAGAACGATGGGTTCGATGACGGTTTGGATGTACCGTGCACTATTCAGTGTCCCCTCGACGATCACCAATGGTGTACGGCCAGTGTAGGAGATCGCGCCCCACACGATGATGCCGGGTGTTGGCCCTGTGTGCCTCGGTCGTATGCAGTCCTGATTGTGGCGCTCACCTGCACGGCGCCAAACACGCATACGACCATCATTGGCACCAAGGCAGAAGCGACTCTCATCGCTGAAGACGACACGTCTCCATTCGTCCCTCCATTCACGCCTGTCGCGACACCACTGGAGACGGGCTGCACGATGTTGGGGCGTGAGCGGAAGACGGCCTAACGGTGTGCGGGACCGTAGCCCAGCTTCATGGAGACGGTTGCGAATGGTCCTCGCCGATACCCCAGGAGCAACAGTGTCCCTAATTTGCTGGGAAGTGGCGGTGCGGTCCCCTACGGCACTGCGTAGGATCCTACGGTCTTGGCGTGCATCCGTGCGTCGCTGCGGTCCGGTCCCAGGTCGACGGGCACGTGCACCTTCCGCCGACCACTGGCGACAACATCGATGTACTGTGGAGACCTCACGCCCCACGTGTTGAGCAATTCGGCGGTACGTCCACCCGGCCTCCCGCATGCCCACTATACGCCCTCGCTCAAAGTCCGTCAACTGCACATACGGTTCACGTCCACGCTGTCGCGGCATGCTACCAGTGTTAAAGACTGCGATGGAGCTCCGTATGCCACGGCAAACTGGCTGACACTGACGGCGGCGGTGCACAAATGCTGCGCAGCTAGCGCCATTCGACGGCCAACACCGCGGTTCCTGGTGTGTCCGCTGTGCCGTGCGTGTGATCATTGCTTGTACAGCCCTCTCGCAGTGTCCGGAGCAAGTATGGTGGGTCTGACACACCGGTGTCAATGCGTTCTTTTTTCCATTTCCAGGAGTGTATATTGCTGTAAGCACAGGCGAGTAGTAGCGCCCATTAATGTTGTGCTGTAGTGGCTGAAATTCGTGTGGCTGCAGTGTTGCCGGACAGCATTGTCGCGTTATATTGTCGGCAATACGAAATATTATCACTATTTTACAAAACGCTATAGCAAATTCCTTGCCCCTTCCTTGTCTAATCTCACCTAGCGTTTCGTCTGTTGTGACCTTGTTGTCGATGGAACGTTGAACCCTAGTCTTCATTTTCGTTCTTTACTCGTTTACGGTCGCACACTCAGGACTTTAAAAAAAAAATGCTATCTACAGAGTAAGCAAGATTCCCAGTGTTTTTAGTTCCAGTTGAATTTTATGTAAATTTATGTTGTGGTTCAGAAATGGCTCTAAGCACAATGGGACTTAACATCTGAGGTCATCAGTCCCCTAGACTTACAATTACTTAAACCTAATTAACCTAAGGACATCACACACATCCATGCGCGAGTCAAGATTCGAACCTGCGACCGTAGCAGCAGCGCGGTTCCGAACCGAAGCGCCAAGAACCGGATATGTTGTGGTGTTACACCGATTGAATCTGGAATCCTATGCTGTTTTTTTATGAAAGTTAGGCATTTCCAAGGCGGGCTATGTTCGCACAGTTTAATTGCAAGCAAGTATTCGTCCAGTATCCTCAAAAATGAAGCCGCTTTCATCTACACGAACGTCTTCTTGCGATGGCTTCGAACAGCTTCCCGTACGGGGCTTCGGCATTCTTCATGAGCAACAATTATAGTGGCTGTAAGCTTAAGCATCACGGCTTGTCTGCTATTATCCTTCTATAGTTGGGTTAATTGGCTGTTGCAAGGACTGTCGTATCATGACATTAAATCGGAACACAGTACCTCGACTCAAAGCACGAACAACATTGCCTTTGTAGTTTAGCAGCAAGTCACTTTGTGCACGTATCGGCAACTGGATCTCGGACACGTCGTCCAAGGTCAGCGCAAAACAGTATTCGCTCTCGGCGTGACGCCGGGCACAGCGCAGAAACACCGGAGCCGCTGCTAATCCGCCATTGACGCACACAGCCACTCGTGCTGCGCTTCTTCTCGGTGATTACACGCTTCCACAGTTACGCTGTAATGCTACTAAACCTGCCCATATTGTAAGCTACTGGATACAACTATCTTAATGCAGAGCAGAAAAGAAAGATTATGTTCCTGCGAAACCTAGAAGCTCCATAACTTTGCACTAATACTGGTTTTCCGACTAAGGCTTGGCACTTTGTGTCCTAATAATATTTTAATCAATCGACTCAGGAGTCTGAATATCTTTTCACTGTTGACGTACACTATAAAAGTTAAATTTGCTGTGCTGGTTGGTTACCCATGCAGAATTGTGATTGGAAATCGGCCAGAGGGAAATCAGCGGGATATTTGTGCAAGGAAATACGCAGTCTGTCATACGATTTGTGAAACATCAGCTGAATATCCACTTTCGTACATAATTAGAGAGGCATTTGATAAAGCAAGACCAATGAACATTTTGGAAAACACACAATTTCGTAAATTTAGTGGACTCTACATAAGCTAGAAGAGTAAATCGGTCGGTACAACACGTACCAAATCAGATAATATCGAGTGTATTCGGCAGTTTGCATTCGAGACTAAAGTACATCTGTCAAATGCCATAGTTTTTAGCCTGGCATTAGGAAATGAACTGCCGAAAATGTTGCAAGAAAGATGTTGGGATTATACGCAAACATTCAAGTACGTCACGAAATCAGAGAACTTGATCGTCCCAAACGAAATATAACGTATGGAAGAAGGATGGCGACGAAGTCTTCGTGATACGTATGATTTTCATAGGTGACAAACTTTTTTCACATCGCTGAATGCGTAATTCGGTAAAACTGCCGCTTTTGGGGTTTGAATCACCAAAGAAAGTGGCTGAATTTTCACGTGATTTGTCAACACCGCCTGTGCACGGTGTAGTATTCACAAATATTGTTAGTACCTTATTCTTCACAGGAACTGAGGATTAAATCGTGATGCAATGAATATACGGCCAGGTTGCAGGCGCATCAGATCAATTACGCTTGCCGCGCGGGGTAGCCGCGCGGTCTCAGGCGTCTTGTCACGGTCCGCGCGGCTCCCTCCGTCGGAGGTTTGAGTCCTCCTTTGGGCACGGGTGTCTGTGTTTATCCTTAGGATAATTTAAGTTAAGTAGTGAGTAAGCTTAGGTACTGATGACCTTAAGTCCCATAAGATTTTTTTTTTTTTTCGTTATCCTCCACAGCAAATTTCTGCATGCAAGGTGATTGTCTGAAACGCCCTACAAAACCAAAGTGAAATTATAAATTCTTTTCTAGAACTGAATAAACGGCTACAAGCTGTAGTAGATGTGTCCACAGATATTTCTCAGCCGTTCATCTGAATAGTCACGAAACATGCAAAGCTTAGTGATTGACACGTTGAGCGACAGCTCGCTGGTCATGACAATATACTGTTTTAGAATCGGTTCGGTTGTGTCAACGGCTGCGTGCATCTGAGATCTATAGCTCCAGAAAGCTGGACTGGAAAACTTGAATGTGTTCTTTGCTGTGCCACGTCGCCAGATAGGTCCAGTGCTGTTCTTCTTATCCATTTATGTTATACCGAATGATCGTAGATGCTATTACATACTTTCCGTGTTTAAGCTACGAAGGGGAGCTGGACGTTTACTTCTTGATATAATATCGTGCTTGTGCAACGAATGGGAACAAACTGTAAACAACAAAAACGTAAAGATTTGAATTTGGTGC
Source organism: Schistocerca serialis cubense (assembly GCF_023864345.2). Lineage (NCBI taxonomy): Eukaryota > Metazoa > Arthropoda > Insecta > Orthoptera > Acrididae > Schistocerca > Schistocerca serialis. The sequence goes on along the minus strand of NC_064639.1, from coordinate 1,125,617,797 downwards.
AAAACAAATCGGCAATTGAGTACACGATTAATGTCACGTCTGGGCTCAGCTGCATCGTAGGAATGCATGAGGTAAATAAGAAGTTGAGCGGCTATGAATAAGGCAAATAAGTACATAGTGAGTACCTGTAGGTTAAAAACTATACAGACTCTACTGGAATTCTAGTCAAATGCGAGGGATCAGGACGGACTAATAGGAGAGAATAGCACATAAAAGTAAGGGTGGCACGAATGTTTACAGACTTATTTGACTCACGCTATACTCTACCGGAATGTTAGTCAAATGCGAGGGATCAGTATGAGGACTGACTAATAGGAGAGAAAAGCAGATAAAGAGAAGGGTGGCACGAATGGTTACAAACTGATTTGACTCATACTGGACTGCAACATAAAAACTGTAAAATCATAACTGGGAGAAGCTAGGACGAACGCGTCTCAGAAAATTCCAAGTACATATTTTAGAGGAGCGAATATTCGTTAGTCGCTACATATTATTCCTGTACAGAAAACTGTCATGAAACTACACTTACGTTTATTTGTCACATTTCGTCTTCGTGTTTTGGACGTTTTACTATACTTCGAAGTGATTTTGCAGGAAATGGCACAGATGTAAGTGTATCACGGTTTTAGGTATGGGCAGATTGCTCCACCATCTCGACCGTAGCAGCGTATAATACGAGGGGCGTTTGAAAAGTCCGTGCAAAAATCAAAACTACTCACGTGTTTGGAGTGAAACGTTTTTATTTTTCGATATAGTCTCCTGTTAGGCTTATACACTTCGTCCAACGCTGTTCTAATTTTTTGATCCCTTCCGAATAATAGGAATTGTCCAATTCTGTAAAATAGCTATTAGTTGCTAGAATCTCCTCCTCGTTTGAATAAAATCTTTGTCCCGTCAGCCATTTCTTAAAATTGGGGAACAAACAGTAGTCCGAGAGAACCAAGTGTGTAGAACAGGGGGGGGGGGATGTGAAACGAGTTGGAATCCTATTTCCATTAATTTTGCGACCACAACTGCTGAGGTGTGTGCTGGTGCGTTGTCGTGATGAAAAAGGACTTTTTTCAGGTCCAATCTCCGGCATTTTTCTTGCAGCTTGGTTTTCAAACGGTCCAGTAACGATGAATAATATTCACCTGTCATAGTTTTACCTTTTACAGATAGTCGATGAGGATTATCCCTTGCGAATCCCAAAAGACAGTCGCCATAACCTTTCCGGCCGAAGGAATGGTGGCTGGCTCTGAGCACTATGGGACTTAACATCTGAGGTCATCAGTTCCCTAGAACTTAGAACTACTTAAACCTAACGAACCTAAGGATATCACACACATCCATGCCCGAGGCAGGATTCGAATCTGCGACCGTAGCAGTCGCGCGGCTCCGGACTGAGCGCCTAGAACCGCGAAGGAATGGTCTTCGCCTTTTTTGGTGCAGATTCTTCCTTGGTATCCGATTGTTTAGATTGTTGTTTGGTGTCAGGAGTATAGTAATGGCTCTGAGCACTATGGGACTTAACATCTGTGGTCATCAGTCCCCTAGAACTTAGAACTACTTAAACCTAAATAACCTAAGGACATCACACACATCCATGCCCGAGGCAGGATTCGAACCTGCGACCGCAGCGGTCACGCGGTTCCAGACTGAAGCGCCTAGAACCGCACGGCGACACCGGTCGGCGCGATATAGTAATGTATCCGAGTATTATCCACAGTGACGAAACGACGCTTAAAGAACTGCGAATTCTTCCTGAACAGCAGCAAACCATCCTTGCAACACTTCACACGATTCCGTTTTTGGTCAATCGTGAGAAATCGCGGAACCCATCTTGCGGATAGCTTTCTCATGTCCAAATGTTTATGCAAAATATTACGTACCCGTTCATTCGAGATGCCCACAGCACTAGCAATCTCACGCACCTTAACTTTTCTGTCATCCATCACCATATCATGGATTTAACAATGATTTCTGGTGTCGTAACCTCCACAGGGGGTCAGAACGTTCAGCATCAGCATGGCCACTCCGAAAATTTTTAAACCATTTATAAACTGTTCTAATCGAAGGTGCAGAGTCACCGTAATGTTTATCGAGCTTCTCTTTAGTCTCCTGAGGTGTTTTGCCTTTCATAAAATAATGTTTAATCACCACACGAAATTCTTTTTCGTCCATTTTCTGACAACCACTCGACTTCCTTGATTCACACGAATGCCAAACTCTAGTCCAATATGGCTGAATCTTGGTGTGCGTTATTTCCAAAGATGCTACTAACTAAACATGACCTCGATACGAGCCGGTGGTGACATCTCTCGGACTTCGCGTGGACTTTTCAAACGGTCCTCTTTTTTTTTTTTTTAAGTGTGTGTGTGTGTGTGTGTGTGTGTGTGTGTGTAGTGTGAACTGAAGAGATCATCCTTGATGACTTATTCTTCTAGGATGGGATGCAAGGATAAAAGGAAAACACTTTATTTATTACACATTCAGTTAGGCTTGGGCAAGCAATGGGTCCTTTGGCCTGCTGTCTTTCCTGATGTCTATCTCCTGTGGAGGGTGAAATGTGTCGAGGCTGTTATGTGTGACTGCTTCGTCGTGTTATGACAGATTGCCTTTGGGGGGTGAAACGTTATTGACTTCGGTACTCGATACTTGTGCCATCCTACCGATTCTAATTGTCGAACTTCGTCCCTAAGGGCATCGATTTTGTCAAAAACTAGTAGAGCCTTGTCATGGACCTTCTCTTGTATAGTGGTCTCGTGGAGTGCGGTGCGGATGTCGACGTTTCTTGTCCACCATGGAGCTCCTGTGATCCATCGATAGCAAATGTTTAGCAGCGCTTGGAGTTTGTTGTAGTTGGAGACGCACGTAGTTCCCCACGAGGAGGAGCCATATAACATTGTGGGTTCCACCGTTGCCTTATACAACTGGAGTTTAGTTTTAGGGTTGAGATCCTTACTCTTCAGGAACGGAATCAATGACCTGGCCATCTTCTGGGCTGTCGTCTTCTTGTCGTCAATATGCTGCGTAAATGCTTGATAGGTTCTCGGGACTTACGCCGGATAATATTGTAGAAGCCGCACAATATTTCAGCGAGACAACTGCCCGCCATCAACACCTCGCGCGCGCGAACGGGGTCCGTCGCTCCCGGCCGCATTTCCCGCGCCGCGGCGCGCTTCCGCAGACCGCGACCCGTTTCTCCAGCAGAGGACTCTGGTATTCGACGCTGTCTACGATTGGTCTTCGATGACGTTATGCCCCGCTGGCGCCTGCGCTGTTCTAGAAAGCCAGCATATAAATTGGCGCGTTTCTCAGCGACGCGACAGTAGCACCTGAAGATGGCGGGCAGTTGTCTCGCTGAAATATTGTGCGGCTTCTACAATATTATCCGGCGTAAGTCCCGAGAACCTATCAAGCAGATGCAGCGCCGGGAAAGCCTCAAACAGCACATGCTGCGTAAATAGTAATTTTTTGTCAAGTTAGACACCAAGACACTTCACTCCCGGCGGCCATGGGATATATTGTTCAGCTACTTGGAGCCTGTCGTTCAGAACTGGTTTCCTCCGTGTGAACAGAACGGCTGCCGTCTTCGTCGGGTTGATCGTTATCTTATTTTGCAGCGCCCAGCGTTCCATTACAGCAAGTTGCCGTTGCATCCTAGTGATTAACTGGTCCAAGTGTCGTCCAGTTGTCAGAAAGGCCGTATCGTCCGCATAAAAACTCGCCGTAACAAGGGGGGCTGTTGGGATGTCATTTATATATAAGTTGAAAAGCAGAGGCGAAATGACAGAGCCCTGCGGAATTCCTGCGGAGATTAGTTTAATTTCGGAGTTTTTATCGTCGACTCGAACATTCAGTTTCCTGTCCTGCAGAAAGCTCTCTATGAGTCCAATGTAACAATCCGCAATAGGGGTAGTGCGGTGCAGTTTGACGATAAGGTTGGGCCGCCACACCTTATCGTAAGCTTTTTCGATGTGAAGGAATACACCAATCGTGAAGTGCTGCTTGTTGTATCCTTCTTGTATCCGTTCGGTGATCCGTAGAAGTTGAAGTTCGGCAGATAACTTGTCCTTGAAACAGAATTGTTCGGGTCGTATGGCATCATGCGCTGTAAGCGTGTCATGGAGCCTATTCAACAGCACTCTCTCGAGCACCTTGCCAGTGATCGGCAAGAGGCTAATTGGCCGGTAACTGTTGGGTTCTGCTGGGTCTTTACCTGGCTTGGATATTGGAACTACTCGAGCCGTCTTCCATGCCGTAGGAAAATATCCCTGCAGAAGACAGCTGTTGAGAATTCGGGTAAGGAGTACAGTTGGCTTCCTGGGCAACTGTTTCAAATCGGTGTTGCTTTTGGAGTCGTTGCCCGGCGCGTTATTCCGAGTCTTCCGGATAATTTCACGGATCTCTGTTGGTGTGATGAGTTGTGGGCGGCTCTGCACAGGCGCAGCACGAAAAGCAGTCCATTCTGCTGTAACGACGGCTTCCTGTTCTAGCAGGCGGACGTCGTTCACGGGGGTCGCTGGTGTAGACATCTGTTCTTGGTAAGTCGTAGCATACAGCTCCGCCTGGGCGAAACGCTCCTCGTAAGACTGTGACTTTTCCGTGTGTAAGACAATCGTCGCTGCACTCTCTACCCCGTGCTTAGATGTGTGCCATTCCTTTCTTCTGCAAAGGCGAACCGTGGAGTAGTAAATAAACGCTGACAGAAAGCTAAAAACGGCGGAAGCGCAAGAGCCAGTTACGGAGAATGACAAGGAGACAAGACAGATAAGCCGTAATTGCGAGGCAGCCGGTGTTAAGTGCCGGGGCAGGCGGCGGTTTACGCTGTCACCGGCGGTGAGCACGCGGGTGGTGCGGTCGGCTCGCCTCTGGCACCGGTGAAAGGCCCCCCCGGCCTTCGGCAGGCCGCGTGCGGATACCACTACCATTAGCTCGTTACGACACCTGGCCGGCACCGCGGCGTTATCTGGGTGGCGCCCAATTCCTTCGATCGACATTTCACTCTCATTTGTCTTTCACACTTATTGTCCTGTCCGTTATGTCCTCCTACAGTAGACAAGAAATTAATAGCCCTGCAGTCAACAACAGCTCTACAACAGGAACATAGTCCTTTGTCGGGAGGGACGGTGAGGGGGGGGAGGGGGGGGGGGTTGCTTGGCTGCCTCATTATGAAGCACTAAAATAACTTTACAGATGGTGTTCCGAACATCGTTGTAGCCGTCCTCTTCAGTGCGACTAAACTGCTGGGTTCTAGAGGAGGAAAACAAGGAGAAGATTAGTGTTGAACGTCCCATCGACAACGAGGTCATTAGAGACGGAGCAAAAGCTCGGATTAGGGAGCACGAAAACACGAAAAGTATGTAATAGCATCCGTGATCATTCGGTATCTCATAAATGGATAAGAAGAACAGCAATGGCCCTATCTGGCGACGTGGCACAGCAAAGAACTCATTCAAGTTTTCCAGTCGAGCTTTCTGGAGCTATAGATCTCAGATGCGTGCAGCCGTTGACACAACCGAACCGATTCTAAAACAGTACATTGCCGTGGCCAGCCAGCTGTCGCTCAACATGTCAATCACTAAGCTTTGCATGTTTCGTGACTATTCCGATGAACAACTGAGAAATATCTGTGGACACATCTACTAGAGCTTGTAGCCGTTTATTCAGTTCTAGAAAAGAATTTAAGTTTGGCTTTGTAGGGCGTTTCAGAGGATCACCTTGCATGCACAGATTTGCTGTGGAGGATAACGAAGGCATATGAAAAAGAATATGGGGCACGGTAACTAGTAAGTCCATGCTGCAACTTAAAAACAGAGTACCAGAGAAAAGTGGAAGACAGCAGACGAATCGTAGCGCACTAACCGATTTGTCTGTGTCCTCCATCCATGGTAAGGGGAAAGGTGGCAAGACAGTGAAAAAACAGTTTGTTACACCTGTGACGAACGAAAGTGCCCGGTACCCTACCTAAAAAATGGACATCACAAGTTATATATATATATATATATATATGTATATGTATATATATCGGCAGTGTCCTTGGAAAGGAACCATCCCGGCATCTGCCTGAAGCGATCTGGGGAAATCACGGAAAATCTGGATGGCCCGACGCGGGTTTGAACCGTCGTCCTCCCGAGTCCGTGTCTGTTGGGTTCTGGGGATGGTCTTCCCCATATACACGGTGAACATTAATAAAACTGAGAGAATGCAGGGACGGACTCCTGACTGGAGGAACTCGAGGAAATGGAGGAAAAAAGATCCTATGAACATGTGTCCGGAAATGCATCGTTGCCAGAATCGACGGCGCAGACGAATGGAAGTTCCTCGACCATTTGCCGTGTGTTTCTTGCGTGTTTCAGGCCGCGTGACTGATGCAGCGTACAATAAGCTGGAGAATGGTTGGGTATTCATGTCGAGATCATGCAAATATGGTGTTTGTGTATGGTCAAGCAGAAGGAAACGGGTGAGAGGTAGGACACCCACACCAAAACAAGTACGCTGACAGACACCTACCACATCACACAACATTTCAAGCCCTTTCTGGCCGTTTGCGTGAGCATGGGTCTTTTCAGACAGATTCATGCAGTGTAGGGAGGCGACGGACTGTGCGTACACCTGATTTGCAGGACCTAGTTCTACAGGATATTGAGACGACCCTTAGTACAAGCTCCAGGCAAGTGGTCCACCAACATGGTGCAAGCCAAAGTACGACTATGTGTATCCTACGTGATCACCGCTACTATCCCTATCACCCGAAACCAGTGCAAGGATTATCAAGAGCCGATATTCCTCTATGCGAAGGATTTCGTCAATGGTTTTTGCACCAGAGCATCACAATTGCGGGATATCTGTCATCAGTCCTCTTTACAGACGAAGCAACCTTTAGCAGAACTGGCATAATCAATCTGCATAATAGTCATATATGGAGTACAGTCAATCCTCGGGGACTGTGTTGAGGCTTGTCATCGGCATCGGCTGAGCATCAGTACGTGGGCCGGTGTTCTTGGCGACCACATGGTAGGACCGGTTATTGTTCCACGACACCTGCACATAGAAACGTACCTGGACTTCCTGCGGAATACCCTGCTTGAGAAAGTGGTTTTGCCTACACGACAGTTAGGTGGTTTCTGCATGAGGGAGCACCACTCCACTTCCGCATTACAGTTCGCCGACATCTCAACACCATCTTTTCCGGACGCTGGACAGGTCGCAGAGGCCCTGTAGCGCGGCCTGCAATGTCACCGGACTTAAAAGCCTCTGGATGTTTATCTCTGGGGGCACCTGAAAAGCACTACCTATGCTGAACCAGTTCTCGGTGTGCAGACCCTTGAACAGCGTGTTCACGACACCTGTGACGCTATTCGGAGAAAGGCCGGAACGTGCGAAAGAGTGTGGCAATCCTTGATGCGACGTGTGAAATCCTGCATTACATGCCATTGAGATCACTATGAACATGATATGTGCGTGCGCTCTAGCTCTGTATTGTGTTCCGGACCGATTTGTTGTCGTTCCACGCGCACCGTCCATTTCCGGACGCATGTTCGTAGGGCCATTTTTCCTTCGTTTAGAGTCAGGAGTCCATCCCTGCAGTTTGTCGGTTTTATTAGTGTTCGTCCTGTATAACGTACTATTTTGGTCATCAGGATGAAACCTGCCACTATTTTTTAACTTATAACCTGTGAGTGTATAGTAAGTTATGACTCAAACGTTAATGACCTCAAAATATTCCCCTTTGTATGAAAGTCGACACGTGAATAACAACGCAATCCGACTACTTTTAGCAAAGTTTGAGGAACTGAACCAAATTTTATACCGCAACGAAGCAATAAAGGCGCCTTTGATATAAATCAAATCAATACAAACTGCAAGCAAGATCTTCTGTCATAATTGGCTCTGTCAGTGTAAGTGTAAACTTTTTTATAACAGAAATAAGTGCAATCCAGAAGTTAACTTCACACGGTACATTGTAATGCCTAGAGACTGCAAAATAAGCTACTCGAAAGCAAACCGGTCACTGTGGCCGAGCGGTTCTAGGCGCTTGAGCCTGGAAGCGCGCTGCTGCTACGGTCGCAGGTTCGAATCCAGCCTCGGGCATGGATGTGTGCGATGTCCTTAGGATAGTTAGGTATAAGTAGTTCTAGGGGACTGATGACGTCAAATGTTAAGTCCCATAGAGCTCAAAGCCATTTGAACCATTTCAACTCGAAAGCAAAGCCTTGAAGAGTTCTCCGTTGCACCACATCTCTCGAGGATCACTGCATACTGCACTTACCTTAGCTGAAAATAACATATAAATCAAGAAAATAATGTGCCATTTCTAGAAATGTTTTGTCTGCTGGACGAAGCTCAGGTGAAATTCGTTGCAAGTATATTGTACGTAAACATCTTTCCTTCATGAAGAAAGCTAAAATGAGCACATGTGCAAATAATCTATAAAGTTTGAAGGACTGAAAAATAATATCGCGTGGAAAAATTTGACGAGAGATTCCAATTAAACTCAATTATTAATCAGAGAACAGACTCAAAAATCCATTGTTAACACAAGTGTCAACTTATGGACCACGTGGCTGTACCGAAACACATATTTAAAAAAAAAAAAACAGAAAAATAATCACATATCCACGATAAGCCTGAAGTGTTATTTAAAGAGTGAGAAAGTAATGTGGAAAGCAAACGACGTGCTCAGTTGACTCAATATGAAATAGAAATCGATCCTCAGGTATTACAACAAAGATGTGAATCGAACAAAGCACTATTATCGCTCACGCGAACACGCTATTGCGATGTACGTCCCGTAAATGAAGCTAAAAAATGATGCAACCTAAAATCACGCCACTTCAGCGCGAGCAAGCAACAAAAAAATGGCTCAAATGGCTCTGAGCACTATGGGACTTAACATCAGTCCCCTAGAACTTAGAACTACTTAAACCTAACTAACCTAAGGACATCACACACATCCATGCCCTAAGCAGGATTCGAACCTGCGACCGTAGCAGTCGCGCGGTTCCGGACTGAGCGCCTAGAACCGCGAGACCACCGCGGCCGGCTGCAAGCAACATTCTCACCAATAATACTAAATGGAGTAGCTTCAGAAAGCCCATCTAAAAACCACAAGACAAATGTGTACACAGCGGGTAGAACGGTGTTCACAGCGTCATGCAGAAATTCAAAGCAGCGACCACAACCCTCAGACGAACTCAAAGCCACGGCGCCAAGCAATATGATTGGCCAACTGGACTCTACTTTCAAAATAATGACTAAATACATTGCTTTACGTTACTCAATCAAAAATGAAGTTACTCTAACAGACAAAAAACATCGACTATATGATATTTGTGTCATAGAAATCTTTGCAACTCCCGCGCCGATAATTAGCTAGAAAGTTGTTCCTTAACAGACAGCTTTCAAGGTAACAACCGACGACACATTCTTGTATGTCAATGGATCGTCAAGTCCCCTGTGTAAAGGTGGCTCTCCTGTACTATTCTAGCAGGTGACTGGCAGGCGAATTGGCTTTTCCTGGAGGGAGACATTGATGCCGCACTCCAGTTCTCTTGTTGCCGCCTGTTCACGTTCATGAACCAGAGCCTAGTGGAGCTGGTGGCGGGCGAACACAAATGGCCAATTGGACTAGAATCGCTGGGAGCAAAGACGCCGGCAAAATCCTCCCTGCGCATGCTGTTGGGCCGTTGAATTAGTGCTATAACTTCCGTTATTTACCATTGCTGTACCCATTGCCGCAAATTTTGGTTAAGAACAGTGACCGTTGATATATCATCCATATATCCATAATGGAAGAACAGTGTTCCGGTATTAGATAGGCGAATTAACCTTTCTAACCTAATACCTAACTCACTCAGTGTACTGCGTGACTCCTTAGTCATAATTCCAAACGCTGTTTCTTCTCACAATTTTCCTCTCTATCCTGCATTATCTACTGGCAGATTAACTAGTGACAGATTAATTAGTTCTAGATCCCTCAGCAGATATCCAACCACACCGTTCATTTTGTTTCCGGTAATCCACAGAAGTCTGGCTTATATAGCTACGTCTTCGCCTTATACGCTATTTAAAGGGTGGTCAGAAACAGTCTAAAGTTTATACGGGTGTTGCAGGGTTATGTTGTGCTGGCAAATTACTGTTAAGAAGAAAATGGGATTCGTTGCGCCGTTTCCGAGTAATTGGCTTTGAAGAGCCAATCAGGCTTTTGCGCGCCAAATTCAAACAGCCCGACAGATACATTTAGTGTGAGTTGTACTCATAGCGCAGATGACAGCGCACGAAACTGCTTAGAGTTCGGCTCAGGTTAGATTCTTACTACGGCCATATGTCTAATTTTTGCATCGCTCTCTTGCTTGGTTTTAGTAACCAAACGAAGTACATGTCTACCGACACCATCTCTAAAGGGCTGTGAATTAGCGCGCGCAACGACCTGATGAGCTAACTTCAGTGTTAATTAACTCAGTAACGACGGTAATTATCGAAGTCTTTTCTCAACAATCGTTTCTCAGCACAACCTATCCTGAAATGCCTTTACAAGCTTTTCAGACTGTTTCTGACTATCCAGTAAATCTAATTACCTAATAACACTACATTTTAGACGCTTCCAGTTTCTCGATTTCCGATTTCCTCAAAGCCTGTTCCTCATGTACTTGTGAATTCTCAAAGTAAAGGCCCTTTATGTGAACAATACTCCTACCAATTTCAACTTCAGTACTATTTTCCGTTTGCATATTGCACAGTTTCTGTTATATTGGAAGTTGTCAATCAAATCAGTGCTGTATGTTTCAGATATTGCTAAACTCTATATTGTACCAGTCCGTATGACCTTTTCATACAGCTTAACACGCAACGTGATAGCTTGCGAGACGGGGAGTTGAGACAGACCTGGGATTTGTTGATAGTTTCTGCATGTCCGGATGATGCTTTTGATACCACAAGTGTTGTTCAATTAATGAAACTCCGCTCCAGTTGATTTTTAGAACTTACGTTCACACGACTGGTTTCGTCCTTTATATTAGGCCATAATATGGAAGTTACGCTGCAGAGAAGCAACGTCAAAAGATCTTGGATCTAATATTCGTATTGACAACCATTGGTCCGGTGCAACGGGAGGCTGAATGTGCTTTGAGGCAGTTCTTCAAAATCACTTAGGCAAATGACGGGCTGGTCCCCGGTCTACACTTGAGAAAATACAATACACGAACAGTTACAATAATATAACGCACAGAGCAAAGTTTACGTGATTCACTGGCAAGTGGGTTATACGATTTCCCTCCCTTAAGGTGCTTAAAGGCAGTGGTGAGAGAAGGGCTGCCGGCCAGTATGTTATAATAAATAGCACTGCCTCGAATCCGGTCTCTGCAGCATCGCCAAGAAGGAGAAGGACAGACCGTCGCAGGCCACTTTCGGTGCTGCTGCTCGCAGTGAGTAAGCAACCTGCTGCCTTCTTTTGTGCCGGCAGCGGGCGGTGGGGCCGCCTTTGGCCCTGTAATTTTGTCCTCAGCCTCGCTGCGAAACAGGGCACCGCTCTTTATGTAGCAGTCAGACTTGATTGCTGACCAGGTTTCGTGCAAGAGAGCCGTCATATGAAATTACAGCTAATGTTACTCCACTGGTCTCAATATTTAAACAGAGGTTATGAAACAATTGCCAGCGGCCTTGCCGCAGTGCTGACACCGGTTCCCGTAAGATCAGCTAATTTAAACGCTTGGGTTGGTGACAAGTGCTGGTGGGAGGTGCACTCAGCCCTTGTGAGGCCGCTGAGGAGATACTTGACTGAGAAGTAGCGGCTCCGGTCACGGAAGCTGACAATGGGCGGGAGATGTGGTGTCGAATATATTGCTTCCCCCTACTTATACCTCCCGAGGAGATCACGAATGTAAAATTAGAGAGATTCGAGCGCGCACCATACGCGAACCATACGCGACTGGAACAGGAAAGGGAGGTAATGACAGTGGCACGTAAGATGCCCTCCGCCACACACCGCTGGGTGGCTTGCGGAGTTTAAATGTAGATGTAGAGCGGCGTGCTGACCACATGCCTCTCCATACACGCATCCAGTGACGCCTGTCGGCTAAGGGTGACACAGCGACCGGTCGGCTCCGTTGCGCCTGTTCAGACGGAGTTTATAAAGCAATTACTAACTCTCCTTCGGGTAAGTAATTTATAACAGTTTCGTTACAACTGACTCTGGCGTTTTTCTCGTTTCTGGCACTACTTTTAAACCGTTTTAATACTAGCTCCACGTATAACTACCCAATCGACACAAAGCTCTCCGTAAGCGGTAATCCAATCCCGTGGGTGAAGATGATACAATATTTGGGAGTAACATACGATGAAGCCCGAAAGTACGTCTGTACGAGGCCACGGTTCACGGGCAATCCTCTATGGTAGCTTCTATTGCGGCCTCGCCCGTGACAAGATACTGACAGTCCGACATAGAGTTCAACGTGAAACCTCCCCTCAGAAAAATTTATGAGTGATTGTGCTGGTAAACCCCTTACGTTTTTCATTTTCAAACAGCTGAGCAAAACTGAACGTACTCAGACATTTCTCTCTTTACTTATTCTGATCATCACTAAACTGACACACAATATTTTTAGCGCGACGCAATCTGACTTTCAATAATCCCTACAAAAGAATGGCCCTGACTAACAATAACCTATACCTTTCAAGAATCACTTACCTCACAAAAATCTTCGCTACTCTAACTACTGCAATACAGCGAGCGCCAATACTGTCAGCTAAATAAAAGATTCTAACTACTGAAGTCACTAACTACTGATAGGCATAGTTAGCAAATGAAAGATTTTGATAGAGAACAAACAATGTATTTACCTTAATAGTGTTCAAAAGTCCTAATATATATATCAGTTCATGACATCCAGTCTTACAAATTTACTGTCTCTGATGGACACACGTCCAGATCATCCGCTCTTAAAACTCTGCCGTCTCTCTCCCCGCATCCACCACTGCTGGAGGCTCACCTCCAACTGCACAACGCTACGCGCTGTTCACATCCAACTGCCCAACACTACAATAGCGAATATTTCAACAATGCCAACCAGCCACAGACTGCACACAGCACAGCCAGTGATTTTCGTACAGAGCGCTACGTGGCGTTATCAATATAAAAACCTAAACAGCCTACTTACAAACGATTGTCTGTCGACGCACCCATGCACAAAAAATTCTTAAACAACTGAACACTAACACTTATGGCCTTAAGAGAGAACGGTCACGGAAATCACGTGACAAAATACACAACATAAATTACATCATAAGACAGTTCAGAGGTGTAGGCAAAACATTCCCCCAAGCGACAAAGCGCCCGTTAATCGGAATACAATGCACTCAAGGCCACACAGAGAAAAAGTCATATAAGCAGCTGACAACAACTTACCACTGTCCTCAACGCAAAAGCATTAACACTCACAGATATTTAGACTATACGTTTTTATGACAGTAGAACTATATAAAAGATACGAATGGACAAAATATTGGGAATACATTATGAGATTAGAAACTATAATGCGTTACGTTGTTGGCTTGTAGAACGAATTAAAAAAATAACGACTATGAAGTAAGTGCACTTTGTAAGAGTATTTTATAAAGCTAGTTCACATTAACCACGTAAATGTTCACGCTGAGACAAAGTCACTCAACCTTTGAGGACACAATTATGTACCAAAGCAGCAAAGTACGCACTTTCGGAATCCTATCTCTTTACATAAAGTTCATTATAAAATTTAGTATGTAGTTGTAGAACGTCTGTTGTAAGAACAATAAAATTTTGATGGTGTGTCCAGCAATGCGCTGCGCGCGTGTGATCGACTCATTGCTCACAGCCGGCCACTGTGGCCGAGCGGTTCTAGGCGCTTCAGTCCGGAACTGCGCTGCTGCTACGGTTGCAGGTTCGAATCCTGCCTCCGGTATGGATGTGTGTAATATCTTTAGGTTAGTTAGGTTTAAGTAGTTCTAAGTTCTAGGGGACTGATGACCTTAGAAGTTAAGTCCCATAGTGCTCAGAGCCATTTGAACCATTTGACTGATGACCCAGATAATCACTTTCGAAATGATAGACTTACAAATACTGATGTACTTAAAACACTCGAAATTTGGTTTCGGGTCAAGGCAAAGAAAACACAGAAATTTCGCAGTCACTTGTGTATCAAATATTCATGGAAACAATGCAATTCCCTTACAATTTTGAAAGTTCTCGATGAGTTATCAGTTGATTTACCCGTACACAATGCCAACGACAAAGCACGCAGTAAGTCAAACTTAGCACAGTAAGAGGCATTGCAGTTTGAGACACGCAGTCACTATCCGGGCAGTTCGTGTCATTCAACAGTTTTTTCAAAGCCATGGGACTACGCTTCCGAATTGTAGACACCCAAGCCCAGCCAACCGTAAACGGCCGACAACTCCGTACAGCCATCTCTCTCTCCGTCCTTACTAAAATGGCCTATGTTTGCTTAGTACATGTTATCGAATAGGCTCTTTCTATAGTTTCTTTGTAAATATTTTGATTAATTCCCACATAGTAGCTAACGTTACTTTTTGTTACAAAGTTGTATGAGATAGCTCTATTCAATACACTTCAATACTGATTATGATAAAAGGCAAAACAGAAAACATTGTAGCTTGTGTACTACACATTGTATCGTGGCAGATAATCTTTATAAAACAGTTGTACGAGCAGAACTACAATACTGCTAGTGTCAACGAAACCAGAAGCTGAAGAGAAATGGACTGTATCAATGAGGAGCCGCGTTGAATGATCACAAGCTTTATCGACTCCCCGTACAGTACAATTGTAATCCTGAAGAATGTCAGCTACTAGACACTTGAAGAAAGGCACCTAACGCCTCGTGAAAATACAGGTAGAGTAATAGCAGCTAGAAAACAGACACTCCAACCCACGTCTGGTTCCTGGCGCTAAAGGGATGAGACTGGAATAACGTATTAAGAAAAAACACTTTTGTAAAACAAATTTATTTCATTGTGATGGCAGTTAATACGTGCTATTTTCTCATTTTTGGAACAGCGTATTTTACAGCTTTTTCCGTCAGTAGGTGAAACTAGAATCTTTCATCTTCCCATTATATTGTTTTGCTGTTCATAAAAGGTTTTCCTTTGTAAGAGGCTCAGTTACGTAAGGCTACCAGCACCGTTAGAAAATGCCACAGTGAAAACTGACAATGTGTTAGCCTGGCTGAATGCAGGTCTTACGTGCCGTGCATGAGAAACATTGTCGCTACGTTATCTCCAGACGGCGAGAAATGGGCCACTCGCTAATGAGAATAAGCCGCACACACAAAACTGAGGAAGAAATGACGTAATAGCGCCGGGATCTAGGCAGACCGGTCTGCTTTCGCGAAATAGCGGAGAGCCGTGTGCCTGTGACTGACTTTTTTTTCTGTGCATCGTTAGCGATCCTGGCACACACTCAATAATGGCGAACGAAGTATAGGACTACCAGTGTAATTGGGAACACTTCTTAACTTATAGAACTCAGGAAGTCACAAATTATTCTTAATGTGGAAACACACTACTGGCCATTAAAACTGCTAAACCACGAAGATGACGTGCTACAGACGCGAAATTTAACCAACAGGAAGAAGATGCTGTGATATGCAAATGATTAGCTTTTCAGAGCATTCACACAAGGTTGGCGCAGATGGCGACACCTGCAAAGTGCTGACATGAGGAAAGTTTCCAACCGATTCCTCATACACAAACAGCAGTTGACCGGCGTTGCCTGGTGAAACGTTGTTGTGATGTGTTGTGTGTAAGGAGGAGAAATGCGTACCATCTCGTTTCCGATTTTGGTAAAGGTCGGATTGTGGCCTATCGCGATTGCGGTTTATTGTATCGCGACATTGCTGCTTGCGTTGGTCGAGATCCAATGACTGTTAGCAGAATATGGAATCGGTGGGTTCAGGAGGGTAATACGGAACGCCGTGCTGTATCCCAACGGCCTCGTGTCACTAGCAGTCGAGATGACAGGCATCTTACCTGCATGGCTGTAACGGATCGTGCAGCCACGTCTCGATCCCTGAGTCAAGAGATGGGGACGTTTGCAAGACAACAACCATCTGCACGACCCGTGGCTCTATCCTTCATTCGATCCCTGCGAAACCCTACATTTCAGCGGGATAATGCGCGACCGCATGTTGCAGGTCCTGTACGGGTCTTTCTGGATACAGAAAATGTTCGACTGCTGCCCTGGCCAGCACATTCTCCAGATCTCTCACCAACTGAAAACGTCTGGTCAATGGTGGCCGAGTAACTGGCTCTTCACAATACGCCAGTCACTACTCTTGATGAACTGTGGTATCGCGTTGAAGCTGCATGGGCAGCTGTACCTGTACACTCCATCCAAGCTCTGTTTGACTCAATGCCCAAGCGTATCAAGGCCGTTATTACGGCCAGAGGTGGTTGTTCTGGGTACTGATTTCTCAGGATCTATGCACCCAAATTGCGTCAAAATGTAATGACATGTCATTTCTAGTATAATACATTTGTCCAATGAATAATCGTTTATCATCTGCATTTCTTCTTGGTGTAGCAATTTTAATGGCCAGTAGTGTAGCTTCGGGCGTATCACAAGGGTATGGCGTAGCGTCTTTGGTGACATGATGCTGTACAGCTATATTGCTGTTGTGTACAGAGATGTCGCAACTCCAAAAACTGATGGCAAACTAACGTGAAAACTACATAGGAACAACGCTTGGTGCAGTGTCTGACTAACAAACGTAATATATTGCTGAAAAGTAGACAGGAGGATCCGTTATTATTCAGTCAGACGATTGATAGTTAATCACCGTAAACAGTCAAGACCTTTAAATAAATAAAAACATGAGTGCGGAACAATCTAACTTCGAAGGAGGTAGCAAATTCGATGACGCAAGTTCAGGAGAATTCGATCTAATATGAAATGAAATCAGTAGTCGTTCTTCCCGCGCAACGTCCTCGAACGGAACAGGAAGCAGCGAACTGTGGTAGCCGTATTATTCGCTAGCCACTGTTATTCGGACTGAGGAGTACAGACGTATATGTGTGGGAACTACTCCCATCTGAAGGGCATAATTTGCCATCAGCATGAAAGATGCATCTTTGCGAGTTGTAATCATTAAACTAGCTATTGTAAAATGGAAAATCAGCGAGATGGAGTGAAGCCACGTAGGGAAGTGAAACATAGGCGATAAATAGTTTAGACAAGAAGGGAATAGAGGCTTTCGAAATGAGATGCTACAGAATAATGCTGAAGATTAGATGGATAGGTCATGTAACTAATGAGGAGGTACTGAACAGAATTGGGGAGAAGATGAATTTGTGGCGCAATTTGACTAGAAGAAGAGCTCGATTGGTTGGACATGTTCTGAGGTATCAAGAAATCAATACTTTAGTACTGGAGGGCAGCGTGGAGGGTAGCAGTAGTAGAGGGAGACGAAGAGATGAATATACTAAGCAGATTCAGGATATAGGTTGCGTTAGGTACTGGGAGATGAAGAAGCTTGCACAGGGTAGAGTAGCATAGACAGCTGCATCAAACCATTCTCTGGACTGAAGACCACAACAACTACAACAACTCCTCACGTATCCATTTTAAAACCCTTGTTTACTGGACATTCTTTACCTTTCTTTGGTCCTGTGACAGCTGCCCATCTTACGGCCTTGGGAAAAACAGTACCAGTATGAAACAGTTTTTGCATACAGCTTTCGACTCTCTCTCTCTCTCTCTCTCTCTATATATATATATATATATATATATATATTGACAGGTAAGTGTCCCTCTTTATAAGTATGGAGGTGTGATTACACATGGCGATTACGGGCAGCGTGGGGTTCACGCCTGAGCCTCAGGACGTGAGCTAGCAGCGCATGTCGGGTGTTTGAAGCGTCAACTTCGCGTCTCAATATCTCGGGATTTAATGGGAATATTGCGATGCAATCAACGCCATTGTGTATGTGCTTTGTCATGCTATGGATTACTGAAGAAAAAATATAGGAGGTCCATTTAAAAAAAACGTAAGTTTGTGTTAAAAAACACATATGCTTTCGTTTTAGAATGTTTCCAGATATGTACATTCATGGGCCCCAGCCCTACATTGATACCGGTGAAAGTCGTTTTCCAAAAGCTGTTATTGTTCCAGAGATATTTTGGGTGGAAAAGATAGCTGGGACACCATATATATACACTCCTGGAAATTGAAATAAGAACACCGTGAATTCATTGTCCCATGAAGGGGAAACTTTATTGACACATTCCTGGGGTCAGATACATCACATGATCACACTGACAGAACCACAGGCACATAGACACAGGCAACAGAGCATGCACAATGTCGGTACTAGTACAGTGTATATCCACCTTTCGCAGCAATGCAGGCTGCTATTCTCCCATGGAGACGATCGTAGAGATGCTGGATGTAGTCCTGTGGAACGGCTTGCCATGCCATTTCCACCTGGCGCCTCAGTTGGACCAGCGTTCGTGCTGGACGTGCAGACCGCGTGAGACGACGCTTCATCCAGTCCCAAACATGCTCAATGGGGGACAGATCCGGAGATCTTGCTGGCCAGGGTAGTTGACTTACACCTTCTAGAGCACGTTGGGTGGCACGGGATACATGCGGACGTGCATTGTCCTGTTGGAACAGCAAGTTCCCTTGCCGGTCTAGGAATGGTAGAACGATGGGTTCGATGACGGTTTGGATGTACCGTGCACTATTCAGTGTCCCCTCGACGATCACCAGTGGTGTACGGCCAGTGTAGGAGATCGCTCCCCACACCATGATGCCGGGTGTTGGCCCTGTGTGCCTCGGTCGTATGCAGTCCTGATTGTGGCGCTCACCTGCACGGCGCCAAACACGCATACGACCATCATTGGCACCAAGGCAGAAGCGACTCTCATCGCTGAAGACGACACGTCTCCATTCGTCCCTCCATTCACGCCTGTCGCGACACCACTGGAGGCGGGCTGTACGATGTTGGGGCGTGAGCGGAAGACGGCCTAACGGTGTTCGGGACCGTAGCCCAGCTTCGTGGAGACGGTTGCGAATGGTCCTCGCCGATACCCTAGGAGCAACAGTGTCCCTAATTTGCTGAGAAGTGGCGGTGCGGTCCCCTACGGCACTGCGTAGGATCCTACGGTCTTGGCGTGCATCCGTGCGTCGCTGCGGTCCGGTCCCAGGTCGACGGGCACGTGCACCTTCCGCCGACCACTGGCGACAACATCGATGTACTGTGGAGACCTCACGCCCCACGTGTTGAGCAATTCGGCGGTACGTCCACCCGGCCTCCCGCATGCCCACTATACGCCCTCGCTCAAAGTCCGTCAACTGCACATACGGTTCACGTCCACGCTGTCGCGGCATGCTACCAGTGTTAAAGACTGCGATGGAGCTCCGTATGCCACGGCAAACTGGCTGACACTGACGGCGGCGGTGCACAAATGCTGCGCAGCTAGCGCCATTCGACGGCCAACACCGCGGTTCCTGGTGTGTCCGCTGTGCCGTGCGTGTGATCATTGCTTGTACAGCCCTCTCGCAGTGTCCGGAGCAAGTACGGTGGGTCTGACACACCGGTGTCAATGTGTTCTTTTTTCCATTTCCAGGAGTGTATATATATATATATATATATATATATATATATATATATATATATATATATATATAGAGAGAGAGAGAGAGAGAGAGAGAGGCGCTTACGCCTATAACTTGGACACTTTGTAGCGTCGTTGGATAACGTTCCCGCACATGAGCTCCAACGTAAAACTCGATCTACAAAATTTTTTGAATGTGTAGTGTCTGTTCCTTCGAAAGAACAGACATCACGCAGATCCGGCAGGTGCGAAACGCTATACGTAAATTGAAGGTGGGCAACTGCTATCAGCTGCAGCGGGAGATTTTTGTGGAATCAGCGACGACGGAGATGTGTACCGGACTGGGATTCGAACCCGGGATCTTTTGCTTTACTAGGCAGGTGTGGTAACCACTGCGCCACCCGGGACACAGTGTTTTCGCAACATCACGGACTATCTCGGTACGGCTCACGGCCTATTCACTCTCCCATCGAGCGCCACCTATATGCGTGATGTCTGTTCTCTCCAAGGAAGAGACACTGCGCATTCAAGTAACTAACAAGCGTGGGGGGGGGGGGGGTAACTGATCCATTTTCTTCAGTGAGAATGCACAAATACGTCCGACCTCCCGTGGGAATCTCTAAGTATCGAACAGGAGTTAATGGACAGGGATTGAGGATATGTGGCGCTCGATGTGAGTGTGGATCGGCCGTGAGGCGTACCGGGATAGACCGTGCTGTTGCCATAGCGCTGTGTGTCCCGGATGGCGCATTGGTTACCGCATTTGCGTAGTAAAGCAGGAGATCCCGGGGTCGAATCCCGGTCCGGTACACATTTTCGCTCGTCACCGCTGATTCGGCAACAATGTCCCGCTTCAGCTGATAGCAGTGATCCCCATTCAGTTTGCATATATATTTATTTTTATATATTTATTGTTCCGTGGGACCAAATTAAGAAGTCTCGATGGTCATGGAACGAGTCAATACATGAAATTATAACACGATAGTAGAGACAGGTAAAATGAAATACAAGAAACGTATTCAGGCGACAATTCGTAAGTTTAAATAAAGAAAATCAACAATGTAACACTGGACGCCGGCTGCGGTGGTCTAGCGGTTCTAGGCGCTCAGTCCGGAACCGCGCGACTGCTGCGGTCGCAGGTTCGAATCATGCCTCGGGCATGGATGTATGTGATGTCCTTAGGTTAGTTAGGTTTAAGTAGTTCTAAGTTCTAGGGGACTGATGACCACAGATGTTAAGTCCCATAGTGCTCAAAGCCATTTTGTAACACTGGAATTTGCTTATTTTTTCAGCTCTTCCAGGAGCTCCTCGACAGAATACAAGGAGTGAGCCATGAGGAAACTCTTCAGTTTAGACTTAAAAGCGTTTGGGCTACTGCTAAGATTTTTGAGTTCTTGTGGTAGCTTATTGAAAATGGATGCAGCAAATAGTGCACTCCTTTCTGAACAAGAGTCAAGGAAGTGCATCCCACATGCAAATTTGATTTCTGTCTAGTATTAACTGAGTGAAAGCTGCTAACTCTTGGGAATAAGCTAATATTGCTAACAACATACGACATTAAAGAAAATATATACTGTGAGGGCAATGTCAGAATTACCAGACTATTGAATAGGGGTCGACAAGAGGTTCTCGAACTTACACCACATATAGCTTGAACAGCCCGTATTTGAGCCAAAAATACCCTTTTTGAATCAGAAGAATTACGCCAAACAATGATGCCATATGACATAAGCGTATGAAAATATGAGAAGTAGACAACTTTTCGTGTTGAACTGTCACTTATTTCAGATACTGTTCTAATGGTAAATAAAGCAGCGTTTAGTTTATGAACAAGATCCTGAACATGGGCTTTCCACAACAGCTTACTATCTATCCGAACGCTTAGGAACTTGAACTGTTCCGTCTCGCTTATAATATGCCTATTCTGTCTGATCTAAATATCAGTTCCTGTTGAATTGTGAGTTAGAAACTGTATAAACTGAGTCTTACTGTGATTTAGCATCAAATTATTTTCCACAAGCCACGAACTTATTTCATGAACTACATTATTTGATAATGTTTCAATATTACACACAAGATCCTTCACTACCAAGCTGGTGTCATCAGCAAACAGAAATATTTTTGAATCACCTGTAATACTAGAAGGCATATTATTTCCATAAATAAGAAGCAGCAGTGGCCCCAGCACCGACCCTTGGGGAACGCCCCACTTAACAGTGCCCCATTCAGACTGAACATCACTACCACTCTCAATATTGCGGAGAATTACCTTCTGCTTTCTGTTCTAAAATTAAGAGGCGAACCAATTGTAAGCTACTCCCCTTACTCCATAATGGTCCAACTTCTGCAGTAATATTTTGTGGTCAACACAGTCAAAAGCCTTCGTTAAATCAAAGAAAACACCTAGCGTTCGCAACCTTTTATTTAATCCGTCCAAAACCTCACAGAGAAAAGAGAAATGGTTGAAATGGCTCTGAGCACTATAGGACTTAACATCTGAGGTCATCAGTCCCCTAGAACTTAGAACTGCTTAAACCTAACTAAGCTAAGGACATCACACACATCCATGCCCGAGGCAGGATTCGAACCTGTGACCGTAACAGTCGCGCGGTTCCGGACTCAAACGCCTAGAACCGCTCGGCCACCGCGGCCGGCAGAAAGGAGAATATAGCATTGTCAGTTATTAAACCATTTCTAAAATCAAACTGTACATTTGACAGCAAACTATGTGAATTTAAATGCTCCAGTAACCTTGTATATACAACCTTCTCGATAACTTTAGCAAACACCGATGGCATAGAAATAGGTCTATAATTGTCAACATTATCCCTGTCTCCCTTTTTATAAGGTGGCTTCACTACCGAGTACTTTAATCGGTCAGGAAACCGACCACTCCTAAAGGAAAAGTTACAGATATGGCTAAGTACTGGGCTAACATACGTAGATCAATACTTCAGTATTCTGCTAGACACCCCGTCATATCCATGAGAGTTCTTGGTCTTTAGTGAGTGATTTAATTATTAACTCAATCTCCCTCTTGTCAGTAACATGGAGGAGCATTTCAGGTAACAGTCTCGGAACACTTTTTTCTAAGATCGCTATATGATTCCCTGTTGGGACTAGGTTTCTATTTAGTTCACCTGCCATATTCAGAAAGTGATTATTAAATACTGTACATATATGCGACTTATCAGTAACACGGACATTCCCACTACGCACTGATTCTATGTCCTCGACCTGTCTCTGCAGACCAGCCACTTCCTTTACGACAGACTATATGGTTTTAATTTTATCCTGAGATTGATTACTAAGTCTCTTTTACAACCTCTAGAAGTGAGTAACATGAAATGTGAAACACCCTGTACGGCCTGTGTGGGTGGAGCGCGCGGCGTTACCTCGGCCGCCTCGTGGGCGGCTCCGGAGGGCCGCGCTGTGGGTTTCAGGGTTGGCCTGCGCCAGGCCGTGCTAAAGGTCGCACCGGAGCCCGCGGCGTCGTTGGCCAACCGCAGGCGTGGCTCGGCCTAAACAGTCCGCAGCCGCGGTTCCGCTGGACTGGTACCACAACACTGACGTCGCAAAAACGCAACGTGTTTCTTGCGTCTGATGCATATTTCTACATCTACACGACTGCTCCGCAATTTACAATTAAGTCCTTGGGGCGGCCGCAGTGGCCGAGCGGTTCTAGGCGCTACAGTCTGGAATCGCGCGACCGCTACGGTCGCAGGTTCGAATCCTGCCACGGGCATGCATGTGTGTGATGTCCTTAGGTTAGTTAGGTTTAAGTAGTTCTCAGTTCTAGGGGACTGATGACCTCTGAAGTTAAGTCCCATATTGCTCAGAGCCTTTAAGTCCCTGGCAGAGCATTCATCGAACCACCTTCAAGATAATTCCCTGTCGTTCCACTCTCGAACGGCGCAAATTACAAGAACTTAACCCTTTCTATGCGAGATCTGATTTCTCTTATCACGCTGATCGATTCTCCGTATGTAAGTCGGCGCCAACAGAATATTTTCGCAGTCGGTGGAGGAAATTGGTCACTGAAATTTCACGAGAAGATCCTGCTACACCGAAAAAGCCCCTTTATTCATTGCCACACGAATGCAGATATCATGTCCGTAGCACTCCACTATTTCGCGATAATACATTACAAGCGGCCCTTCTTTGAACTTTTTCAGTGTCTTCCGTCAGTTCCATCTCGTGTGGATCCCGCTTCGCATGGCAGCACTCCAGAAGAGGTCGGACAAGCGTGGTGAAAGCCCTCGATTTAGCAGATCTGTTGCACTTCCTAAGTGCTCTACCAATAAATCAGACTCTTTGGTTTGCTCTACCCACAACATTATCTATGTGATCGTTCCAGTTTAAGTTCTTTGTAATTTTAATCTCCAAGTGTTTAGTTTAATTTACAGCCTTCAGATTTGCGCGATTTGTCGCGGAACCGAAAGTTAGTGGATTTCTTTTAGTACCCATGCGGATGACTTCACATATTTTTTTTACTTAGAATCAATTGCCACGTTTGCCACCGTGCATGATGACTTCACAAGATAGTAAATGACAGCGTCATCGGCAAACAGTCTAAGAGGACTGGTCATATTGTCTCCTAAATCGTTTACATAGATCGGGAACAGCAGAGTCCCTATAATACTGGGTGAGCAAAAAGCCAGTATAAATTTGAAAACTTAATAAACCACGGAATAATGTAGATAGAGAGGCAAAAATTGACACATATGCTTGGAATGACATGGGGTTTTATTGCAACCAAAATGCAGGATGTCGCTCCACCCGATATTGCTAGACGCGCGAAAGATCTCTAGCGCGCGTCCTTTGGTGATGATCGTGTGCTCAGCCGCCACTTTCGTCATGCTTGCCCTCCCAGGTCCCCAGACCTCAGTCCGTGCGATTATTGGCTTTGGGGTTACCTGAAGTCGCAAGTGTATCGTGATCGACCGCCATCTCTAGGGATGCTGAAAGACAACATCCAACGCCAATGCCTCATCATAACTCCGGGCATGCTTTACAGTGCTGTTCACAACATTATTCCTCGACTACAGCTATTGTTGAGGAATGATGTTGGACATATTGAGCATTTCCTGTAAAGAACATCATCTTTGCTTTGTCTTACTTTGCTATGCTAATTATTGCTATTCTGATCAGATGAAGCGCCATCTGTCGGACATTTTTTGAACTTTTGTATTTTTTTGGTTCTAATAAAACCCCATGTCATTCCAAGCATGTGTGTCAATTTGTACCTCACTATTTATTCAGTTTTCAAATCTATACTGACTTTTTGATCACCCAGTACTTTTCATTAATCACTATGAACTGTGACCCTTCCGACAGCAGATAACGAATCCAGTTGCAAAACTGAGACAGGTGCAATATCATTAGGATACGTTTGCAAGAACGGTGTCAAAGGCTACTGGGGACCTAAAAATATGAACTCAGTTTGACATCTCCTTTCCATAGCACTCATTACTTCATGAGAACCGAGAGCTACTTGTGTTTCAAAAGCATGATGTTTCCTGAATCCGTACTGACTACTCGTTAATAAATCATTTTCTTAGAGGTAATACACAATGTTCTGAAATCCTACTGCAAACCGACGTTGGTGATATGGGTCCGTAATTCAGCGGATTAGTTCTTTTTCCTTTCTTGTGTACTGGTGTCACCTGTGCAACTTACCAGTCTTCAGGTACGGATCTTTCTACGAGCGAGCAGTTTTATATGACTGCTAAGCATAGAGGAATGCGGGTAAGCTACTACAAACAGCGTAGTGAACGCATTATTGTGGCCAAGATAGACACGAAGCCCACGCCTACCACAGTAGTACAAGTTTATATGCCAACTAGCTCCACAGATGACGAAGAAATTGAAGAAATGTATGCTGAAATAAAAGAAATTATTCAGATAGTGAAGGGAGACGAAAATTTAATAGTCATGGGTGACTGGAATTCGTTAGTAGGAAAAGGGAGAGAAGGAAACGTAGTAGGTGAACATGAATTGTGGGTAAGAAACGAAAGAGGAAGCCGCCTGGTAGAATTTTGCACAGAGCACAACTTAATCATAGCTAACACTTGGTTCAAGAATCATAAAAGAAGAGTGTATACATGGAAGAATCCTGGAGATACTGACAGGTTTCAGATAGATTATATAATGGTAAGACAGAAATTTAGGAACCAGGTTTTAAATTGTGAGTCATTTCCAGGGACAGATGTGGACTCTGACCACAATCTATTGGTTATGAACTGTAGACTAAAGCTGAAGAACCTGCAAAAAGGAGATGAGACCTGGATCAACTGAAAGAACCAGAGGTTGTAGAGAGTTTCAGGGAGAGCATAAGGGAACAATTGACAAGAATGGGGGAAAGAAATACAGTAGAAGAAGAA
This sequence comes from Schistocerca serialis cubense, assembly GCF_023864345.2. Taxonomy (NCBI): domain Eukaryota; kingdom Metazoa; phylum Arthropoda; class Insecta; order Orthoptera; family Acrididae; genus Schistocerca; species Schistocerca serialis. The sequence continues at coordinate 1,125,591,820 of NC_064639.1, read as the reverse complement.
TGGGTAGCTTTGAGGGATGCAGTAGTGAAGGCAGCAGAGGGTCAAGTAGGTAAAAAGACGAGGGCTAGTAGAAATCCTTGGGTAACAGAAGAAATACTGAATTTAATTGATGAAAGGAGAAAATATAAAAATGCAGTAAATGAAGCAGGCAAAAAGGAATACAAACGTCTCACAAATGAGATCGACAGGAAGTGCAAAATGGCTAAGCAGGGATAGCTAGAGGACAAATGTATGGATGTAGATATGATATTGCGTGAAGAGTTTGACAGAGCACTGAAAGAGCTGAGTCGAAATAAAGCTCCGGGAGTAGACAACATTCCATTAGAACTACTGACAACCTTGGGAGAGCCAGTCCTGACAAAACTCTACCATCTGGTGAGCAAGATGTATGAGACAGGCGAAATACCCTCACACTTCAAGAAGAATGTAATAATTCCAATTCCAAAGAAAGCAGGTGTTGACAGATGTGAAAATTACCGAACTATCAGTTTAATAAGTTATAGCTGCAAAATACTAACCCCAATTCTTTACAGACGAATGGAAAAACTGGTAGAAGCCGACCTCGGGGAAGATCAGTTTAGATTCCGTAGAAATATCGGAACACGAGAGGCAATACTGACCCTACGAGCCGGCCGAAGTGGCCGTGCGGTTAAAGGCGCTGCAGTCTGGAACCGCAAGACCGCTACGGCCGCAGGTTCGAATCCTGCCTCGGGCATGGATGTTTGTGATGTCCTTAGGTTAGTTCGGTTTAACTAGTTCTAAGTTCTAGGGGACTAATGACCTCAGCAGTTGAGTCCCATAGTGCTCAGAGCCATTTGAACCATTTTTTTGACCCTACGACTTATCTTAGAAGCTAGATTAAGGAAAGGCAAACCTACGTTTCTAGCATTTGTAGACTTAGAGAAAGCTTTTGACAAAGAATACTCTCTTACAAATTATGAAGGTGGCAGGGGTAAAATACAGGGAGCGAAAAGCTATTTACAATTTGCACAGAAACCAGATGGCAGTTCTAAGAGTCAAGGGACATGAAAGGGAAGCAGTGGTTGGGAGGGGAGTGAGACAGGGTTGTAGCCTCTCCCCGATGTTATTCAATCTGTATATTGAGCAAGCAGTAAAGGAAACAAAAGAAAAATTCGGAGTAGGTATTAAAATCCATGGAGAAGAAATAAAAACTTTGAGGTTCGCCGATGACATTGTAATTCTGTCAGAGACAGCAAAGGACTTGGAAGAGCAGTTTAACGGAATGGATAGTGTCTTGAAAGGAGAATATAAGATGAACATCAACAAAAGCAAAACGAGGATAATGGAATGTAGTCGACGTAAGTCGGTGATGCAGAGGGAATTAGATTAGGAAATGAGACACTTAAAGTAGTAAAGGAGTTTTGCTATTTGGGGAGTAGAGAGGATATAAAATGTAGACTGGCAATGGCAAGGAAAGCATTTCTGAAGAAGAGAAATTTGTTAACATCGAGTATAGATTTGAGTGTCAGGAAGTCGTTTCTGAAAGTATTTGTATGGAGCGTAGCTATGTATGGAAGTGAAACATGGACGATAAATATTTTGGACAAGAAGAGAATAGAAACTTTCGAAATGTGGTGCTACAGAAGAATGCTGAAGATTAGATGGGTAGATCACATAACTAATGAGGAATTATTGAATAGGATTGGGGAGAAGAGAAGTTTGTGGCACAACGTGACTAGAAGAAGGGATCGGTTGGTAGGACATGTTCTGAGGCATCAAGGGATCACCAGTTCAGTATTGGAGGGCAGCGTGGAGGGTAAAAATCGTAGAGGGAGACCAAGAGATGAATACACTAAGCAGATTCAGAAGGATGTAGGTTGCAATAGGTACTGGGAGATGAAGAAGCTTTCACAGGATAGAGTAGCTTGGAGAGCTGCATGAAACCAGTCTCTGGACTGAAGACCACAACAACAAGCATAGAGCTGTTGTATCCACATACTCTGAAAGTAACATGACCGGTACGGAATATGCATCGGAGACCTTGCCTTTGTTAAGTCATTTACGCTGCTTCGCTACACTGAGGATATCTACTTCTAAGTTATTGATGTCGGCAGCTGTTCTAGATTCAAATTCTGGAATATTTACTTCGTCTTCTTTGGTGAAAGAGCGTCGGAAAACCGTGTTTAGTAACTCTGCTGTAGTGGAACTGTCATACTATCATCACTGACGTAATCATTGTTACCGTGTGGTGGAGGTAAAGCTTGCGTCTTGCCAGAGGTTTACTTCACATATCGCCAGAATCATTTGGATTTTCTGCCAGATTTCGAGAGATTCGTAAAATGATTTTTGAACAACGTTTGTCGGTATGGAAAGCCGCAAGTTTCACATATTCTTCACAGAGTAAACTGTGGTGGTAGGAACGCTTCTGCGCGTTGTTCTGTTACGTCAGAGTGCCTGCACTCGGTACTCCAGTATCAGCGACGTTAGAGAGGAGATATATGTATCTCGTGCAAAACGAGAAGTTGGTCAATGTTAGGCCAAATCTTATTTTACGAGACGCAGTGGAAGCGGAGTATGTGGGCAAATGAATTAAGCTCCAGATAACACGAAGATTCTGCCCTAAAATCGTCTGCGGCTAACCAGAGTGCTCCCGTAAAGGCTGGAGCTACTGGAGTATTGTCGTAGACATCGACACAGTCCTCTAAGCAATCTCGACAATCTGTAAGACTTTTCACATCAGGTGGGCGTAGAACTCTTGTAAGCCATACCCAGTGAATATGATTGAGAACTGAATAACAACTCTGGTCACGTATGGTTCTAACTCCTCGACCTTGTCGTTAACCTCAGTCATTATCACCTAGGCTAGGACCGTGCACCTTTCCTATTGTAACATGTGTCGTTAATGAACATCCGTCAAAGAAAGACTGTCTTCCTAAGTATATACCAGTTTTGCTTTGTAGTAGAACGGCTCTATTAGTTTGTTTGTTCGACATAACAACCATGTAGAGTAAAAATCATTATAATTTGAATGGAAGTGTCACTGAACTAATAGTACAGTGATTTAAATGCAATGATGCTGTCAAACTGAATCGCATTTTTTAAAAACTTATATGATTGATTTTGTGAGAGAACTTTCCTGTTGCTTGCTTAGTGTTTCATACTTGAGCGTTGTAACTACAGAGAATTTTGTTTATATTTATTTAGTGTTAAGAGCTGTAATTATTTAAAACATTGAAATTCTATGAATTTTATTTGTCATGTTGATGAGCTTTGCTTGTGCAGGTAAGCGTTGTTGGGAGATCACGTACTTTTGACTCTAATAGACAGAGCTCACAATTTAGCCACTTCCGCAACGATTATTAGTAGCTTTTTTAAAAAATTATTATGTTTAATTCCTTCAGTAATTTAAAACCGAACTAAATATTTCTCTTTGTTGTTTATTTAAGTGATTCTGTTGTTTACGCGTGCGAACTGTTTTGTCAGCACACGTTCGTTCATACAATTTATGTAATAATATTTTCCTGATTATAGCTGGTTAATGAACTGAATTTGTCCAGTTGAACTGGGGACGAATTTAGAAATAACTTAAATAACTCAAAATTTCGTAGTATTTTTTGTTGTGTTTGTTGTGCGTGATTTGCATTATTTCGTACCGATTACCCAAAGTTTACGTAAGAAGAAGGTGTGGTAAACTATTTCTCAAAGTAAGTTTCTCCGCTAATCAGTTATTTCGGAAACTGATGCCTTAATTTTCTGATCCAATTAGGCTGACGCGATCACGGTTATTTGCATAGCCGATTAGAAAGTGGGAGGGTTACAACTTTCAGGAAATTTCTCGCTTAACCTGCCTGAGTAAAGGGCAAGCTTTCATCTACACCTAGTTTTATACTTCACTACCACACGGAATACAGCGAAAGTCAAGGATTGCCGCAAAGATGTAATCAGATATATTTTCCAGACGATACAGAAAATAAGTCGCAAGCAGTTTCACTGTCAGAGGTAAGAGCCTGGCCAAAGCCGAAGCCACGAGTAATAACGTGAGATTCTTACAGTAACTACTGCAAATAGTAAGTACAGCAGCTCTAAAGAAGACAGCGAAGCCTTTACGAGCAGACTGGTACGGTGCGTGCCAAACGACTTCTCACAAGTAATTAAACTGACTGTCCGCCCGTGACAGGTTGTATTTCATCGATATGTTTGCCGCGACGCGCGTGAGTAGCCCGGGCAACAATTCGTTGAGGCTGCGCATTACCGCAACTTATGCCAGTCGTGCCGACAGGTATACAAAAGATACTCCACAATCCTCCGCATGCATTGTGGCAGGTACGTAGGTGGTACCTCGAGACAGTTGTATTTTCTCTCTACGTCTGGATGTACATTTATACCAGTTGTAGAACTTTTTGCTCAAGACCTGATACTGAAGTGTAGGGCAGCATCTTAGTCCACATATGAGTCGATCTTATTATTAATTGGTAGCCTACATAATTTAGTATGTCATAAGTATCCGTCAGACTAGCTATAGCAAGGGCGAGAGGAGTTGACGCCAGTCGCTGAATTATGATCACTATAAGTTGGCACTATTCCGAACACTTGATATCGACTGTTCTCTCAAATGGTTCAAATGACTCTGAGCACTATGGGACTCAACATCTGAGGTCATCAGTACCCGAGAAGTTAGAACTACTTAAACCTAACTAACCTAAGGACATCACACACATCCAAGCCCGAGGCAGGATCCGAACCTGCGACCGTAGCGGTCACGCGGTTCCAGACTGAAGCACGTAGAACCGCTCGAACACTCCGGCCGTTGACTGTTCTCTGTTTCAGACTGCTGCCACTCTCAGCGATCTAACAGTTGTGACACTGTAGTTGTGTAGTGAAGTGTTACTTGTTGTACTTTGTGGGCGGTTGACTATGATTACTTACAGTATTGTTACTTGTATTTAAATACACTATTGAATATGAAACACCATCACAGAAGTTCGACAAATGATTATTTCTGCTGTCTGCCATGTATTTCAACAGCCTTACGAGTAATTAGTATAATGTTCCATGCTATGAATAAGTAGCGCACTTTAAGTAGTCCATCTCTGTGATGTGCATTCACGAAGCCATGTGACTTCCGTCTGAAGTACCATACCAGCTCATCGGTACGGGTCACGCACGCCATTGAGTTTCCAGTACTGGAAGACAGTTTGTGGTGTCACCGCCACACACCACACTTGCCAGGTGGTAGCTTAAATCGGCCGCGGTCCGTTTAGTACATGTCGGACCCGCGTGTCGCCACTGTGTGATCGCAGACCGAGCGCCACCACAAGGCAGGTCTCGAGATACGATATAGCACTCGCCCAGTTGTACGGACGACATTGCTAGCGACAATACGGAAGAAGCCTTCCTCTCATTTGCCGAGAGACAGTTAGAATAGCCTTCTGCTAAGTCCCTGGCTACGACCTAGCAAGGCGCCATTAGCCTTACCTACTTTGAGAGTTATCGTATAAATGTCTCAAGAAGAACTTTGTAAACCAACAAAGATTAAAAGTTAAGTATATTCCAAAGCTACGTATTTTCTTTATAGCAGTCATAACGTATCCTGTTCCAGAATTGACGCCAGTCGGCGTGTGTGTACGCGTGCCTTTCTTTCGGCTCCCTTCCCAGTGTGGCGTAGCAAGCTTGTTACGCCACAACACAGTTAATAAAACATTCTCTACCACACATTCTCTAATGCTGTGCTTCCTGCACCGCTTACCGCTCTACCCCTGAGGTAAACGGCCAACTGGAATAGTCCAAGGCGGGATACAACAAAATCAAATAAAATTAAGCACATCTTGAAATATCAGTGTCTCTGTAAGTATTTTTGTTCGTTACTGAGCAGTAAGACTGCAGTCTTAAGAAGCTCTTAACGTTAGTTGAGGTTTTTGGATTCGGATGCTAGTTGCTAGATGCATATTACACTCACGTTCAGAAAAAAACAACACCTTCAACGACTAGAGATAGTACATTCATATTCAGAGGACATCTACATAATATGTTCTGCAGAAATGATTGGCATTTCCCTCCCGCCGGAGGTTCGAATCCTCCCTCGAGCATGGGTGTGTGTGTTGTTCTTACACTACTGGCCATTAAAATTGCTACAACAGGAAGAAATGCAGATGATAGACGGGTATTCATTGGACAAATATATTATACTAGAACTGACATGTGATTACATTTTTACGCAATTTGGGTGCATAGATCCTGAGAAATCAGTAACAAGAACAACCACTTCTGGCCGTAATAACGGCCTTGATACGCCTGAGCATTGAGTCAAACAGAGCTTGGACAGCTGCCCATGCAGCTTCAACACGATACCACAGTTCATCAAGAGTAGTGACTGGCGTAATGTGACGAGCTAGTTGCTCGGCCACCATTGACCAGACGTTTTCAATTGGTGAGAGATCTGGAGAATGTGCTGGCCAGGGCATCAGTCGAACATTTTCTGTATCCAGAAAGGCCCATACAGGATCTGCAACATGCGGTCGTGCATTATCCTGCTGAAATGTAGGGTTTCGCAGGGATCGAATGAAGGGTAGAGCCACGGGTCGTAACACATCTGAAATGCAACGTCCATTGTTCAAAGTGCCATCAATGCGAACAAGAGATGATCGAGACGTGTAACCAATGGCACCCCATACCATCACGCCGGGTGATACGCCAGTATGGCGATGACGAATACACGCTTCCAGTGTGCGTTCACTGCGATGTCGCCAAACACGGATGCGACCATCGTGATGCTGTAAACAGAACCTGGATTCATCCGAAAAATATGACGTTTTGCCATTCGTGCACCATTTGCATAGCCGGCCGGAGTGGCCGTGCGGTTCTAGGCGCTACAGTGTGGAGCCGAGCGACCGCTACGGTCGCAGGTTCGAATCCTGTCTCGGGCATGGATGTATGTGATGTCCTTAGGTTAGTTCTAGGCAACTGATGACCTCAGAAGTTAAGTCGCATACTGCTTAGAGCCATTTTTGAACAATTTGCATATCACAGCATCTTCTTCCTGTCGGGTAAATTTCGCGTCTGTAGCACGTCATCTTCGTGATGTAGCGGCTCCTGAAGCCTGTTTAGCAGCTATTTTGACTGTAAATGGCGAATTTCTTTTTTGAAACGCGTCACTAGCGGACATGAAAGCGAAATGCTATTCCGACAACAGATAATGATCCTTGGTTAGGTAAGCAGTGATTGGTCTGTGACGTCCTTTTGAAAGCTACTACTGCTACTACTACTACTACGTGATCAGGCCCAGAGGACCGCACGCATCTACAAGTTTCCTCCTCCACTGTATTCTGTCCATTGCTGCTATCCGCCATTCGTCCACATCTATTGACACTTGGTTTAAATCTTCATGGAGTCCATCCCTCCAACGCTTCTTGGGTCTCCCTGGCGGTCTCTTTCCTGTAGGTGTGCAATCCAGGAGCTTCCGAGGCCATCTGTGATCCTCCATCCGGGTCACATGGCCGGCCCCCTGCATTCGTTTGACTTTGACGGTTCCTGCTATGTTGGGATGCTGGTATAGTTCCTCAAGCTCTTGGTTGTATCTGATCCTCCATTCCCCTGTATCTGCATCCAGAACCGGACCGAAGATCTACCGAAGCACAAGGAGCTTATGGAAGTCCTATTTCCGGCTACTTCATGTCTCACAGCCATACAGAACAACAGGCTGGATCAGGGTTTTGTACAATCGAATCGTGAACTGTCTGGAGAGATATTTGGACCGAAGCAGTTGTGGTAGGCTGTGGTAAGATCGGTTTCCTGCTTGTATTCTGGCATTGATCGCTGCTTCACATGACAAGTTCTCAGTGAAAAGTGCCCCTAGGTATTTGAATTCTGGCACTCTCTCGTAGGAATGGTACCCAACCTGCAGTGATTGTAGATGACCAGCAGTCTGACAATGACCACGCGTCATAACGAGGTACTCTGTCTTGGCTTCGTTTATGTTTAGCCCAAATTTGCTGGCAGCCTCCTTTAGTGCTTTAGTTATTTGCTGCAACTCCTCTTCCGACCTAGAGAGTAAACAGATGTCGTCTGCATAGGCTAAGTTTGCCAGTCTCATTCCTTCGATTTCAATCCCTTCGTTCTTTTGGAAGGTCTCGCGTACGATCTTCTCGAGGGCAAAGTTGAACAGGATAGGGGACAACCCATCTCCTTGCCTGAGTCCAGTCACAATTACAAACTCCTCAGTGACGCGATTTCCCATCTTCACCTTAGCACGTGTTTCGTTCAGACGGATCATTATCAGATTGATGAGTTTCTCTGCTATGCCAGACTCCCTTAAACAGTTAAGCAGGCTCTTGCGATGTATGCAATCATAGGCCTTCTTAAAATCAACGAATAAAATTTGCAAATCTTTACCATATTCATCCAGTTTCTCAGCGAGCTGCCAGAGACTGAAGATGTGATCTACTGTTGAACGTCCTCGCCGGAAACCTCCCTGGTACTCCCCAATCACCGATTCTGCCACTGGCTGAATTCTATGTATGAGGCAATTGGACAGCATCTTATAGCAGACGTTAAGCAGGGCGATTACTCGATAGGTGTCACATTTCAGTTTGTCGTCCTTCTTATGTATTGGACAAATCAGAGCTGTTTTTCATTTTCCTGGTAGTTCTTCTTTGGTTGTAACGCCGGAAATGCATATCCTCCTATTTCCATTTATTGTACTATAATTTTTTTTCTTTTATTTGTTACCTGAAGATATGACATTTCTGTGTCTTTAGATATTGTAATTGTTTTACTGTTTGTATATATATATATATATATATATATATATATATATATATATATACAGTATATATATATATATATGCCGATGTATAATTGGTTTGTTTTGTAAATATTATTTGTATTTTTACGCTGGGTCTGGCCTAACATCGATAGGTCGTGTGAAGAACCAGAGTGTTTAGGATCTTTGGTAGTGTTAACTCTGCCGCATGGAGCGCGGGCAGAAAGAGTCTGGCGGGAGTAGTGCAGTGGAGCAGGTGTGTTGTGTGACGCTCCCGCGAGTTGCCGCACTTTCGGGGTTTGGCAGCATCTAGTTGCGCTCGACTTGCTATGATGGTTTCTGACACGGTGTCGCGGACGGGAAGCGTTAGCTGGCGCACATCAAGAGCCCGTTTCGCCTGGTGACCGTGTCGAGAAGAAGACGCGCCAACAGCCAGCTTCTGCAGCAGCGACGGCCGACAATGAGTGACTGTCGCCACCTCCCCGATCGACGACTGCAAACCTTCAATCAACCAACAAGGCAGACTGGAAGCACGTAAAATTTTAGAACTGTATGGCAGACCTCAGCTTTTCAAACTAATCTATTAGCAAAATACAGCAACTTAGCATGAACCTTTGTTGCTCATTGTCCCAATTGCATTACCAAGCAGGGTCCCTTCCTTTTCCGACATGAACGCGAGTGACGTTGAAATTCAAACGCCAGCATTAAAAAAATATTCGACTTCACTGCTTTAATTTCAAAGTTCAGTTAAGGTATTCATAGCTGGCTACAATATTTAGATTACACAAGCACAAATTAAGAGTGCAAGTTTTGTTACCATATTTTAGCTTACCTGTGACTGCAGCTCAGCTTGGTTCGTACTAAATTTTACTATTGTTAATTGTTCAGAATCATTTAATTCAAGTTCAAAGTTAAATCTCTTATTTCTAAATTGCGTGGATTCAAGTAGCTTTTGAAATGATTGTTGAGGTGGCCCAAGACTAACCTTATTTAATTTAATTTCGTAGTGCTTCAGAAACAAAGTTCACTATTAATTTCAGTCACTAAATTAACTTTTAATTTTCCGGTTTTATTAATTCTTTTGCTAAATTAAGTCAGAGTGTAGCGAATGTTATTACTTCTGACAAACATTCAGTTTTCACACAACACGTGTCAACCTTCAGTTGCCAAGCTTTTAGTGCTAATTATATGTGCAATAACCGTTGTTTCTCAGTTATTATAGTAGTTGTCCATAGGACTGGCGACCGTAATTTTCCCCAAATCTCAAATATCTAATTAACGCCAGTTAATTGTTAACGTAACGACCGCACATTTACTTTCTTTATTAACTTTACCCCTTTTCAAAATTAAATTCCACCAGTTTCATTTGCATTTTTCCTTTCATGTAGATGTAACACTTTCCTCCCTCTTTACCGACAGATTAACTTCGGTGACGATTGCTTTTCCCAAATTTCCATTAGGTACACGCGGTTTAATTTTTACTGTCAGTAAGGTCGATAAGTGAGAGGGAGGTTACTCGGTCCATATTGCCTTTTGAAATCATCTCCTAAAGTCGTCAGTGTGCGTTGAGGAGAGGGAGTCGCGGTCAGCAGATGAAGGCGTGAGTTTCGAGTCTGAGCTAACAGCCACGTAGAGCCTAATTAGCGCTGTGCACACACAGTGGCGCTGGCGGGCCTGCTCCGTCATTTGTTCCGCCGGCGCCTGCGCGGCGCGTGCCAGCGCAGCTGGGCGGGGCAGTCCACGCGTGACGTCACAGCCCAGCGCCTGCGGCCGGTCCGAGCGGGAAAGTGACGCGGCCGGGCTCTACCTGTAGCCCACGCCGGCCGCCGCTGGCCCGGTTTCCCCTGCAGTGCCGGCTTCTTCGCTTACGCAGTCTGGCCAGCTGTTCAAGTGCTACTTTCTTCCTACCCTCAGTGCTACTTTCTTTCTTTGTATAGCCCGATCATGGTGCATCGTTCAGCGTTTGACAGTTTTTGGAGTTACTGCAGGTTCTTTTACATTGCCGTAAGCAATCTGACTTCAGTGAGGTGGCGCGTAATTTTAATGAGTAATGTAGGATAACTGATTCGCTGCAGCTATGTTTTACACGTTTCCATTCACTGTGACCACCATCTATGTTCGACGTCAGCCCACAGACGGTAGGTGGCAGCACTAGCAGGGTATATAAAACATCTCGGCGGATGCGGAAAACACAAATATTATAGCACTTCCTTCAGCTACGCTTTAAAGGATAGCCGGTTTCACGATTAGTTCCACGAGCATTTGGTTGCCCTACCATCACATTCCGTCAGTTTTCATCACCCCGTAACACAAATATGATCCCTAGCTGAACATCCTGCACAGTTTGTAACTCCCAAGAAGTTCACTTTCGATCTTGATGGTGCGAATCCTTGTGATCACTGCGGCGCGCCATTTTTCACTGATGTTAATGGTGCAAGTTGATGGTTTGTTTTGAACATTTCTTCAATGTCGACGATAGCCATTTTGTGAAATGTGTACATATATCTCACAGAAGAGTGATCTCTTCACCTCTCGGACTCTCATTTCCTGTCGCTCTCCTGACGTACTTTGTAATTACCTGCTAATGTTTTTCCTGTCATAATCGTTAACACAACACTTTCAAATGAACCTCACTAAAGGTTGAACCTGTACCTCGCTCTCAAGGTGATCCTTGTACGTTTGTAAACTATTCGCTGCCGCCGTGGCTAAAGTACAACGAGGATGGCTAAACTGTGGTACCAATGCAGCAGGATTTTACAACGTATATTGTGTTCGAGTATTATGAATTAGCTACAAGAAAACGCTCTATTGACACACAGTAAAATGGTTCTAATGGCTCTCAGCACTATGGGACTTAACTTCTGAGGTCATCGGTCCCCTAGAACTTAGAAGTACTTAAAGCTAACTAACCTAAGGACATCTCACATATCCATGCCCGAGGCAGGATTCGAACCTGTGACCGTAACGGTCGCGCGGTTCCACACTGTACCGCCTAGAAGCACTCGGCCACCCAGGTCGGCTGGCACACAGTCAACATTGGTTTAGAAAACATCGTTCCGGTAAAACACAACTAGCTCTGTATTCACATGAAGTGTTGAGTGCTGTTGACAAGGGATTTCAGATCGATTCTGTATTTCTGGATTTCAAATGTGTGTGAAATCTTTTGGGACCTAACTGCTAAGGTCATCAGTCCCTAAGCTTACACACTACTTAACCTAACTTATCCTAAGGACAAACACACACACCCATAGGAGGATTCCAAACTCCGCCGGGACCAGCCACACAGTTCATGACTGCAGCGCTCCAGACCGCTCGGCTAATCCATCGCGGCTATTTCTGGATTTCCGGAAGGCTTTTGACACTATACCACACAAGCGGCTCGTAGTGAAATTGCGTGCTTATGGAATATCGTCTCAGTTATGTGACTGGATTTGTGATTTACTGTCAGAGAGGTCACAGTTCGTAGTAGTCGACGGAAAGTCATCCAGTAAAACAGAAGTGATTTCTGGCGTTCCCAAAGGTAGTGTTATAGGCCATTTGCTGTTCCTTATCTATATTAACGATTTGGGAAACAATCTGAGTAACCGTCTTAGGTTATTTGCAGATGACGCTGTCATTTATCGATTAATAAAGTCATCAGAAGATCAAAACAAACCGCAAAACGATTAAGCAAAGATATCTGAATGGTGCGAAAAGTGGCAGTTGACCCTAAAGAACTTAAAATGTGAGGTCATCCACATGAGTGCTAAAAGGAACTCGTTAAACTTCGGTTAGACGATAAATCAGTATAATCTAAAAGCCGTAAAATCAACTAAATACCTAGGTTTTACAATTACGAACAACTTAAATTGGAAGGAATACATAGAAAATGTTGTGGGGGAGGCTAAGCAAAGACTGCGTTTTATTGGCAGGACACTTAGAAAATGTAACAAACCTACTAAGGATACTGCCTACGCTACGCTGGTCCGTCCTCTTTTAGAATACTGCTGCGCGGTGTGGGATCCTTACCAGATAGGACTGACGGAGTACATCGAAAATGTTCAAAGAAAGGCAGCAGGTTTTGTATTAGCGCGAAATATTTGAGAGAGTGTCACAGAAATGATACAGGGTTTGGGCTGGACATCATTAAAAGAAAGGCGTTTTTCGTTGCGAGGGAATCTTCTCACGAAACTCCAATCACCAACTTTCACCTCCGTATGCGAAAATGTTTTTTTGACACCGACCTACATAGGGAGGAACGATCACCAAGATAAAATAAGGGAAATCAGAGCTCGTACGGAAAGATGCAGGTTTTCATACTTTCCGCGCGCTGTACCAGATTGGAATGATAGAGAATTGTGAAGGTGGTCCGATGAACCCTCTGCCAGGCACTTAAATGTGATTTGCAGAGTATCGATGTAGGTGTAGATGTAGATCAAAAACCGATGCCGAGCCAACTGCGGTACACCATGGGCCGTAGATGACAGGGGTGAAAGGTGGCTGCGGAGATGTGCGGGGGCGAACAGACGCGCAACTGATAAGCAAATGACCGCCCAGCTGAACGAAGGGCTATCAACAGTGTCTCCTAATCGACCGTTCAGCGAACCTTGCTTCCTTATGAACCTCCGCACCAGCTGCTTGCTTCATGCGCCCATGCTGACTTCTGTTCTTCGGCGACAAAAGCTGTAATTTGCACACCAGCCCTACTGAGCGGCGGCAGACGACCTTCTGAAATGAATCACGTTCTATGCTCCGTCGGGCAGATAACAGTTGGGTGTACGGCGTGGAACGTCTGAAAACAGACATCGTGCAACAATCGTCGGAGCATTAGAGCCTGGGAAATGTTTTCGTGGCATTCCCTGGGTGGTCTCGTCGTTCTGGAACACCCAACGGATTATTTCCGTCTCTAGACGCACTTTGTTTTTCTTTGGCACGATGGCATCTACCAGCTGGACAACGCAACTTGTCACGCAGCTAGCGGTGTACGTGCGTGGTTCGAAGAGCACCACGACAGGATTACCATACTCCCCGGGCTGTCAGACTCCCCGGATTTAAACCTAATCGAGAATCTGGTCATGCCACGGATCCTCAACACAGAAACATAGCGCAGCTGACACGTCATCGGAGTCGGCATGGCTCCACATCCCTGTTGATACCTTCAACACCATCACTGACTCTCTTCCTGCACGTCTCGGAGAGGTCCACGCTACTAAAGGTGATTATTCAGGCTTTTGACAGGTGGTGACAGTATTGTGATTGGACAGTATACAATCAGAATGAGATTTTCACTCTGCAGCGGAGTGTGCGCTGTTATGAAACTTCCTGGCAGATTAAAACTGTGTGCCGGACAGAGACTCGAACTCGGGACCTTTGCCTTTCGCGGGCAAGTGCTCTACCAACTGAGCTACCCAAGCACGACTCACGCTCTGTCCTTACAGCTTTACTTCTGCCAGTACCTCGTCTCCTACCTTCCAAACTTTACAGAAGCTCTCGTGCGAACCTTGCAGAAAGTTTGGAAGGTAGGAGACGAGATACTGGCAGAAGTAAAGCTGTGAGGACGGGGCGTGAGTCGTGCTATCAGTTGAGCCGGCACGGTAGTTCAGCGTGTTCGGTCAGAGGGATAGCTGCCTTCTGTAATAAGAAAAACTGAGTTAATGGATCAACGACGAACTTAAACGGCTATCTTACGACGTCCGCCCCAAGCAGATGCAAAAAAAAAAAAAAAAAAAAAAGGTTGATAGAGCACTTGCCCGCGAAAGGCAAAGGTCACGAGTTCGAGTCTCGGTCCGGCACACAGTTTTAATCTGCCAGGAAGTTTCAGTATACAATCGTTCACAGATACTTCCAGACCTTTTACATTTATTCAGTCAAAAATATCTAGAGGAATTAACATCTGTCTCTGATTTTGCGCTGACACTGATGTTCCGCATATTAAAAGATAGTTGTTCTATTACGGCTAAAGCAATTTATCGATTTACAATAACATTACTCCTAGAATGTGTATGAAACCATGATAAAGGGATTAAACAACAGAAACAACGTAGTGCTACTCGATTACAACAAGAAACCAGGCTAAGTTAATTAACTAGTCTGATGTTCAGGAAGAATGAAGTTTAGATACTGAGTCATTCTGTTTCTTCAGGATGTCGTTAATTAATTATGTTTCTTAAGAAAAGGTGGTGGTATCCACACACACACACACATACACAAACACACACACACACACACACACACACACACTATGTAACAAAACGATACCGACAAACCTCGATGTATATTATGAATATTACGTTAAAAAACAATATGTAAGTAGTAAACCATTACAGTCAACATCATCTAAACGACCCAGAAGAGTCTTGATATTACAGGTGTTGCCGCTTCGGCATGCATCCAGCAGCTAATGTGAGATTATACGCTGCCGGATCGAAAATGGGACTCCTCGCAAGAGGCCTAACAGTATCAAGTGTGTTAGATGTTGCCCATCGTCGGACTACCACTGTAGAGTGTACAAACCAAGAGTTGTTGTAGGAAGTGTCCTACCAGCACTTGATGGTCCCTACAACGTTGACGACATGTAGTTGCCGCTGAATAGTTTTTCCTGACATGAATTCCATCATCATCATCATCATTTGAGACTGATTATGCCTTTCAGCGTTCAGTCTGGAGCATAGTCCCCCTTATAAAATTCCTCCATGATCCCCTATTCAGTGCTAACATTGGTGCCTCTTCTGATGTTAAGCCTGTTACTTCAAAATCATTCTTAACCGAATCCAGGTACCTTCTCCTTGGTCTACCCCGACTCCTCCTACCCTCTACTGCTGAACCCATGAGTCTCTTGGGTAACCTTGCTTCTCCCATGCGTGTAACATGACCCCACCATCTACGCCTGTTCGCCCTGACTGCTACATCTATAGAGTTCATTCCCAGTTTTTCTTTGATTTCCTCATTGTGGACACCCTCCTGCCATTGTTCCCTAGTACCTGCAATCATCTTAGCTACTTTCATATCCGTAACCTCAACCTTGTTGATAAGGTAACCTGAATCCACTCAGCTTTCGCTCCCATACAGCAAAGTTGGTCGAAAGATTGAACGGTGCACAGATAACTTAGTCTTGGTTCTGGCTTCCTTCTTGCAGAAGAGAGTAGATCGTAGCTGAGCGCTCACTGCATTAGCTTTGCTACACCTCGCTTCCAGTTCTTTCACTATGTTGTCATCCTGTGAGAATATACATCCTGAAAGTACTTGAAACCGTCCACCTGTTCTAACTTTGTTCCTGCTATTTGGCACTCAATCCGTTTATATCTCTTCCCACTGCCATTACTTTCGTTTTGGAGATGCTAATCTTCATACCATAGTCCTTACATTTCTGATCTAGCTCTGAAATATTACTTTTCATACTTCCAATCGAATGTGCCATCACAACTAAGTCATCCGCATATGCGAGACTTCTTATTTTGTGTTCACATATCTTAATCTCACCCAGCCAGTCTATTGTTTTCAACATATGATCCATAAATAATATGAACAACAGTGGAGACAGGTTGCAGTCTTGTCTTACCTCTGAAACTACTCTGAACGATGAACTCAATTTACCGTCAACTGTAACTGCTGCCTGACTATCTATGTAAATACTTTTAATTGCTTGCAAAAGTTTACCTCCTATTCCATAATCTCGTAGAGCAGACAATAACTTCCTCCTAGGAACCCGGTCATATGCCTTTTCTAGATCTTTGAAGCATAGACACAATTCCCTGTTCCACTCGTAACACTTCTCCATTATTTGCCGTAAACTATAGATCTGGTCCTGACAACCTCTAAGAAATGAAATAGAAGAACCACACAGCTTTTGAAGTGCTGATGTAAGAAGTAGACCTCACTACGTTTCGGAAATTGTAGGAAACTACAGATTGTCCAGAAAAGACTGTTGATAAAGCTTGTCAGAATACTAATCGAGTGTGCTGGACCGAATTAACATATGAGCACGATTTTGTAGTGTTACGGTGTAAAGTCAAGGCCGGCACGGCAGTCGGAAACGAGAGAGCAATGTGGGCTGTGGAGAAGACGTCAGCCAAGAACACGCTGGCCACTCTCCAGGACGACAACCCAACGGCGGCGGCCTCTATGTGAAGAGGGCATAAGCGCCCCGCCGACTGCTCGCGGTCCAGTTCTACAGCAGCATCAAGATTAGGCACTCCAAGACCAACGACTTAGGCACTGTATATACTGAAGAACATTGTTTACTTTCTCTGTTGCCCTTTGCTTGCGACACATCTGTTTAACAAAAAGTTACTATTGTAATCATTTCCTCTCGTAATAAAATTCATTGATACGATTTGCTTGAATTGTTGTGTAGCGATCCGAGAAAGCAGGTTTCCTAGGCACCCGATATTTGACGAGTAGCCAGGAATGCCTGAAAAATGGTGGCAGCTATGAAGAAAATGTGTTTTCTTGTAAAAATAAATATTGGTTTCAAAAATGAGTTTTTTTTCCAAAACGGTATTTACTTTCCGGACGTGTCTCTTCCATCTAGTTGGACACACAGGAGCCTATACAAGAAAGGCAATGTGACTGGTCCTTGGTTTGCATCTCGTGAAAAATGTGCCGTACCTACCATACTGAAAAATTAGAACTACTACACTACTAGCCATTAAAATAGCTACACCAAGAAGAAATGCAGATGATAAAGGGGTATTCATTGGACAAATATATTGTACTAGAACTGACATGTAATTACATTTTCACGCAGTTTGGGTGCATAGATTCTGATAAATCAGTACCCAGTACAACCGCCTCTGGCCGTAATAACGGCCTTGATAAGCCTGGGCTTTGACTCAAACAGAGCTTGGATGGCGTGTAGAGGTACAGCTGCCCATGCAGCTGCAACACGATACCACAGTTCATCAAGAGTAGTGACTGGC
Source organism: Schistocerca serialis cubense (assembly GCF_023864345.2). NCBI lineage: Eukaryota > Metazoa > Arthropoda > Insecta > Orthoptera > Acrididae > Schistocerca > Schistocerca serialis. The sequence goes on along the minus strand of NC_064639.1, from coordinate 1,125,574,204 downwards.
GTATTGTGACGAGCCAGTTGCTCGGCCACCATTGACCAGACATTTTCAATTGGTGAGAGAGCTGGAGAATGTGCTGGCCAGGGCAGCAGTCGAATATTTTCTGTATGCAGAAAGGCCCGTACAGGACCTGCAACATGCGGTCGTACATTATCCTGCTGAAATGTAGGGTTTCGCAGGGATCCAATGAAGGGTAGAGCCACGGGTCGTAACACATCTCAAATGTAACGTCGACTGGTCAAAGTGCCGTCAGTGCGAAAGAGAGGTTACCGAGACGTGTAACCAATGGCACCCCATACCATCACGCCGGGTGATACGCCAGTATGGCGATGACGAATACACACTTCCAATGTGCGTTCACCGCGATGTCGCCAAACACGGATGCGACCATCATGATGCTGTAAACAGAACCTTGATTCATCCAAAAAATGACGTTTTGCCATTCGTGCACCCAGGTTCGTCGTTGAGTACACCATCGCAGGCGCTCCTGTCTGTGATGCAGGGTCAAGGGTAACCGCAGCCATGGTCTCCGAGCTGATAGTCCATGCTGCTGCAAACGTCGTCGAACTGTTTGTGCAGGTGGTTGTTGTCTTGCAAACGTCCCCATCTGTTGAATCAGGGATCGAGACGTGGCTGCGTTACAGCCATGCCGATAAGATGCCTGTCATCTCGACTGCTAGTGGTACGAGGCCATTGGGATCCAGCACGGCGTCCCGTATTACCCTCCTGAACCCACCGATTCCATATTCTGGTAACAGTCGTTGGATCTCGACCAACGCGAGCAGCAATGTCGCCATACGATAAACCGCAATCGCGATAGGCTACAATCCGACCTTTATCAAAGTCGGAAACGTGATGGTACGCATTTCTCCTCCTTACACGAGGCATCACAACAACGTTTCACCAGGCAACGCCAGCCAACTGCTGTTTGTGTATGAGAAATCGGTTGGAAAGTTTTCTCATGTCAGCACGTTGTAGGTGTCGCCACCAGCGCCAACCTTGTGTGAATGCTCTGAAAAGCTAATCATTTGCATATCACAGCATCTTCTTCCTGTCGGTTAATTTCGCGTCTGTAGCACGTCCTCTTCGTGGTGTAGCAATTTTAATGGCATGTAGTGTAATTAGCGTAAGGATGACGTCTAATGTCTCTCTCGTATTTATGTTCAAAATTCCAAGAAAATGACTACCACCCTTAGCCGGAAACATCACTGAACCATTTGTTACAGTCTTCAAGACATTTCTCGTATCTTGGAAGTGCACGTTTTAACACCCCTTTGGATAGCATGCCTTAGGTTCCCCGTGGTGTCCCCCAAATGACTTCGAGCGAATTCCGGGATGGTTCCAGAAGAGAAGAAGGAAAGAAGTACAGAAGACTAAATGGACTTTTCGCCTTGATGTCGAGATGCCATTGTGACGAAACTCGAGCTCATGTGGACTTGCAAAGGACGGGACTTCGACCCTGGGCACGTAGACGAGCCATTCACGTGAAGTCATTTGCAGGAACACTGGAATCGGAACGAATATGGGTATACGTCCAAATCTGAGTCCAGAAAATTAAGTTTTGTGTCAACTGTCTCGCCTATTTTTCTTTCTTTTTCTTCCCCAAAGGGATTGGATTAACTGTGGATCACTAGCTCTGCTCTAGTGTATCGAATAAGATGTTCTAAACCTGTTATGATTTTCTAATTATTGTTATAAAGAGACGCATGAATATATTCACTTGAAGCACTTTCAAGAGAAAAGGTGATTTTGCAAACAATTTAAGTCTCCTAAGATGTGATATTGTACAGCAAGAAACGTTCGAGGGAGGTAATGCATTACTGATACGTAATATTGGTAGGGGGAATGAATAGCTGTTATGTTATATATTAAATTGAAAGCGACTGACATGCGAAGAGGAATGCCTAAAAAACTTCGTCTTAACCAGCATCAGAGTATTTCGGTATTATTGGCTTGATGTGGAAACAGGTCATTTTAAACCGGGTGAACCGCGCTTCTACGGCGACATGGAGCGAACACTTAGAGACACCGTGAAATACTAGGAAGGTTTCAAATATTACATGTATTCAATTGAAATAACAAATGGATTCCTTTCTCCATCTGTTTGTACATAGAGCGTTTCTATGAGCTAATGTCTTCGTCCGAAGAATCAGTCATGTTTTAAATAGGGGGTTTTCTCAACCTGTAGAATGTAGGAGTGAAAACGTTGACTTGGGATGTGCTAGAACTCAAATACTTGACGTTGACGCCGAAATGTTTGCAACTAGCTATATACAGTTGGCTATGTGAACTTTTTTCCGAATCACTCAGGCTGAAAAGTATTATTCTGTACTTGTAGTGGATATCCGAATTGTTTCTGTAAATAGACAGTGAAAGGAAAGAAGGAAGGTCGATTTGAGTGTAGCGTTCCAAAAAAGTGTTCAAATGTGTGTGAAATCTTATGGTACTTAACTGCTAAGGTCATCAGTCCCTAAGCTTACACACTACTTAACCTAAATTATCCTGAGGACGAACACACATACCCATGCCCGAGGGAGGACTCGAACCTCCACAGGGACGTACCGCACAGTCCATGACTGCAGCGCCTCTGACCGCTGGGTTAATCCCGCGTGGCTGTAGTGTTCCATCGGTAAGGGATGTAGAAGAAATTATCCTGAAATTTGTCTGAAGAGGTTTGCGAAATCCAGGGAGAACCTAATTTTGGATAAGTGTCCCTAGATTTGAAGCTTGATCGCCCTAACATGAGTTTGTCGCCTTAATCAATGCGCTACTTCAGTTGATGCCTTCGGGAAAAAAGGAAGATTAGTGTCTAATGTCCCATCCACAACGAGACCGTTAGAGATGGAACACAGGCTCGAATTGTTTCAAGGAAGGGGAAGGGAATCTACTGACCTTTTCAAAGGAAGCATGGCGATAGTTGCTTGTAGTCATTTAGGGAAAAACCAAAATCTGGCAAGCTGGATGCTGATTTGAACCATTATCCTCCAGAATGGAAGTCCAGTGTGCTAAACACAGTGGAACCACCACGCTCGCTCCTTCAAAATCAGTTCAGTGGATGTGTGTAACCATTAGTTCCGCTGATCAAGAAGAGCGACCATAATGAGTAAGCAACTAAATATGAAGGACGGCTGGGAACCATTCTTTTATTCATTTCCGGTACTATACAGTTACAGGCATCAGCATTAGTCCCGTATGGGAACAGCAATGGAGAAAGTGGACAAGGATTGAGGAGTAAGACAGCAGTGGCATTGATAGCTGGAAAAAAAATTACCTGCGTTCGTTGGAATTACTTATTTAATTTAAACAGATTTAACGGAAGATACCAACAACGTGAGGAAACTGATATGGATATGTAGATGCAGAGAGAGAAAGATGGATGGGGGTGGTGGTGGTAAGATCCTATGGGACCAAATTGCAGAGGTCATCGGTCCTTAGGCTTACACACTACTTAATGTAACTTAAACTAACTTACGCTAAGAACAACACACACACCCATGCCCAAGGGGTGGGGACTCTAACCTCCGACGGCGGCAGCCGCGCGAACCGTCGCAAGGCGCCTCTGACCGGGCGACTACCTCACGCGGCAGAGAGACCTGGGACGGGAAGAGGGAAAGAAGAAGGGAAAAGTAATTCATAAGAGCGGTACTGTTATTTTTAATAGGTCAATTTCTTTGTTTGGCTCTGAGCACTGAGCACTATGGGACTCAACTGCTGAGGTCATTAGTCCCCTAGAACTTAGAACTAGTTAAACTTAACTAACCTAAGGACATCACAAACATCCATGCCCGAGGCAGGATTCGAACCTGCGACCGTAGCGGTCTTGCGGTTCCAGACTGCAGTGCCTTTAACCGCACGGCCACTTCGGCCGGCAATTTCTTTGTTTCATTACGCCTAATACGATGTAAATTTTCTCTCATTATAGCACTCTCCAAAGGAAAGTTCTGAGCATCAAGGAAGATGAGATATTGTGATTTAGTCGTAAAAGCATTGTTGCGCTTTGGTTAGATCGCTGCAAATGCTATATAAATATCGTTTGCCTAGTGCCTGAGATAATCGGGGCATACATCGCACTATGAGTGCACTAACAGTCTGCAGTAGAGAAAGGTGTTCTTGTTCGACAATCGCTTGCTTCCGCGTACTTAGAAAGGAAAGTGTGCGAAGTGGCGGTTGAATTATTCGGGCTGGACGACGTAACGCGTTCCCGATGCAAATTGCACACTGCCCTCGAAGTCCGCACCGCGCCGGTTGTAAAGAGAGAGGCGCAGTTTTAATCAACGTCCTGCAAAAGGGATGCGGCCGTTTCAAACACGCGTTCTGCATGTTTATGACGTCTACTCGTAAGTGCTGTTGTGAGAACAAACGACGACATGTACCAGCCTATGTAGTTAGCAGACGCTCGTTTCAGTTAACGTTACACAAAACTGGCCATTCCCTCAATATTTCTGGCGGCATATCACCCTGCTAGAGCACTTTAGCGTGCCAGCATTTATTTTGCCATGCACCGATCACCACGAGTTTAGGTTAGTGTACTCTTGTACAAAAGAAGCAATGGGGCTGGAGGGAATGGTAACCACAGGTTAGTTCTTCGATAAGGATAGAAGCTGATATAATGAATTAAAATTTGTGTCAATGCCTGGTCTCGAAACGAGGTCTGGTCTTTTATTTATTCAGGCATTTCACCACCGTATCACTGCAGCTGACATAGCTGCACGGACTATCACAGTCAGTGCTCTTCCTAACCGAAACTTAAATCCACACGTCAGCACATATTGTTTTTCTCCGTCTTAAATCATCAGTATCGCCTAGGCTCTCCGATTTTGGACTAGCCTGCGGCTTCGGACGTAATGGAGAAATCCGGCCTGTGCCTCAAGTGTAGGTGATCTATTGATCTGATGGAATTACATTTTCCTGGAGACATATTGAGTCTTAACGGTATCTTAGATAAGAATAGAAGCTCAAGTAATGAATTAAAATTTGTGTCAAGACCTCGACTTGGACCCGGGTCTCCCGCTTATTTAGACAGCTGTGTTAGTCACGGTGACACGGTAATGTAGTGAATAAAAACATCTGCCTACTAAGCAGGACTCTAGCGCTGAAGTCCACCCCTTGACGCGCATTTGAATTCACTGCTTCAGTTTCTATCCTTATCGAAGATAAATCTGAGGCGCAAATATGTCTCCAAGAAAATGTATTCCCATCATGTCAACAAACGAAAGTTTTTTTTTCAGACAGCAATGAAACTATTTTATATCGTTTAGTATTCATTTCGCAAATGTTTACGGATATCATGGATCAAATGGCTCTGAGCACTACGCGACTTAACTTCTGAGGTAATCAGTCGCCTAGAACTTAGAAGTAATTAAACCTAACTAAGCTAAGGGCATCACACACATCCATGGCCGACGCAGGATTTGAACCTGCGGTCGTAGCAGCAGCGCGGTTCCGGACTGAAGCGCGTAGAACCGCTCAGCCACAGCGGCCGGCCATTTGTTATCATTTCATTTTATATGCGCATCTGGATTTGTCACTCCCTTTATTTCTTTACCCATTTCGAACTTAATTTTCGCAGATGCTCGAACGTTTGTAAGTTATTCATATTGACACTTAAAGAAATTTTACTCGAGTGAGTATTTCGGCCACATATAGGGTATTTTTGAAAACAAAAACTATCTCAATTACATATGTTGCACTACACATCTCATTGTGTCGCACGTAGTTACATACATACTTACCTCAGTTTCAAAATTTTGTTGTTCACCAAAGTTTGTGAAAATTATAATGACGGAACGGCCCGATGAACCAAAGTGGAAGTTAAAGGGTGAGTACAAGAACGAAGGTCTCCGACTGTTTTTATCAGGGCTGGAGGCAAATACAAACACACCATTTAGCTTAAAATACCCCAAAACTCGTAGTGATATATAAGGAGCATCCAAAACGACATGGGCTGGAGGCTGTACAATGAAAACTGCTGAAGGGATCGCAGCGCCATTGCCTACGGAAGAAGGTGTGGTCCCCTACAAGGGCACCTGGGCTCCAGACTCCCCACTAGAGGGTCACGGACACACCCACATGGTGACGGGGCAAGCGTGAACAAGCGTCGACTGTCCTTGAAAACAGATGAACAGAGGCCTCAAGAAAGCAGCAAAGGGTGTAGGGCGTTCGATTCCAGCGGCAGGACTGCGGGGAATGGGAATTCGTCAAAGAATGGCACAAGTGCATGGCGAACACTGTGTGTCCGTCGCAATTCCGGCGTTCGATCCGCCCTCTTCAGCATACACTGCCAATGGAACTCGACGGTCTTCAATTATGAGGCCATCCACCTGGTGGACAATGACACCGATAATGCGGTGTGGCATCACGGATCGAGCGTCATTTGCCTGGGACACCCCTCCTTTCCTGAGTCGTTTGTGCCACGCCTTGACCCTGCAATGAACATACAATGTTCTTCGCACACTTATTCCATTTCATTATTTTCATCATGGCAGTGACAACAGCAACCGTTACGATATTAATTGGAAGAATCCTAAGGGAATGCAGTCCGAAAACAAAGGAAGTAGGTTACAGTACACTTGTTCGCCCAGTGCTTGAATACTGCTCACTAGTGTGGGATCCGAACCAGATAGGGTTGATAGAAGAGATAGAGAAGATCCAACGGAGAGCAGCGCGCTTCGTTACAGGGTCATTTAGTAATCGCGAAAGCGTTACGGAGATGATAGATAAACTCCAGTGGAAGACTCTGCAAGAGAGACGCTCAGTAGCTCAGTACGGGTTTTGTTGAAGTTTCGAGAACATACCTTCACCGAGGAGTCAAGCAGTATATTGCTCCCTCCTACGAATATCTCGCGAAGAGACCATGAGGATAAAATCAGAGAGATTAGTGCCCACACAGAGGCATACCGACAATCTTTCTTTCCACGAACAATACGAGACTGGAATAGAAGGGAGAACCGATAGAGGTACTCAAAGTACCCTCCACCACACACCATCAGGTGGCTTGCGGAGTATGGATGTAGATGTAGATGTAGATTGTCTCGAATGAAAAACAGGCCACAGTTGCACTAAATTATGTTTATTTTAAACGTTGATTAATAATATAGCCTTCTTCAGAAGTCGTACACACTAATAAATGAAAAGTGCCTTTGCCCAGGAGCTGCGTCAAGACCAATAAAATAACTTCAACAGACATAAGCCTGCTTCGAACATAAGTAGAATTACATATGGCACCGTACGTCCTCCGCCACTGCCACTGTTATACTCAGTATAACAATGCCATATGTAATTCTACTTATGTTCGAAACAGGCTTATGTCTGTTGAAGTTATACTGAATATGACAGTGGTATTGACGGAGGACGTACGGTGACATATGTAATTTTACTTACGTTCGAAACAGGCGTATGTCTGTTGAAGTTATTTTATTGGTCTTGACGCAGCCGCTGGGCCAAGACATTTTCCATTTATTAGTGTGTATGACTTCTGAAGAAGGCTATATTTTTATAGCAGAAACTATGGTCAAGGTTTAAAGTAAACATAATTTAGTGCAACTCTGGGCTGTCTTTCATTCGGGACGACTTATTGCATTCTTTGATGAATTTCCGTTGGCCGCACTCTTTCCGCTGTCTGTAAACGCTCTATATCCCTTTGCTGTTCTTTTTAAGTCCTCATTTCACCGTTTTCAGCACGACTGAATGCAGTGAACGGTCGATGTGTACAAGTGCTTGTCCTGTCCTCACGTAGATGTTCGCCAAATGCCTCTAGCAGCTAGTTTGGGCCTCAACGCTCTCATGGGGAGCACATGACATTACAATTCCTTCAACGGGTTTCATTTTACTGCTTCCGGCTTGTTTTTTCTTGAATGTCCATTATACAGGATGAACATTAATAAAACCCGCAAACCGCCTGACTGTAAATAGAGGGAAAAAGCTTCTATGAACATGGGTCTGGAACTGCATCGTTGCCATGGTAGACGGCACTGACGAATGGCAGTTCCTCTGACCACGTGCCGTGTCTGTAGCCCACAGATGACGATTACCCAGACTGATAATGCCAGTTCTGGTAAAGGTTGCTTCGTCGCCAAAGAGGACTGATGACAGAAATCCCATCAACAAAGCCCTTCACGTAGAAAGAAATCCGTTGCTGACAATCCTTGAGCACGTTGCAGGTGACAGAGATAGTGGCGGTTGTCATGCAGGGTTCGCGTAATCGCACTTTAGCTTACGCCATGTTGGCGGCCACTTACCTGGAGATTGTTCTACGGTTCGTTTCAATATCTTGTAGAATTCGGTCCTCCAAATGTTATGCACACACAGTCCGTCGCTTCCCTGTGTGTTTGGCTGCCTGAAAGGACCCGTGATGACATAAATGCCCAAAAAGGGCTTTAAATGTTGTGTGACGTGGTTGGTGTCTGTGAGGGCACTGTTTTGGTGTAGCAGTGCTGCCTCCCTGCCGTTTCTATCTGCTTGGCTGTACGCAGACACAACCTCGGCTTGTTCCCGACGTGAATACTGGACCACTCTGCTGCTTACAGTACTTTGCGTCAATCACACAGCTCGATACTAGCAATCACGGACTTTTCGCTACAAGAAAAAAGAGTAGTCTTTCGTTTTCTGCCGGTCGGTGACCGCTACGGTCGCAGGTTCGAATCCTGTCTCGGGGATGGATATGTGTGATGTTCTTAGGTTAGTTAGGTTTAAGTAGTTCTAAGTTCTAGGGGACTGATGACATCAGAAGTTAAGTCCCATAGTGCCCAGAGCCATTTGAACCATTTTCGTTTTCTCTAGTTTCTTGGTGTGACCTCATCGAAATTCATCATCCGATAAGTGATACATGTGAGGATGATATCATGATTGGCAGTGTAGTGTTGGAATAAGAGCCAACACTGTGTTGCTAGAGGAGGCCGAAATGCACGCGTTTAATTACACGCTGACTGGCGCGAGGTCTGGAACAGTTAAGGGAATTAATAGTAGCAAATAAAGTACGTAGTTGATATGATACTTAACTTTAATCCACAACTGTAGAACATCGCTCTTGATGATACATTAATAGAATCTCAATATCAAATGCTATGGCGCCTTGCTAGGTCGTATCAAATGACGTAGCTGAAGGCTATGCTAACTGTCGTCTCGGTAAATGAGAGCGTAGTTGTCAGTGATCCATCTCTGGCTATGTCGGCTGTACAACTGGGGCGAGTGCTAGGACGTCTCTCTAGACCTGCCGTGTGGCGGCGCTCGGTCTGCAATCACTGACAGTGGCGACACGCGGGTCCGGCGTATATTAATGGACCGCGGCCGTTTTAAAGGCTACCACCTAGCAAGTGTGGTGTCTGGCGGTGACACCACAGGCAGAATGCACGTTCGCTGTTGCGGCCGTTCAAAGAAGATCGAACGTCGTAAGACGTAGAGGGAAACGGTCTCGGTCTCGCTCAAGGCTGTCTAACTCTGTCAAGTGAATGAAGACAGTTATTTTTTATGATAGCTGACTGAGTATGAAAGATATCGCCTCTGTAATTGGCATTGTCGTGGGATGTGTGCATGCAGTATCGCGTGATTACCTGAAAAGCAGAGGAGAACATAACGAAGTAGAAGGAAGGTAGATTTTAGTTTAACGTCCGTTGACAGTGAGGTCACTGGAGACAGTAACGAGGCGAGATCATTAGAGAGAGAAACAAAGCGAAGACGTACCGAGTAATGTCGAGACAGGCTGATCCCGGACCACGCTCGTGCAGGACACTGTGCGTGCGCGAATTTTGCATGCTGTGGCTGACCATGCTGGTACGAAAGGTCTCCAGTGGCGTCAACATCTTTCACTCATTCTGTGGAACGTTTCTGATATACGCTACGAATTATCAAGTGAAAAGTGCTTGCTTTGAGAGTGCGTGTTCAATTATTTCCTACGAATTATACGATTATTGAAATTTGTTTCGTCAACTGCAGAAGAGTATCGCCTAGAATTCCACTTTCTACTATTTCTAGACGTACCAGAATTTCAAAGGTTGTTCAGGGACACTTTCTGCGTACTGTTATACATGGGAGTTGTGGTAGCTGATGGCTCGTTACACACAAATAACACGTGTTACCCCAGCAACCTTTGTGTCTATGAAAACACGTCCGCACCAATGAGGAAGCCTGCAATACGCGATAGCCATAATATGGAAGGATCTGGTTTCTTGTAAGCAGCTCTGTGCAGATGCAAAGCATTGTTTTAGGCGGTGGGTAGGGGGCAGGGGAACTGTACCATCGCTGGATGCACGGTTACGCATAGTGTTTTCACGCCACCTTACAATTACATTCAGTGAACCTATCGGTCAGTTCTTCATTAGCAAACCTATCAAAGCAGCTCAGTATCACTGCTAACGTACAACTAACACTGCTGGAAGAGGAAACCTGAGACATAGCCCAGCAGTACCGAATGCATGCTTCAAGGGGAAGAGTGAAGTGGGAATTACTCTTGTCAACAGAAAATATCGTGAGTGGAATGGAATTGAACACGTTTGTTTCCAAAAAAACGCACATATCATACTGTAGACATTTGCAGACCTTCACGGATATTTTCAGCACTATGCATATACAAAGATAAATCGAGGTGAAAAATCAAACGAAATTCAATTACTGTGTAACAAGCTATCACATACCAAAGTACTCGGAAAATATCCCTGAACAGCTTCTGAAATACTGTTCGAGTTGGAGTTCAAATTACGTAAACACAAACTCATAGCCTATTTCTATTATGTTCAGACAGCTGCTGGACAGGTGTGCCTTGGCATTCCATTTGTTACAATTTCCGTATGAACACTTTAATTTGGTTAAATAATATCTGTCCTTCCGTTACAACGCTGTTCCTGGGATATAATTCATTCAAGTAAATCGTCAGACATGCGAATGAAACAATTCTGAAATCGGTGGTAAGTCACTTTCAAACTGGCTCTCATATTACGTTCCACTGGACACAAAAGTAACTGAAAAATCTAGATGAAGTGTAACTTAAGTTGGAACTATCATGTAGGTAATGTTGTGGATAAAGCAAGTCAAAGACTACGATTTATTGGCAGAACACTGAGAAAATGCAACAGGTGTACTAAAGAGATTGCCTACCCTAACCTTGTACGTCCACTTTTGCAGTATTGCTGTGCGATGTGGGATCCGCATAAGACAGTATCGACGGAGGACATTGAAAAAGTTCAAAGAAGGGCAGCTCGTTTTGTACTATCGCGAAATAGGGGAGAGAGTGCCACAGATATGAAAAGTGAATTATGGTGGCAATCATTAAAACAAAGGCGTTTCTCGTTGCGGCAGGACTTCCTCGTGAAATTTGAGTCAACAACTTTCTCTTCACAGTGCGAAAATATTTTGTTGACATCCACGCACCTACGAAGGAATGTCTATCGCAATAAAAGAAAATAATCAAAACTCGCAGAGAAAGATTTGAGTGAAACTTCGTGGCAGATGAAAACTGTGTGCCGGACCGAGACTCGAATTCGGGTTATCCAGAGTTATCGAGAGTCGAACGCTAAGGAAACAGCTTGAAGGTGATTCGATGAACCCTCTGCCAAGCACTTAATTATGAACTGCAGAGTAACCATGTAGATGCTAACTGTCATCCTTGAAAGAGCTCTTAAATAAATCTATCCGTATGTCGGTTTTCTAAATATGACAATGTCTTCAGTCTGAGTTTGTTCAGTAACATCCCCTGAGAAATATCCATGAATATAAGCAACAGTGCCTGCGGCCACACATGGCGCTATAAGCAACTGTGAGCAGCGGATTTCGCATTCTGTGAAATGTGTCAGTTTTAGGACGGAACGGTAACAGCTGCAATTCTTCCTGAAATCTCCATGTTCCACCAGAGTAAGTGGACTCTTGAGTACAATCTAAAATTAGATTTTCCTTTGGCTTGTGGAACATGGTGTGAACCGATGTTAGTGGAGAATGTGACAATTCACCTTCATCGTTCTCAATACAAGTATAGCTATTATTTTAGATAGTTGAAACAACGTAGCAACTCTTTACGCGAAACTGGGTGCCTCGTTGCATCGTGCGGAGAATACCGAGCTCCGTAAACGGTAGCGGCGAGGCTCACAGCTGATGACTGTTCGGTGAAAGCCGGTGCGTTCAGTTCCCTGGGTAAGCAGTCGCCTTTAATTGATGGGTACGCTGTCGTAGTGAGGGGCTGCGAGCCATAAAAGGAGTTCAGCGAACGTCCTACATCCCCAGACAAGGCACGCGATTGGCTGTCGTTCGAAAGGGAGAGGGGGAAGGAAAATCTAATGTTTCCTTCGAACTGCAGTGTCTGGTAACTGTGCATTCTGAACCACTCTTTTTTCTTGAACCATTTATCTACTCGTACATAATCCCGAGATGCCCTGACGCGTCTCATGCACCACATATTGGAATATACACTACTGGCCATTAAAATTGCTACACCAAGAAGAAATGCAGATGATAAACTGGCATTCATTGGACAAATATATTATACTAGAACTGACATGTGATTACATTTTCACGCACTTTGGGTGCCTGGATCCTGAGAAATCAGTACCCAGAACAACCACCACTTGCCTTTGATACGCCTGGGCATTGAGTCAAACAGAGCTTGCATGGAGTGTACAGCTACAACTGCCCATGCAGCTTCAACACGATACCACAGTTCATCAAGAGTAGTGACTGGCGTATTGTGACGAGCCAGTTGCTCGGCAACCATTGACCACACGTTTTCTATTGGTGAGAGATCTGGAGAATGTGCTGACCAGGGCAGCAGTCGAACATTTTCTGTATCCAGAAAGGCCCGTACAGGACCTGCAACATGCGGTCGTGCATTGTCCTGCTGAAATGTAGGGTTTCGCAGGGATCGAATGAAGGGTAGAGCCACGGGTCGTAACACATCTGAAATGTAACGTCCACGGCTCAAAGAGCCGTCAATGCGAACAAGAGGTGACCGAGATGTGTAACCAATGGCACCCCATACCATTACGCCGGGTGATACGCCAGTATGGCGATGACGAATACACGCTTCCAATGTGCGTTCACCGCGATGTCCCCAAACAAGGATGCGACCATCATGATGCTGTAAACAGAACCTGGATTCATCCGAAAAAATGACGTTTTGCCGTTCGTGCACCCAGGTTCGTCGCTGATGACACCATCGCAGGCGCTCCTGTCTGATGCAGCGTCAGGAGTAACCGCAGCCATGGTCTCCGAGCTGATAGTCCATGCTGCTGCAAACGTCGGCGAACTGTTCGTGCAGATGGTTGTTGTTGACTCAGGGATGGAGACGTGGTTGCACGATCCGTTACAGCCATGCGGATAAGATGCCTGTCATCTCGACTGCTAGTGATACGATTCCGTTGGGATCCAGCACGGCGTTCCGTATTACCCTCCTGAACCCACCTATTCCATTTTCTGGTAACAGTCATTGGATCTCGACCAACGCGAGCAGCAATGTCCCGATACGATAAATCACAATCGCGATGGGCTACAACCCGACCTTTATCAAAGTCGGAAACGTGATGGTACGCATTTCTCCTCCTTACACGAGGCATCACAACAACGTTTCATCGGGCAACGTCGGTCGACTGCTGTTTATGCATGAGAAATCGGTTGGAAGCTTTCCTCATGTCAGCACATTGTAGGTGTCGGCACCGGCGCCAACCTTACATGAATGCTCTGAAAAGCTAATCATTTGCATATCACAGCATCTTCTTCCTGTCGGTTAAATTTCGCGTCTGTAGCACGTCCTCTTCGTGGTGTAGCAATTTTAATGGCCAGTAGTGTACTTAATCCCATGTGAATATACAACGTACAGAGAATACATCTCTATCAGAAGGATCCATTGTGACTTCCATGGCACTGAATCTGAATATATTAAAATTCTGCTTAGTGACTGCAACACTGAGTTACAAGATATTACAAAAGCCCATAAAATTGTGAAATAAGAAATGGCAGCGTTAGTTAATAAATAACCAAGCACAAATTTTATCCGAAAAATTTTCTCGTCAGTCGACTCCGGTTAACAAAGGTCCTGAGACAGCTTCTGTCGACCCGACACGTTGGAGTTGGAGTTTTCAGTGCTTAAAACCATGTTTCGTCCGTTAGTGGACATCTTACTTGTAAAGAAAAGACAATAAGTCGATAGTGCTAAATTTTCGGGACTACATACGGATCACCGCCAGAATTGAAAAACTGACACCCTAGAATTAGTGTAGCAGCTTGGTTCGGCTACATTTCTGTACCCTCGATTACTGCTATAGGCCATCTGAAGTTGAATAAATTAGTTAATTCTGCTGTATTTCTGTATTGCTAATTCATAATTTTTCAGCGGAAACGAAAGTTACCAGGAAAGTATTTTTCAGAATACTGCAGCGTGTTAATAGAGACTGCTATTAGTTCTAGATCATCCAGATTTAGTCAGCTAGTTACACATTCCATAAATTATTTGAACCATTTTCTGTCGAAATAATGTGAAACCAGGCCATTTGCGTGATATATATACAGGAGTATTTTTAACATCAATGATTATATTAGTTTTTAGTCCTACTCGTGCGACTAAACTTGAACCTATTTTTTCACTGGCTACCACTTCGTAAATATTTCGTCTACGGATAACAAAGAGTTCTCCAGAAGAAATGGTTTTATGTTAGATTTAAAAATTACTTTGCAATCTATCAGACGTTTTAGGTTGTAGAGGAAACGATCAAAAACTTTTGTTCATGCATATTTAATTCCTTTGTTGGGCAATGACAACTTAAATAATGTGTAATAAAGGTAATATTTTTCTTGTATGTTGTAGGCATAGACACCACTATTCTTCTCAGATTGTGATTATATATGACCAGTTCCATCTTCAACCGACATTTCGACCGTATTACGACGGGTCTTGCTCTGAGGAAGGCCGTTATAATACGGTCGAAACGGCGGTGTTATAGATTATAATTAACGTATTTTATACAATGACACGGTACAACACCAAGAAGAGTTTTACTCATTACGACACCAACCGGGGAAGCCTCCTTAGTTTCAGTAATAACTTAAGTTTAGAGGTATAAAGAGGGATTATCGAAACTACATGCTTACAAGACATCCTTCCAGCATGCCTGAATTCGGTGGTTTTCCACTACTTAGTGATGGGATTTCACCGCTTTCCATTCATTTCATATCGTCATGTGGGTAGTACGTTTAAAGTTTCGTTACGTTGTAGTAAATAACACCAAAATTGTGAATTAGTAATGAGGAATTTTGTGCATATTAGCTCAGTATACATTCACTTACCAAATTTCATGGGACAGGTGCCTAATATCGCGTGGAGAGTCCTCTGGAGTGGAAGTGAGTCTACAAGTCACTGGTACCCATCTGGAAGCAGCTGAAATCAAGACCGGCAGCCAATTCTGTTGTGTCCATGGGTCCATGCTCCATGGTACGGAGCCTACGTTCCTTGATATCTCAGATATGCTCGATGGTGTTCAAATCTAGGCTCCCGGGTGGCCATCTGAGTCTTTTGACGTCCCCTGCAGTTTCCTGGAACCATTTCCGAACGACGTGGGAGCGATGTGGTGGCGCGTTATCATCTTGAAACACCGCAGAATCACCAGGGTGCTGGAGGCCAAAAATGGATGGAGGTGGTCCCCGAGCAGCTCATCATACCGCGGACCGCCCAAAGCCCCTTCCAGAACAACTTGGGGATCCATTCCATTGCAGGAAAATGCACTTCAGAGCACAACAGAGACACCATCGCCTTGGAACACACCCTCTTGCAGTTGACATCATGATTCGTCAGACCATATCATGTTACGCGACTACCCCAGTGTCCCTTCCTTGTGATTAACATCAAATGCAGCCGTTGTGCCCAATGACTTTGGGTTAACATTGGTACCCGTGTGCGGTGCCGGCTCTAATGCCACATGGAACCTATGTTCCTACAGACTGTCCACTGAAGGACGTGTCTAGCACTTTCTGTATTGAGTACAGACGTAATTTGTTGCACTGTTGCCCTTCTGTCACTATTGACGACCCGTCTCATACGTCGCCAGTCATGGTCATCGAGGGTGGCTGGACGGCCGATAGTTTGTCTGTTGTGGAGTGTAACGCCCTTATTCAACCATTCACGATACACCCTAAACACGGTCGAGCGGGTGAAGCCGAATTCCCTCACCACTGTCGAAATCGAAATTCCCATCCGTCGAGCCCTGAGCTCCATAACTCATTCGAAAGGCGTCAGCCCACGATAACGTTGCATGTTACACAAATCAGTTGCGGAATCACTTCTCAGAACGTCTCCTATACGGCGGCCGCTAGCGCAGGGGAGGTGTGGTGCACATACAACATACCTGCACCATCTGTGTCTCGCTATGACATTTGCTAAGTCAGTGAATATTGAGCGTCAAGTGTAGAAACTTTGGAGATTAGGTAGCGATGTAATAGCAATAAATAAACAAACGAGTGTAAGCAGCTAAGCTGCCAAAGGCTATTTTGGGCACGTTCGATGCAATTTGTCAGCTTCGACGGAATAATGAGGTAAATCGGTCTCTCTTACAGTCGGGTCGAAGGTTTTAGAACTGGAAAAGAGCTTAGAAAGTGGGAAAGGGGAAAAAACGTACGTGAGGTATCAGATCCAGAGCGAAACAAAAAGTAATAATAAATGCACGAGAAGGAAAGCAAAACCTTTCCTCGCGTGCTGTGGCGTATAAAACGAGCTAACCTGGAGTTTCTAGTCCGCTGCGGAGACAAGTTTTCTTATTACCAGCACACAGTGTGACCACGGGACCCCGCCCAGCGGCTTTCCATGCCGCTAGCTGAAGGATATACTCAGTGACGTCATCGACACGCTGAGTTTACTTGCAAGATAGCTACTTGCTGTATCATATTTCTCTTCTTATAACAAGGTTGGGTGGAACTAAAACAATGAACCTCCCACGTATCTAAATTCCTCTAGATTTTTCACTATAATATCTAAGAGAAAAGCACATATGAGATGGAAATAATTTATTTTTAATGCAGCTAGGGTCTCGAGACTGTAAAGGCGATGTCTGACGTGAACCATAGCGGCTTTTTTTCAGACAGAATCCTTTAATCATAACCCAACACGTTTCGATTAATCAGCCCTATATTTATATCTTCGTCTACACTCCGCAATGCAGATTGAACATAGCGCATTAGCATCAGCACCCCACTTACTATTTCACTCGCAGACGGTACGTCAGAAGAAAAATTATCCGTGATCCTATTTATAAAGCTCACCACCTCTAATTTTAATTTCGTGGTCATTATGCAAGATGTATTTTCGAAGAAATACTAACATTTTACTCGTATTTTAGTTACTCGGAATTTTGTGACTATGATGTCCGTAATGCACATATTCTTCTTTGAAACACCTCGTCCTGCAGTCCGTTGGGAATTTCTATAACACTTTCATTGAACCTAAGGAAATTCATGAAGAATCTAGGATCCGTTCCGTGAGACTTTACTATCTCTTGACGCGTTTCAAGTAGGTAGTATTCCAGACCGACGCACGATATTCATGGATTGGCCGCAAAGGTTACTATCTAAGCGACCTATTCCATGCGAGAATTACACATTCTTAGGACGCTTCCAATAAATCTAAGCTGGTCTTCCCCTTGGCTCGGTTTAAGCAGTTATTCCACTTAATATCACTCCAATCACATACCCATCACAAGTAGCGCATATGTTTCGTGGATTTTTCTGTTCTTCTCAGACATTCAGCGTGGTATGAGCGCAAACTGTGACGATGAAATTTTAGAAGTCAGTACCGCTCTTTCTACATCTACATACATACTCCGCAATCCACCATACGGTGCGTGGCGGAGGGTACCTCGTACCACAACTAGCATCTTCTCTCCCTGTTCCCCTCCCAAACAGAACGAGGGAAAAATGACTGTCTATATGCCTCTGTTCGAGCCCTAATCTCTCTTATCTTATCTTTGTGGTCTTTCCGCGAAATGTAAGTTGGCGGCAGTAAAATTTTACTGCAGTCAGCCCCAAATGATGGTTCTCTAAATTTCCTCAGTAGCGATTCAAGAAAAGAACGCCTCCTTTCCTCTAGAGACTCCCACCCGAGTTCCTGACGCATTTCCGTAACACTCGTGTGATGATCAAACCTACCAGTAACAAATCTAGCAGCCTGCCCTCTGAATTGCTTCAATGTCCTCCCTCAATCCGACCTGATAGGGATCCCAAACGCTCGAGCAGTACTCAACTCTTTAACACGTTTCTGGTCAGCGAGGAGGTTGCCGACGGAATCTTAATGGTGACATTTTATCAATCTTTGAGTGTTTAGAATTAAATCCTAACCTCCCGGTCAGTATCTCATGTAGCTAGGTAGTGTGGTAGCACCGATGATCATGATCGGGAGCGATAAACGCACTGGAAGTAAGCCCCGGTTGTTATCCTTTCCCTTATTTCCATTTTAATAGAGATCCGTAATAAATTCATCACTAATCTGCACATCACACATCGTGATCATACACATAATACAGGTACACATTCGACAAGTACTTGTCTCAGCTTTCCATTGTGTTCCAGCAACTTCAACGACGAATAATTATTGCAGTTCCTGCTTTAAATCGGCTCAATAGACGTGCGAATGTCCCTCTGACGTAATGGTACGGAAACACGGGTTCAGTGTGGCAATTAATCGCTTGTGGCTAACCGAATGCACAATGCATCGCAGTGGCGCTCTCTTAACCTTCCGGAAAGCAACAAAAAATGTGTATGAATTCCTAAGGGACCAAACTGCTGAGGTCATCGGTCCCTAGACTTACACACTACTTGTTGTTGTTGTTGTGGTCTTCAGTCCTGAGACTGGTTTGATGCAGCTCTCCACGCCACCCTATCCTGTGCAAGCTTCTTCATCTCCCAGTACTTACTGCAACCTACATCCTTCTGAATCTGCTTAGTGTATTCATCTCTTGGTCTCCCTCTACGATTTTTACCCTCCACGCTGTCCTCCAATGCTAAATTTGTGATCTCTTGATGCCTCAGAACATGTCCTACCAACCGGTCCCTTCTTCTTGTCAAGTTGTGCCACAAACTCCTCTTCTCCCCAATTCTATTCAGTACCTCCTCTTCCCGGGTTCGATTACCGGCGGGGTCAGGGATTTTCTCTGCCTCGTGATGGCTGGGTGTTGTGTGCTGTCCTTAGGTTAGTTAGGTTTAAGTAGTTCTAAGTTCTAGGGGACTGATGACCATAGATGTTAAGTCCCATAGTGCTCAGAGCCATTTGAACTATTTTGAAGTACCTCCTCACTAGTTATGTGATCTACCCATCTAATTTTTAGCATTTCGAAAGCTTCTATTCTCTTCTTGTCGAAACTATTTATCGTCCATGTTTCACTTCCATACATGGCTACACTCCATACAAATACTTTCAGAAACGACTTCCTCACACTTAAGTCTATACTCGATGTTAACAAATTTCTCTTCTTCAGAAACGCTTTCCTTGCCATTGCCAGTCTACATTTTATATCCTCTCTACTTCGACCATCATCAGTTATTTTGCTCCCCAAATAGCAAAACTCCTTTACTACTTTAAGAGTCTCATTTCCTAATCTGATTCCCTCAGAATCACCCGACTTAATTCGACTACATTCCATTATCCTCGTTTTGCTTTTGTTGATGTTCATCTTATATCCTCCTTTCAAGACACTATACATTCCGTTCAACTGCTCTTCCAAGTCCTTTGCTGTCTCTGACAGAATTACAATGTCATCGGCGAACCTCAAAGTTTTTATTTCTTCTCCTTGGACTTTAATACCTACTCCGAATTTTTCTTTTGTTTCCTTTACTGCTTGCTCGATATACAGATTGAATAGCATCGGGGAGAGGCTACAACCCTGTCTCACTCCCTCCCCAACCGCTGCTTCCCTTTCATGCCCCTCGACTCTTATAACTGCCATCTGGTTTCTGTACAAATTGTAAATAGCTTTTCGCTCCCTGTATTTTACCCTTGCCATCTTTAGAATTTGAAAGAGAGTACTCCATTCAACATTGTCAAAAGCTTTCTCTAAGTCTACAAATGCCAGAAATGTAGGTTTGCCTTTCCTTAATCTAGCTTCTAAGGTAAGTCGTAGGGTCAGTATTGCCTCACGTGTTCCAACATTTCTGCGGAATCCAAACTGATCTACCACGAACTTACACTAACTTTTTCTAAGAACAACACACACATATCCTTGCCCGAGGGAGGACTCGAACCTCCGGTGGGAGGAACCGCGCAATCCGTGACATGGCGCCTCAAACCGCGTGGCCACTCCGCGCTGCGAAAGCAACAAAAAGCGAAATCTGAACACCTCTGTCACTGATACTAGTTTCAGAGACGTTCTACAAAGAGTGTTTCGAGCACTTAACCCGAAGTATTTCAATAATGTCGGGTTCATTATCTTTAGAGAGACTGCATCTTATTGTTTATATCGTTGAAAAACAGTTAACCATGACATAAATCCCTGCTCTTAATAAATATAGGCAGGACGTTAAATTGGAGCCCTTTATGGAAAAATAAAAATGTCATACAATTCTACGCCATAAAATACCACGAACGTATCGGATTATAGCCCAAGAGATTCATGTGCAATATGGCTTTCGGGAATTGCATGGAACCATATCAGTTTCTCTTACTAAATGTATTCCGATAGCCGTCTTAGCACTGCTATTCTATCTAACTATTTAAGGAAGGTTTGAGCTTATTGTTGTCAGTAGCTGAGTCATTAGAGGCCTAACACTAAACCATGACAAAGAAAACGCCACCATTCCGATATTCGCCGCGCGGGATTAGCCGAGCGGTCTAGGGCGCTCCAGTCATGGACGGTGCGGCTGGTCCCAGCGGAGGTTCGAGTCCTCCCTCGGGCATGGGTGTGTGTGTTTGTCCTTAGGATAATTTAGGTTAAGTAGTGTGTAAGCTTAGGGACTGATGACCTTAGCAGTTAAGTCCCATAAGATTTCACAGACATTTGAACATTCCGATATTCCCCTAGATTCTGTTAGGGAAAGCACGGAAAACAAGTATGGAACGATGACTATTTGATCTTCATTCACCAAATTTTACAACCGTTAAAAATGTAATAGCGCTGGTTGGTATTTTCTGCGACCCATTTAAGGCATTTGACTGTGTGAATCACAATATTCTCCTAGGTAATTTTAAGATTTGTGGAATTGATGGTATGGTAAACCAGTGGATAATGTCACATCCACCCAATAGAATGTAGAAAGCTGTACTTAGTAATTCGACAACTATAGTTTGGGGACGCAATTATGACGACAGAAATGATAGATGTGGTTCCACAAGGCTCAATCTTAGGTCCACTACTGTTCCTCATATATGTAAACTATCTTCCGTCTAATATACAACAAGGAGAATTAGTTGTTGTTGCAGATGACACTAGCATTCTAATCAGTCCAAGCACACATAAAGAGAAGGAAGAAATGGTAAACAAAGTTCTTCAAAGTATCATTGACTGGTTTGTCTGCGAATGGTCCAACTGTCTGTTTTAAAAAGACACAACATATTCGGTCCTGTACATGTAGCGGCACTACACCAATGACAAGTGTTAACACATGGTGAGGAAATAATAAATAAGATGGAAACTTCAAAATTCTGAGGTGTCCATACTGATAAAAATGTAAAATAGAAAAAAAAACACATTTTGAAACTCCTAAAACAACTTAGTTCAGCCGCATTTGCGCTTATTAGCATGCGTGTGGTGCTCAGCCATGATCACCTTGTAGGCATCTGTCTAAGGAATTGGGCATTATGATTATTGCTTCACAGTTTATTTATTTTCTCGTGAAGTTTGTCGTAGCCGGCCGAAGTGGCCGTGCGGTTAAAGGCACTGCAGTCTGGAACCGCAAGACCGCTACGGTCGCAGGTTCGAATCCTGCCTCGGGCATGGATGTTTGTGAAGTCCTTAGGTTAGTTAGGTTTAACTAGTTCTAAGTTCTAGGGGACTAATGACCTCAGCAGTTGAGTCCCATAGTGCTCAGAGCCATTTGAACCATTTTGAACCAAGTTTGTCGTAAATAATCCACTGCAGTTCAAAAAGAACAATGATGGACAGAATAACAATACCAGGAAGAAAGATGACATTCATTGCCGCATCTTATGTTTTCATTTATCAAAAAACGGATGCACAACACTGCAACTAAAATTTTTAACCACTTACCCAGTGATGTTAAATGTCTGACGGATAGCACAGTAAAATTTGAAAACAAACTGAAAACGTTTTTCCTTGACAACTCCTTCTGTTCCGTAAAAGAGTTTCTGTTATTGCATTGTGCAAAGTGGTGGGTGGGAATTATTAACTCACACCTGTAGATTAAAAAATTTAAATAAAACATTAAAACATTTTATAATTTTCCAGCATGTAGCTATATGAACAAATTAATTTTCTATGTGAATGTAGACGATTTATTGTGCAAAATAATCCATGGACCATGAAATTAACTAACTAAAACGTGCCCAGTTTCTTAACTACTGCGCGACGTCAGCCGCTAGCCCAGACTTGGGTCGAGTTCCTTATTTTACGAACCAAGCGAACTCGGTCACGGAACGCTCATCTCTGAGTGATTCGAAGCAGAACATCTCACTAACTTTCATTACCGGTTTATTGCCGGCTTTCGGCGATGAGTCACTTGTATTTCCTCGTTTCTGTGCCATTATTGTTCGAAAGCTTCTAGAGAAGATTACTGTGACCTCTTTCATGAGAAACAGAAATAGCTACTAATGGTATACACAAGCTAACGGCGTGTCATCTAACTGCTGACTTAATTTGGCAAATGAACGGCGCATCCACCTTATACGTTAGGGCCATTGATGTGCTAGTAAAAGACGAACCCATTTGCTTCCGGTTCGTTAGCTTTCCGAATACTGGCAACGTCCGCTAACAACGAGTGTAAATCTGCGACAAAAGCAGTTTATAGGGACGCTATTGACTTGCAAGGTGCGACCTGCTCCTTACTCACATGCTAATTATGATATCAGCAGGTTTTTCCCTGTGTCTCCTTTCTATGGGCGGCAACAACCGGGATGTAGCGTGCAGTTCCGGTTAGGACGGCACAAGGTCGGTGGCTTTTCACAAAGCGACCGCCGCCTGGGAAATATTTCACCGCCTTTGCGGTGCTCCGTGACCGCAGAATGCCGAGAGTCTTTGGAACGATCAGTGCTTGTAGTTAGATAGAGTGGATCCAGTGTCTTGTTACATCAGTTTTAAGATATAGTTTTTATCACTCGGAGAGTGACATGTACCAGCTACAAAATCCTCATGACAAATGGCATCGTAGCTCATATTCTCTTCACAGAGTTAGGACACTGGGCTCACATTCGGGAGAACGATGACTCAAATCCGTTTCCAGCCATCTAGATTTAGGTTTTTCGTGGTTATCCTAAACCACTTCAAGCAAATGCCGGGATGGTCCTTTTGATAGCTCACGGGCGATTTCCTTCCTCATTCTCCACTGCTCTGCACTTGTGCCACTTCTCTCAATAACCTCGTTGTCGACGACACGTTAAATACTAATCTTACTTCCTTTTTCATCTCGAGAAAAAAATTTATTTTACAAAAAAGGTATTCACATTCAGCCGAAACTGATTCTTCAAGAGGAGGGTACTATAGTGCCAGAATCTCACTGGTGCGTGAAACCTTAGTGAGGATAGTTTTTAGTATCCATGTCTCAATTTAGAACCATGTGCGCGTTGATAACTAGGTTTCTGCTTCCCAAAATGCTAATGGAAGCTCTACAACCGGAACAAGTCTGAAAGTTAACATAAGCTTTCTCTCAGTGCAACGTTGTGTCGTACTGTTGAACAACTATGAGCGAATGATGCCGACGTTTTGGCCAGGGATGAGGCCAAGTCTGCTGAACAGATTCTTCACAGTATGAAATTGATCCAGATGGTAAATGAGCCTAAACTGGACTCTGAGATAAGAAATTAATGGTCAGGAATGGATATTTAGTTTTTTATTGACATAAAAAACTTACATCTTACAGTAACAATTAAAGCTCAAAGCAGCTGTTCAAAGTGACGGTCACCAGTTTCAGTGTGTACCTAACAACATAATCCGTTGACACAACTGAACACCAGCTGCAAAATCATTTGGCCCCATAGCTCCTTTTTTGCCTTCCTTTCTATGTAGTCTACAATACTTAATTCATCTCTAAACAAGATAGTATTTAATAGTTTGGATGTGTTGCTTGTGGTACGGCTGTGACTCTTGCTCTACCAAAACTCAAAATACTTTATTCTTCGAAGCGTGTGCATTTCACGACCATGATGACAAGCTCTATACTGATGAATCATCTACCTCGATATTTAAAACCCTCTCCTCAAATTCAGGTGTGCGAACAAATCTCTGTAGCGAATCTTAGCAGCTCTCTGTGATTTCAGAGACCCAGTTTCTTGTAAAATTTTTGTGAATAGTGATAAATTTCCCCTAATAGACTGATTCCTGTTGCGAAATTACTCCTTATCCACTCGTTTGGTTTCCCTGGAACTATAATGTGTTACAGCACAATTAAACGCTTGTCTGCAGCTTCCTGTAACAGCACTTTCGACCGGCATCTATGAACTATTAACGGTGGTTAGCTACACAATGGACACGTCACAGACAGTTGTGCGTGATTTAGGAAGGTAGCACCATCAAAGTCGATCCGGCAGGTAATTGTTGTTTCCGAATCATAAGTAGTTTGCAAACACTCATCGCTGACGAAGCAGTCATATTACCCGATGTACTCATTTTCGACCACTGGTTTTCGATCTCGGAGTACTCAGGTTTGGATTCTCTGCAGTCTGTATAACTTTGACCGTAAAGATCTGGCGCATCTTGTGCCTGCTACTTGATCTGTGCGGAGCGCTTGCACAGTATGCAAACACTTAATACGTGCCAAAATTAAATTTATTCTTGTAGAAACCCTCGCCCTAAGACGAATACATGAACAGACATTTATAAAAGCGTGTTCTGCATTCCTATGTCCAGTGGAGACGAATAATAGCTGTTTAGTGTCAGAGTGGTAATTTCTGCAATGAGAATCATGTCCTAGGGATATGTAAGAGGAATTTAACAATATCCTATTTTGCTGTGGGCTTCATCGGCTGTAGCACATACGTTTTCCTGTATTTACATATTGCAATGTGACCTGACGGAAAACAACCTTCTTTTCCGCTCAAACGGGCAGAATTTGCTATTAGTTAAGCCAGAAGTTCTTTTATTTTATTCAAAATTGAATGATTTCCAGAATTTAGTTAAAGCACGTGTCACAGAAAATGTGGCATTTTTTAATTTTTTTAATGGGGGCTACTGCGACTAATAGCTTCAAAATCACAAAAGGAAGAGAGACTATGTAAATCAATAATTTGAAGCTCTAATCATTTCTGTGCAGTACTTTTAGCCACATATGACAAAAATTTCACGCTTCTCTGACGATTTATTAGAATGCATCACAAATTATCAAAAGCGTCATTCGACATTTATGAAGAGTGCCAAGTCAGAGTCCAATATTCGTGTAATTGGAGGCTCTTTCCTTCCTAAAATTTAGCACTTTTAAATTTTTTTCTTTTTGCTTACAGAGAAACACACAACTTCAAGAAGAAACATGCCACTAATGGAATCAGACGGG
This sequence comes from Schistocerca serialis cubense, assembly GCF_023864345.2. Taxonomy (NCBI): domain Eukaryota; kingdom Metazoa; phylum Arthropoda; class Insecta; order Orthoptera; family Acrididae; genus Schistocerca; species Schistocerca serialis. Next base: position 1,125,548,602 of record NC_064639.1, on the reverse strand, counting down.
AAATAAGACACTCGTAAATAACTCGTTCCTTAAACGGAATTATATGGGACTGTTTTTATTGTTGTTCCGTCGGTAACTTACACTGATTGTCCTTCAGGTGTATCATTGCTAGTAGCATGCTAGCAGGTAATATTTCTCAGCGTAACTTGTTACGGGTGATCAGTTTATAAATTAAAGCAACCAAGTGGCACAGCATCGTCTATTGTTCGCGAAGAAGCTTTTGAGCAGACGATTAATTGCCAGTAGCGAGCGGTACTTTGTTCGGTCCCCCATAAATAATGTCGCCATCCACCAGAACCAGGTGGAAGAATGTCGGAAGTTGTATTACCCATTGCAGTCTCAGGATGGCCACTAAGCAAAAAATGAATGGAGTGGCATGGAAGATTAAAGATTGTCTCTTCGACGGTATTTATAGCTCGAATTAGACGACGCACAAAGGGTGAATGGTTAACACAGCAACTGGATGGCATACGTGGCTTTAAAGGAGAATCGACAGGCACAAAGAACAGTGTAAGACGAGCGCCTAAGAACCGGCCCGCCTATTTGTATCGTACGCAATCTTGACAATATCTCACTCGTCATCTCGCTATGAAATACGAGACTGAAGAGGCGGAGCGCTAGCTGTTTTGGAGAAACGTGGTGAATAGATGTGGAAAGCTACAGAAAACCTGTATCATGATGGAGATTTTTGACCCACCCTCCATAATAAGCGTCCAGCGCGATGACGCTTGCGCCACCTCCCACGGCCCACTGGGTAAACAGTACGTATAAACCGCGTTTGTTTAGTATACGTGACGGCTAGTCGAGAAGCGAGAGTCGTACAAAGTTCTGAATGCTTAGTGTACAGTTTATATGCTCAGTAAACAAACCAAATGCGACCTAGACGATCGATAAACTATTTACTCTTCGTGTAGCGCATTTTTGCAGAAATGAATAACGATTGTGTACCGAACGTGATTTGTATACTTAAGAAACTTAATTCTAAAAACTGTCAGTCTCTTTCTGAATAATTTCGATCAATATCGGCACAATGTGTCATATTAGAGTCCTCAAGAAAGCTATGTAAACACAAAAGTATGCACACATATTTGATTTGAAAACCCTTAGCACTTTTTCGGGACGGAAGTTTTAGGAGCACGTTTAAAGACAGTAAAGTAGAAAAAGCATGCATTATAATCTATCATATTCTCGTCATCTTATTTATCGATTATTCTAAGAGGTTTCTCGTCTACGCTGCTGTTCCCAGTTGAAGATGTTTAACGAACAAAAATAAAACTGAAAATGTACCCACTAGTCGGTTCGTATATCGAATAGCGTGTATATTTGATGGGTGACCGTCCAGATACGCCGTGCGCTGTTGACATGTGGGGTGCACTGAGCCCTTGTGAGGTCAGTAGGGGAGCTGCCTGGCTGACAAGCAGCGCCTCCGGTCACGTGAGCTGACAACGGCCGCGAGAGGGCGTGCTGACCTCCACAGCCGTATCCAGTGATGGCTATCGGCTGAGGATGGCACGAGGTCGGTCTACACCGTTGGGCGTTCCAAGGTTTAAATTTTTACTTGCGGGACATAACTGTTCTGAAACATGTTCACGGTAAATAAATCCGCCACATTTGTAAAATACTTCACCAACGGGAGTCTTCCACAACGGAAATCGAAGTGTGTAGTGACTTACGTCAAAAGTGGTTCAAATGGCTCTGAGCACTATGGGACTCAACTTCTGAGGTCATTAGTCCCCTAGAACTTAGAACTAGTTAAACCTAACTAACCTAAGGACATCACACACATCCATGCCCGAGGCAGGATTCGAACCTGCGACCGTAGCGGTCTCGCGGTTCCAGACTGCAGTGCCTAGAACCGCACGGCCACTTCGGCCGGCTTGACTTACGTCATACAAGACTTTGGTCAACAGTTTATTTTACAACTGTGGCGGATTTTTTTACCATGAATATCTTCCAAGGTTTGGGTTTGGACGGAGTTCAGTTACAGCGGGTGTATTTATGCCTGCGTGCGTATCTTTAATGATGAGTAATGCTCGACACTGCCGTCGCTATAACAAACGAATTATTTCACAGCCGTACGTGGCACCAATCATATGTAATAATATGAAGCTTTTACACGATTTTTTCAAGGTTTCTCCCATCTTTTGGCTTCTCGTAAGCAGTTTCAATTTATCGCCTGTACAGGCATGTATATAATGCGTGTACGACTACAGGCTGTAGACACATGGCTGACGACACATTGGAGTTTGGATGTGGCCTTGATAGCCTAATGATAAGGCGACCGGTCGCAGTAAGCGGGAAATCCGGGTTCCAGTCCGGGTCCGGCACAAATTTTCATTGTCTTTCCATTATACAGCTACACTAGTAACTACGAAAACATTTCATGTAGAGCAAGAAGAAGGGACGATGATGATGTTTGGTTTGTGGGGCGCTCAACTGCGCACTCATTAGCGTCCGTACAAAGTGCCAATGTGTACACAGTCCACTTTATTTCACAATCCAATCCAGCCTCAGTACGAATGATGATGATGATGATAATGATGACGATGAGGACAACACAAACATCCAGTCCCCGGGCAGAGAAAATCCCCAACCCGCCCGAGAATGGAACGCGGGACCCCGTGATCAAGAGGCAGCAGCGCTAGCTGCTGGACCACGAGCTGCGGACGAAGAAAGGACGATGAAAGTACACCTGTTAACACACCAGGGTACTAGAGGGAGCTGTATAGAGTGAAAACTATAGAGGAACACACAGGCTGGGAAACACCCAGCAAATAATTGAGGACGTAGGCTGCAAGCGCTACGCCGAGATGAAATGGTTGGTACAGGAGAGGAATTCATAGCGATCTGCCCACTACGAACCAGTCAAAAGACTGGTGACTCAAAAAAGCTGGAGAAAGATAGTAGCGGTAAAAAGTACTTTCTGCCACGCACTCCACAGTTGCTCGCATGACGCTTATGTAGATGCAGCTCCGAAGCTGTAGTAACCCGCTTAGGGCGGGTGGAAGTACGTTTTGAAAGAGCCACGATAAGATTGGTTCAAATGGCTGTGAGCCCTATAGGACTTAACTTCTGAGGTCATCAGTCCCCTATAAATTAGAACTACTTAAACCTAACTAACCTAAGGACATCACACACATCCATGCCCGAGGCAGAATTCGAACCTGCGACGGTAGCGGTCAGGCGGTTCCAGACTGAAGCGCTTAGAACCGCTCGGCCACACCGGCCGGCGCCACGATAAGGTGAAGAGTCATACGTGAATAACTTCATTTACGAGACTGTAATAGGATGGTGGTGTAATATAAAGGGGGACGCAGTATTAACCTAGGATACGTGAATTAGTGGGAACGGGAAACGCCAGTACGACGTGCAGGTAGGTATCGCAGCACTGTTGCTTCAGACCTCTCGTCACTGCCGGCGGCGGCGCCTACCTGCTGCAGTGAGCTGCTGGGTGCGTCGGCGGTCAGCGGGCGCTGCGCGGCTGAGGTGTCGGCGTCGGCGTCGGAGGCGCGACTGGGCGCTGGGGAGGCCCGTCCGCCGCTTCTAAGCGGGCGCGGGCCGCACTTTCACCGCTGCACCGCCCAGCTGCGTCCCAAGGTGGAGGTCACGCACCGGGGGACGCCCGGCGCCGGACACAGGCCGGGGACCAAACTCACGCTGCCGCCCCTGTCGCCAAACCCGGTGACCGTGCCCTCGAGGCGCGCCTGACAGCAACAAACCTATCACTACCGGATCACGTATCGCAGACTCGGTTTGTTTACGGGTATCCAACAGCTTGTAAGGCTTCGTCGAAGACAGTAGGAACTGCTATCGAAGCGGGGCGCTTGGCAAGTGCCATATTGGATTCAGTAGTCGATAGTTTTCGCGCCTTAACGTGCGCGCTATGAAAGTACGCTGTCTTAAGATGTCGGCACGGTAAATATGTATGAAACAAGTCGTTCTTGGTAGTATTTGTTATAATTATCCGTCATCTAATGACATAACTGCGGTTAAAATCTTTATGAGATCGAAGTCATAGCGCAAAGGCTGAAGTTTCGGTAGTTCATCGCGGTGCAGTGGTTTTAAGCGTACAGCTATGAAGTGTTCACCAGCTGGTTCAGTTCCTGCTATGTCCTATCTTTTTTTCGCCTTCGTTGTTTCTAAACAGTTCTCGGACTTACTTACAGGTACGCATCCGACAGAATGCTTAGCAATATGTTCCAAAACGCCGCGGATAAAAACGGTATATTCCGATGCTCATACCTTAGTGTTTTCGATCGGCTTTGGTGTAGGAACCATTCGTCTACTCCCATGAGGAATCGTCTTAACCTCATTATCCTGCATACGGATACAAAGTCCTGCTTAGGCAAATAGAACAAATCGGTTGGTTCTTTCTGCATTGGCCCTGATGGGACTTACGAAACTCCAACGATTCCTTGGAAAACTGCACAAAGAGAACTCTTTTACTGTATTTTTGCCGTCTCCAGCGAACCAAACCACAGCCGAGGATTCCAGAGACGGCTATGCAAAGCAACTGGCTGAAATTTTTACGATGTGTATGTAAAATGCCGATCCAGAAAGAACTTGAAAATTTTCTTGCTATCCTCATCCATTCCCAACATAGAGGTGTTCAAAGTTATTCTACTCGTATGAGTCAGAAAAAATGGCTCTGAGCACTATGGGACTTAACTTCTGAGGTCATCAGTCCCCTAGAACTTAGAACTACCTAAACCTAACTAACCTAAGGACATCACACACATCCATCCCCGAGGCAGGATTCGAACCTGCGACCGTAGCGGTCGTATGAGTCAGACTCCGAATAATAAATAACTGCAGGAAATTGCTCCAATTTTAATAGTATATTCTCTAGGCTTTTATCTAGAAGAGTCATCTCACCGTTTCCTTTATCAAGAAACAGGCCAAACTTGCTTCTTGCCAAAACCCAGCCGTGGGTTCCGAGACGGGCATGAGCAGCAAATGGCTGTAATTTTGGCTGGTTAAAGTACCTCTTTAACCACAAACACGACGCTATTCGTCACTTTATACAACAAATTCTACCAATACCTACGCTTTTTGAGGGATCAATAGTGTTCTAGTATTCTGGAACAGCATTTAAGCTTTATTAGATAAATGAGATGCCGCTTTAACTCGCCTGAAGAAGTGGCTATCCATTCTTTCTAATCACTGACCACCTCCTGAAACTACTTTTCAGAGTGTGTAAAAATAAAATTAAGTTGCTGACACAACTTAAGGAACATTGTTAAATATATATGTTATTGAATTCAAAGGTAACGGGCTTCAGCTTGTTTTTGCTTGTAAATGAGCACGTCGTCTCACTTTCGGGGTTGATGAAGACATATTAACAAAAACAATATAAATTTTTCAGGAGGTTTGGAAATTAATTATTGCAATCACTTCAATCTCTTCCTTATCCACTACCGAGCCCACATGAATATAGAACGTTACATATTTATTAACGACGTAACTTCGAGGTTAGCGTACCCTGCAACAAATGAAATGCGGAACCTGAACTTCTGTCTACCTGAGTTGAATACTATTGTTTAGAAAGTCATGTTCGCCTGACGTGATCTGTACCAGTCTTATTCTCTTAAACGACGCTTTTCCAGAGATTACGCCAGGGCTTAAAAACTTGAATTTGCGCGTGAGCAGTCGCGTCTGCTCGCGACCAGAGCAGAGCAGTGGTGGAGAGTCAGGGAGCATCGTGCACACAGTGTGGTCATGACGACGCAGCGAGAGCGACAAACGTGAAGTGAGTAAGGGGCAGTTTTAACAGCGGTGCTGCCTGATAACAGCAATGGCGAGTCAACGTTGTCATCTGTAATGTCTTCGCATTCAGTCCGCGGTGCGAGGAAGCTTATCGTTTTCGTAAAAAGGTGTTCCACCAAATGCTTAGTGACAGTGATTACGTTCAGAAACATCAATTTGCAAGGGCACCATGCGTCAATACCACGTCAGAGAACACAGAAACGGAAACGTAAAAGACCTGAGCATGTAAAAGAGATTTTAAAACTTAACAGTAAGCTGTCTGAATGGCGGCGAGGGGGAGGGGTGGAAGGGGGGCGGGGCGGAGGAGAGGGGAAGAAGAAAGGTGAAGAGTACCTGTCGTCCGGACGAGCATGGATGTTGATTTAAGAAAAGAGTACTTCGTAGTTGCAGCTGAACATTTATGTCCACTTTAGGTACAACAGCTTCGCGTAGTTCTGTTACCAAACATGACAACCATGTGTCCCACTCAGGTTACGATAGCCGACGTTCAAAGCCAGCTTATAATATATTTTTAAATAGTTTGTGACCTCTTCTTTAGCGCTCTATCCAAGTGCAGATGCCATAGGCACATCGCTGAATGCGACATTCTTGAAGAAAGCCTTGAAGGAAGTGTAGAAATGTGGATGTCCTTAGCTGTGTGCTCTATGCTTCATTTTGCTAAAAAATTGTTATAGTGTGTCACTTTTTATCATAATGAGATGAGGAAATCATACATTACAAACAACGAAGCTACTCACTGCATATTCCAGCAAAAAGCGCACTGCAGCCCCTTATACAGACACATTTGTATCATACAAAGACACAAAACAAAATTGAAACAATCCAGACACCCTACAGATATAGAAATATAGGTCCTTGTAAGTCACAGAGCATTACCAAATTACATTCTGAATCCGAGATACAGACGCCATACGTGTACACTATCTCATCAAACGTACCCGGACACCTCAGTATGGTGTGGAATTGAACATAAGAATGTAGAAATGAGGCGGGAGGATTGTGTTGCTTGTAGAGAAGCAGAATGGGTCGACCAGGAAGGCTCAGTGATCGCGAACGTAGACTAGTCGTTGGATGTCACCTGTGTATCAAATACGTCAGCGACATTTCAACCCTTGTAGAGCCGCGAAAGTCGACTGTTGATGATCTGATTGTGAAGTGGAAACGTGGAAGAACAATCTCAGATAAACCAAGACCAGGAACACCTCATTTACTGAAGGACAGGGACCGTCGAACAGTACTTAGCGAGCCGGCCGAAGTAGCCGTGCGGTTAAAGGCGCTGCAGTCTGGAACCGCAAGACCGCTACGGTCGCAGGTTCGAATCCTGCCTCGGGCATGGATGTTTGTGATGTCCTTAGGTTAGTTAGGTTTAACTAGTTCTAAGTTCTAGGGGACTAATGACCTCAGCAGTTGAGTCCCATAGTGCTCAGAACCAACCAACCAGTACTTAGCGTCTTCATAAAAAGTCGCGTGAAACCAGGGGAGCGAATATCGTGAGTTCCGAAGTGCTACCAGCACTCCAGGTAGGACAGTCAACGGTAAGTAGGGGCTTAAAAAGAGTAGGGCCAATATTAAGCGAGTCTTGAGGTGGTGCAAAGACCGACGCCACTCGACAGTGAATGGCGGGGGCACAGCTCATGTGGAGCGATGACCAGTGTCGTAACTTGTGGCAATCCTATGGAAGGTTTTGGGTTTGGCGAAAGCGTTGAGGACATTACCTGCGATCATGTGCAATGCCAGCACTGAAGTACGGAGGGGTTGGTGATGCGATATGGGGCTGTTTTTCGTGGTTAGGGTGTGGTCCCCTTACAGCGCTTAGGAAAACGCTAAATTTACAGTATTAGAGGAACAGTTCGGAGGCGATTTTATCTGCATTTGACAGTGTACCCTGTCATAAAACAACGTATGTGAGCCAGTGGTTTGTGGTTCATAATGTTCCTGAAATATACTTGCCTGCCCAGAGTCGCGACCTCAACTCAGCCAAACAACCTCACGATTGGTTAGAACGTCGACTTTGCTCCAGACCGCTGCGTGCAACATCACTCTCTCCCCCGGTTCTGCTCTTGAGGAAGAATAGCCTCCTTTTCCTCCACAGACACCTCGTTGCAAGTCTCTAGCAGAGCTCAGGCCATCACAAAGGCGAACAGACGCCGCAGACCACTTTAATGTCCAGTAATAGGTGTCCACATAACTTTGATGAGATTGTGTTTCTGTTTAAATCTTCAGAACTTTTGTGTACAAGCACATTACACACGGATTTCAGCATCTTCATTGGATAACGAGTCGGTTTTATTGCTTGGAACTTCCGTCCTGGTTAGCAGAATTTACACCACTAAAGAGAACATGGCAGTAAAATTTTTATTTTCAGTCGTCTCGTATGCCTGAGAAGCATCTAAAAACATTCTATCTAAACGGAAGCTGCCGCGGCCGTTGTCAGAGTCAAAACAATTCTTCTGGGTTTGAGGCCGCAGTGTCAACTATAAAAGTTAGCAGTACACCCTGAGGAAGGCGTCTGGCAATAGTCGCCGAAACGTCGGAATTTTGTAGTTGACAATGCGGCCTCAAACCCAGAAGAATTTTGTTGGTTAATCTAAAAACATTCATCGCAGTTGTCTCAGATTTGTCGTTGGACACGCTCTGCCCACGTTTTCTGTTATGCATGATACTTTCTATTTTCAACACTGTGTCAGTACCCAAATCCTTCTGCAACTCCACACGGGATACTGACGTGACTATTCACCATTCGCTCCCATCCTTAGCGTTGTCATCAGAATGCAACATAGTTTTCTGTATTCCATAATCTTTCGCGCGCATCTATGAGTGCAGTATTTCTTCTTCCGTCTTGAAGATAAGTCAGTGACAGAATTAAAACACTTAAGATAACACTGTACAGTACATGAGCGCGTGTCAAAGATAAAATCCGAGAACAAGAGCGTAGGTCATATTCTGAGTGTATGTTTTAATTCGGAAAAACTAAATATCTCGAAAAATACGCAGTGTACGAAGAAAATGGCTTTATCTTCAAATGAGAATGCCAAGTTTTTATTGTAGAGAATCGGGTTCTATACCAAAAATTACCTAGGGTTTACCCGAAACAGTTTTTTACAGTCGCGGATACAAGTTGCTTTAATGGAGAAAAGTAAATTTTTCAGGTTTCTACATTTAACAATCTAGCCGTTTGATTCTACATTACATTTGCGATGAAGATAGAAACTTCTTTTATTCTAAACAGTTGATATTTTTGTTAAAAATTTAATTTAGTTTTGCAAATTTGATTGTACAGGATAACTTTTACTTTTAAACATTTAAGAGGCTCGCAGATAGGCTACTTTTAACGTAGCGCAGCTCTCTGTTGGCTTCGGGGTACACTTTCATGAGTGCCACATCATCTGGACGTTTGATTTCTGGGAGCTCCTTTGAATGTCATCATCAGGGTGACTGATGTGTTTTTCCTTATAACCAACCGTAACTCTCACACCAGTCGCTACGCGACTGCCGGTGGGATACAGTCCACAGTCAGTATAAGCAAAAGTATTCGTCATAATTATAACAGGCGCACCGGACGTAGATACACAGAGGCGGAGTGAGCTCTCGGTCGCCCGCCCAACTGCTCAGCGCCCCACCACGCGCCGTGCCCCACCGCAGTGTTGGAGGCGTTATGACCACCAACACCGAACGACTCGGCACCACTACTCTCGGAAGCCCTTTCTGACACTGAAGAATACAATGGAGGCTTTCGCGGTCGGTTGTCATAGTTGCTGATGAGTCTTGCGGACTGCATGGCCGTGGTCAAAGAAACTTTTCGGTTCCTGACGTATCGTCCAGAGCTCAGCTGAACAATTTCGGAGGTGCTCCTGGCAACACTAAGACTCAGCGTCGCTGACTTTTAGAGCGTTGCCAGGAGCACCTCCGAAAATGTCCAGCTGAGCACTGGACGATACGTCAGGAACCGAAAAGTTTCTTTGACCACGGCCATGCAGTCCGCAAGACTCATCAGCAATGAAACTTCCTGGCAGATTAAAACTGTGTGCCGGACCGAGACTCGAACTCGGCACCTTTGCCTTTCGCGGGCAAGTGCTCTACCAACTGAGCTACCCAAGCACGACTCACGCCCCATCCTCACAGCTTTACTTCTGCCAGTATCTCGTCTCCTATTTTCCAAACTTTACAGAAGCTCTCCTGCGAACCTTGCAGAACTAGCACTCCTGAAAGAAAGGATGTTGCAGAGACATTGCTTAGCCACAGCCTGGGGAATGTTTCTAGAATGAGACTTTCACCCTTCAGCGGAGTGTGCGCTGATATGAAACTTCCTGGAAGATTAAAACTGCGTGCCGGACCGAGAATCGAACTCGGCACCTTTGCCTTTCGCGGGCAAGCGGTCTACCAAAGACGAAAGTCAAAGGTGCCTAGTTCGAGTCTCGGTCCGGCACACAGTTTTAATCTGCCAGGAAATTTCATATCAGCGCACACTCCGCTGCAGAGTGAAAATCTCAGTCTCGACTCATCAGCAATCTTTGAAGCCATAGATATTTTGTCTATAGACGAAGATAACAAAATAATATTAATATACGGCAAGCCTGAAAGAAATTTGGACGCTGCTCTTGCTTTTTGTATGGAACGTTCAATAGATAGGTTACGATCTCGCAGGACTATTTATCGTTTTGTAAAACAATTACCTTCCGAAGGAAGTGTTGTGCCTAAACAACGAACTCGTAGATCAACTGTAACGGGGAAAATCAGTATTGAAATTGCAGCATACTTGCTACAGTGGCTCTTAATCTACATGAGACTGCCCGAGAAATATCTGACTAGTGAGTAATTGCTCGTACACTTGTATAGGTGATTCTTGAACGTCACAAGCATCATCCCTGTGATGTTGCATGCATCAAAATTGAAAGGAGTGTACTGGGGCACACTTGTATGTGGCACCCGAAAATGATATGAATATTAATGTAAACTAAAATGAAACTAGTACAGTGTAAACAATGTACGTCTGTGGTAGGTTCCATAATGCGGATCGCTGACTTTGCACGACCACAGAGCCAAAGATACTGTACTGCTAATGCTGGTGTAAGAGAGCGCTCGGTGCACAGTTGTGGGCAGCTGTCTGTGAGAGAAGGACTATGAAGTAGGCAGTCTTTGTGAAGCCACCAATTGTTAGATTAATGTAGGTATGTCAGTATTGTTGAACATGGAAGCAGAAGTCTTCATGCAACCAATGTAAAGACGTTAAATAATTATGATTTCTGTTTTTGCCAGCGCTTTAGTATAGATGAGTTGGCTGATAATTTGTAATTGTTGAGTAACCCCAAAATGTACGTAAACCGTTTTGATAAAAAGGGTAGTTAGTTATTTTACTTTGTAATGTTCCTAAGACTTGTTAACAGAGATATATTTAATTTGATGATTTCAATTATGTTGGATTAATGAAGTTAGATAATACATGCTGTTTAAATCTCATTGTTTGTGAATAAATTGCGAGCAACGTAACTTAGGTTTTCAGATGTTTTTGAAAAGACAAGCCTAACATGCAATATAATTTTGGTAGAAAATTGAGTTTTAGTAGTTCACCATAATCAGTACCGTCCTGGTCATATATTTTTCAAAGAAGCTGGCATTTTCATAAATGTTTTCATTTATCAGCCAAAACGATTTCATGTGCATTTCAAAGTTGCACATCGCTGAGCCTGTAGTTACCATATTTAAATTTTTTGTATGAGACCAGAATATATCACCTTCTACCGTTGTTGCTCTATAGGTAAGACCAAAGTTACTAGTTTTGAACAGGTCCATAGGATTCAGTGCCCAACGTGCTGAATATATTTTGCAGTGACTGTATTTCTTTATTGGTATTGTTTATTATTTCATCTTTCTAAAGAACGTTACAAGATCTTAATGGGAATGATTTTCAGAATCGAATCGGCTTTTGCAATAGGGGACTAATGCAGTTTTCTTGTCGAGTAATCTTCTCCGATGAGTCAACCTTTACGAAAGATTGCGAAGTTAATCGTCATAACACGCATTATCGGATTGTGGGAAACCCGCACTGGGTGCGTGGAGCACATCAAATGTTCAAATGTGTGTGAAATCTTGTGAGACGTAACTGCTAAGGTCATCAGTCCCTAAGCTTACACACTACTTAACCTAAATTATCATAAGGACAAACACACACACCCATGCCCGAGGGAGGACTCGAACTTCCGCCGGGACCAGCCGCACAGTCCATGACTGCAGCGCCTTGAATCACATCATCAGTGTCCTTAGTCTATCAACATTTCTGCGATATTTTAGGCGACAAACTAAATGGCCCATTATTTTTGAAAGGCACATTGAAGACAGAAAGATATCGCAACATATAGCAAGATGAGCTGTCAATTCTGTACTCGTCGTAGTGCGCAGAACATGTGGTTACAAGGCATATCTGGTACATTACTCCACGACAGCCCATGAGGCATTAAATCGCGATTTCAATGGTCGCTGGATCGGCAGAGGTGGTCTGTAAAATGTCTTGCAAGGTCACTCAACCTTATGTCATCGGATTTTTTCTTATGGGTTACTTTAACGACAAAGTGTTTCAAGAACTACCAATTATTCCACAAAACATAATAGAACGTATCAGAAATGAATAAAAACAACAACACTTAACACTCAGTAACCATCGCAGATGGTTTGTCGACCAAGAAACCCTCGTCTCGATTGAGTAAATTGTTTGCTGATAGTACTCCCATAGCTTCCTTATCATAAAAAATTATAAAAAATGGTTAAAATGGCTCTAAGCACTACGGGACTTAACAACTGAGGTCATCAGTCCCCTAGACTTAGAACTAAGTAAACCTAACTAACCTAAGGAAATCACACACATCCATGCCCGAGGCAGGATTCGAACCTGCGACCGTAGCAGCCACGTGGTTCCGGACTGAAGCGCCTAGAACGGCTCGGCCACAGCGGCCAGCAAAAATTATAGTAACTGAAAAGTCAAGAATGATGAAGTGTTTCAAAAATCCACATAGATGTATGAAGGCGCTTTATTCGCAACAACCGGCTTTACACCAGTAAAGACGAATCTTTAGGGTAATCTGTGAACGGGGATAAATGCCTAAAGATAGTAGTGTCCCATTCACAGTGGTGTCCCATTCATTATTAGTTTTTTCCTCCGCTTTTTTCTAGGCTTGGTTCATTCAGCAGTGATGCTTTGTACATTTTCACAAGCACTTTTTGCGTGTACTCAGTTTTATTATGACAACCCATTATTGACGTTTGGCTTTTAACGTGGATAACTTCCCGAAAGCTGGGACTCCGTAATTTTCCATGTGTATTATGGAAACTTAACCATTCTGAATACTCACCTTTGTTTTTTGATGACTGTCAACACTATGAAAGGTATGTGCTGAGATTCGATCAGGATAGAGCCAGTGAAAAATGTCGATAGTTCCCAACCGCAAGGTTGGACGAGTAGTACATCTTCGAGTAGTAAGATCTTTGACAGCTAACAGAGCTAGGTGCTCGCGTTAAAAGTTTGAGTAGTGGTGGGGAGATGCGCAGAGACAGCAGACATGTTTCGAGTCGGAGCTAGATGCCCGCAGGAGGCAGCCGGGTCGTGACAGCATCAAAGTAAGAATTGGCGCTACGCACATAATAAGCTATATATTGAGCGAAACTCGGCACATACCTGGGGAAACTAGAAAGAATAATTAATAAAATAGGTTTTCTTTGATTAAATAATGTTTAAAAGCTAGATAGAAATTCCATTGTTGACGCAATATGCGTTTTGTGAAACTTTCTCGTAAATTCATGCTATAGAAGTTTTTTTTTTAGTTTTTTACATGTGCCTTAAAAGTTTGAATAATAAATATTTGTTTTAGATAAAATTAGAGTTTCATCTCATACCTTATGTCGTTCTCCGCATCCTGTGCTTGCACTGAACCAAAAGGTACATTAAAGTAAAGTACCCTTGAGTAAAGCTAAAAATTTCATTTTATCAGAGTAAAATGGTCTATATGCCATTGCACAGTTAGCAAATTATTCAGATCAGGACAGAATTTTTATTAAGTAACAAACAGGACCAAAATGAGTAAAGTTATCTAGAATGACAATTTTATGCCATTGCACTATGGCTGAGTTGAATATATGTTTATTATCGGCTAAACGGGAAGGAGTGCACGAGATAAGTCCACAGACGCAGTCAGATGCAGGTTGGTGACTTTCATTTATCTTTACCACTAAACTTTCATGCAGTCAGATGTGTATTTTGAGTATAAATTTTCCAACAATATTTTCATGCAGTCAGATAAAGTTCACTTCAGTTAAATACGCAGTCAGATGCAAGTTTTATTAAAGACTAAAGCAGTCACATGCAGTTCAGTCTAGTTTAAACAGAGAATTTTTATTAACAACACTTTCAACTACAGTTCTGTATTTCTACCATTTCAAAAATTTCACAGAATGATTGGTATTTATGGCAGATAACCTGAAAATGCGACTTTACTAACGTGAAACCGGTATAAAGCATCTTCATATAGGTAATAATTTTTGATTTTTAATTTGTGTAATATTTATGATAATTTGAATGGTAATTGAGTGTTCAGTGTTGTTGTTGTTATTCATAGCGTCTCTGAGCTGTGATTCCCTCCCCATAAAGTTGTTTGTATCAGAAATGACTGCACACAAATTACGCCAAAACTTCTTTTAAGCTGTGTACATGAACTGGAAGCACGAATTAATAAGTGAATCAGAACGGAAGATGTGTCGGGGACACCTTAGGTAGTTTTTTGGTGTAGTAGCTAAATATCACACGCAAAATGAAGGTTCCTATTTGAACACAAAAAGTTGACCCAACCATGGGCAAGTGGGGGGGGGGGGGGGAGGGATGGGGGAGTGGGGTGGGAAGTAGCCAGACTGAGTACAGACAGATGACCATTTCAAAAATAAATAATAAGTTTTCAACTGAAACTACTTTTTCGTAAGATGAATATTTTGAGAGATATTTAGTTGTCCAACTTAGAATAAACGCACAGCAGAAAAATTCATGCGTCTAAGAATGAAACATAACAAGCGCCGAGTCAGCAAATGGACAGTTCTTGCGAATTATGTAGTTGTATTAAAACGGATGGCATGTGTTGTAATGCCAGACAACGAAGACTCAGAATAATAATTCCTCTGAGGGCACAGATGATTTGTCGACAAGGAAACCCTCGTCTCGATTGAGTATATTGTTTGTTAATAGTAGTTCCACAGCGTCCTTGACGACTGAATCCCAATGAGGAAAGGGTATGGCCAGCACATTGATTTTGCGGTTGTACAGGGTTCAGCCACTGTTGGGCTGTGGGAAGCAGGTATTCGGGACACCGTTCTTGTACAGTACCTATTGTTTTTCCTATGTATTATTTAGCGAACTGAAATCGAATTTCATGCACGACTGAACCCCAGTGAGGTGAGGGAATGGCCAGTATCTTGGTTTTCCGGTCGTACAAAGTTCAGCCCATGCAGCTTTGTTGTGCTGTAGGAAACGGGTATTCGGTGCAACGTTCTTGTACAGTGTGTATTGTTTTTCCTATGTACCTTTTAGCAAACTGACATCGAATTTCTACATCTACATCCATACTCCGCAAGCCACCTGATGGTGAGTGGCGGAGGGTACCTTGAGGACCTCTATCGGTTCTTCCTTCTATTCCAGTCTCGTATTCTTTGTGGAAAGAAGGATTGTCGGTATGCCTCTGTCTGGGCTCTAATCTCTCTGATTTTATCCTCATGGTCTCTTCGCGAGATATACGTAGGGGGGAGCAATATACTGCTTGACTCTTTGGTGAAGGTATGTTCTCGAAAAAGCCCCTACCGAGCTACTGAGCGCCTCTCCTGCAGAGTCTTCCACTGGAGTTTATCTATCAACTCTGTAACGCTTTCGCGATTACTAAATGATCCTGTAACGAAGCGCGCTGCTCTCCGTTAGATCTTCTCTATCTCTTCTATCAACCATATCTGGTACGGATCCCACACTGCTGAGCAGTATTCAAGCAGCGGGCGAACAAGCGTACTGTAGCCTACTTCCTTTGTTTTCGGATTGCATTTCCTTACGATTCTTCCAATGAATCTCAGTCTGGCATCAAGCTTTACCGACGATGAATTTTATATGATCATTCCATTTTAAATCAGTCCTAATGCGTACTCCCAGATAATTTATGGAATTAACTGCTTCCAGTCAATTCGCAGCAGATCCTCCTGCATTTCAGTACAATTTTCCATTGTTACAACCTCTCGATATACCACAGCATCATCCGCAAAAAGCCTCAGTGAACTTCCGATGTCATCCACAAGGTCATTTATGTATATTGTGAATAGCAACGGTCCTATGACACTCCCCTGCGGCACATTTGAAATCACTCTTACTTCGGAAGACTTCTCTCCATTGAGAACGACATGCTGCGTTCTGTTATCTAGGAACTCTTCAATCCAATCACACAATTGGTCTGATAGTCCATATGCTCTTACTTTGTTCATTAAACGACTGTGGGGAACTGTATCGAACGCCTTGCGGAAGTCAACAAACACGGCATCTACCTGGGAACCCGTGTCTATGGCCCTCTGAGTCTCGTGGACGAATAGCGCGAGCTGGGTTTCACACGACCGTCTTTTTCGAAACTCTTGCTGATTCCTACAGAGTAGATTTCTAGTCTCCAGAAAAGTCATTATACTCGAACATAATACGTGTTCCAAAATTCTACAACTGATCGACGTTAGAGATATAGGTCTATAGTTCTGCACATCTGTTCGACGTCCCTTCTTGAAAACGGGGATGACCTGTGCCCATTTCCAATCCTTTGGAACGCTACGCTCTTCTAAAGACGTACGGTACACCACTGCAAGAAGGGGGGCAGAAATACTCCCTTCCCTAAAGTCAGATAATCTCTGAAAAATTCCCGAAGAGCTGGGATATTGATGAGTGGGCGGAATGTAACACCTACGTTATGGTTTTTCATTATTCTGGCCTTTTCTGAGGAAACATTTCCTAGTAATGGTTGAAAGACCGTAGACGTTACATCTCTTTCATTTTGCGCTTACTTTGTTTGGTCTGACGTTTTCGCTTGGAAAGCTCTCTCAATTTGGTGTTTCGTGAACCTATTTCTACTGAATAACTCTTGCAACTGGCTCACTTAATACTTTAGGCTGTCAGCGTCGGTCACTACATGGGCCCTATGAATTAAAGTTTTAAGTACGCTCGTAACTTGCGAAGGACGGCGGCAGCTGGACGCCTAAAAGTTAAAACTAGTATGTGTAAGATTACGGTGTAAGAAATGCCCTAAGAACCCCTTTACTAAGACATTCAGTAATCGTAGACAGCAAATGATTTCGTTTTCCATGGTCTTCTTCTTCTTCTTCTTCTTCTCCATCATTAATGCATTCTTGCCAGATCCGGGTTCACACTTATCACCAGTGTCGAATGTTGTGCTTTATCTTTTCCTCCTAGCGGCATGATATCCAACGCTGCCCTGTAACGCTGTGCTCTCCGCCCAACCACTACAGCACAACCTGTGGAGATGGGTGAAATCACGAGGGAGGAGGTAGGCACTGCGTTTATTCCATATACAGGCGCACTCTCGGGGAAAATCGCCCGCATTTTGAAGAAACACCGAGTGGGAACTGTGTTTTGTCCTCCGAATAAAACTCGTGCACTGGTGGGGAGCGCCAAAGATGACCTCGGTTTGAGGAAGGCCGGCGTGTACCAGATTCCGTGTCAATGTGGCAAATCGTATATTGGTCAGACGATGCGTACCGTCGAGGATTGATGCTGTGAACACCAGAGACACACTCGACTGATGTATGCGAGCAAGTCGGCGGTCGCTGAACATTGTCTGTTGGAAAATCACGCTATGGAGTATGAACGCACGAGGATTCTGGTACAGACGTCGAGATACTGGGACAACGTTGTTAGAGAGGCCATCGAAATTGCACCAATGACGACCTCATAAACCGTGACTGTGGCTATAATCTTATCAAGGCTTGGGAACCAGCGATTGGGTCAATCAAGAGTAAACTGAGCAAACGTATAGTTGTGACGACCACGGCGGACAGAGCCATCACTCCGACGTCATCTCAGACGCCGTCGCAATCTGTTCCACCGTGCGACCGTGGCGCGGACAGCAGGGGAGCGCGCCGCGGGCGGAGGGTATTTAAATCGGCCGCCGCCGCGACCGAACCCAGTTCCCTCTGAGCAGCCATAGCGTACGGATCTCCGTGCCGGCACGTTCACAGGAGCTCAGTCCGTCAGTTCACCTGATTTTGGCGACATGTATGATCGCCAAAATATCGTGCCCGTTGGACACTGTAGACCGGCAGTACACCCGTGGATATTTTGATTATCAAATACGCCGGGAGAAACTCAAGAATCACAATAAATATGTGATTAAAAGCAATTGCAGGTTGTCTGCTAGGCGGCGTGGACGTAGTGAATGTAGTAGTACACTGTCCACGCACATTAACGTGACCATCACCTATGTTCGATCTAAACGTGCAACACTAACAGCTCACAGGCACCAGTTGGGAACACTATGCAGGGCTATGCAGGGTATATAAAGTTTGGGAGGTGGGCGGGAGTCTGTTGCCGATCGTGCCAAGGATGGAAGCATTTCTCAGATATCTAAGTCTGTAAATTGTTCGCTTACCGCCGTCGTAAAAGTGTACTGTGCGTGGCAAAACCGGCGCCAAGGCAACTGTGGTGCACCATGGGCCACAGATGACAAGAGTGAACCACGGCTGCGGAGATGTGTACGGGCGAACATGTAACCTTCCCCTCACTTATCGACCTTAATGACAGTGAAAAATTAAACCGCGTGTACCTAATGGAAATTTGGGAAAAAGCAATCGTCACCGAAGTTAATCTGTCGGTAAAGAGGGAGGAAAGGGCTACATCTAAATGAAATGAAAAATGCAAATGAAACTGGTGGAAATTAATTTTGAAAAGGGGTAAAGTTAATGAAGAAAGTAAATGTGCGGCCGTTACGTTAACAATTAACTAGCGGTAATTAGATATTTGAGATTTGGGGGAAATTACGGTCGCCAGTCCTAAGGACAATTACTATAGTAACTGAAAAAGAAAGGTAATTACACATATAATTAGCACTAGAAGCGTGGCAACTGAAGGTTGACACGTGTAGTGTGAAAACTGATAGTTTGTCAGAAGTAATAACTTTCGCTGCACTCTGACTTAATTTAGCAAAATAATTAATAAAACCGGAAAACTGAAAGTTAATTTAGTGACTGAAATTAATGAGAAGCTTTCTTTCTTAAGCACATCGAAATTCAGTAAAATACGGTTAGTCTTGGACTACCTCAACAATCATTTCTAAAGCTACTTGAATCTACGCAATTTAGAAATAAGAGATTTAGCTTTGAACTTGAATTAAATGATTCTGAACAATTAACAATAGCTGGATGTTGACACGCCTTCTTCTCGACACGGTCACCAGACGAAACGGGCTCTTGATGTGCGCCAGCTAATGCTTCCCGTCCGCGACACCATGTCAGAAACTATCATCGCAAGTCGAGCACAATTACATGCTGCTGAACCCGGAAAGCGAGGCAACTCGCGGGAGCGTCACACAACACCTCCTCCACTCGCTACTCCAGCCAGACCCCTTCTGCTCTGCCCGCGCTCCACGCGGCAGAGTTAACACTACCAAAGATCCTACACACTTTGATTCTTCACACGACCTATCGATGTAATCTTTCGATAGCAGTTTTCCCTAGGCAAGACCCAGCGTATAAATACAAATAATATTCACAAAATAAACCAATTATAAATCCACATAAATGCATAAATATGTATGTATATATACAAATAGTAAAACAATTACAATATATAAAGACACAGAAATGTTATATCTTCAGGTAACAAAATAAGGAAAAAAATTTGCAGTGCAATAGATGGAAATAGGAGGATATGCATTTCCGGCGTTACAAACAGACGTGCAACTGTTGAGCAACTGACCGCCCAGATGAACCAAGGGTCCGTCAACAGTGTCTCCTCAACGACAGTTCAGCTAACGTTGCCGCGTATGGGCCTCCGCAATAGGCTCCTGATTCATGCTCCCATACTGGTTACTGTTCATCGGCAACGAAGGCTGGAATTTTCACGCCAATACCGCAATTTGACGTCCACTGAGTCGTCTTTTCAAATGAATCAAGTTTTTTGCTCGATCGGACAGATGGAAGTTGCTGTGCAAGGCGAGAAACGTCTGAAAGCGAATACCTTGCAAAAATCGTCAAAAGCGTTATGGTCTGGGGAACATTTTCGTGCCATGCGCTGGGCGGTCGGATCATACTGGAGGACAATCGCTAACCAAAGTATGCATCTACCCTTGAGGACCATGTGCATTCTTACATGCAGTTTGTTTTTCCTCCGCACGATGGCGTCTGCCAGCAGGACAATCCAACGTGTGACACAACTCACAGTGCACGTGCGTGATTTGAGGAGCATCAGGATGAGTTGAACGTACCCTCCTGGTCACCAAACTATCCGGATTTAACTCCAATCGTGAATCGTCCGGACCTCTTATATCGCACGATGGATCCTCAACCGGGAAACTTCGAGTCGGCATGGCTCCACATCCATCGCTGTACCTTCCAGAACCTCACTGACTATTTCTGCACGTCTCGCAGCGGTCCGTGCTCCAGAAGCTGGTTATCCAGGCTTCCGAAGATCATTTCATGATAAGATTTCTAAGTAGTGCAAATATGGCAACTTGTTTGAAATACACAGAAATGTAGGGTTTTGATCTTTACAGAACACTGAAAAATAGTAACCTATGACGACGACATTAGTGGCATTGAATACGAAATGGAATAATCACTTAGTCTCAATCGTAAGTACGGCTTGTGGCGGACTGCCGTTCGTTGGCAGGATAATGAAGAAATGCAATACCCTTTACAAAGCGAACTCCTTACAAATCACTTGTGTGGGAGCCATACCAATTAGGCCAACTGGGGATACTCAACGTACACAAAGAAGGACAGCACGGGTGGTTACATGCTTGTTTCACTAACGGGAGTGCGTCACGGAAATGCTGAAAAACGTGAATTAGCAGACGCATCAAGACAGACGGTAGTTAACCCTTTAATGTCGTCTTAAAAATATTCAAGGATCAGTACTAAGTCAAAAATCTAGAGGTATTCTTCGCCCCCCCCCACTACCCCCCCCCCCCCCCCCCCTTGTACTACTCCCGCAAGAAGAGAAGGTCAGACCAATTACAACAAACACAGAGGTATTTAAGTAGTCGTGCTTCCTGCGCCCAATACGTGACTTACTACTCCAGCAAGAAGAGAAGGTCAGACCAATTACAACAAACACAGAGGTATTTAAGTAGTCGTGCTTCCTGCGCCCAATACGTGACTTGAACAGGAAGATATCCAAAAGTGTGATACCATGGTAAGTGCCTTCTACCGACTACAGTGCAAATCACTGTTTTATGCCGATTATGTATACAGATACGTGCTTTAGCACTGGGAACTACATATGTAGCTGCATTTAGATAAACTTCAAACTACGTTCAACTTTACACAGAGACACATGCCTTAAATAACATAGTATGTAGCAGTGTTATGTAAAAGTATGTAATTGTTTTAAGAAACTATGCTTTATGGTACTATGCAAGGTGGTCCATTGATCGTGACCGGGCGAAATATCTCACGAAATAAGAGTCAAACTAAAAACTACAAACAACGAAACTTGTCTAGCTTGAAGGGGGACACCAGATGGCGCTATAATTGGCCCGCTAGATGGCGCTGCCACAGGTCAAACGGATGTCAACTGTGTTTTTTAAATAGGAACCCCTATATTTTACTACATATTCGTGTAGATTAGATGGGTAGATCATATAACTAATGAGGAGGTATTGAATAGGATTGTGGAGAAGAGAAGTTTATGGCACAACTTGACTAGAAGAAGGGATCTGTTGGTAGGACATGTAGCGTGGAGGGTAAAAATCGTAGAGGGAGACCAAGAGATGCAACATCTCCGGCGGTACACCGCAAGGTTACCGCCCTTCGATTGTGCCTTTTTTCGCGCTAATCGAAGTGTTAGGGGTTCCAGGTGCCAGCCAGCCAGCCAGCCAGCCAGCAGTTCCCGGTCCCGGCCTGCAGCAGTGGTCCCGCAGCCAGCCAGCCAGCCAGCCAGCCAGCCAGCCAGCCAGCCAGCCCTCCGGTGGCAGCAGCAGTCCAGCCAGCAGCAGTCCAGCCAGCAGCAGTCCAGCCAGCAGCAGTCCAGCCAGCAGCAGCAGCAGCAGCAGCAGCAGCAGCCGCAGCCGCAGCCGCAGCCGCCGCCGCCCCGGCCCCGTCCGCGGCAGCAGCGTCCCTGCCTCTCGCCGTCGCCGTCGCCGTCGCCGTCGCCGTCGCCGTCGCCGTCGCCGTCCGTCGTCCCCCAGTGTGTGTCCTGTCCTTTTAGTGCTGTGTTTTTCTTTCTTCTTGTTGTCGTCATGTCCGCCCCCACCACCACCATCACTACTACCACCACCGCCATCGTGTATACGTCCCCTTCCGCCGCCTCCACCACTATCACTTGGTGTGCCCAATCCCACCCCCCTCCTTCCATCCCTCCCCTCCTCTCTATCCCTTCGCCCTCGCTCTTTGTCTCCCCATCTCCCGCCTCTTCCTCTCGTTCTGATCCTTTCCCCCCACTCCCCCAGCCTGTCACTGCAGCTCCGGCTAGGGTGGTGGCCCGTCGGGCCACTGCCCACGCCCAGCTCTCCCCATCGCCATCGCCATCGCCATCGCCATCACCGCCACCACCGTCATCGTCACCATCACCATCACTGCCACATTCGCCTGCACCGTCACAGTCACTATCTCCGGCGCCGCCTGCTGCGTCCGTGCCGGGACCTGTCCCTTCCCACCACCTCCCCATCGTTCCCGTCCCTCCTGTCACCACCCGCCCATCTGCCGCTGTCAAACGCCCTAGTGGCGCCTCCACTTCCTCTGCTCCTAAAAAGGCTCCACCCCGCCCGCCATCCCCACCCCAAAATGCCATGGACGTCTCCCCACCAGGCCCCGCTCCCTCCTCCTCCTCCTCCTCCTCCTCCCCACCCGGTCTCTACAAATATCTCCTGTCCCGTCCCGATCCTTCCTTCCTCGAGGCCCGGAATCTTTCCCTCCTCCTCCGCCAACATTTCCCTGGCGTCCCCATCTCTCTCCTTACTCCCAGACGGGATTCTGTTCTTATCTCCTCCCCCAGCCCAACCCTCCATACTGACATCCTCTCCCGCCTCCCCATCACCCGTTTTGGTCCTCACGCCTCCCTCACCCCTGCTCCCTCCCCATCTCCTACCCGCCAACCCCAACCCCCGCGTCGCCCGCCGACCCTCACTGCCGTGATCACTCGGCTTAGCCCGTCGATCACGGAGGAGGAGGTGCTGGCGGAGCTGAAGGCCCATCCCACCCTGGAGGTGCGGGCGGTCCGCCGCATTTTCAACGCGACCGGCCCCACCCGCCTTATGCGGGTTTTCTCTGAGGACGCCCCCTCCATTGACCGTCTCCTGAAGGAGGGTGCCCTCCTCTTCAATCAGCGGTACAAGGTCGACCCCTCCCGTTCCCCCCCTCAATCCCTGCGCTGCCAGAGATGTCTGCGCTACAATGCACATCCAACAGCAGAGTGCCGCGAGGCCCCCACCTGCCCACATTGTCGGCAAGCGCACTTCCTCCGGCAGTGCCCCAACCTCCAATCCCCTCCCTCCTGTAATACCTGCAGCCTCCCCCACCCCACCTACTCCCAAAAGTGCAAAGCCCGACCCCCTCCCACCACTCCTGAACTCACCGTACCTGTCCGTCCCCTGGACGCCCCCACCCCTCCTGGCAATTCCCTTCGTCCCCCCCCCACTGCTGAGGACATCATCAGGTTCCTCACCATTGTCCTTCAAAACGTCCATCCCTTTCAGCGCCCCCACACCTTACAACAGATCTCCCTCGCCGCCCGTTCCATATTCCACCTTAAAATGTACGCCACCTTTTCCAATAACCAGGCCCATTTCACCTTCTCCCGCCTTGACACCCTCGTCTAAGTCCTTATCATGGCGCGACAGCATCGTATCCTTTTCAACAATATCCGCTCCCTTCCCGCCAACAAGAACCTCTTCCTGCACACCCTTGCTACCCACCGTGTGGATGCCTTCCTCCTCAATGAAACCTTCCTCCAACCCCACCACTCCATCCACACCTCCCCCTATCTCCTCCACCGCTCCGATAATCCCCTCCCAGTTGCGCGTGGCGGAGTTGCCATTGGCCACCACCGCCAGATCCCCGTTCGGCTCCAGCCTCTCCTTCCCGACCCCACCGAACACCTGATCCTTAGTCTCTTCTTCCCCGGCCTTACCATTACCTGTGCCACCATCTATGTCCGCCCCAACGCCCCTCTTCCTTTCGACTTCCTCTCCCACATCGACCGTACCTTCTCCTCCTATGTGATCGCCGCCGACCTCAACATCCATAGTCGCTCCGCTGCCCAGTTACGGCGGTGGCATCGGTTCCTCTCCTCCCTTCAAGGCGACCTCATCCCCATCCCCCAGCATACTCGTCCCGAATCCAACTCCACTCCCGATGTTATCCTCTCCTCCCCCAACCTCCTTGGTCGCATTACGGTGGATGTCCTGGAGCCTATTGGTAGCGACCATCTCCCTGTCCTCCTCACCGTTTCAGATGGCCGTCGCCCCCGCCCCGACCCTCGTCATGACCCTCCCCCTAAGTACATCCATGACTATTCCCGTGCCAACTGGAATGCCTACCGGGATACCCTCTCCACTCAGGTCGATAGCCACCCTCTCGCCTACCGCCGTCCTGATGATGTCACCCATGCCGCCTCCTTTCTCCAGCAGACCTTGTCTGAGGCCGTGGAGGCCCACGTCCCTACTGTTGCCATCCACCCCCACCGTCCTACCTTACCACCACAGGCCGTCCTCCTCCTCCGTGAATCCCGTCGTCTCTACCGTGCCTTCCTCCGCACGCGTGACCCGGACACCCTACGACGCCACCGGCAACTACAGCGACACATTCGAAATTTGCTCGCGGCCAAGAAACGCCGGGACTAGCGACAGACATGCACCCGTTTAACTGCTACCCTCCCTATAAACTCGTCCAAGTTCTGGACCGCCTTCCGTCGCCTTACCGGAACTAAACCCTCCCCCTACTATCCTCTTCTCCACGATGATCGCCCCTTTCCTGACGCCCTTAGTAAGGCCAATCACTTTGCCTCCTACCTGTCCGATGTGTTTTCCATCCCTGATGATCCCCAGTTCGATTACTCCCTCTTCCCAGATATCCGCGATCGAACTGATACCTCTGTCCCTCCCCTCGCTCCTGGTTTCCAGTACTTGGACAACATTCCACACACGGACCTAAATGCCCCCATCACCACACAGGATCTCATCAATACACTCCGCACCAAACGCAACACCGCTCCTGGTCACGATCGTGTCACCTACCGTCACCTTCGTGAAGCTCCTGTCTCTTTTCTCTCCACCCTGGCCAGGCTCTACAATGTAGTCCTGTCCACCGGTTACTACCCCGACCTGTGGAAAACCTCCCGTATCCTCCTGTTCCTCAAACCTGGCAAACCGCCGTCCGCCGTCTCCTCCTACCGTCCCATCAGCCTTACCTCGGTCTTCAGCAAGGTCCTGGAATCTATCCTCACCCGCCGCATCCACCAGCATCTCCGCCAGCACCGCCTCCTCCCCGTTACCCAGTGTGGCTTTCGGCCGTCCTTCTCTTCCGACGATCTTCTCCTTCACCTCACTCATCTCCTTTCCGAACAGCTCAATTCCCGTCGCTCCGCAATCTTCCTCTCTCTTGACCTCGAACGCGCATATGACCGCGTATGGCATTCCGGTCTCCTCTTCAAGCTCCAAACCTTCGCCCTTCCCATTAACTACGTTCGTCTGATCGGTTCCTTTCTCTCCCGCCGTCCTTCCTATGTCACCATCCATAACACCGATTCCTACACCTTTTTCCCCTCCGCCGGTGTGCCCCAAGGCTCCGTCCTCTCCCCCCTTCTGTACTTGTTGTACACGGCGGACATGCCGCCGCCGTCACCCCCCGTCCACCTTCTCCAGTTTGCCGATGACACCGCCTTCCTTGCCCTTGCCCCCACCCTGCGACGCTCCCAACACCTTCTCCAATCCCATCTTGACCGGTTCACCGCTTGGTGCAATCAGTGGTTGCTCAAGGTCAATCCTTCCAAAACCCAGGCGATCATTGTAGGCAAAACCACTCCCTCCTTCCGCCTCCTTGATTTCTATCTCACCGTTTATGGCCGTCCCATCGCTCTCACCCCCACCCTTAAGTACCTTGGCGTCACCCTCGACCGTCGCCTCTCCTGGACTCCCCATCTCCAGACAATCCAAGCCAAGGCACGTTCCCGACTCCGTCTCCTCAAGCTCCTTTCCGGCCGAACGTGGGGTCTGGACCCCT
This sequence comes from Schistocerca serialis cubense, assembly GCF_023864345.2. Classification (NCBI taxonomy): domain Eukaryota; kingdom Metazoa; phylum Arthropoda; class Insecta; order Orthoptera; family Acrididae; genus Schistocerca; species Schistocerca serialis. The sequence continues at coordinate 1,125,522,397 of NC_064639.1, read as the reverse complement.
CCACCATCCTCCACACCTATAAGTCCCTCATCCGCCCTATCCTCTGTTACGCCCATCCCGCCTGGATCTCCGCCCCCCCTTCCTTTTATAAATTCCTCCAAATCCTTGAACGCCATGCTCTCCGCCTTGCCTATCGCATCCGTCTCCCTTCCCCCACGCGGATCCTGTATGACCTTATCCCCTTCCCCCACCTCCTCCTCTTCCTCGAAAGGATACGCATCCTATACACCTCCCGTAAACTCGATCCTCCTCACCCGCTCGTCTCCCCGTTCCTCTCCCACCCCCGCCCGCTGCCACGCCTGTACTCCCACGTCCCACCCGGTCTCCATCTCTCCACCCTCCTTACCCTCTCCCAAGGTGGCTTCCGCCAGCTCCCCCTCCCTGATGATGCCCTCCTCCCCTCCATCTACCCCTCCTACCAACTTTGATCCTCCCACCCTCCTCCTGTGCTTGCTCCTCGGGGCACCCTCCCTCCCTTCTCTCCCCTTCCCTCCCTCCTCCTTTTCTCGTCCCTCGTCCCCCGGGCCCCCCCCCTCCCCTGTCCCTATCCTCCTGTCCCCGTCTCCTAAGCCATGGCATCCTCTTTTCCTCCCCTCTCCCCCTCCTCATCCCTTTTGCCCTCTTGGCAGGTCCCCGGACTCGCACACGCTCAGTGGACATTCGCGCGCCGGAGATCACCGCCATCAGTGTATCGTGTGTGCCGTCATGTTTAGTGTTCAGTGTTTACCGTCACACTCCATCGTTCACCAGTGCCATCGTCTCCTTCAGTGTTTGTGCGTCGTCTCAACAGTTTGCAGTGTGGCTTATCGTCGAGTGTGAACGGCTCCGTGTTTGTTTCTCTGTGTCTCCTGTTTATTGCCCACCGTTTTGTAACTTTTATGTTTTTCTCCTGTTTTTGCTGATTGTACCTTCTATGGCTGAAGAGCAGCGTAGTATGCTGCTGACAGCCTGCCTGCTGTACAGGCTTTAAAATAACAATAAAGTAAAAAAAAAAAAACCAAGAGATGAATACACTAAGCAGATTCAGAAGGATGTAGGTTGCAGTAGGTACTGGGAAATGAAGAGGCTTGCACAGGATAGAGTAGCATGGAGAGCTGCATCAAACCAGCCTCAGGACTGAAGACCACAACAACAACAACACGTAAAGAAATATGAATGTTTTGGTTGGACCACTTTTTTCGCTTTGTGGTAGATGGCGCTGTAATAGTCACAAACATATGACTCACAATTTTAGACGAACGGTTGCTAACAGGTAGGTTTTTTAAATACAGAACTTAGGTACGTTTGAACATTTTATTTCGGTTGTTCCAGTGTGATACATGTTCCTTTGTGAACTTATCATTTCTGAGAACCCATGCTGTTACAAAATGGTTCAAATGGCTTTGAGCACTATGGGACTTAAAATCTGAGGTCATCGGTCCCCTAGAACTTAGAACTACTGAAACCTAACTAACCTAAGGACATCACACACATCCATGCCCGAGGCAGGATTCCAACCTGCGACCGTAGCAGTCGCGGGGTTCCGGACTGAAGCGCCTAGAACCGCACGGCCACCTCGACCGGCCGCATGCTGTTACAGCGTGATTACCTGTAAAAACCACATTAATGCAATAAATGCTCAAAACGATGTCCGTCAACCTCAATGCATTTGGCAACACGTGTAACGACATTCCTGCCAACAGCGAGTAGTTCGCCTTCCATGATGTTCGCACATCCATTGACAATGCGCTGACGCATGTTGTCAGGAGTTGTCGGTGGATCACGAAGCAAATATTCTTCAACTTTCCCCACAGAAAGAAATCCGGGGACGTCAGATCCGGTGAACGTGCGGGCCATGGGATGGTGCTTCGACGACCAATCCACCTCTCATGAAATGTGCTATTCAATACCGCTTCAACCGCACGAGAGCTATGTGCCGGACATCGGTCATGTTGGAAGTACATCGCCATTCTGACATGCAGTGAAACATCTTGTAGCAACATCGGTAGAACATTACGAAGGAAATCAGTATACATTCCACCATTTAGATTGCCATCGACAAAATGGGGCCGGCCGGAGTGGCCGTGCGGTTCTGAGCGCTACAGTCTGGAACCGAGCGACCGCTACCGTCGCAGGTTCGAATCCTGCCTCGGGCATGGATGTGTGTGATGTCCTTAGGTTAGTTAGATTTAATTAGTTCTAAGTTCTAGGCGACTGATGACCTCAGAAGTTAAGTCGCATAGTGCTCAGAGCCATTTGAACCATTTGATAAAATGGGGGCCAATTATCCTTCCTCCCATAATGCCCCACCATACGTAACCCGCCAAGGTCGCTGATGTTCCACTTGTCGCAGCCATTGTGGATTTTCTGTTGCCCAATAATGCATATTATACCGGTTTACGTTAACGCTTTTGGTGAATGACGCTTCGTTGCTAAATAGAACGCGTGCAAAAAATCTGTCATCGTCCCGTAATTTCTCTTGTGGCCAGTCGCAGAACTGTACACGACGTTCAAAACTGTCGCCATGCAATTCCTGGTGTATAGAAATATGGTACTGGTGCAATCGATGTTGATGTAGCATTCTCAACAGCGACGTTTTTGAGATTCCCGATTCTCGCGCAGTTTGTCTGCTACTGATGTGCGGATTAGCCATATTAGCCAGGCCAGAATTTTAGCATAGGCCCAACTCATCCCAATCAGAGTAGCAGACCAAAGGGATCGCAGTGTGTCTGTGGACAGCCAAGAACTGGAAACCTTCTCCAAAGCTGATGCACCCAGGATCGAACTTCGGGACTAACCATCAGCGTGGAACGTGAGCACTGTGTGAACACAAGCAACCCAGTGCGGCGATTGGTGTCTTTCGCTGGGCGAGAGAATGGCGATTCCAGTGGACACATAGTCACGGGCTTTCACATTACAAGAGGAAAATTATCATGACGCTTTAGTGACTGACAGCAGCTACAGCATCGTGTACAGTTAAGAGTGCAGGCTATGCATTCTCTATGATAAATTGTGATTAATATTGCATACGGTAAATCTGTGTGTTCAGAGCGACATGTTGAGGTTATTCTGCGCGCACACAAGGCATGTGGTGTTTTGTCTAAGAAAAAAACTGCAGTGATCTTATTAATTTTAGTCTGTGAGTGTGACTGATTTTGTATCTGTCATTGTACAGAAAATTATGTTGTTATTACGCCACGAGCGTGGTTGATTTTGTATGTGCTATCTACGGATAACTGTAATTGTGACATTTGCGCAGGGCGTACCAGTTGATAGTACCACTTTGGTGAGTCGCTGGTGATGGAAGTGCTCTTAGATCTACATTAAGTTGAGCACTAATGTGAGTAGGCCCTAATTAAGTCAAAGATTTGTCTTCTGATTCTTTTTCTTGTTCTAAGTGGTTATCTGTGGTAGCTATTTCCATTGGCCATTTTGGTGTCTGTGGCCAAGGATTACATATTGTGAACTACTCTTATTGTTGGCCCATTTTCCTTACTAGGATGAAGTGTAATTTAAATTTTGTCGTATTGTCCTGAACCAATTTCGTATACTTATCCTCCTATTTCATGTCCTGCCTCCAAGAACTGTAATTGGACCTCAGATTAAGTTTAGTTGTATTACTTACTGTCAAGGAGAACCTGTTGTGTTTAATAAATTCCGGAATGAAATATTACTTAAAAAACTGAGCTACCACCTGCACAACCCTCAGCTCGCAGCCCACTCTACCCAACTCCTACACTACAGCGTGGTCTCTCTGAATAATTAAGGTTGAAGAAGAACATGACTTTTGCCAACATAGTCTCGTAATCGAAGAAACCAAGTTCGGCTTCAGGCGATGGCAGTGTTATTGGGCCTTTACTGTTCTTTATAAACATACGTGTTCTGGTGAATACCACCAGACGATCGTAGAGGTTTCGTGGAGATGATGTACTTAGGGATGTCGTAATGGCAGAAATTGTAGCGAAGGCCTACAGAGAATTGAGACTTAGTGCGGGGATTGGCAGTTAACTTTCAGCATAAGAAATCTACAAAAATGGCAGAAGGATGGAATGGGAAGGAACGGACCAATTTCCTAATTTCATCGTTCGTCGCACGTAAATCCACTAGATGTTAATTTGTGAGAGTGGTGGAAAACTCTTATGTATCTAATTTCGGTGCAAGAGGAAAAGTGTCTCTGCGCAAATACCATAACAGGCTACAAAACCACAAGCAGTACGCCAGGGATAAAGGGATTCGCTACAATGACGGAATCATGCACGTATGAATCTTAGCGGATGGCATTTTGACACTTTAATATAAGAAATAATTTCATGTGATATGCTGGTACATTCTGTTCCTATGGGATTCCCGTTAGTAACGTACTGTCAAGAGTTGTAGAAAGTAGAGCGTGTAGAGCGTTTCTGAACCCATACTTACTTCTTCTATGTTTGAGCAATGTGTTCCGAAAATTTCGCAGTACCTATTTCAAATGTAGTCCAACTAATCCTCAGTTGACAGAAATACACTGAAGCGCCAAAGAACCTGGTATAGACATGCGAATATAGGGATAAACAGGCAGAATACGGCCCTGCGGTCACCAACGCCTATATAAGACAACAAGTGTCTGGCGCAGTTGTTAGGTCGGTTACTGTTTCTACAATAGCAGATTATCAAGATTTGAATGAGTTTGAACGTGGTGTTATAGTCAGTGCACGAGCGATGAAACACAGCATCTCCGAGGTAACGATGAAGTGTACGACCATTTCGCGAGTATATTGTGAATATCATAAATCTGGTAAAACATCAGATCTCCGACATCGCTGCGGCCGGAAAAAGATCATTCAAGGACGGGACCAACGACGACTGAAGAGAATAGTTCAAGGTGACAGAAGGGCAACCCTTTCGTAAATTGCTGAAATTGCTGCAGATTTTAGTGCTGGGCCATCAAAAAGTGTCAGCGTGCGAACCATTCAACGAATCATAATCGATATGGACTCTCGGAGCCGAAGGCCCACTCGTGTACTCTTGATGACTGCACGACACAAAGCTTTACGCCTCACCTAGGCCCGTCAACACTGACATCGGACTGTTGATGACTGGAAACTTGTTGCCAGTTCGGATGAATCTCGTTTCAGATTTTATCGAGGGGATGGTTGTGTACGGGTATGGAGATAACACGAATCGAAGGACCCTGCATGTCAGAGGGGGAGGGTTCAAGCTGGTGGAGGCTCTGTAATGGAGTGGGGTGTGTGCAGTTGCAGTGATATGGGGCCCCTGATGTATCTAGATACGACTTTGACAGGTGACACGTACATAAACATCCTGTCTGATCACCTGCATCCATTCATGTGCACTGTGAATTCCGACGGACTTGGGCGATTCCATGAGGACAATGCGACATCCCACACCTCCAGAATCGCTACAGAATGGCTCCAGGAACACTCTTCTGAGTTTAAACACTTCCACTGCCCACCAGATTCTCTAGACATGAACACTGTAATGCATCTCTGAGATGCCTTGGAACGTGCTGCTCAGAAGACACCTCCACCCCCTCGTACTCCTACGGATTTATGGTCAGCCCTGCAGGATTCATGGAGTCAGTTGCCCCCAGCACTACTTCAGACATTAGTGGAGTCCATGCCACGTCGTGTTACGGCACTTCTGCGTGCTTACAGGGGCCCTACATGATATTATGCAGGTGTACCAGTTTCTTTGTCTCTTCAATGTATTATATTAATGCTTTTGATGCTGCGTCTGTGTGAAACAAAACAAAATCAGTTTCTGTTTCGCATACGCATTTGCCGCAATTTATGTGAAGCATTTCCAGTGAGCAGAAATACGTACAAGTTTTCATTACATGCCGCCCTTTTAACTTACACGCTGTATTCTATCACTGCACCTTTAGTTAAAAACGTATTTAGCGTCCAAATGAAATGAGTTTTTTTATAAATTTGCGAAAAAACGTTGGTTGTTAAACTGTGCAGCCGTACACCTCGTACTATATTCTAAGAGATAATAAATGCGTACAGAACATCAAAGGCGAATTATCACATATTAAACAGATATCTATGTTATGGAGGTCTGAGCAAACAGCGAACACCAACCTATCCCGAGCCTGGTACGGTGGAACACGTGCAGCAACAACTGACGAAATGGAGGCTTTGCTCCTGTAGCAACAAGGCACAAGTTTTGTCACGCTCTGGGAAACATCTGATCAAGACGGCGGCTAGCAGTGCGTTTCGAGTACTGGCGCCTGGGAACAGGAAATAGCTGCACTGTCCTAAACTGGAAACGTGTTGCAATTCCTTCTTCAGTATCAGCTCAGCAAAGATGTTGGTACATGATACTACGTGGAACTACGAATAAAGAGGTTTCCTAACTGACGGCCGTGTAGACTTGCCAACGTAGACGAAGTCTGAGACGAAATAGTTCATCTGAGTGTGGTATTAATGGATTCTCCTTTGAAGCAAGATATTATTTATTACAAACTACTGTCAGGGATGCTTATCGTCATCAGTGGTTTTTCAGTTCTGAAAATATAGGATAATAAAGTGACGTCAACCTATTTTCCTTCCTGACGCGTTTCTCTACATTTCATTCACGTATATCGAAAATATTGTGCAATATTTTTTGTTTACAAAATATCTAATATGGGGACTTTTGTGACTGTGGTCTTTTTGCGTCAGTTAGCTCACAAGTAGCATTTCTATGATATGACAACAATGGAATGCAATTTAACTAAAATTTAGTTTACTGAATGTCACACGACAAGATGGCTTAATGTATTATAAAACACGTCACGTAACAATTTGATGATTTTGAGAAAAGAACAATAAAAAGTATTAAAATGCAAGGGTTTATCATCGCTAGCAAACTACATCGAGAGGGAATTTCAATGTTTTTTTACTGTCTTTTCAGAATTAAAAAGATCTCTATGGCGAACCTCGCCGAAACAAGTGTAAGAAATGAAGTTTTCTGCGTCAAGGTGGACCCGTAAACCATATGTTTTTCTGTGGACACAGACGTGGACCAAGTGTACCATAACAGGTCACCCAAAGTACACAATGTTCCTTGCAGTTTTGCGAGTATGATACAAAAGTCTAAAATTTACAAAACTTTATTCGAGATTTGTTAGAATTCTGCAATATTAAATGGCCCAAAGAGACGAGGAGCTTAAAATGTTTAGGTATAACAAGCTCAATTTTACAGCTATTGAAGACGCAGGACGGTATACGATAAATCAGGTGTTTGTAAGACTTTCGATTAAAAATTAATTAATTAAAAATATGTGTCTTGATATTTGACAACGGACAAAATGAAATGAAATTAATTTCACTCGTGGCCAAGACTTTAATCGTACTTGATGAACAAAATGACCAGACAAAAGAACACAATTAAGGGAAATGGCCGCGGTCTCCAAAAGCAAGCTTTCTCCTTAAGCTGAAGCTGCAGTAACTAATTATTACGTGAAAATATAAGATCAGAAACCACGAGGCGAGAAAGAATCTTAATTTGAAGAGAAATGACGGGACAGTGTAAAAACAAGGCACTCGTTAGCTAACGTGCACTGGCCTCCAGTGGCAGATAGGTTTACCTGGATTATTTTGCACGATAGATCGTAATGACATGGAACGAGTCACTTTACATTCACATCGAAAATTGATTTGTACGTATGGTTACATGCAGAACATGTCGAAGCTTTTTTTTCGTTATTTTAAAGAAAAAAGATTTACAGATATGACTTGTAATTCCTATCTGCTACCCTCTACACGTTAAAATAATAGAAATTCTTCTACTGAATAGAAGGAGTCGACGAGGAAATATTTTGTCAGTTCGTTTTCGAATTTTTCTTTACTTTCAGACATTTTATGTTACTTGGTAAGTGACCCAAAAACTTTTTGCAGCATTGTGCACCTCTTTTTGCGCTAAAGAGAACCTTAATGTGGAGTAATGAAAGTCATTTTTCCTTCTGGTATTGAAATTATTTACGTTAATGTTCCCTTTGAGCTGTGGTGGATTATTTACAACATATTGCGTATGGAAATAAATATACTGTGAAGCAGTAGTCAGAATGCCAAACTCCTTAAACAGATGTCTACAATATGATCGCGATTGAGCAACGCATATTATTCTTATAGCATGTTTTTGAGCTACGAAGACTTTATTTCTTAAAGGCGAGTTACCCTGTAACATTATTCCATATGACATTGAATGAAAATATGCAAAATATGTCAACCTAATGATTTGTCTCTCTCAAAGATTTGTAATAATTGTAAATGCAAACGTGCCTGAAATAAGTTGTTTAGGAGTTCCAAACAGTGATTTTTTCAGTCTAAATTCTCATCGATATTGACACTTAATGTTAAATACTAATCATTGATGTTGTACCCCTAGATGTGCAGAACTGAATAAGTTGTATCTTTTCAAAACTGACGGTGAGACCATTCGCAAAATACCAGTTGTAAGTAGGCTGTTTAGGCTTTTATGTTGGTAGCGCCACGTAGCGCTCTGTATGAAAATCACTGGCTGTGCTGTGTGCAGTCTGTGGCTGGTTGGCATTGTTGGAATATTTGCTATTGTAGTGTTGGGCAGTTGGATATGAACAGCACGTAGCGTTGCGCAGTTGGAGGTGAGCCGCCAGCAGTGGTGGATGTGGGGGGAGAGATGGTGGAGTTTTGAGAGCAGATGATCTGAACGTGTATCCATCCATCAGAAAGAGACTGGATTTCATGGACTGCTTATATATATATATATATATATATATATATATATATATATATATATATATATATTATTAAGGTAAATACATTGTTTGTTCTCTATCAAAATCTTTCAATTGCTAAGTATGCCTATCAGTATTTAGTGACTTCAGTAGTTAGAATCTTTTATTTAGCTGCCAGTATTGGCGCTCGATATATTGCAATAGTTCGAGAACGAAGATTTTTGAGAGGTAAGTGATTCATGAAAGGTGTAGATTATTCTTAGTCAGGGCCACTCTTTAGTAGGGATTATTGAAAGTCAGATTGCGTTACACTAAAAATATTGTGTGTCAGTTTAGTGATGATCAGAATAAGTAAAGAGAGAAATGTCTGAGTACGTTCAGTTTTGCTCATCTGTTTGAAAATCAAATAACGTAAGAAGTTTATCAGCACAGTCATTTATAATTTTTCTAAGAGGAGGTTTCACAGTCAATGATACTTTTAAGAAGTTTGTTTACCATTCCTTCTGTTTCTCTATATATGCCTGGACTGTTTACAATACTAGTGTCATCTGCAAAAGGAAATAATTCTGCTTGTTGTATTATTAGATAGAAGATCGTTTATGTATATGACGAACAATAGTGGACATAATATTGAGCCTTGGGGAGGCCCCCTATGCGCTTTCTCCCCAGCCAGAATTATGTTCCCGGACTATATTGGTTGAATTACTAAATACAATCATCTGCATTCATTTTGTTAGATATGACATTATCCATTGGTTGATTACACCACCAATCCCACAACACTTCTGTTTATCTAGGAGACTACTGTGATTCACACAATCAAAGGCCTTAGATAGGTCACAGAAAATACCAACCGACACAATTTTATTATTTAATGCTTGTAAAATCTGTTGAATGAGCATGCAAATGGCATTCTTCATATAATTATAATTTGCTGAGTATGAGATACTATTTTAGGATACATCACCTTCTCAAAAATTTTTGAAAACGATGTCAGCAGTGAAACAGGTCGGTAGTTATTGACATCTGTCTTATCACATTTGTTTAAGAGGGCTTCAGTCTCTCTGGAAAATGCTCTGAGTTACTGATTTCAGATAAGAGTGCGCTTTTATGTGGGAACAAATCTTTAGTACGCTATTGGAAAAACCATCAAAGCCGATGAGCTTTTATTTTTGGGAGAATGTATAATTTTCTTAATTTCGGAAGGAGAAGTAGGTGGTACATTCGTGTAACTGAATTTTATGAGAGTTACCTTTTCAACATAAAGTTGTGATTTTTCTATTGAACTGTTTGTCGCTATGCTTCCTACTAATATTAAATTTATTTGCTACCTGTGACTCATCATTTATAGCCCTCCCAGTCAGTTCATCAGTGATAAATCGTGTTCTGTGGCTGGTTGTCTTAGCTTTCGTTTTACTACATTCCATACAGCCTGAAGTCTATTGTCGGAATTACAGATGTCTGACATTATGTGTATGTTCCTTTAATTTTTAATAAACTTTCTTAGTAATAATTAGTACTTTGGGTAATGAATCTACTGCAGGGTTCTTACTTGTTCTTGTAAAAAAGTACATTTCCCATTTCCTTTGACAAGATACTTTAATCCCTCTAGTGAGCCATGGTTTTTTACGCGTCTGTTTAGTGTATTTTCTGATTAACTTACGAGGGAAATCTATTTTCAAATAATGATATTTCATCCCAGGTCATCTCTTGTAAACGGATCTTAAAAACATTTTTCGTGGCATCATTGGCCGGAGTGGACGAGCGGTTCTAGGTGCTTCAGTCTGAAACCGCGCGACGGCTACGGTCGCAGGTTCGAATCCAGAATCGGACATGGCTGTGTGTGATGTCCTTAGGTTAGTTTGGTTTAAGTATTTCTACGTTCTAGAGGACTGATGACCTCAGATGTTAAGTCTCATAGTGCTCAGCGCCATTTGAACCATTTTGAACCATCTGAACCTAGCATCATTAATTATTCTGATTTCCAGTAACGAGTATCCATACTGTAAGACACTACGTTATTTATCCTAACTAAATGTGCATCATGATGAGAGAGAGAGCATTTATTTCTGGGTAAACAGTTATCTTCTTGCTTCGAGCTTCACCAAAGAAAACGTTGTCATTAACGGTCCTACTGTCTTCATCCACCAGTGTTGGAAAGTTAACTACGAAATCAAATTGTAGGATCCAAATAAAGATTCCAGATGATTTTTACAATCAGAATCACAAAACCCACATTGAAGTCACCACAGACTGTTAAATGGTTGCTGCTGTCTGACATATTGCACAGTAAGGAATCCAGATTCCTCATAAACAGTTAAAAATTTCCTGGTGCTGATCAATATACAGTTACAATTAAAAGTGAACTATTTTTCAGTATTAATTCACACGCACACACTTCTGTGTGTTGATCACTACAAGATCTACTTGTCTCAATATTTTTGAACTGTGTTCTATCTGTAACAACTCCTCCTTTTCTCGTGTTGTTAGTTCTGCATGAGTAATCTGATAGAATATAATCTTTTATATACAACTTACTTATCCCTGTAGTTATGTGGTGCTTAGATTGGCACAAACTATCTTTCCAGAACTCTTTAAATTTTCCATAAGACAAGAAGCTGTCTTATCTTATTATTCTATTGTCTAACTTTTGCTGAAATAACCTAACCTTTCTTTTCTGTGCATACTTAAGCGTTTTGTGGATCTCTTGTGTTACTTTGGCTTCCTTCAAAACAGGGTGGCTGAATCCCGACTCCAACCTAAGCAAGGTACCCCTCTGACACCAGTAACCACAGGGATCTTGCTTTGTGTGATGGCGGCCTCCTGTACATTATCTACAAGAAGCTCAGACAACCTATCTTTCCCGCTCCTCTTCAGGTGTAGGCCATGTCTGCCAACTGTAGCAACAGGAACTGCGTTCATATGAGATTTTTCATTTCAGTCAGCAGCATCCTGCTCAACTCGGGGCCGACTAGGCTCACAGCAATGTTAGCCAGGAGTTGGTCATGGCGCTGCAGCACAGCCACAAGACTCACTTTCGTGTGTGTAGCTGCTACTCCTATTTCATACAGGTTACTCCCAATACTGTAATTGTCCTCCTCATCCAGGCTCTTCCTTGCTCTACCTACTACAACAACCTGATCCTCATTGCCGAAACCTTTGCATAAATTTCCAGTGTTCTCTGTCACCTGGCCAAGGCTAGCACTTGGTTCAAATCTTTAAGATGTCGTACTTCTTGTTCCCTTTGATGGTAAATGAGTAGCATTAATGGAACTCAATTACAGCGACTACTTCAACTGACTGGTTGCTTACTTGGAGGATGCCCTTATTGCTAAGAGACCACAGACATGACTTCACAGCAATGTAATACGTAGAACGTGAATCATTGTTCGACATCTCGAACTCAGGTACACGTTTTTTTTTTTTTCTTTCATTCACTTATTCGATTGTTCACAAGTGTCAGCATAAAATCCCTTCCTAAAACTGATCAAATGCTTCATATTTTACTGAGGGAAGTGCTGTAAAAAATTTAAACAATAGTTGAAGGCCACACACGACGAAACGTAGCCGAAGAATATTACAAATACTGTCTCTTGTCCGTAGCCTTTGGTTTAAAATGGTTCAAATGGCTCTGAGCACTATGGGACTTAACCTCTAAGGCCATCAGTCCCCTAGAACTTACAACTACTTAAACCTAACTAACCTAAGGACATCACACACTTCCATGCCCGATGCAGGATTCGAACCTGCGACCGTAGCGGTCGCGCGGTTCCAGAATGTAGCGCTTAGAACCGCTCGGCCACCGCGGCCGGATGTCCGTAGCCTTTATCCTGTCCAGTATGGGGCCCGCTTTTTCAGTATTTTACAAAGGTACGGGCCGGCAGTCGTGTGTGCTTCCTGTCTGTTAATCGTGTGAACTTTGCACTGTGTGGTATCGCATTTAACTCTTTGTGTATCTTGGTCTCTCTGAGGCATAATTTGGGGGCCAGCCCAGCATTTGCCTAAATGAGCGTGAGAAGCCTCCCGAAAACCAGAGGCTGGTCGGTGGGCCAGCCCACAGTCGTTAATCAACTCCACGGATTGAATCCGGGTCTGGCTCCCTCCCTTGCTGGCAAGCTAATACACTGAGCCTTATACTGTACGAACGGGTCAGTCGTAATACTAGAACTATATTGTATTGTATTGTATGTTAACCGGGCACCTAGAAACGACGGAGAGGCTCAGTCCCCACCGCAGCCGCAGTGGTCCACAACCCCACGACGACTATCGCAGTCCACTTCACCCCCCGCCACCCCACACCGAACCCAGGAGTAGTGTGTGGTTCGACCCCCGGTGGACCCCCCCCCCTCCAGGGAATGTCTCACACCAGACGAGTGTAACCCCTATGTTTGCGTGGTAGAGTAATGGTGGTGTACGCGTACGTGGAGAACTTGTTTGCGCAGCAATCGCCCACACAGTGTAACTGAGGCGGAATAAGGGAAACCACGTCGCATTCGCCGAGGCAGATGGAAAACCGCCTAAAAACCATCCACAGACTGGCTGGTTCAGCGGACCTCGACACAAATCCGCCGGGCGGATTCGTGCCGGGGACCAGGTGCTCCTTCCTGCCCGGAAAGCCGTAGAACTATATTACTCATTATAAAGATAAAACAGACAGAAACTTACGGTGAGAAGAAAAGAAGATCAGAAAAAGAAAGGAAAATCTGGAAAAGAAGAACGAATTTATTTGTGTCGAAGACATTGGACGATGGTAATTTATAAAGCCTCAGTCAGAAGTAAAGGAAGGGCTGCTATTGATTTAGGAGATCGTATGTTGGCTCATTTTTGAAACTGGAGAAGTGTGATACTTTTCTGATGCTATTCCACAGTGGCTTACTTTTACGCGGAAGACATTTTGACAGCACTTGTAATACAGGAGGCGTCACCACAACGCGTTTCTCGATTGTGTTGCTGATATTATATTTGAGAACACGTATTAGGGTGTTTTATTTCTGAGCTTCTACAACTCCTGTCTTCGGACATTTAGTGTAAAATCGTAATGTGATGATTACCTGTGTTGACTTATACAGGGTGATTTTTTCTATGGTGGAAAAACTCTAGGAACTGTTCGATGCTAGGATACAGAACAAAAAAGGTCTAATGAACTTATGTCAGCAAACGCATGGTGTCACATATGGCATATGTGTGTGTGTTCTTGTAACTGATAACTGTGGCGTGTCGTTCCACGTCGCCACATTTTTTTTTTCTTTATTGGTTTTCAATTCCCCTCGAAGGGGGCACTCTGGCAGCAGCTTAGTACTCTGCTCTACAGCCTACAGACTTTTTTTAAAAAAAAAGGAAGAAGAAAGAAACAAGGAAAAACTGGCGATAAAATGGTGACTGAAAGTGTAAAATGGCGTAAAAATGCGGAAAGTTAAAACAGAAAGCAAAAAGGGTTGGCAATTTTGATAAAATACACAGGAATCAGACAAGTAACACACAATTAAAAAACATGGCGACAGTCTGGTTTCTGTTCGCAAGAGATAAAAAATCACACCCAGCGACAGTATGATGGCTGTTCGTTACACTTCCCAAAAGACACAACACAGAACACTCTCTGGAAAAACACACACTGTAAAACACTGCACGAAAATGGCGGCACAAATATGGAACTCCCGAGCCAAAGGCAGATGGGGGGGGGGGGGAACCTGGAGGAGGGGGAAAAACAAGGAGGGAGGAGAGGAAAAAACGAAAAGGGGGGCGGAACCAAAGAGGGAGAGGACTCATAAAGGGGGGGAGGGGCAGGGCAGATGCGAGAGGGAATGAGAAGAGGCAGAGGAGGGAAATGCAAAAGGACCCAGGGGAGAGAAGGGGCAAAGAGGGGGGAGGTGGGGAAAAAAGAGGGGGGAAGGGGGGGAGAGGGAGCCCGGGAAAAGGACAGAGGAAAGGAGGGGGAGTGAGGATCAGAGTTGATAGGAGGGATAAATGGAGGGAGAGAGGGCATCATCCGGGAGGGGGAGTTAATGGAAGCCACCTTGGGAAAGGAGATGAAGGGTGTAGAGATGGAGGGTAGGGGGGACACAACAGTGAAGGCGAGGCAGGGGGGCAGGGGGCGGGAATGGGAGAGGAGAGGAGCAACCAGGGGGTGAGGGGGTCGCCACATATATTTCCACTGAATTAAAAACTTGCTTGCCCCTCGTGTAAAGTGAAAAGTTTCATTGCGTTTTACAGTTTATACATAAATTTTATGTCACGAGCTTCCACTCAGTTTTATTACAGTTCCGTACTTCCCTGTTCACATGTTCCTTTACGACGCATAATGCGTATTTGACGTTTTTTATGTAACTTTTTATATAACATTTCTTTCATTTCTCATTTTAAATGTAAATCACTAGTTCGAACTGTGAACGGCCGGGCTAGTGGTCCTGCGTTGTTTCTTCCCATCAACAGGTGACATTACTTTTGCCACTCTGGCTTACCAGTTTACTTCCTCCTTCACGTACGCTACTCAACGCACTGCGCTCGCTGGTAGCACACCGCGTCTTGTAGTCGTCAACCGCGGCACTCGGGTCGCAGCACCAAGTGAAAGTGTCCTGGTATTCTTTGCATATTTCTTTAGCCACGCAGTCGTCTGTAGTACTGTCTGGTGTCACTTTGGCATTGACTCGCGTTTTACAGCATCCAGCCCGACCGGCGGTTTTTAAATTTTTTTATGGAATTCATCGTTTATGTGTATTGTTAAAAAGAAAAAGCACTCCGTCTTCAGGCCACGAGTGGCCTACCGGGACCATCCGACCGCCGTGTCATCCTCAGTGGAGGATGCGGATAGGAGGGGTGTGTGGTCAGCACACCCCTCTCCCGGTCGTTATGATGGTATTCTTGACCGAAGCCGCTACTATTCGGTCGAGTAGCTCCTCAATTGGCATCACGAGGCTGAGTGCACCCCGAAAAATGGCAACAACACATGGCGGCCTGGATGGTCACCGATCCAAGTGCCGACCACGCCCGGCAGCGCTTAACTTCGGTGATCTCACGGGAACCGGTGCAGCCACTGCGGCAAGGCCTTTGCCTTATGTGTATTGTTGCGTGTAAAAATTATCATCTCCCGTCTCCTGCTGTTTCCTGTACAACACCCGCAGATGGGCGTATAACAGCCCGAAACCTGTCGTGTTCTAAATAAAAGAACCTTACAAGTGTAGCGGTATCTTCAACCTCTGGCAGTCATACTTTGTTATAGAGACTGCCGTCTAATACGCCCTGTACCACGCAGCCACGGTCACAGTACGTGTTGAAAATGGTTTCCACCTGCCGCAGCACATGCGTGTACGAGCCGTAGCACGTTCTGTCTCACACGTTCACAATGGCCAGACTGCATCCGAATAGCGTCAAAGGCATCTTGGATACGCTGCTCCAGTTTCTCCACGTCAGGAATGGGCTCTGCTCACAGGAGACCTTTGAGATGGCCCCATAATCAGAAATCACATGGTTTGAGATCTGGTGAACTGTAACTATACCTCTCGTCCAGCCCATCGAGCAGGGAAGACGCGACTGAGATGCGTCCGTACGTTGATGCTGGAGTGGGCTGGAGTATCGTCGTATATCAGCTACAAAACCCTTCGTATAATTAATGGCACTTCTTCCAGCGTGGGAAACAAAGTCACTCGAAAATTCGCTGTCGCCATACCATGGGGATTCTGCATACCATACCACATATGACACATCCCTGAATCGTGGTTGCCTGGTGAAGAAACCAGTGACAAAACTGCTCCAGATGTGGAAAGTCTGTCGCTAGTAAGCCCTGTACACGCTGTAAGCGATAAGGCTAGTAACAGTTGTCATGGAGGACGTTCCACACGGTCATCTGGCTTTCCCTCTACTGGCGAGCCTTCCACACTGTTAGTCACATTTTGCTCCAAGTGTGTTGTCTGAACA
Organism: Schistocerca serialis cubense; assembly: GCF_023864345.2. Lineage (NCBI taxonomy): Eukaryota > Metazoa > Arthropoda > Insecta > Orthoptera > Acrididae > Schistocerca > Schistocerca serialis. The sequence goes on along the minus strand of NC_064639.1, from coordinate 1,125,505,806 downwards.
TTTCGGATACGTCCTTCATGATTTCCTACGTCAGACAAACGGCGAAACACTGTTCCAAACATTGAATGCTATGGCTGATGTTGGCGGGGATAGGTCTCCTGTTGCCCGCCGCCCGTTGCCATTTGCCTTTCCGTAAGTACACGCCATGTCAGAAAGCTCTCGATTCGAATACTGAATCATTGTGTACAACGCTATATCACATCCACTACAAGCTTAGTCAGCAAGAGATGTAAATCGGACACAACATTACTAATTACTATGGCAGGAGAGGGATCTAGGGCATGGCGTACGGAAAACAGTACCACCCTCTAGGAGGAAACCATGCATACTGTAACTGGGCTGCATAGTACAATGCGTATCAGACCGCAGTCTCTGTAACAAAGTATTACTGAATAAATGGTCTCCAGCACGGAAATCATGCATTACCGAAGTCCATTGGGCCCTTTTTATTCCATATCCTCTCATCGATCAATCCGTAGATTTTGTACACAGTGGAAAAAATCACCCTGTGTTCAAGGTACGCAGGAAATAAAAGAACAGCCCTTAACAAAACTAAAAAATAGCTTTACGGTGAAATAAAAGCAAAACATAGCCAGAATAGGTGGTCTGTTCGTAAGCGCATATCTATGAACTCAAAATCAACTGATGGGTGACATTCAGTAATCTTTTGCTCCACACCGCACGACGTAACATCCTTGTAACTATCTTGAGATGTTGCGCTCAAGGTGGTCAGACGTTCCTGTCCCACAACTCAACAGCGACCCTTATGACGTCAACCATGTGTGAGGAGGGTTCCTGCGTTTATTCATTGGAAGGTTCAGCAGATCCCTAGCACATTCATAATGATTCACGTCACCTTATATTGCCGGCCATTCCATTCGGTTTATTGCCTCCTCCTGAGAGAACGTGTCGACAAGGTGGCTGCAGCGTGCCCAGGCAGCCGCGCAGGATTGGCCGAGCGGTCTTAGGCGCTGCAGTCATGGACTGTGCGGCTGAGCACGGCGGAGGTTCGAGTCCTCCCTCGGGCATGGGTGTGCGTGTTTGTACTTAGGATAATTTAGGTTCAGTAGTGTGTAACCTTAGGGACTGATGACTTTAGCAGTTAAGTCCCATAAGATTTCACACACATTTGAACATTTTCTTGTGCCCAGGCATTGTCGTCTTGAAAGACGACCTACCGCCGAAATATTGGCTGTAATGTTGGACATTGGGTTTGAGGATCCTGTCGCGATGTTGTACAGGCCTCAGATGTACTTCCAGACGGCGATGAGAGACACCCGACTTCTGTACACTGTTCCGGCTCAAAACATGAGTAACCCTTCTCTGATTAAACAGTGGGAGTAAATGTCCAAGACGTGCAAAATTCACCCCCGCCTCCATACTCTTCTGCGACGATCATCAGGCGTCTGGCGAAACTTGCAGCCGTTGATGAAGAAAACAAGATACCATTAATCCCCGGTCCATTTCATGTGTTGAGCTGACCACTTTCTTCGTGCACCACGGTTCTGAAGGTTGGGAGAGGGGGCAAGGGGTTGTTCCGTTCATCCTAACTTACGCCTTGAGGCCAAACTGATCGTGTAGAGACAATTCTGTGCTGCGTGGGTCGACACAGCCCACCCAGTTTCCTCCAAAAGGCAATTCTGAAGTCTACTGCACACTGATGGTTTAGCTGAAACACGTAATTCGTAGGTAGCAGTCGTCACAGAGTGACCATTACGAAGGAGATTTTCAGTTTTTGGGTCTCAAGATAGCTGCTGAATGCTTCATTGGTGTCGCTATGATGTAAGTAAACTTAGCGATTTTTAAGATGAAATTACGCTGAATACAACTGTTGTCCTTTAAGCTAAACTGAACTCCGTCCGGACACGCCTTGGAAGGCCCAACGGTACCTGCGTCATCCTCAACTCACAGGCGCCACTGGATGCAGATAGGGAGGGGCATGTGGTCAGCACACCGCTCTCCCGGCCGTATGTCAGTTTACGAGACCGGAGCCGCTACTTCTCAATCAAGTAGCTCCTCAGGTTTCCTCACAAGTGCTGAGTGCACCCCGCTTGCCAACAGCGCTCGACAGACCGGATGGTCACCCATCCAAGTGCTAGCCCAGCCCGACAGCGCATAACTTCGGTCATCTGACGGGAATCGGTGTTACCACTGCGGCAAGGCCGTTGGCACTGTTACTCTTTACTAATTGTATTAACCCTGTCAGAGGCAAACTTAATATTCTCTTGGTGTCAGGGTCTATAAATTTGGAATCTGAGGAGCCTTGCTACTTATTTAATCAGGGAAGTCAGTGTTACACGTTTGGCACTAAACTGTGAGCGAACAAGAATTACGTTGAACTTAGTGACTAACTTTTCGATTCCCGCCTTTGCGAGACGGCCGTCAATTATGTTTGTACAAGAAACGTGAGCGCAACGCTCACAAGAAGATAAAATCAACTGCAGTGTAACTAAATCTGCTAACCCTTAAACAATTTTTAGATAGAAGCGCAAACTCTGAAATCGAAAGACTATAAATGCGACTGCCGCTGCCATGCAGCACTACCGTCGTTGCTACAGAAAGGAAATTATCACCTTTTCACAGTAAATTTTGCCGGCCGAAGTGGCCGTGCGGTTAAAGGCGCTGCAGTCTGGAACCGCAAGACCGCTACGGTCGCAGGTTCGAATCCTGCCTCGGGCATGGATGTTTGTGATGTCCTTAGGTTAGTTAGGTTTAACTAGTTCTAAGTTCTAGGGGACTAATGACCTCAGCAGTTAAGTCCCATAGTGCTCAGAGCCATTTGAACCATTTTTGAACCATCTGACAGACAACCTCAGAACTACGAGCCCAATTAAAATTTAAAGGTATTGGAACGGTAGAAGGCTTCATAATTTAATATCTCAATAAAATATGACATTTCTTTGCATCACTTAAAACACATGGTTACAGACATAGGTAAACAAACTACAAGCCAAACTTATCACCAATATCTAGAAACAAGGGCAAACGAGAATGAAGCTAACAGTGTAAAACAGGGCCTCACTTTTACCAAAACCGAAAGCTCTCGTCTACACAATTTAACAAGGACACTGGCCCATGCACGGATGGAACACTAACGCAACTCAAGGATCGACAGAAACATGAGAAGGGACACCAGAAAAAGACAACGCCGTACGAACCACAATGACTGAGACCAAACAACGTCGCTCACAGATATGATCGATGTATTGCAGGCTCAGCTGAGCACCAGGTTAATGTGATCACCTCATCCGGCCGGAGTGGCCGCGCGGCTCTAGGCGCTACAGTCTGGAACCGAGCGACCGCTACCGTCGCAGGTTCGAATCCTGCCTCGGGCATGGATGTGTGTGATGTCCTTAGGTTAGTTAGGTTTAATTAGTTCTAATTTCTAGGCGACTGATGACCTCAGAAGTTAAGTCGCATAGTGCTCAGAGCCATTTGAACCATTTGATCGCCTCACTTTCACGTTGTCGCTAAGTGGGACGTGATAGGCATAGCATGTGCCCGGGTGCCATACTCCACACACAGCAGAGAGAAAATGGGAAGCAGACAGCTTAAACTTCTTGCTCTACAGCGCCCATCCGGGCGTCGTATTCGGTGCGCAGTATAGAGGTAATGACAGGCTGACAGCCTGCACTGGTTGCCGGTTACTCCGCGACACCCACGCAGGTGCCGCCCTCCACACACAGCACCGAGAGCCGGCAGACAAATGAACACCCGGCACTCAAATCTACGCGCTCAGCTGAAGACTGCGCCCATAGCTCAACCCCGGTACACAGGCCGGTTGCCACCCGAGGCACTGCAGCAGACCATGTGTTCCTTCTCTCGTTCGTAGGCAGACTTGTGACGGAGCGTACACCGGCTGATCACACTAGACTCCCGCTTCGGCCAGAGCTAACAAGTGCGGCAGTGCACCTGTGACAGGACTCTGTGGTACCGATTATGGGAGACGTACAGGCACAGCTCAGTAACAATGTTACAGAAAGTACAAGGAACACAAATTATACATAGCCTTACAACTATAGGAAAATACTAAACAAATGGAAGATATTCCAATTAAGCCGTCAGTACACGCAGATGGTTTGTCAGATCTAGGAGAATATTTTCACATTAATGCAATGTCTGAGAGTTGTTTCCAAGAAGGTATCTTCTCAGTACCTTTAAGTGTGTGTAATAGGAGTTGTTTGGTATGGTGTACCTGGTATTTCAACAATAGCACTTCCGGTTAGCTCACAACAAAGAGGTCGAGGGTCTCACAGGCCAGCCGCGTGCACTGGTGACAGTTTATTGTTAGCTCCGCCAAGGTTATCCACGCGCGCGCATATTTGCGGTATCTGCTTAGTTTAGTGGTAGAACAGATTTTTTTCGTGCTTTGTACCTTATTTTAGTCTGTTGTAAGTGTTGTAACTGCATCATGGCTTATTGTTACAAGGCAAAGGAGGAGAGAATTAGGAACTTGAGTGATTCACAAGATGGAGAAATCGACTTTGAAGAAATCCAGGACCCAGAGTGGTAAAGTGATTCCGGTACCGTAGAAAAAACGTCAAGTGATGAATCGGAAGACACTGATTGTGGTGCTGACAGTAATGTGTTTGTCGGTAAAGACGGAACAATATGGAACTCACGTGCTGCGCCAAAGAACTCCCGCACACGTTGTCATAACATCATAACTCATTTACCAGGTGTGAAAGGTGCTGCGAAAAGTGCTACAAATCCTCTACAGTGCCGGGAATTGTTTTTTTGATGAAAACATTACACACATACTCGTTGACTGCACTAATAGGTACATTCAAAGTATCCAGGGAAACTTTTCAAGGAAAGAGATGCACAACAAACTAATTAAGCTGAAATAAAGGCCTTATTGAGATTATTGTACTACGCTGGTGTAATGCGTGCCCATCGACTAAGGCTACAAGATTTGTGGCGAACAGATGGCGCAGGAGTTGAAATATTACATCTCACAATGGGCATAAACAGATTTCGTTTTCTCCTTCGATGCCCCAGATTCGACGATAAACAAACGAGAATGGAAAGGGAGAAAACAGATCACATGGCGGCGATAAGATAGGTGTTCAGTCTAATTGTTGAATACTTTCAGAAGGCTTATACAGTTTCTGAATACGTGACAGTTGATGGAAAACTAGAGCCATTCCGTGGAAGATGCAGATTCCGACAGTACATGCCAAATAAGCCAAACAAGTATGGAGTAAAGATTTTGATGCCAGAATGTTTTACACATTCAACATGGAGGTGTATGTTGGGCAACAGCCTGAAGGCCCTTACAGACAGGACAACAGACCAGTTAAACTCGTTCAGAGACTTTGCCAACCTATCGTGAATACAGGCCGCAACATAACTTGCGACAATTATTTTACAAGTTACGAGCTTGCAAACACATTGATTACAAAGAAGGCGACCATCGTTGGTACCCTGAGGAAGAACAAGAGATAAGTCCCAAGGTGATTTATTAACTCTAAAAACCGACAAGAAAAGTCTGGCTTTCAGAAAAATTGCACCTTAGTCTCTTATGTGCCGAAATGAAATAGAGTGGTATTACTACCGTCAACGATGCACCACAATGTAAATATTGACGGAAATACAGGGAATGATGAAAAACCAGAAATCATCACTTTCTATAACCTTACTAAGGGTGGACTTGACGTTATAGACGGAGTGAGTGCAACATATAATGTAACTAGAAACACAAGAAGATGACCAATGGTTGTTTTTATAGCATCATGAACTCAAATCAGAAATAACAACTGAGAAGAAGAGAGTTTTTGAGGCAGCTTTCTTTTGCGCTTCTGCATGATCATCTTCAGCAAAGAGTAATGTCAAAAATATAGCCAAGGAAGATAACAGAGATGGGAGAGCTTTGCAATGTGAAAATTTCTGAAGTGACTTCTCGAGGACGGTGTGTGGACTGCAGAAGCAAAAACAGAAAAAACAAGATACATTTGTAAGAACTGCAAGAAATGCATTTGCCTTGAACATTCTGTTACTGTGTGTCAAGACTGTATCGACAAAATATCTGATTGAACGCATGCATTATTTTGATAACAGTTAAATTTTATGTATCTCCATTTGCGTAAATATTTTTGATCAAAATATTAAATTTATCCCTTAAATATATTTACTAAACTGATTTTTAATGTTATTACTTTAATAACGCTTCCCTCCATAATATACATTTAAATGTAAATTCAGAAAGGTAGAAACTGCAAGGGTCTGTGAGACCAGTTGCGTGTACTGCCGTCCTGTTTCCATCTCTACCGACTATTGCTAACTGCAGCGTTCATATACACTGTACACGCCTTTTATGCAACGTAACATTAAATGACTATTCATACCCAATTACATCTGATAGCTTCGTAACTCCTAAATTTTCGCCCGCATCTCGTGGTCGTGCGGCAGCGTTCTCGCTTCCCACGCCAGGGTTCCCGGGTTCGATTCTCGGCGGGGTCAGGGATTTTCTCTGCCTCGTGATGGCTGGGTGTTGTGTGCTGTCCTTAGGTTAGTTAGGTTTAAGTAGTTCTAAGTTCTAGGGGACTGATGACCATAGATGTTAAGTCCCATAGTGCTCAGAGCCATTTGAACCTAAATTTTCGCACGCATATCTTAAACTCTGCAAGGTCTTTCAGGAGGAGTGGTAAATATTTTAGGAGGTGGTAGTATAAACTAATTCTGGCAACACATCCCGTATAACATGTGTGTACTAGCGTAGTATTTGTTGATATTAAGAATACATCTGTTAGAATACTTAGAGGAAGTGTCAAGCAAAGGCGAATGAATAAGGGATAAGTTGATTTTCATAAAATCCTCATACGACTTCAAAGCGCTTCCCGATTCTCTTGACACGACCATGTGTGGTTTCTCTGACGTCGACATGGTGTACTTTTATGAGGTCAGCACTTTTGTAGCTCGAACTATTCGTCTCTTTTGTTTTTTTATTATTATTCACATGTAAAATTCGCCTTTCCCGAAGTGGTAAGGTCCAGGAACCTTGATGGTGGTTAAGAAACGTGACTTCCTCCTGACCCATGTGTTGGATACTGCATCAGTCTCACACACTTTAGTAAAAACACGAGTAAACACTATAGATGGTTCTGGTAGATATGAAATGCTTCCAGTCGCTGTTAGAGTTTGATGCGATTTGTTGTAGTTTTTGAGCCACTGCAGGTTCATCTGTTGGAGGTGTTACAGGAACATTATCCTTTGGACCACGTGCACCATGTGCAACTATATGATGTCGTCGTGATGATCTCATTGCATCTTGGTTTCCATAACGAATTCATACCGATAACGTACATTTAATCAGATTACGCACCCGTACAAACTCGTTCGCTTGCTCGCTGTTTTAAATGCACTTGTTTTACAGTAAAGAAACTGTCTGCTGTCAGCGTGATGCCCCCATGTGATTCCTGCCAATGATTCGCCGTTTCTCAAAGTCTAACGCAGTGGTTAGCGCACAGGACTCGTATTCGGGAGGACGACGTTTCAAACCCGCATCCCATTATCCAGATTTTTGTTTTCTATTGTTTCCCTAAATCGCTCCAAGCAAATGCACGGCCGATTTCCTTCCTATCCTTTACACAGTCCGGGCTTCCGCTCCGTCTTCATTGTCGACAGGACATTAAACCCAATCTTCCTCCCTTTTTTTCAAATTTCGAAAGATGGTGACTGCACCACCTCTGGGTGTGCTATGTTTAGATCTTGACCAGGAAAGTTCGTACAGCGTTGGACACACCCAACTGTCATCGTATACTCACACGCTTTCATCTGAATTTAAAATAAGCTCGTGTAAGGGTCCGGGCTCGATCGGAGACGCTGCTCAGAATCTGAATAAAAATTGTCAACTAGGGAGGAGGAGAAGGCCAAGTTTCAGTTCAAACTCCTTAGTGTGGGAAACTGCCACTAAAATGGGGGAAGAATCATCAATCATCAACGGCATGAGAGTGTTGAAAGCAACGGAAACCACGCATTAAAGACACATAATGTGTATCTCGTAATTTAAAAAGTGTCATGATGATGTCCCTATTGACATAGATTGCGGTGTAGTCTCTCATTTGGACCTACCGGATGGAAGTCCGAAGGGGAGGTAATTATGTGAAAAAGATTGAATACCTATAGAAAAGATAACAGCGTGTCAGTCGGAGCATGAATTGTTAGAAATATGAACGTGATAGGGATGCCAAAAAATTGAAAACGATCGGTCCAGATATAGTGAGAGCTAATGAAATGGAATTGAAAGAAGGTAAGGAAATCTGATCAGATGAATATAGCGTAATTCCAACAGCAGCAGAAAAAGGTACAAGGGAAGTAGCAGCGCGGTAGCTCAGCGCAGTCTATCGGGCCACTGGACACACCATCTGTAATAAGAAAACTGAGTGAAGATTTCATCGACAGGATAAAAGAGGTGTCATGCGACATCCACACAGAACTGATAACGAAGAATGACGAAGAAACAGATAGACAACGGAGAGGGAAAAGAACCGATTAGGGTCGCTGCCTCAGGTGTGGAAGGATCCGCTTTCGATTCCCGGTACCTCCTCGAATTTTTCTGAGGCAGGAAGGTCTGTAAACACGGTCCACCCAGCTTCGCGAGAACAAATGAGTCATTGACTGAATGAAGAAGCAGTGGCGTGATCACGATTCATCTACTGCCGATAACGGCTGGAGGGATTTCCGACACGCTGATCACATTTCACACGATCATAGATCGCTCCTCGCACTGATTTGCAGGCAGCAGTCGCTCAGTCGTGATAGACCTAACGGGCGAGTGGTGTTTCCGTTTGTGTCAGTAAATTTCAGTTAGTAATAGCGAATACAGTTCAAAATTGGGAGATAAGGAGGCACACTTTGAAAAGGCGTGGGGAGACAGGATGATTACAGCTAGATTATATCTTGGTCAGAGAGTCTCAAATCCTATATCATATTGTAGGGAAAACCCAGAAGCAGATATAAACTAGGATCACAATTTAGTAATAATGAATAGTAAGCTGAAGCTTAATAGACTAACACTCAAGAATCACTGTACAAGAAGTGAGACACTGAAGTAATATGGGATGATAGTCGTGTTTAAAAGTCGATAAGGCTATAAGTTCTGTGATGATGAACACCACAATAGGCATTTTAGTTGACGAGGAATGAACTTCCGTATCTCCAAAAAGGCTAATCAAAGAAGTTGGACTCGCAAACACAGGTACAAGGAAGGTAACTGAGAAGAAAATTTGGGTAACGGAAGGAACTCCGTTTCACCATCGGAAGAAGGAAGTGCAGAAGATCAGATAAAGACCGGAACACAGTTATACAAATCACTTAGCAGCGAAATAAATAGGAACTAATGAGAAGCCAAAGAAAAGTGACTGCAGAACGAATGATTAGAAGTCGAAAAATAATGGTCATGTGAAGCACTGATTCAGCGTATACAAGAGCTGAAAGAACCTTCGCAAAACTAAAAGCAAAGGTGTTCAAACAAATTTTTTTATTGCAGCCGCGCCGTCTAATATACCCCACGATATTGCACCTGGGCCAGTCACCTACAGGTGAGATGACCGGTATGTGCCCAGTTGAAATACTGTGGGGTGTATTAAACGACGATCGGCTGCAAGCCTGAAATTTGTTTCAACATCCACTTCGCCTGAAAAATTTTAAAATTCACAAAAGCAAATATGTCAGCATTAGGAGTGCAACGTAAATTCCACTACAGAACGCAGAGGAGAGAGCTGATAAATGGAAAGAGTCGAGATCGAAGATATAGGGGATACAGTAATAGTGTTTAACACAGCCCTGGATGATTTGGGATCAAAGAAGGCAGACAAGATAGATAATATTTCTTGGGAACTTCTAAAATGAAGGAAGGGTCAAACAAAAGAATATTCACGATGGGGTGTAGAATCTATGGGACTGAAGATATACGATCAGATGTCCGCAAAAATAATATCCATAAAATCCTGAAAATAGCAAGAAGATATAAATGAAAGAACAATCTCACAATTAGCTTACCAGATTACTTAACGACGTAAAAACAATCAAGACACGGTCATAGGATATGACGATCTAGAAAATGCGTTTGACAGTGTAAAATGCTGCAAGATGTTGGGAATTCTGAGAGAAATAGGAATGTCCTTTAGGGAAATGTAGGTAGCATACGATATGTAAGATAACCGGGGGGGGGGGGGAGGGGGGGGGATAAGAATGGAAGTCCACGTACGAATACTCGGGCCCAAAAGTGCATTCGCTAGGAACGTGCAGTCCCTCAACTCCGCTGTTGAACACACATCGAAGAAGGAATGACGGAAATAGAAGAAAGTTTCAAGAGTTGGATTAAAATTCAGCGTGAAAGAATATCAACGATAAGATTCGCTAATCGCATGGCAATTCTCAGTTGCAGTGAGGCAGAATTACAAGACCTGTTGAATGGAACGAACAGCCTAATGAGTACACTCTACAGCTTGAGAGTAAACCGAAGTAAGACAAGAGAAATGAGGAGCACGAAAAATGGCGTTAGGAATAAGTTCAACGTTAAAACTGGTGCACACGATATAGACGAAGGTAAGCAGTTACACTATCCTGGATGCAAAATAGCACTTAATGGAGAAAACAAAGATGATATATGAAGCAGAATAGCAGAAGTGAAGAGGGCATTTCTGACCAAAGCTAGCCTTCTAGAACGAAAAGCCGGCCTTAATCTGAGGAAGAAATTTTTTTGAATGTGCGTTTGAAGCACGATATTATTCGGTAGTGTGTCAAGAACTTTGGGAAAACAGGAAACGAAGAGAGTCGACGCGTATGAGATGCTGTGCTATAGAAGAATGCTGAAAATTAGACAGTCTGATAAAGGAAGATGAGTTTATCCGCAGAATCGACTAGGAAAGGACATTAGAAATAACAGATAAGATGGAACAGGATTATAGGGCATTTGTTTAAGTATCAAGGACTATCTTCCATTGGACTAGAGAGAACTGTAGGGTGTAAAAACTGTAGGGAAGGCAGAGGTAGGAATAAATCCAGCAAATAAGTACGTGTGGCGCAAGTGCTACTCTGATCAAATGGTTCAAATGGCTCTAAGCACAATGGGACTTAACATCTGAGTTCATCAGTCCCCTAGAATTTAGAACTTTTTTTTTTTGGTCATCAGTCTACTGACTGGTTTGATGCGGTTCGCCACGAATTCCTCTCCCGTGCTAACCTCTTCATCTCAGAGTAGCACTTGCAACCTACGTCCTCAATTATTTGCTTGACGTATTCCAGTCTCTGTCTTCCTCTACAGTTTTTGCCCTCTACAGCTCCATCTAGTACCATGGAAGTCATTCCCTCATGTCTTAGCAGAAGTCCTATCATCCTGACCCTTCTCCTTATCAGTGTTTTCCACATATTCCTTTCCTCTCCGATTCTGCATAGAACCTCCTCATTCCTTACCTTATCAGTCCACCTAATTTTCAACATCCGTCTATAGCACCACATCTCAAATGCTTCGATTCTTTTCTGTTCCGGTTTTCCCACAGTCCACGTTTCACTACCATACAATGCTGTACTGCAGACGTACATGCTCAGAAATTTCTTCCTCAAATTAAGGCCGGTATTTGATATTAGTAGACTTCTCTTGGCCAGAATACCTTTTTTGCCATAGCGAGTCTGCTTTTGATGTCCTCCTTGCTCCGTCAGTCATTGGTTATTTTACTACCTAGGTAGCAGAATTCCTTAACTTCATTGACTTCGTGACCATCAATCCTGATGTTAAGTTTCTCTCTATTCTCATTTCTACTACTTCTCATTACCTTCGTCTTTCTCCGATTTACTCTCAAACCATACTGTGTACTCATTAGACTGTTCATTCCGTTCACCAGATCATTTAATTCTTCTTTAGAACTACTTAAACCTAACTCACCTAAGGGGATCACACACACCCATGCCCGAGGCAGGATTCGAACCTGCAGGCGTAGCGGTCGCGTGGTTCCGGACTGAAGCGCCTAGAACCGCTCGGCCACCGCGGCCGGCTGCTGCTCTGAGACAAATAGGTTGTAACTGTACAGGAATTCCTGGGAGGTTGGATCAAACTTATCAGAAAGCAGATGACTCAAAAAGAAGAAAGGACGAAATCTTATTAAAGATATCCCACGGGCATCATACTATCAGTCTAAGTGGGTGTGGTGTAATTCTGTCCATCGCTGTCAGCGTAATATTGTCGAACTGTGCGCTTGAAAATGTTCACACACATTACAAAATGCTCGCTTGAAAGCGAAGTGTTAGTCGAAATTTATGGACAGCGCATTGATGACCGTATTACAGCCAGATGCAGAGAATAACTTACTTTAGATAATGAACAGGGTGGTTATAATTAAAGGCAACGGCCTTGCCGCAGTGGATACACCGGTTCCCGTGAGATCACCGAAGTTAAGCGCTGTCGGGCGTGGTCGGCACTTGGATCGGTGACCATCCAGGCCGCCATGTGCTGTTGCCATTTTTCGGGGTGCACTCAGCCTCGTGATGCCAATTGAGGAGCCACTCGACCGAATAGTAGCGGCTTCGGTCAGGAATACCATCATAACGACCGGGAGAGAGGTGTGCTGCCGCACGCCGCTCCTATCCGCATCCTTCTCTGAGGATGACACGGCGGTCGGATGGTCCCCGTGGGCCACTTGTGGTCTGTAGACGGAGTGGTGGCTATAATTAAAACTTACGCTACTTGAAAGGCGCCCCATGAAGAAAAAGTGACCGTAGGACAACGAAAATTTGTGGAAACATTTGTAAGGAATCATGGAAGAGAAGTAACGAATAAACCATTGAAGAAACAGATTTTAATTGCGACATGAGAGTGTGGCTTACCATTAATACGTTCCACGTCCAAACGTTGCTGAATGTGCCGACTATTTGCATTCACTGCATCCTGCAACGACACTCGAGACTCTGCTACTGCTGCCAGATGACGCTCAGATGAGGTATTCAGTTGTAGCGACACAGCTCGTGCTCTGCTTGAAGGTAGGACATTGGGTCCCCCATTCTCAGCCAAAGCAACAGTAACGTCTTCAAAAATTTGTGCTATTGGCCGTCAGCCTCTCCCAAAAGAAATTCCCAGATTAAGTGGTGTTAATTCAAACTCCCGAATTATGTTCTTCAGGGCCGGCGCTAAAGAGGACGTCCCTCCATATTCCTTTAAACCGTCGGTACTCGCGGAGAGCAGCGGCACTCCTGCTGTTGTTTTGATAACACAGCTCTACTAGTAAAGCCCTGCTTACATTGTCTGACGAGTGTTGAGTGTCCGCAACTGTAATGCACAGTGACGCTTCTGTTGCAAACCTGCGTCGCTGCACGAGTATCGGCGCCTAGCGGTAAGTCATCACACGAACACTGCTGACAAAGCAAAGTCTGAATACCATTCCTTTAAAGTTGCATACCCATGTGGTAAACAGTTACACTGCCTCAAGGAGCGAAAGTTGAATTATAATCACCCTGTAGGTGTTAGCGGTATCACCACCACGAGCCCAGTACATCGTGTAATGACACAATGGCCGTTCGCTCTCCCCTGTTCGATTCACTCAGACTGTTGTACTATCGCATATGTCGAGACCTGCTATGACTTTCTATAACATTTGAAAGATTTGCACTATTTGATCTAAGCGCAACACTAATTCACTACTGGCCATTAAAATTGCTACACCAATAAGAAATGCAGATGATAAACGGGTATTCATTGGACAAATATATTATACTAGAACCAACATGTGATTACATTTTCATCCAATTTGGGTGCATAGATCCTGAGAAATCAGTACTCAGAAAACAACCACCTCTGGCCGTAATAAGGGCCTTGATACGCCTTGGCATTGAGTCAAACAGAGCTTGGATGGCGTGTACAGGTACAGCTGCCCATGCAGCTTCAACACGATACCACAGTTCATCAAGAGTGGTGACTGGCGTATTGTGACGAGCCAGTTGCTCGGCCACCATTGACCAGACATTTTCAATTGGTGTGAGGTCTGGGGAATGTGCTGGCCAGAGCAGCAGTCGAACATTTTCTGCATCCAGAAAGGCCCGCACAGGACCTACAACATGCGGTCGTGCATTATCCTGCTGAAATGTAGGGTTTCGCAGGGATCGAATGAAGGGTAGAGTCACGGCTCGTAACACATGTGAAATGTAACGTCCACTGTTCAAAGTGCCGTCAACGCGGACAAGAGGTGACCGAGACGTGTAACCAATGGCACCCGATATCGTCACGCCGGGTGATACGCCAGTATGGCGATGACGAATACACGCTTCCAGTGTGGGTTCACCGCGGAGTCGCCAAACACGGATGCCACCATCATGATACTGTAAACAGAAATTGGATTCATCCGAAAAAATGACGTTTTGCCATTCGTGCACCCAGGTTCGTCGTCGAGTACACCATCACAGGCGCTCCTGTCTGTGATGCAGCGTCAAGGGTAATCGCAGCCACGGTCTCCCAGCTGATAGTCCATGCTGCTGCAAACGTCGTCGAACTGTTCGTGCAGATGGTTGTTGTCTTGCAAAAGTCCCCATCTGTTGACTCAGTGATCGAGACGTGGCTGCACGATCCGTTACAGCCATGCGGATAAGATGCCTGTCATCTGGACTGCTAGTGACACGAGGCCGTTGGGATCCACCACGGCGTTCCGTATTACCCTCATGAACCCACCGATTCCATATTCTGCTAACAGTCATTGGATCTCGACGAGCAGCAATGTCGCGATACGATAATCCACAATCGCGATAGGCTACAGTCCGATCTTTATCAAAGTCGGAAACGTGATGGTACGCATTTCCTTACACGAGGCATCACAACAACATTTCACCAGGCAACGCCGGTCAACTGCTGTTTAAAATGGCTCTGAACACTATGGGACTTAACATCTATGGTCATCAGTCCCCTAGAACTTAGAACTACTTGAACCTAACTAACCTAAGGACATCACACAACACCCAGTCATCACAAGGCATAGAAAATCCCTGCCCCGCCGGGAATCGAACCCGGGCGCGGGAAGCGAGAACGCTACCGCACTACCACAAGCTGCGGACGACTGCTGTTTGTGTATGAGAAATCGGTTGGAAACTTTCCTGATGTCAGTAGGTTGTAGGTGTCGCCACCGGCGCCAACCTTGTGTGAATGCTGTGAAAAGCTAATCATTTGCATATCACAGCATCTTGTTCCTGTAGGTTAAATTTCGCGTCTGTAGCACGTCATCTTCGCGGTGTAGCAATTTTAATGGCCAGTAGTGTACTCGTGACTAGTTACAGTTATTCATTGTGCAGATCATCTCTCAACAGCCCTCATTAGTCGTTAGTGCTGAACTTTGCCACGCTTCCTAGGTTAGTTTTAATTCGGTGAATTTTTCTAGCTGTCGCTACTTTGAATGTCATCGATACGCTGTTTAGAGGGCTGGCGGCGCGGCGGCCTCTTTCTTCGATTGGTATGCAGGCGCCTGCAGTCTCGCGGACACGCCGGCGGCTGGCTCCGGCTGTGGCTACGGGGATCTCGCGGGTGAGATCATCGTCCCTCTCATGGCGAGGCCCGGCCGCCCTTGGGACGCCGCCGGCGAGGTCGGCCCGCGTCCGGCCAGTCTGGTCGCGTTCGGCGACGGCCTCCCAGCACGAGGGCTGCCACCCGCCTCAGCCTGCCCTCTCTCACTGCCGTACGTCTTTCTATGGCTTAGCGTCCTCTCATTCGAGAACGACGAAAAGAACATACGCCTTCTCTAATTCAACAGGCAGCGTAAGTGAGACTGCCTATCTTGAGTATAATATTCAACAGCGGTACTATCTTGAGTGCAACAACTCATGAACGAGAAATCATATGGCCAACGTAGCTTTAAAAATTCTGTGACAAAGGAAGCTCCTGCAGTACATCTTATTGCACTGTATAAATAAGTCGACTTGCACCTTCCTGATATCACTGCTGTTAAAGTGTTGTCTAAACATCTAGCTAAGCAATCAAACTTCTTTATAGCTAATAGGCAGGTCACAACACTCTCTCCTAACTTGTCAAAGGCCAGTAAAATAACTTATCGTACAACACGGAGACTAGAAATCTACTCTGCAGGAATCAGCATGGGTTTCGAAAAAGACGATCGTGTGAAACCCAGCTCGTCCACGAGACTCAGAGGGCCATAGACACAGGTTCCCAGGTAGATGCCGTGTTTCTTGACTTCCGCAACGCGTTCCATACAGTTCCCCACAGTCGTTTAATCAACAAAGTAAGAGCATATGGGCTATCAGAGCAATTGTGTCATTGGATTGAAGAGTTCCTAGGTAACAGAACGCAGCATGTCATTCTCAATGGAGAGGAGTCTTTCGAAGTAAGAGTGATTTCAGGTGTGCCACAGGGGAGTGTCGTAGGACTGTTGCTATTCACAATATACATAAATAACCTTGTGGATGACATTGGAAGTTCAATGAGGCTTTTTGCGGATGATGCTGTGGTATATCGAGAGGTTGTAACAATGGAAAATTGTGCTGAAATGCAGGAGGATCTGCAGCGAATTGACTGGAAGCAGTTAATTCCATAAATTATCTGGGAGTACGCTTTAGGAGTGATTTAAAATGGAATGATCATATAAAGTTGATCGTCGGTAAAGCAGATGGCAGACTGAGATTCATTGGAAGAATCCTAAGGAAATGCAATGCGAAAACAAAGGAAGTAGGTTACAGTACGCTTGTTCGCCCACTGCTTCAATACTGCTCAGCAGTGTGGGATCCGTACCAGACAGGGTTGATAGAAGAGAGAGAGAGAGAGGATCCAACGGAGAGCAGCGCGCTTCGTTACAGGATCATTTAGTAATCGGGAAAGCGTTACGGAGATGATAGATAAACTCCAGTGGAAGACTCTGCAGGAGAGACGCTCAGTAGCCCGGTACGCGCTTTTGTTGAAATTTCGAGAACATACCTTCACCGAGAAGTGAAGCAGTATATTGCTCCCTCCTACGTATATCTCGCGAAGAGACCATGAGGTTAAAATCAGAGAGATTAGAGCCCACACAGAGGCATACCGACAATCCTTATTTCCATGAACAATACGAGACTGGAATAGAAGGGGGAACGGATAGAGGTACTCAAGGTACCCTCCACCACACACCGTCAGGTGGCTTGCGGAGTATGCATGTAGATGTAGATGTAGAAACGCTATGAACCATAAGGGAACAAAGAGACTGAAAGACAAACATCGAAGTGCTCGGATTAAGGAGGCTGCAAGACAGGAATGAAGTCTATCACCCTACCGTTCAATCTACGTATCGAAGAAGCAATGACGGAAGGAAAGAAAGGTTCAAGTGGGATTAAAATTCAGGGTGAAAGGATATCGTCATAAGTTTTGCTTGTGTCATCGTTATCCTTGCGCCTGTGCGGTTATGTTCGTCCATTACCCGCACCTACCTTGGAACTCATTGCTGCAGATCACCGGTAGGGAAGCCGAGCAGAAACCTACCGTACTGCATGCTGCTCGCACCAGCCTCCATACAACGTAACTATTCTAAGAATCTGGAAAAGGCCTTAATTTTGAATGAAAGGCGGAAATACTGGCAGAGGTTCGGTATATTCTGAATCTTACGGTATACACGTTCACTGCCAAGCATGTTCTAATCTTAACACAGTCATGCACAAACCCTCTCATTCATGTTAGCGAGTTTGTGGTAACGTATTTCCCGAAACCTGAACAGCTACTAAGCACGGGTTGCTCTTAAATGAAAATGATCGCTATACTTTATTGGTGTCTAATGCACTCAAATTTTTCGTCATCCATCTGCTCAATATGCCACGCGGAATTACCGTCTTTTCTCAAACACAAAAATACTTAAAAAATCCGTACTTTCTAAAAAAAACGCACCGGAATAAATATGCCTTCACTTAAAGCACCTTTGAGGCATGTAGCACAACTAAAACCCGCAAATTATAGCTTCCTGCGGAGCTCATGCTACGCACGACCGTACCATTAAAAGGCTGGGATCTGACTACTTAGACTGCTGTAAGCATTCTCTACCTCCAGCGGAAAAGACGCGCGAAGAATAATCCGTTCTGACTGGTCAGTTTTCTTTAAGGCGAGTAGAAAAACATTATTCTTCCGCGTTAGTCAGCGCTTTTCATGACTAACCAATCAACTAATAACACACTTCCGAACTGTACTTTTTCCCGAAATAAATTTTTAAATTTCTGATATTTTGTTTATACCTTATGTTATTAACTATTTTCCTTTCCACTCGAATTAGCTTTCCTTTTACCATAAACTTACTTAACATGTTATGATACAAAATTCCATGTCATCTTCATCCACACTGCCTTAAAACTTTCTCACACTAGTTCATACAGCGTTCATCAGTAGAACAATGATCTACATATTTACTTTAGACCACATTCAAGCATCATACACACTACTAAAACCATATACTATACTTCTTTCTGTTTAGTCATGTCCATCACTGTCCTCTACCAGATGTAAACTAGAGCTACGTACTTGAGTGAACCCTGGCCCGGTTCCGTACCGTTCATAGCGATTGGTGCAGTAGGTTAGCCTCAGTAGTGACGTCATTTTCCGTTCTTTATCCGAAGTTCCTATTCAGTTGAGCTTCTGAGACCTGTTACCGATCGGTCTTACTATCGATTTTTCGACAACTGTACCGAGAGGTTATCGATTTCGGTATGGCCCTCTCGCTCGATTTAGTGTAGGTTATTTACATCTAGTATTTGTTATTTCAAGCATAGTGAGCGGTGTTAACTTCGTATTTAGTGACTGTGTTACTGAAGAATCACCAGGACGCATTCGGGTAGAAAGTTAGTTATTAATAGACTATATTCCTTTGTTAGAAATATGGTTTATATTGTTTTTACTGTGAATGATTATAACATAAAAAACAGTTTCGGTCAATATTCTCACAAAATACCTGTTATTTTTACGTATTTTTACGTAATTAAGAGTTTAAAAAATGATTAAATTTCAGAAGGTCGGCTCTTCTTTGTATATCACATGAGTGCTAGTTGAAATTACTAATGACTTTACAAACTTTTTGCCACAAATGGTTTACTTTTTAACTATCGAAACTCGTTTAAAACTTTTAATTAACAATGCATAGGCATTTTGTGAAGCCTGATAGAGGAAACCTTGCAAAATCTCACGCATTTACTGTTTAGACCCGCAACATTCGACAACGAAATCAGCCTGTGTCTCTCTCTCGATTTGAATTATGTGGAATAAAGCGATGCAAACAAGCGAGTTGTAGTGGGATAGGTGGTAGGTTCGCACACTAGTGTAAATCAACGTATTTTTTCTCCTCTTCGTGTTTGTAACACATTTCGAGACTTCATTAATCGTCAAAGTTAAGCGTTTTTCTGATATGTTCGATGTTATTTACACTTAAGAGTGCTTTCTCAGTAACGAGTATCGTCGATTTCGTGACTTCCATACGTTTAAGAAATGAAAGATGAAATTGCTGTGCGTGAAACAACTGACAGTGGCATTTATACTTTTTCTTGTCACAAATAATTCACCATTTTGTTCTGAATACGTAACGATTTCCGAGTGTGTGGTCAGACAGGAATCTAAGAGCACGACTTAAATTACTGCGAATGAAACTAGCAGCAATTGTCATTATACTTTAACTTGTCACAAGTATTTATCTATGAGTGAATCCTTCACAACAGTAGACAGAGACGAAAGATTCCCACCACAATATTTTTGAGTATACCACAATTTATGAAACATTTTGATTCATCAGATGCATGTTATAAAGTACAACGAACTTCTATAGCTCAACTCGCCACACGCTCTCGAAAATACTTTTTTTTAAAATTTTGTTTTTATGAACTAAATCGTTGAAGTATCATGTAGTGAAGTAGGCTACTTTATCATTTGGATCTCTTGGAGCGAGGTACAACCACATTCTATGCATGTTCTTATTCTTTGACACTCTCTTAAACAGTTTCTCAGATTCGTGGAGATGTGTTCCGTCTACGTAAATAACTGAAGGCAGTTTCTTTATTGCCATACGCGTCTTGTTTCTTTTATTTGAGAAGACGCTTTCTTGCCATACACGTTTCGCTTCTTTTATTTGTGAAGCATCTCCACAAATAAAAGAAGCGAAACGCGTATGGCAATAAACAAACTGCCTTCAAATTATTTGCATAGGCGGGGCGTACCTACCGTAATCAGCAAGATCGTTGGATCTCTCCCCAACTGAGGAAGTCTGGAGCATTATGGGCAGAAGCCTCCAACCACCTAGGAATTTTGGACGGTGTAACACGCCAACTGGACAGAATTTGGCACGGTACCCCTCAGGAAGACGTCCAACAACTGTTTCATTCAATGCCAAGCCGCATAACTGCTTGTGTAAGGGAAAGAGGTGGACCAACACGTTATTAAATTGCTCAATTCGTGAAGCTCTTTTTGTTAAATAAATTATCCAGTTTTTCTGAAATTTAAATCATTTGTTTGTCCGTACATGTACGTCACATCTACCGTTTCACGTCCTATTAGTATAATTCTTTCGTGGCGTATTTTTTTCCCCCTATGGGGTGTATATGGACTTTAAGGCGTACACAGGACCAGATATAGACTCAGGTCATAATTTAGTAATTTTGCAGAATGGACTGAAGTTGAAGAGAATCTTACGTAAGAATCAGGGCGGAAGGAAATGAGAGACTGCAGTACTACGGAATGATAAGATCCGTTTAGAGTTCGTTAATGATGAGGATAATGCGGTACGGAAAATAACATGAAGCAACATTCAGAATACTCAACATAATCTTTGATGAAATTAAAAGCACAGGTGGTGACATTAAGAGTGCAGTAGACTACTTGACAAACTGCCTATTGGCTTCTACCTCGGGTTCTTCGGCCGACGTTCATCTAATGGTTTTACTGACGTTTCGCCAGCACGAGTGGCTGACATTGTCAAAGCTTCACCCTCCATTCACCACCGGCGATGGAGGGTGAAGATTTGACAATGCCAGCCACTCGTGCTGGCGAAACGTCAGTAAAATCATTAGATGAACGTCGGCCGAAGAACCCGAGGTAGAAGCCAATAGGCAGTTTGTCAACAAGTGGCCACGAAAGCCTTAACAATTTTTTATTAGTGCAGTACTTGTCTGATGATAGAGAAGAAGAAAGTGGAAACGATAGGGAAGACATAACGGATCCAGTATTAGAGCCCGAATTTAAAATAGCACTGGGACACTTATAAGAAAATTTTGTAAATTTGTGGGAAGGTCTTATGCGATCAAGCTGCTGAGGTCATCGGTACCTAAGCCTATACACTACTTAATCTAACTTAAACTAACTCACGCTATCGACAACACACACACTCGTGCCCAAGGGAGGACTCGAACCTCCGATGGGGCGAGCCGCACAGACTTATAAGATAAAAATTAAGCAGAAGGGATAGATAATAATCCGGCGGAATTTATAAAATCGTTGGGAGAAATAAAAACCAAACGACTATTCTGGCAGGTGTGTAGAATCTGTGATACTAGCGACGTATGATCAGATTTACGGAAAAATAACATCCATATTATTCTGAAGATAGGAGCGACAGATAGGTGCGAATACTATCGCACAATCAGCTTAACATCTCGTGACAAGAATAGTATAAAGAGGAATGGAAAAGAACGTTGAAGATCCGTTAGATTACGATAAGTTTGGCTTTACGAAAGGTAAAGGTACCAGGTAGGCAATTCTGACATTGCGCTTGAGAATGGAAGCAAGAGTCTCATAGGATTCGTAGATACAGAAGAAACGTTCGACAACATGAATTATAGTGCAAGATGTTCGAAATTCTGAGAACAATAGGATTAAACTCTAGGCAAAGATGGATGATATACAATATCTACAAGAACCAAGAAGGGACGATAAGACTGGAAGACTAAGAACGAAATGATTGGATTGAAAAAGGGCGTTAACACAGGGTGCTGTCTTTCACCACTACTGTTCTACCTATAGATCAAAGAAGCAATACAGAAAATTAGAAAGGGTTCAAGATTGGAAATAAAATTAAGGGTGAGAGAACATCAATGAAAGTGAAGAAGAATTACAGGATCTGTTAAAAGAGACGAACAGCCTAATGAGTACAGAACATGGACAGAGTAAGCTGGTAAAGGACAAAATTAATGAGAAGTAACAGAAATGAGAGAAGCGAAAAACTTAGAATCGAAATTGGTGGTCACAAAATACTCAACGAATTTGGCTACCTTGGCAGCAAAATAACCGATGATGGACGAAGCAAGGATGGCATAAGAAGCAGTCTAGCATAGACTTGCTCAAGAGAATCCACGCGCACCAAATGCGGGCCTTAAATTGAGGAAGGAATTTCTCAGACCATACGTTCGGAGCACAGCATTATGTGGTAGTGAATCATGGGCAAAGGGAACACCCGAGCATTAGAGAATACAAGCTTTTGAGACGTGGTGCTACAGAACAATGTTGAATATCAAGTGAAATGAAACGATAAGGAGTGAGGACATTCGCCGCAGAATTAGCGTGGAAGAAAGATGTGGTAAACACAAACAAGAAAAGGTTCAGGATGACAGGACAAGAATTAAGGCGTCTGGAAACAGCTTCCATGGTACTAGAGCGAACTATAGAGGGAAAAGCTGTGGGAGGAGCCACAACTTGTAATACATCCAGCAAATAATGGAGGACATAGGATGGAAGTGCTACTCTGAAATGAAGAAGTTGGCGCAGGATTGAAATTCACGGTGGGCCGCATCAAACTAGTCGCGAAACCCTGATGACGGAGGAGCCATGAGTGTTGACGGTAGAAGTTTGGCCGTAAGTTGAGAGCGGGCGTATTTGTGTGCGGTCGCCCGCATTCACAGCAGTTATTGTGGGCTGGTTGAGCTGAGCAGACTTGAGGCTCTGCAACCTGTGGCTCATGGATTTTGGTTGTAGAGTGTCGGTGTTCCTTGCACATCAAGCAGTTGGAGTTATGCTATTTCCACGATGCGTTTACAGGGTGTTACAAAAAGGTACGGCCAAACTTTCAGGAAACATTCCTCACACACAAATAAAGAGAAGATGTCATGTGGACATGTGTCCGGAAACGCTTGATTTCCATGTTAGAGCTCATTTTAGTTTCGTCAGCATGTACTGTACTTCCTCGATTCACCGTCAGTTGGCCCAATTGAAGGAAGGTAATGTTAACTTCGGTGCTTGTGTTGACATGCGACTCAGTGCTCTACAGTACTAGCATCAAGCACATCAGTACGTAGCATCAACAGGTTAGTGTTCATCACGAACGTGGTTTTGCAGTCAGTGCAATGTTTACAAATGCGGAGGTTGGCAGATGCCCATTTGATGCATGGATTAGCACGCGGCAATAGCCGTGGCGCGGTACGTTTGTATCGAGACAGATTTCCAGAACGAAGGTGTCCCGACAGGAAGACGTTCGAAGCAATTGATCGGCGTCTTAGGGAGCACGGAACATTCCAGCCTATGACTCGCGACTGGGGAACGCCTAGAACGACGGGGGCACCTGCAATGGACGAGGCAATTCTTCGTGCAGTTGACGATAACCCTATTGTCAGCGTCAGAGAAGTTGCTGCTGTACAAGGAAACGCTGACCACGTCACTGTATGGAGAGTGCTATGGGAGAACCAGTTGTTTCCGTACCATGTACAGCGCGTGCAGGCACTATCAGCAGCTGATTGGCCTCCACGGGTACACTTCTGCGAATGGTTCATCCAACAATGTGTCAATCCTCATTTCAGTGCAAATGTTCTCTTTACGGATGAGGCTTCATTCCAACGTGATCAAATTGTAAATTTTCACAATCAACATGTGTGGGCTGACGAGAATCCGCACGCAATTGTGCAATCACGTCATCAACACAGATTTTCTCTGATCGTTTGGGCAGGCATTGTTGGTGATATCTTGATTGGGCCCCATGTTCTTCCACTTACGCTCAATGGACCACGTTATCACGATTTCATACGGGATACTCTATCTGTGCTGCTAGAACATGTGTCATTACAAGTACGACACAACATGTGGATCATGCACGATGGAGCTCCTTCCATGGCCTCCACGCTCTTCTGACCTCAACCCTCTTGACTTTCATTTATGGGGGCATTTGAAAGCTCTTGTCTACGCAACCCCGATACCAAATGTAGAGACTCTTCGTGCTCGTCCTGTGGACGGCTGTGATACAATACGCCATTCTCCAGGGCTACACAGCGCATCAGGGATTCCATGCGACGGAGGGTGGATGCATGTATCCTCGCTAACGGAGGACATTTTGAACATTTCCAGTAACAAAGTGTTTGAAGTCACGCTGGTACGTTCCGTTGCTGTGTGTTTCCATTCCATGATTAATGTGATTTGAAGAGAAGTAATAAAATGAGCTCTAACATGGAAAGTAAGCGTTTCCGGA
Organism: Schistocerca serialis cubense; assembly: GCF_023864345.2. Lineage (NCBI taxonomy): Eukaryota > Metazoa > Arthropoda > Insecta > Orthoptera > Acrididae > Schistocerca > Schistocerca serialis. The sequence continues at coordinate 1,125,481,441 of NC_064639.1, read as the reverse complement.
CACATGTCCACATAACATATTTTCTTTCTTTGTGTGTGAGGAATGTTTCCTGAAAGTTTGGCCGTACCTTTTTGTAACACCCTGTATAGCTAACTGCGCCAAGCAGCATTATGTATTTAACAGGGTCTTTAATCTGGTGCTGCTAAATCTGGTATTATCTGACAACCACCTGTGTTAATAACTGATGATATGATTTGGTTGTGCACAGTGTATTATGATTGCTGTATAGGATACTGATTTTGTACTGATTGTATGTTATCAATTAGGCAGTCAGAGTTAGATGGGGTTTTCATGTATTATGGTCAATGATACTGTTACACTGGTCTTGTGCACCACATGTAGCTTACGTTATTCAGAGAATAAGCCATGCTTATTTCCCGTTACTGATTCTGAACTGTTTCAGGTTAGTTTCTGTGGTATTGTCTTGTCTTGTGACTTGTTTGTCCGGATGTGGACAGAAGCTCATGTACCAAGGTGCATGCTTTGACAGTTAATGCTACACCTCAGCTCCTTCAAAAGGGAACCTAAGTCATATCTGAACCTGTATGACGCTTTTTATTTACATTTTCAATAAAAGTATTAATATTGCACTGATAACCCTAACTGAATCGATTCCACCCTTTAATCCTAAGGACCCAACTGCACGTATCTAAATATAATCTTTGCCTCTAATAAAAGTTTAAAAAAAATTGTATCATGCTACAGGCAGATAGAAAATGATAAGAATTGGTTTAGCGCCGATCACTAAATGCAACTCTGGCGAAAGGTAACATAAGTTTAAGGGGCTCCGGAAAGGCTCAAAATCATGAAAAGTTCAATTTTTACTTTTTTGCGTTTTCTGAATCTGCAGACTATTACCTTTTAATAGATATATAATTTATTCAATTCCGAAGACTACAACTATTTTTAAATTTTTTTTGAAATGTGTTCTACATGGGCGTGACCCACTGTGGCGCTGTTAAACTGCTGTCAAATGGTGTTATTATTAACGTCCGTATTCATCATGTACATTTTAGTGATGTGAGATAAAGTATGTGTTGTGGCTAACCTGTGATGGTTCAATATATATCGCTGGTGTGATTGTCGATTGTTTAATGTTCACTTACTCTGTCGTTATCTCGAAAATATTCGTAATTAATTCTGTTTCTTGAGTCTCTGTTTTGTTGAAGTATAATGATGAGTAAAAGTAAAGTTATTAGAAATCCTCTGAAGGCTTTTAAGAAAAGGAGAAATGTTGGAAAGCCAAAGGTATGTGTTATTACTGTAAACAATAAAGACGATAACCAAGTGAGTGAACCTAACCTCTCAAGTACACCTGCCCATAATAGTCAAAGTGGAAAAGAAAATACTTCACAGAAGAAGCTTGGTTCAATGAGTGAAAACTATGAATGTTTTATGGGCGAATCGGATGTGAATGAAATATTTGAAATGTCGGTTCTCAAAAGAATTTTTTCAAACTGTGTAAGATGTATTCATTGTAGTGAAGTTGGTCTGGAACTCTCCATAATAAAGCACGTAGGACTTGCTAGTGAAATACAACTGAAATGTGACAAGTGTTCATACATGACCACCTTTTGGAACAGTGTTGCAGTAACTGCAACTGAAGAAAATGGTAGCAAAATCTACGAACACAACAACGAGCGATGCTTGCTTTAGACAAGGAACGCCTTCGGGGTGCAGACAGGGCTGTAAAGAGTCTAGAAATACAAGCAAGAGTAAACAGGAGGAGGAACAAGAGGAAGCTGGAGGAGGAGTTTGCAGAGGATGAAGATAATCCATCCTATGGACCTGGAATGCGAAAGAACTTGCCCCCCTTCTAACAGCCGTGTACCGCAAGTCTCTAGAGGAACGGAGGGTTCCAAATGATTGGAAAAGAGCACAGATAGTCCCAGTCTTCAAGAAGGGTCGTCGAGCAGATGCGCAAAACTATAGACCTATATCTCTTACGTCGATCTCTTGTAGAATTTTAGAACATGTTTTTTGCTCGCGTATCATGTCATTTCTGGAAACCCAGAATCTACTATGTAGGAATCAACATGGATTCCGGAAACAGCGATCGTGTGAGACCCAACTCGCCTTATTTGTTCATGAGACCCAGAAAATATTAGATATAGGCTCCCAGGTAGATGCTATTTTTCTTGACTTCCGGAAGGCGTTCGACACAGTTCCGCACTGTCGCCTGATAAACAAAGTAAGAGCCTACGGAATATCAGACCAGCTGTGTGGCTGGATTGAAGAGTTTTTAGCAAACAGAACACAGCATGTTGTTATCAATGGAGAGACGTCTACAGACGTTAAAGTAACCTCTGGCGTCCCACAGGGGAGTGTTATGGGACCATTGCTTTTCACAATATATATAAATGACTTAGTAGATAGTGTCGGAAGTTCCATGCGGCTTTTCGCGGATGATGCTGTAGTATACAGAGAAGTTGCTGCATTAGAAAATTGTAGCGAAATACAGGAAGATCTGCAGCGGATAGGCACTTGGTGCAGGGAGTGGCAACTGACCCTTAACATAGACAAATGTAATGTATTGCGAATACATAGAAAGAAGGATCCTTTATTGTATGATTATATGATAGCGGAACAAACACTGGTAGCAGTTACTTCTGTAAAATATCTGGGAGTATGCGTACGGAACGATTTGAAGTGGAATGATCATATAAAACTAATTGTTGGTAAGGCGGGTACCAGGTTGAGATTCATTGGGAGAGTGCTTAGAAAATGTAGTCCATCAACAAAGGAGGTGGCTTACAAAACACTCGTTCGACCTATACTTGAGTATTGCTCATCAGTGTGGGATCCGTACCAGGTCGGGTTGACGGAGGAGATAGAGAAGATCCAAAGAAGAGCAGCGCGTTTCGTCACTGGGTTATTTGGTAACCGTGATAGCGTTACGGTGATGTTTAATAAACTTAAGTGGCAGACTCTGCAAGAGAGGCGCTCTGCATCGCGGTGTAGCTTGCTCGCCAGGTTTCGAGAGGGTGCGTTTCTGGATGAGGTATCGAATATATTGCTTCCCCCTACTTATACTTCCCGAGGAGATCACGAATGTAAAATTAGAGAGATTAGAGCGCGCACGGAGGCTTTCAGACAGTCGTTCTTCCCGCGAACCATACGCGACTGGAACAGGAAAGGGAGGTAATGTCAGTGGCACGTAAAGTGCCCTCCGCCACACACCGTTGGGTGGCTTGCGGAGTATCAATGTAGATGTAGATGTAGATAGATGTAAAAAGTTAATCCAATCTTTGTCGCTCGATTCCCAAAACTTTTATTTTCTCATACTAATTACATGTTTTCTAAGGATCTTCCAAACATATTTGTTTCAAACTTTCAGTAAATGTTATACAGTACCTTCTGCATAATTTAACACAGCCTTTTTCCAAAAAACTGTATATTTTTGAATATATAAATAAAAAATTGCAAAAAAAATGTTGTGAATTTTCATTACAATTGAAAAAAAATCATCTTTAATAACTGAACTAAAATTTTGTAAAATCCCTGTGTTAAGTTGTAGCCCATATTCCAATAAATAATCTGTAAAAAGTTCAACTTCCTACCTCAAATACTTTGTGAGGAAAGATGTAATTTATAAGCGTTATTTTAACATTGCAAGTATAGGGCGTTCCGGAGCCCCTTAAGGTAATGGCAAGAGATCACGAATAAGCTTTAGAATGGCTCTGAGCACCATGGGACTCAACTGCTGTGGTCATAAGTCCCCTAGAACTTAGAACTACTTAAACCTAACTAACCTAAGGACATCACACACATCCATGCCCGAGGCAGGATTCGAACCTGCGACCGTAGCGGTCGTGTGGTTCCAGACTGTAGCGCCTTTAACCGCTCGCCCACTCCGGCCGGCCTAAGCTTTAGAATCTTTGGATAGAGAAATATGTAACTGCATTTAAAGCATCATGATGCACACAACGTCTGTGCGTAAATCTCGTGGTTCAATGAAGGTGAAATATTTGAACAAAAGAAAACCTCTATGTATTAGGAAGTTTTGATAGAAGTTCACGCAATTGGAATGTGATTAATTCAAAAGTCCTACTATTCAAACGGATTAATGTAAACCTGATTCTGTAACGTAGGTGGAATGTTACCCATCTCACAAAGCCACGGGCGTATCGTCTCAACAGTAAAGTGTTCACTAAAATTCTGTAAATACCGTAACTACCACCTCCGCTAGCCATGCAGTACGAGCCAGAAAACAGGCACACATTTACAGCAAGACGTCTGTCAATGTACGACGCAATCTGGCTGAAATTTTACATAAGTTAGCTACACCACGCTTCGTGTCTTCAAATCATACGTTCTCCACTAAACCATGCATCGCGCTCGTCCCTAAGAGGTTCGCCGAAAGCGGGACCTCGAAGAGTTTCCTCATGGTATTCTGTTAAAGCTGGCATGCGTTTAAAGATAGATCGATTGGTACATAATATAACTTTCCAGTGAGTCTGCGACTTAAGGACACTCGAGTCAAAATCAAAAATGGCTCTGAGCACTATGGGACTTAACATCTTAGGTCATCAGCCCCCTAGAACTTAGAACTACTTAAACCTAACTAACCTAAGGACATCACACACATCCATGCCCGAGGCAGGATTCGAACCTGCGACCGTAGCAGTCCCACGGTTCCGGACTGCAGCGCCTAGAACCGCAAGACCACGAGTCAAAATCAATAATGTTTAAGTTGTAAATGTGACAGACACCTTGCAACATATGTTATGCAAGTATTCGTGGTTAACTCGACTCGTCGGGAGTTTTCACAATATCTGCCTGTGGAATTGCATCGCAAGCGTAAATATTTGGTTCAAATGGTTCAAATGGCTCTGAGCACTATGGGACTCAACTGCTGAGGTCATTAGTCCCCTAGAACTTAGAACTAGGTAAACCTAACTAACCTAAGAACATCACAAACATCCATGCCCGAGGCAGGATTCGAACCAGCGACCGTAGCGGTCTTGCGGTTCCAGACTGCAGCGCCTTTAACCGCACGGCCACTTCGGCCGGCGTAAATATTTGGCAAGAGTATTGATTGGACTAATTTTTGTGTAATTTTATCCGGAATTCTTTTTGATTTTTTGAATGCTTGTAGGCAAGAGAGAGGTTTCTAGCATGCTGTGACAATATGTTGTTCCTACTTTATGGATCATGCCGAGGTCTTTTGCTATCTTTTGGTAGGGTACCATCAAGGAGGATAGTAGGGCCTCATTCACGAAACTGTCCGATTATTCCGATTATCACCTTCCGATGTGATATGAGGATCAGCAGTGACTTCAGTGGTCAGTAAGCAGTATATTAGGCCCACTTTGATGTGACCGATGCGACCACTGAATGCCAGAACTTCGGTCCAATAATAAGTGATTTGTACACAGCTTAAAAGTGCTGTTTGGAAAAAAATGCGTTGAAACTACGGAGCACTTTGTGTACAAAATACCTGAATATTCATTTCAGTCTTGCCACATTTTTTTCTGCTATAGATTTGCGTGGATATCTGATACAACGAAGAAAAGTTTCTATTTGCGGAAAATCAGTCTAATATACAATAATCTGAACAATGTGAAACCATGGGACATAAACGATCTTGTCATTTTCGCTATTGAAACGTCTGCTCCACAATAAATGTGGACCCAAATTTTCTTTCCGTAGATATCAGAGCGCGACTCAGAGCTTGGCACTGTCTCTACCACTTCGATCTCTGCGGAAGTACCACCGCAGGAAAATTTATAGACTCACTCAGCGTAAGTGAATGCCGGTTGTCCGAGCACACCGAGAGCTCGGTCGTATATTGCAGCAGTTAAACTAGCCATTAGGCCCTCAATACGATACGGCAGGAGAGAGAACGCAAGCTAACAGCGCTGTTTGTCGACCGGAGTTTAGTGCCAACATTTGTTCCCCAGAACTGATTTCTTCCACATTGTGAACACTCTGAAAGCCATGCTAACTGAACTAATATCATCTGAAAAGTCAAATGTATAGTGCTGGCACTTAAAACTGCAACAACATGAAAACATCATGCAACAAAAGTGTGGTGTGCGTACTGTAAGACCTTCGGTACGCACACCATCAGATTATTTGACTTGTCGCTCTAACGAAGCAGGCGAGTGTCAGCAATATGTCTCGTGGTCTTATCGTGGCGTGTTTATCCTCTGCCGTTAGGTCAGACGATAGAAATGCCACTTGCACGCTTAGAGTGGCAGATTGATGGTGACCAACTTTAAACAGAACTTGATTAATTTTCACACACATTTATTAAAATAATAACGAGCATAAAAATAACTTAACTTGGTTCTGGATGCTATTTACAATTGACAATCTGAAGTTCCTTTGGTCTTGGTACGTAATCTTATTCTCACATACCTCTGATACTTGACAAAGTGTCTATACACTTCCCTTCATGGCTATGTACAGGAATATGATAATCTTATTAGGCGCAGACTGAAACTTGACTATAGACTGGTACAGACTAATGCAGACTCGTACAGACTGATGCAGACTGACTAATCGGAGGTCCGTACACTCATTATAATACCTCGCACATTCATATATCACTGCGCGAGTGTGATCCGCGAGGAGAAAAGGTTCTACGTTAGCAGCAATCTCATTGGCTGCGTTACATATTAATACGTGGATGGCGGAAGCAGAATTTGGTCCGTCTCTAAGACAACGCCATCTCGTAGTGCGGAGACGGACGAGCGCTGCGCCTGCGCTGTTGTGCTTAGCGGGGCGCGCTCTAGTGGGAAAGTTGTGTACGCGCTGACTACGCAGAACTATGTACACTACAGAAAGTTTACATTAAAATATGTATCACAAGCTTGGAAATAAACACATTAAGCAATTTAGTGCAACTGCATAAATACACTGGTGAGCAAAATTTAAGGACGAAAATAACTTTTGTTGTGGACTGGCAAGACAGCCAATCCACAATGACGGGTAGCCGAAAGGCACGCGTTTAAGCTCACGCAGGCTGGCGTGAGGTCTGGAACAGGTAAAGTAATTATACTAGCAAAAAAGGTACGTAGCTGCTGGAATACTTAACTTTAATCCATAATTGGTGAACATCGGTCTGACGGTACATGCATCACAAGATAAATAGCAAATGATAATGGCGCCTTGCTAGGTCGTAGCAAATGACGTAGCTGAAGGCTATGCTAACTATCGTCTCGGCAAATGAGAGCGTAATTTGTCAGTGAACCATCGCTAGCAAAGTCGGCTGTTCAACTGGGGCGAGTGCTAGGAAGTCTCTCTAGACCTGCCTTGTGGCGGCGCTCTGTCTGCAATCACTGACAGTGGCGACACGCGGGTCCGACGTATACTAACGGACCGCGGCCGATTTAATGGCTACCACCCAGCAAGTGTGGTGTCTGGCGGTGACACCACAACTTTCTCATGATGTGTCATTGCCAAGTAACATAGCTCGATGAAACTTGGACCATACATTGAAATAACTGAATTCAGGGGTATGTTTAACGCTATTTATTAGCGGTCAGACTAATTACTAAGCTGAAGGATAATTCTAAATATCAGAAGCAGCAAATGAGGCAATTGGCTGCACAACAGAAGTCAGTGTCTGAATACACGGGGTGAGAACTAACAGAAGCAGCGAACACTAGCAGCATGTTAAGTACAAATTTGCGAGTAGCACTCTAAGTGACAAAAAACAGACAAGGTTGGCCACGAGAGACACGGGGTCGGCGCTCCAAAGATCTGACTGAGAATTCCCCTGAATACAACAACATTAGTTTTCAAAGAATCCTGGCGGCGCACTATTTCCTCCTTCCTATGGTCGACCCAACACTACGCCGGCACTTAACAAGCTTCGGCTAGAGCGAGGAGTCACTGTGAATGTCCAGGGTACCTCTAGACAACTGTATTTAGTTTTCTCCCCTTTTCGTACTCGGTGGGTAGGGATGCTTCTGGACTTTGCATTAATAAACTCCAAGTTTGATAGCAATAGCGTTCAGCTGAAAGCTAACGTCACTGCCACTCCTATTACGGTCCGCAACAACAGTGTTTTACATCACTTTGCCCCACTGTCAGTCCTATTCGTTAGTGGGGACTGCTGTAGTACGAGTAGTTCTCTAATCAGTGTAAACCCACTGACGTTGCAGTTGTCAGGAGCAAGTGTCAAGTTTGCTACCTCTGCTAAGACGTGCCTTTTCGTGGCCATCTTCCACTGTGACGTTTACAACAGCGTTTAGGCTGTGGATGGAGTTACCAGTTAATCCTCTGATGTGAAACTTCTCCTCTGGGACAGCTGCACAGTGTCTGCAATCTGCAGGCCTCTAGCGTTACTATTTAGCTCCGGTAACCTAAACGCTACCACTTTTGCCTGACTTCTGCATTGTGTCTCTCGGTTCCTATCTTGTGGTGCCCTTGATGGCTCCCAACAACCTTTCGCGTAACAACGTACAAGTCATGACATCACCAATATATGACAATCTCACATGTGCACGTATAAGAAGGATTCAGTTGCAGATGTCCAGCCGCTTGACTTTTCCTATTACTCAGTTAAAATTGTTTTTACGCGTCTTACAACTGACTCTGTGGACCTTTCTGTCAATTTAACTGCTGGAGGCGTACACCATTTCTTGGACGCAACTGTAACAATAGTGGGAGTAAATCGGACATTGTCAGTTCGCATAAGTATGGCACCTGGTCCTGACAACGTCATTCACGCCGTTCTGTGCGCAGTATAATTTGACGGTACGAGGAGAAACTGACTAGAGCAATATTTTAAACAATTCGCGCTCAAGTTGGTCTTACGTTCCTGAACTGAAGATAGCGGAAGTTGTTCAGACTTTTAAGCCTGGAAGATTCCGAAATGAGTTGACGTCATAGAGCTCTATCGCACTACAGTCATTTTCCTTGAAGATGTGAGAGAGGATGACAAAACATAGGACAGAAAGGTGGTAGTATCATAACAGCCTGTTACAGACACGACAACTGGGCTTTCGCAGGGGCAGCGACACCTATGAATTACTAACACAACTTTTTACAGATATCAAGCTTTGTCTCAGGAAAGAGTTTCCTGATGGCGGTTTATACTGATACTGACGATGCATACCGAGCGAGGTGGCGCAGTGGTTAGACACTGGACTCGCATTTGGGAGGACGACGGTTCAATCCCGCGTCCGGCCATCCTGATTTAGGTTTTCCGTGATTTCCCTAAATCACTCCAGGCAAATGCCGGCATGGTTCCTCTGAAAGGGCACGGCCGACTTCCTTCCCCATCCTTCCCTAATCCGATGAGACCGATGACCACGCTGTCTGGTCTCCTTCCCCAAACCAACCAACCAACCAACTTGACGATGCATATGATGCAGTAGGGCTTTCGTTACTAGCTAGGATGACTTTCGGAGTGACACAATATCTCTCTTAATTTCAGTGAAAACCTCATTTGTCCCCTTATTCACAGAGAACTTTGTATGAAAAGAGGTAGTAACAGCATGGACCTGAGGACGACGAGTAAGGGAATCGCGCAAGGTGCAGCCCTACATCGGATGCACTGACACCGCCTATGAGGCTGGGAGCATAGTTATTACGATGAAGCCTATTACGAAATATCTAGGTCTGTACACCACTACTATAGACAGCACATACAAATCAATTAGTAGTAAATGGTGAGAAAAACATTAAAGTCTAAGAGCAGCCGCAGGTGTAACTTGGGGTGCGGACTTCTACACGTACATGAACGTTTATCGTGGCCTAGTACGGTCGCATGTGGACTATGTAATGGTGTAAGTAGGCTTTTAGGTTTTTATATTGGTAACGCCACGTAGCGCTCTGTATGAAAACCACTAGCTGTGCTGTGTGCAGTCTGTGGCTGGTTGGCATTGTTGAAATATTCTCTATTGTAGTGTTGGGCAGTTGGCTGTTAACAGTGCGTAGCGTTGCGCAGTTGGAGGTGAGCCGCCAGCAGTGGTGGATGTTGGGAGAGAGATGGCGGAGTTTTGAGAGCGGATGATCTGGACTTGTGTCCATCAGAGACAGTAAATTTGTAAGACTGGATATCATGAACTGATATATATATAATGGCTTTTGAACACTATTAAGGTAAATACATTGTTTGTTCTCTATCAAAATCTTTCATTTTCTAACTATGCCTATCAGTAGTTAGTGCCTTCAGTAGTTAGAATCTTTTATTTAGCTGGCAGTATTGGCACTCGCTGTATTGCAGTAGTTCGAGTAACGAAGATTTTTGTGAGATAAGTAATTCATGAAAGGTATAGGTTATTGTTAGTCAGGGCCATTCTTTTGTAGGGATTTTTGAAACTCAGATTGCGTTGCGCTAAAAATATTGTGTCAGTTTAAGCACAGACATTTATAATTTTTCTAAGGGGACGTTTCAATGGTACTTGAATTACGTAACCATTACGGGACCTCACCTCAACCTCTCGATACCAACAATATTCTACTGTGTTTCTGTAAAATAGTTGACATATTTCTGTGACAACATTCAGATCTGATTTCATTAATGTAGAGGTACTTCGATACATCGATATGTATATATTGCAATGATATTATTCTTATGTGTATTTTTTCTTTTGTCACTGTGATCATTGACGTACTTGTAACTCTGATTTTTGGGCGCGTAAGCGGTTATTAGAGAATCAAGCTTTGGTCGTCATGTTAAAAAGACGCAAATTGTAGTCAGTTTATGAAATGTGAACTTTAACAGTGAGGAAGATATTTTAAAGTATGTTTTGTATTGTGAAGTGATGTTTTGGAACGAGTTACGTGATGCTGCAACAAAAGCAATAAAAAAAGAAGTGTAACTTAAATTCGGAGTGCCGATTACTTTTTTACATCATCATTGTCCTAACGTGCAAAAGTTTAATCTTCAAGAATGGTTTATGAAACACATCTATAATACTTTGGAATATCGCAGAAACCAAGGCCTCTTTGCATCCGAGCTTGGAATCATCACTACCTAGATGTTCGACGATTGAGCCATGAGTTCACAACGAGACCAGCGTGGGAAACACGAAAAGATGAGTGCCTAGTTTATCCATTATTTCAAGAAATGACTTTATTAACTGTGCTCTAATGACACCTGCCACATAATATAACTTTGTTGTTGCCCGAAAATGCAATATTTAGCAGCGTGAGCAACACTACAATCATAATTAATTTTTTACCTTTGTTGTGGTGGGGTTGTTAGAACTACCAGTGTAAATCTGTACCAGTACCGTATTAGAATATCTACCAACTTTCGCTGCCATACGATAATTACAGCCCACACTGGACCTCAGTGATTAGCAAGAAGTATGGACCACCGCAGAGATGCTGCACAGCAAAGAAGTATGACGAGGCGCCAATGGGCAATGAGTTGCTACAGGGTGTCCAGAAAAGGACTCCCTGATTTCAAAATTAAATATCTCGAAAACAAAGACCGATAGAGGAATGCAGTAAACGGTATGTTTATTGTGAAATCTGTAAGAAGTTTATACAGCAGTTTGAAATAATAGTTACAAAAGCTGCTAACAGATGGCGCTATAATCGCCATACGTAATGCCTAGTACAAATAGTGATCCGAGGCCCAGAGCGATCAGTTTCACTACTGAAACGTGAAAGGAGGTTAGCGTACCGAAGGAAGAGGTTAAAACCTTGTACTCCATTGAACAACGCGTTTTTCTGGTGCTAGAGTACCACAGGTTAGAAGAGAGTCCTGCGGCAACAAGGCGAAGTTTTCAAGCACGATTTAATGTTCCAAAAGGACCCGATGCGAAAACCATTCGTACGCTCTTCGCAAAATTTCAACGAACAGGCAGCGTAACTGATTATCTAGTGGGGCATGTTGGCCGCAAGCAAACCGCAGTTACGCCTGAAAATATCGCCACAGTTTCTGGAATTATTGAGCGAAATCCAATGTCATCCGTCCGTAGAATTGCACCTCAGACTGGTTTGAAGCGTTCCAGCACGCAGAAAATACTGAGAAAGAGCCTACACATGTTTCCAAAAATTGGTTCAAATGGCTCTGAGCACTATGGGACTTAACATCTGTGGTCATCAGTCCATAGAACTTAGAACTACTTAAACCTAACTAACCTAATGACATCACACGCATCCATGCCCGAGGCAGGATTCGAACCTGCGACCGTAGCGGTCACGCAGTTCCAAACTGAAGCGCCTAGAACCGCGCGGCCACACCTGCCGGCACACATGTTTCCAGTCAAAATTCAAACGCACCAGGCCATACCGGTACGAGCTGTGCAAGAAAGGGTTGCCTTTGCTAATCAGATGCTCACAATGATTTATAATGAAGGATTTAATGTTGGCTGCATCTGGTTTACAGATGAAGCACACTTCCACCTGAATGGATACGTGAATAAGCAGAACTGGCGATTTTGGGGTTCCGAAAAGCCATATTGGTGTGAAGCGAAACCCGTGTGTTTTCCTAAAGTTACTGTGTGGGCTGCAGTATGCAGCAGAGGCATTATTGGCCCTTTTTTCATTCGAGAAACGGTCACTGGTGCACGTTACATTGCAATTTTGGAACAATTTGTCGCCACACAGCAAGCGTTAGAGGATCGACCTATGCAAGATGGAGCCCGACCACATCGGACCGAACAAGTGTTTCGCTTTCTTGAGGAATACTTCAGGAATCGAGTCATTGCTTTGGAATATCCCAAATTTACTGGTGCAGGCATGGATTGGCCTCCATATTCGCCGGATTTGACTCCCTGTGACTTTTTTTTTGTGGGGCACAGTGAAAGACATGGTCTACCCGAAGCATCCCGCCACGCTGGACGAGCTTGAATCGGCGATCTCTGTGGCATGTGAATCCATTTCGGTTGAGACACTACGAAATGTGATGGCAAATTTCATTCTTCGTTTGCGCCACCTCTGTAGTGCCAATGGTGAACATTTTGAAAACATTGTACTGTGATTGTTTGTAAAGATTGTTTTTATACGATTATTTCACTTATGTATGCTGATATGAGGTGTACAGCGTACAGCGCCATCTGTTAGCAGCTTTTGTAACTATTATTTCAAACTGCTGTATAAACTTCTTTCAGATTTCACAATAAACATACCGTTTACTGCATTCCTCTATCGATCCCTGTTTTCGAGATATTTAATTTTGAAATCAGGGAGTCCTTTTCTGGACACCCTGTAGGAAGAAGCAGTGTCTCCTGTAGTTCAGACGCACCAACGGCCCGCACTGACCTGAAATAGCGTTCCAGGAGGGCAGGTTTGTTCGATGTCGGATGCTGTCCTCATCCAGGAAGTTCCTGTCGGAGTAACGCCGTTGCGCCGCCCACTAGCCGCTACACAGCCTGTGTCAACCGCCGGGGAGTTACAGAGACTCTCCCGTCTTCTGTGAACGGCGGCCGGCCGCTAGTGGCCGTGCGGTTCTAGGCGCTTCAGTCTGGAACCGCGTAACCGCTACGGTCACAGGTTCGAATCCTGCCTGGGGCATGGATGTGTGTGATGTCGTTAGGTTTAAGTAGTTCTAAGTTCTAGGGGACTGATGACCTCAGATGTTTAGTCCCATAGTGCTCAGAGCCATTTGATCCATTTTTTTGTGAACGGCGCCTAAGAACCATCGCTATCTGAATGGCGTCAACAAGTCTCTACGAACTTTTGGTTTCCACTGACTGTAGCGAATCCACAGTACGGCCACTCTGAACATGTATCAATTTGCCTCTCAGTAATCGTGGTTCATTTAGTGTGTTCTGAACCACAAGTTCATGCGTGCAGTTTCATGGCTACAGCCGAGATTGGTCCCCAAACACAATAAAGGATTACTTATACACAAGGATGTAACTAACTGTTTTAATACTGGCCACCTCAGTGTCTAAGAAATCGTACGCAACACGGTTTGTGCTTCAACACGTACTTTCCACTATTTTAATGTTCCTCACTGAAAGTCTTCGGCATACGCGAAACGCATCATCACTGTACGAGTAAAACATTGTGGCACATTACTCGGAATGGAGTCGTAAACTGAACATTCAAGAACAACGTGAGCCAGAAGGAAGTTATATTTTACGATATCACCACATTGCCTCAGCACTCGAAATGCCGCTCGTAAATTCTTGCTGTTACAAAGATTAGAAACTAATACGAGATCTTATTTCAATCTCTATTGCGGAGCTTATTTCTAAACACAAAGCTGTAGCATGAGCGTATGGCAGAACAGCGGAATAAAAACTCCTGTTAATCGACCTTGACTGTCCCTGAAGCGGAAAGAAACAAAGAGTAACAGGTTTACGGATTTTGATCTACTTGTCATTGCTTTCACCCGGACCTCAAGTGGCAAAAAACTTCCGAGCAAGTATGGTACACATTTGCATAAATGCAGATGTGGTCGGCAGTATCTTTGATGATATAAATCTTTGATGATATAAACCCTGTGATGGAGGCCCGCTGTGTGGTGGTACCGGGACAAATAGCAGATAGTGTCACGTACGGCTTTTCACTTCAGGCTAAAGAGAAGCGATGTTTGCTGCTGGAGGTGTGTTTCTGATGTAACAATCTTGACATTATATTAGCCCTAGTATTGTAATTTTAATTCTTAATGGCTCGTAACTCGAAATCGAATATGTATCTCAAATTATTCGAAAGTTAACCGTTGAAATAATGCGCCTTGTAACGAACATAAGATGAACAATGTATTAAAAATGTATTCTTCCTTGCCGGCCGCTGTGGTCTAGCGGTTGTAGGCGCTCAGTCCGGAACCGCGCGACCGCTACGGACGCAGGTTCGAATCCTGCCTCGGGCATGGATGTGTGTGATGTCCTTAGGTTAGTTAGGTTTAAGTAGGTCTATGTTCTAGGGGACTGATGACCTCAGATGTTAAGTCCCATAATACTCAGAGCCATTTGAACCATTTTTTGTATTCTTCCTCCAGGCGTATGTTGTGTAGTGCTGTTCAGTATTCGAAGTAAGTATTGGAAAACCTGTGTAATGGAAACTTTGGGATTCCTAGCAATTTATTGCTAGGAATCCCAAAAAGCTAACGTTCTGCAAGCACATCAGTTTTCAGTCCAAAAGGCAAGGATCTAGACAAAACCAGCCGGAACGCATCCCAGATTGCACGTCTGAGATTAAGTAGCTCCACCTTCGGAATTCGTCGCTCCGTAATCCAACTTGCTTTACTGATTTACGACACGTTGATGAAAATAGGTACAAGTGAGCAGGGACGCTCAGACTTCTCAGATTTTCGCGAGGCATCCGATTCTGTAACAAGATATTATTGTACGGAGTACCTTCGCAGTTATGCCAGTGGCTCGAGGAATATTTGACTAATGGAACACAGTACAGCCCTTATCATGTCGATGTGACAACAGGCGTCGAACAGAAACGCTGTGGATATGGTAAAAGGTCGGTATAGCGTATACGAAAGTGTAACGCAAATGCTCGGGGCACGTATATGGGAATATCTGGAAGAAAGACGAGGTAGTTCTTGTGAAAACTTGTTAGGAAAGTTTAGAGAACCTGTATTCGAAGAAGACTGAGAGTACTGTGCTGCCGGCGGCGGCTGTGGCTGAGCGGTTCTAGGCGCTTCAGTCCGGAATCGCGCGAATACTGCCTCGGGCATGGATGTGTGTGGTGTCCTTAGGTTAGTTAGGTTTAAGTAGTTTCTAAGTCTAGGGGACTGATGACCTCAGATGTTAAGTCCGATAGTGCTCAGAGCCATTTGAAACAAGTACTGTGTGCCACCAGCGTACCAGCGAACATCCCGTGTAGAGATCATAAGAGTAAGAGAAACTATATGGTGTACAGAGTATAGCAGGGCCGCCAAACGCTGCATAGTGTGCAGACGTGCGGAAGTGCTGAACATGTGCGCCCGTGTGCGACAGCGACATCTGTTATTAGACATGTGTCCTAAATGAACGGCGGCGACTGCACTTCCCTGTTTATGTGGTACAAGCAAGAGCTCAACATACCCAGTCTCGTTTACCCCTGGTGACCGTAACTTTAACAGAGAAGTACTGAGGAATGGCAGGTACTGTGAAGAAGCAAAGGATGGGAGATCTACGAGGTGCATTCAAGTTGTAAGACCTCCGATTCTTTTTTCTCCGGACTGGAAAGAGATAGAAACATGCGCATTGTTTTAAAATGAGGCCGCGTTCATTGTCAATACGTCCCAGAGATGGCAGCACCGTACGGCAGATGGAATTTTACCGCCAGCGGCGAGAATGAGAACTGTTTTAAATACTTAAAATGGCGACGTTTTCCTTTCTTGAACAGCGTGCAATCATTCGTTTTCTGAATTTGCGTGGTATGAAACCAATTGAAATACATCGACAGTTGAAGGAGACATGTGGTGATGGAGTTATGGATGTGTCGAAAGTGCGTTCGTGGGCGCGACAGTTTAATGAAGGCAGAACATTGTGTGACAACAAACCGAAACAACCTCGGGCTCGCACAAGCTGGTCTGACGACATGATCGAGAAAGTGGAGAGAATTGTTTTGGGGGATCGCCGAATGACTGTTGAACAGTTCGCCTCCAGAGTTGGCATTTCTGTGGGTTCTGTGCACACAATCCTGCATGACGACCTGAAAATGCGAAAAGTGTCATCCAGGTGGGTGCCACGAATGCTGACGGACGACCACATGGCTGCCCGTGTGGCATGTTGCCAAGCAATGTTGACGCACAACGACAGCATGAATGGGACTTTCTTTTCGTTGGTTGTGACAATGGATGAGACGTGGATGCCAGTTTTCAATCCAGAAACAAAGCGCCAGTCAGCTCAATGGAAGCACACAGATTCACCGCCACCATAAAAATTTCGGGTAACCGCCAGTGCTGAAAAAATGATGGTGTCGATGTTCTGGGACAGCGAGGGCGTAATCCTTACCCATTGCGTTCCAAAGGGCACTACGGTGACAGGTGCATCCTACGAAAATGTTTTGAAGAACAAATTCCTTCCTGCACTGCAACAAAAGCGTCCGGGAAGGGCTGCGCGTGTGCCGTTTCACCAAGACAACGCACCCGCACATCGAGCTAACGTTACGCAACAGTTTCTTCGTGATAACAACTTTGAAGTGATTCCTCATGTTCCCTACTCACCTGACCTGGCTCCTAGTGACTTTTGGCTTTTTCCAACAATGAAAGACACTCTCCGTGGTCGCACATTCACCAGCCGTGCTGCTCTTGCCTCAGCGATTTTCCAGTGGTCAAAACAGACTCCTAAAGAAGCCTTCGCCGCTGCCATGGAATCATGGTGTCAGAGTTGTGAAAAATGTGTACGTCTGCAGGGCGGTTACATCAAGAAGTAACGCCAGTTTCATCGATTTCGGGTGAGTAGTTAATTAGAAAAAAAGTCGGAGGCCTTAGAACTTGAATGCACCTCGTATGTTCTCAGTCGTTTAAAAATGACTGGGAACTGCAATTCTTTTTTGTAGCCGTTGGCGAAAACTCACAGTGTTTGCTGTGCCGCCGAATAATAGGCGGCCAGCATAAGATTCCAATTGAAAGACACTGCAATACATATCACAAAGACGAGTGTAGTGTATTCAACAGTGAAGAACGGCAAGCAAAATTAAATGTCTTTAAGAGAATGGGTGAGACACATCAACTCGATTTTACTGTACGTCAAAGTAACTGATACTTCTTGAACTCTTAGTTTTTTATGTTACATTTATGTCTATTTTACTGTACGCTGTACAATGTACTGTTTTCTATTTTCCAGAACGACAACCACACTAAATCTTCAATGCGAGCAAGTTTTAAAATCGCATTAAGAACTGCACAATCTGTAAAACCCTTTTCCGAAGGGGAGTTTGTGAAAGGGTGTCTGATTGATGCTGCAGAACTTGTGTGTCCCACGAACGTTAGCAGGTTTCAAGAAATCAGTTTATCCAAACAAACAGTGACAAGACGTATCAGTGCTATGGCCGGCAATGTGCACAGGCAGCTAATAAATAAGGCTAAATACTTTGTTGCTTTCTCTGTTGCGCTCGATGAAGCAACAGATCTTACAGATACAGCCAAGTTTGTGATATACATACGAGATGTCGATAACGCACTTTGTGTAGCAGAGGACGTTTTGGACTTAGTACCTTCGAAAGGGACTACTACAAGTGCGGACTTACTCCAAGCTGTCGAGCAAGTGATTGATGGTGTCGGTATGGACTGGAATCGGTTAGTCTCAGTGACCACAGATGGAGCACCATCAATGCAAGGCCATCAGAGAGGACTCAAAGCACGGATGCGCAAAAAGCTAGGGCTCGCAGACGAGACGTTGTATGGAATTCACTGCATTCTGCATCGAGAGGCGCTTTGTGCATAATCAGTAACGTTAGCAAACGTCATGCAAATTAGATCAAGCATAAGTGATGAAAATCTTCGCAACTGCTTGCGTTTGTCAATGAGCCGTGCTTTTGTGCCCGATATTAACTATATCGTTTCTCATGACCAGTGACAAACGTGTTTCGATCTATTCCTTTCATAATTAAAAATTATTGTTTACTAACTGTGCATTATTGCCTCATTCTGCTCCATGTTACATTATTATCAGGAAAATTGGTCATTATACCGATTCTTCCAATGTATACTTACATTTAGGTTTTTTTTTTTAATGTGTGAAGGGCTACGCTCAGCTGAAGTCGATAAAACATAACATTCATCTAACTGTCGGTTATTATGCAGATTTCAGACGGAACTGATGAAAGATATAGCAGTAATGGTATTGAACAGGAGATCAGCGAGAGGTCTGCGGTTATCATTCTGTTCAGAGGTCAGTGAGACAGAAATTATGTGGGTGTAACTGAGGGCACCGAGAATTAGTTATAGAAAACCTTGCATTAGTTTAATGTTATTTGAAATCGCTAAGTGCTCTCTTTCTTAAATACTAGATCAAAAACACTACGCGTATTTACGTGCCGTCAGTCAAGCTGCCTTAATAAAAACCCACGGTTGTTAACTGTATTACTTGTCCTACTGGGTTAAACTGTTAACATAAAAGTAGACGTCTAAATGAGTAGGCTGTGACAGTATTTTAAATGTTTAATACGCAAAATACCTTCCCATGGTTGGCTTGCAATCTGTGGAAAGAGCACTAGAAAGCGCTGGTACAGAGTATCCCAGCAAGTGGATAAAGCGACATCTGTCCGTGGAAACATGAACGCTGACGGCTGCGGCGTGCACGCTGTGACACGGAAGTTGCACATGTGCAGGAGCACCGCACGGGTGCAGAATTTCTGGCCCGCCCTGGTGTATAGTCATCCTTCCTTCGCTCAGTATGTGAACGCAATAGTAAAGAAAATCGATAATATTGGCACGGTGTACTCTGCACCATGCACTTTACAGTGGCTTGCGAATTATACATACGGATGCAGAATAATAAAAGTTGTGATTGAATGCGGGAATATTTTGTTCAGATGATTCAAGTGTAATGAAGTGTGGGCAAAACAAAAGCAGTCAATAAAATATTTATGTTTATATTTTCTATATCTAGAAACTGTTTAATCTGTATGTGGACCAGTTCACAGAACATGAACAGCTGTATGGATATTTTCACCAAGACATGGCAACAGCACACACTGCCCTGACAACTTTATCACGAGTGCATGAAGTGTTCGAAAGAGGACAATCAGCAGAGGCAGTGCGATGTATTGAGCAACTCGAGCACCTCATCTATCGCCTTGTGATTTTTTTCTGTGGGGCAAATTGAAGGGTGACATGTACTCAGATAATTCTGCAGTAGAACTCTGAAAACGTTTTCGCTGCTATCCGTCAGGCGAAGCTGCTACGCGTGTCTCACAGTCTGGTAAATCGAGCTCAAGACTGCATCGAACTCAACGATGCCCATTACGAACATATTCTGTAATGTTCGTTAAAAGGCTCAATCTCGTGTCAGTCTTGTTGCAAATACATTCTGGGAAAGTTTATTTTGCTCACCCTGCACAGTTTACAACAGAGATCAAAATGGAGGAGTCCTCTCCAGACAGTACAGATACATGTCTGGTCAAAACTGACCATGCTAGACGACACAGAAACCAGACACAAATTTTTTTAGAAGGCTTTTATTTCATCGCTATTACAGGTTTCGGACAATAGTTTATCATCAAATGACAACACTTTATCTTCAGTTGGCTACAGTTGTAGTTAGTAACTGTCAGTGGATCCCATGGCTGCGGACATACTTGATCCACTTTCTGTGTTTTCAAACTGCATGCACAGGTACAATGGTTGTTTGTAACACTCGTAACTTATCAATTCATCGTACATAATGGCACTAACTACTAAATCTTCTCATGTACTGCAGGAGCATATGACATGTTGTTGAGGACACTGGCCAAGTCAGACACAATTGCAACCATCTGGAGATGGGTATAGTTGCCAGAAACAAGCAATGACGATAAAATAAAACCTTTATTAAAGTATTTGTGGCTGTATGAAGATCCGAGACCTGCTGTACTTGCTATCAGGTCCTGCAAAGTGGGAACCTCCCTGATGGATGGTATTCCTGTTCTGATAGTGACCAGCGCATTAGCTTTCATTTGGCGTGAATAACTCTACACTTCGCTTAGTCACGGTTCACTCGATTACTGTAACTACCAGAACTGAACGGCAGGTATAGGGGTTACAACAATACTAAAATACGAATTGCACTCAGATATATTCTAGTCTCCAATTACAAACACAAAGAACCTACTTGACAAATGAAATTGCAATGAATTGTTCAAATGGCTCTGAGCACTATGGGACTCAACTGCTGTGGTTATCAGTCCCCTAGAACTTAGAACTACTTAAACCTAACTAACCTAAGGACATCACACACATCCATGCCCGAGGCAGGATTCGAACCTGCGACCGTAGCAGTCACACGGTTCCGGACTGCGCGCCTAGAACCGCGAGACCACCGCGGCCGGCCAATGAATTGTTGTTCATTGTGATCACAGAGGAATTAATCAGCTAATCATAAAATACAAATTACAAGAAAAAAAAGGTCACACGATAATGAGGTGATCAACAGAGATATCGTCAATGATACAACGGCAGTAGAACAATTGGCGCTACCTGAGCGGTGGCGTGAATGACCTCGTGGCTGAGTGCCAACCATACTTTCGCGCTGTCATGGCTATTCTATCGAAACGAGATATCACGAATAGCGAGCAGTAAGAAGCTTGACACGATTGCTCCTCGAAAAACGGTGCCTAGCCTTAAGCTTCTCAGGCTTCAACGCTAATGTAAAGTTCGACAGCCACAGTGCCTAAAGTATACAGACGTCTCCATGTGGCTCATTGGCTGACTGTGCACACTGCAGAAGCAAGTGTTGTTGGGAGACCAGGTAAACAGTGAGAGCGACTGCTCTTCTTGGGTCGTATTTGAAAACTCTATACCCGATAGAAACATTCTAAGTGGATTTTGGTAGCAACATCTTAGAGGACCACTCTGGAATGAGGAATGATTGGTTACAGGGCTCTGGCCAATTTTACTGCGAAATTTACCTAAGAGGTGCACCATTGAACGCGAAGATATACATTCTTTCCACAAATATTTAATTTTGATTGAAATTTGCAACTTATTAATGCCGTTTGGTATTAACTAGCAGAAAACTGGGAAAAAACGTCACTATACTATTAATGTATTACTATCATCCCCAATTCACTTTCGAAACACACATGCAATAAGTATTCCGATTTTCCTTAATTTTGGCTTAAGTGCCTTGGCTTAGTTAATTCTATCAGATTGTTGTTGCTGTTGTTGTTGTGGTCTTCAGTCCAGAGACTGGTTTGATGCAGCTCTCCATGCTACTCTATCCTGTACAAGCTGCTTCATCTCCCAGTACCTACTGCAACCTACATCCTTCTGAATCTGTTTAGTATATTCATCTCTTGGTCTCCCTCTACGGTTTTTACCCTGCACGCTGCCCTCCAAAATTAAATAGGTGATCCCTTGATGCCTCAGAATATGCCCTACCATCCAATCCCTTCTTCTAGTCAAGTTGTGCCACAAATTTCTCTTCTCTCCAATTCTATTCAATACTTCCTCATTAGTTATGTGATCTACCCATCTAATCTTCAGCATTCTTCTGTAGCACCACATTTCGAAAGCTTCTATTCTCTTCTTGTCTAAACTATTTATCGTCTACGTTTCACTTCCATACATAGCTACACTCCATACAAATACTTTCAGAAACGACTTCCTGGCATTTAAATCTATACTCGAAGTTAAAAAATTTCTCTTCTTCAGAAACGCTTTCCTTGCCATTGCCAGTCTATATTTTAAATCCTCTCTACTTCGACCATCACCAGTTATTTTGCTCTGATTATGAAGTATAATATTGATATCACACTAAGAGTGCAGCGTTACAGCTGATGCAGTCTCTCAAGAATCTTGAAAAACAGCCACAGAGTTCAACAACATCCATCACGGATAAAGTAACGTTACAGAAAAACTAATTTCCACAGTTGGCGAGATTTCCTCTATTGCCTCCACGTGGAATCAGAATTCATTGATCATCCATTAATGTGCTGCTGCAATAGAAAAGCGACATTTTATGCCTGTGTCCAAGAAGTTCTCGTGCAGGCAACGGTGGTCGGAGCACTAACAAACCACAAGCACGTGACTCAGAGAAACATTCATTTTAAAAGATCGCTTACCTGTTTCCATTTGGAAAGCAAAGACCAGTGAATTCCAAGAAGGACAACGTTGTTTAAGATACGATATTCGCTTGGAATACATAATTTTATTTTGTTCTACGCTACCGATCGGTTCCTGAACTTGCCCTTGTGTCAAGTGCACATTAATTATAAAATCTCTATATAATATGCGCGTCGAAAACAGAAGTTAACCAGTTATGACTATTTTTATCGAGGATTTGCTGTAAGAATTTTACAGTGTACCGTTCGGCACTACAGGTTTAAAAAAAAAATGTTTATTCGAGCTGAACAACCATTGCAGAAACGATAATGTCCTTCTTAGCGCAAGAGCAAGAGAAAAAAAGAAAAAAAGAGGTCTTCGAAGGAGGAGCACCTTTTGGCACTAGTCATTAATCAGTAGTTCTAGCAAACCACTGGCCAGTCTCCACGGTGGAGTACAAGGCAGCAGTGCCACAGCGTTTTTTTTTTCTTTATTGTATTTCATTTCCCCATCAGGGTGGGCTGGCAGCAGCATATGCGCTGCTCTTCAGCCGAAAGATATAGAACAAACAATAGAAGACATTTAAAAATAACAAAGGAGAAAACATGGTGAACATAGATACAGAAACGGGGGAACATCTTGTAAGACAATAGACAAAAAAGGGGCAACTGTAAAATGGAGATAAAAACCGTAAAAAAGTAGCACACACAAAAAACCACACACTGGGACAGTTAAAAGAACACAAGGCACAGTATGACCGGAGCATAAAACTATCTATGGATGGCGTAGAACATTACGAACACTGACAGTAACACTAAGTACACAACCAGCACACAATTAAAATCACACTTCTTGACACACAGGAGAAACAGCACTAAACGCAACACTGACGTGGCACACTGACGATGATAAAAACAGAGGATCTGCGAGGCGCAACGAGATGAGGGAGAAGGGAAGAAAGGAGGGAGGGGAAGACAGGGGGGAAATGGGCAGGGGGCGCGCCAGAGAGGGCCAGGTAGGGAGGGACGTGGTTGGGAAAGAGGCACGTATGGGGGCAGGGGCTCAGGGGGGGGGGGGGAGGAGGAGGAAAATCCGCTCTAGGGAGAAGGAGAGGAGAGGAAAAATGGTGGCCCTGGGGAGCTGGGGAACAAGGTCAGACTATAGTTGGAAGGAAAGGTCTATGTCATGGCAAAGTTAATCATCTGGGAGGGGGAGGTGCTGTAAATTGCCCTGATGAAGGAGATGGAGGGTGTGGAAGCGGAGAAAGGGAGGGAAACTGTGATAGAGGCGCAGCAATGGGCAGGGGGTGGAGAGGAAGGAGGAAACCAGGGGGTGGGGGGGATCAAGCCTGTGGACAACGTAAAGGATGCGGAGGAACAGGAGGAGGTGGGGGAAGGGGATGAGTTCATACAGGAGCCGTGGGGGGAAGGAAGGCAGATACAGAAGGCAAGGCAGAGCACATGGCGTTCAAGGATTTTGGAGGGCCTTGTAAAAGTGGGTGGGTGCGGAGATCCAGGCGATGCTGTCATAACAGTGGATAGGACGGATGAGGGATTTGTAGATGTGGAGGATGATGGAAGGATGCAATCCCCATGTCCAACCAAACAGGAGTTTCAGGAGGCAGAGGTGGGAATGGGCTTTCTGCTGAATGATCTGGAGATGAGGGGTCCAGGTGAGGTGACGGTTGAGGGTGAGGCCAAGGTATCTCAGGGTGGGGGTGAGTTGGATGGGACGACCATAAAGGATGAGGTAGAAATCATGGAAGGAGCGGGTGGTCCAGCCTATGATGATTGCCTGGGTTTTGGAGGGGTTGAGACAGAGGAACCACTGGTTACACCAAGTGGTAAACTGTTTAAGGTGGGTTTGGAGGGTGTGTTGGGACCTTTGAAGGGTAGGATAGAGAGACAGGAAGGCAGTGTCATCAGCATACTGGAGAAGGCGGACAGGTGGGGGTGGCTTGGATGTATCAGCTGCATACAAGAGATAGAGGAGAGGGGAGAGCCCTGTGGGATGCCAGCAGTGGGATAAAAGATATGGGAGTTGGTGTTGTGGAGGGTGACATATAAAGGGTGGCGCATGAGGAAGGAAGCGACCAGATGGACAAAATTGATAGGCAGGGCGTAGCTGTCATGAGTGTGCAGGAAGGAGCGATAGAGGCGGCGGGATTCACGGAGGAGGAGGCCAGCCTATGGAGGGAGAGTGGGACGGTGGGGGTGAATGGTTTCAGTAGGGTCATCGGCCTCCACAGTGTCAGTAATTACCTTCTGAAGGAAGAATGAGGCATGGATGATGTCGTCAGGATGGCGATAGGTAAGAGGGTGGCTTTCGACCAGGGTGGTGATGGATTCTTGGTAGGCATCCCAGTTGGCACGGTGGTAGTCATGGACGACCTTGGGAGGGGGTGCAGGGTGGGGAACTGGAGGGGGGCAGTGAGCAGACGTTATGGTGAGAAGGACAAGGAGGTGATGGCTACCTGTGGTGTCAAGGACAGCAACGGCGATACGCCCAAAGAGGTTGGCGGAGGCAATGACAACATTGGGGGTGGTGTCACTTTCGGGTCGGGTGTGCTGGGGAAGGGGAATAAGGTCGCCTTGGATTGTAGAGAGGAACTGATGCCACCACCAAAGGGCGGCAGGAGAGCGGCTATGGATGTTGAGGTCGGCGGCAATCACATAGGTGGAAAAGGTGCGGTCAGTGTGCGAGATGAAGTCATAGGGAAGAGGAGCAGTGGAGCGGACATAGAAGGTGGCACAGGTAATGGTGAGGGAGGGGAAGAAGACGCTAGGGATAAGGTGTTCAGTGGGGTCATTGAGGAGAGGTTGTGGCCAGATGGGGATATGCTTAAGGTGGCCAATCGCGACTCCACCCTGCACATGAGGACCAGGAGCATCAGTGCAGTGGAGGATATAGGGAGAGGGGCAGGTAGAATGGTGGGGCTGGAGAAAGGTTTCACTCAAGAGGAAGGTGTCGACCTGGTGGTGGGAGAGGGTGTGCATGAGTAGGTATTTGTTGAAGCAGAAGGAGCGAATGTTCTGGAAGAGGATGCGATCTCGTGCCGCTACATGGCGTGAAGAGAGGGGGGGGGGAGAGGGAAGGGAAGAGGCTTAAACTAGGGTGTCGAGGTGGGTGAAGGTGAAGTGGGCTTGGTTCTGGGAGTAAGTGGTAAAGTGGTTCAGGTTGTCCACAACGTCCAGTCCTCTGCATTATATTGCAACAGCACACCATCTGTACTGTGAGTTCAACACGTAGCAGTTAACACAGCATCCGCTAGCCAAGCCTAGCTACTTCTGGGACAAGGGCATTCCACACAAAAAAAAGATTCCAGGGCTATGGAAACATGAAGTCTTTGCGTGACGCGGAAACACTGCCAAGTTGCAGCCAGAGAGACGTGGCGGGCCGGGAGACGGCAGAGGCGAGGTAAACACGCGAGACTGTCAAGTGTTAGCGAGGGACGCCCTACAGGAGACATACACAACTCGCGGTGAGCAGTAGGTAAGACACAGCCACTGCCATAGCGTGAAACATCAGTCACTGCCACCTACCACACCGCCGAAATGGTGGTCACTCGTAAAATCGTCCGCAGCTCGTGGTCTAGGGTATAGGGTTGCTGCCTCTGGATAACGGGGTCCCGGGTTCGATTCCCATTCGGGTTGGGGATTTTCTCTGCCCGGAGCCTGGGTGTTTGTGTTGTCCACATCATTTCATCATATCATCATTTGCAAGAGTGACTAGTTTGGATTGTGGAAAGAAAATGGACTGTGTAAAATTTGGGACTTTGTACGGGCGCTGATGAACGCGCAGATGAGCACCCCACAAACCAAACATCATCATCACTCATAAAATCGGAAATACTGTCACTAATACTGGGGACGCATCAGCTGTCTGTTGTAACATACAAAACCACTTTCAGACGCAGAGTTTTATGCCGAATCAGACGAAATAGGAAACTACCAGCACCACACCACGAGCATAGTTAATTTAGTTAATATTATAGCAGTAAATTCGCGAGAAGTAATAGCACCTGCAATAATACGTGTAAACTGTCCCGAGACACTCCGTTCGAACCGGTTGAGCGGGCACTATTTAATGAGACTAAATCATTTCACTTCACTTAATTATTTTATTTGAACCGCCAGCAATAGTTAATTTCCATCAAGAAAATTTAATCAACGTTAATCATACGTTTTCCAGATACGTAAACGCAACAGCCTGCGATAGTTTCACAGAATAGTCGTGGCATATAGCTTTCCTTGTTTCTTTTGAATCACCTAAAACTTGCACCGCAAATATCGTGTAAAAGGAAGTGTTACTGATGTGGGATTTTCACAGAATGTATTGGCAGTCAGGGGCTCATATTGTCAGCCAATCAACACATTGTAAACATACTTAGGAAGTGTACTTTTTGTGCAGACATACGCTTTTTTAAACCGGACAATGCCAATTGATACTAACAAACTGGAAGTAGAATAAATTACAATGTCAGTCGTGTTTGTTGCAGGATTCAAGTGCGAATCGCTTACGAGAGATGGTATTCTGAAAAGTTCCCACGCCGACACTTGTACAATGTCTATGGTAGCACGCACTAAAGAACAACAGAAATACATACGCTAGTTATGCGCATTCTGACCAGTAACGAGACAGTTGGCCATCACAGGTTGTGTTCAAAATAACCATAGGCAGCGGCAACACAAGCTTCCAGTCTGGTATGGAACGACTGCTGAACTTCAGCGGAGATGTCAGAGCAGCCTGCAGTAATACGTCGTTGCAAATTATTGGGTGTAGTTGCTATATCCTTGTAGACAGCGCTGGTCCCGGCGGAGGTCCGAGTCCTCCCTCGGGCATGGGTGTGTGTGTTTGTCCTTAGGATAATTTAGGTTAAATAGTGCGCAAGCTTAGGGACTGATGACGTTAGCAGTTAAGTCCCATAACATTTTACACACATTTGAACATCTTTTTTGTAGACAGCGTCTTTCAGCTTTCCCCAAAGAAAAAAGTTTACAGGCGTCAAATTCGCGATACGGTCTGGCCAAGATATAGTTCCTCTGCGTTCAATGCAACCATGTGGAAACAAATCGTGAATACATGCTGTAGTGCTTCGCGCAGTATGAGCTGGACAGCTATTACGTTGGTACTACAAGTCCCTCCTAATTTGCAGAGGAACGTCTTTTAGCATCCGTGGAAGATGGTCTATTAGGTGGCAGCGATACTTGAGCGCATTCAGTGTTCCGTCAATAAAAAACGGGCCTATGAGTTGATGGTTCACTACCCCACACCACGCGTTTACACTCCATGGACGCTGACGTTCCGCCTTACGAAGCAAACGGGCATTGTAAACAGACTATTAGCGCATGTTTACTTGACCATGATTGTAAATGTGGCTTCATCACTGAACAACATACATGATATACCTGGAATATTCTGTCTTAATGCCCATGTACAGAAGGTAAAAACAATTCTGGTAATCGGTCCCTTGCAGCCATTGATGGAGAGAGATGTGATAGGGATGGGAACTATGTCGAGGGAGAATGCGTACGACACTCGCCTGATTCATGTCGCTCTCTCGTGCGATTGCACGGGAGCTAACGCGCTGATGAACTGTATCAGCAGCAATAACATTAATTTCCCCCTCTTCTGTCGTCAGTTGTTTCCTTCTGTTATTTTGACTAGGTGTTGTACTTCCCTTTTCATGTAATTGGTTGAGGAGGTTGATAAATAACTGCCAAGTTGGTTGATGCCTACTGGGATATCTTGCCGCATACACCGTACAAGAACAAACTGCGTTCTTCCTCCACTCTCCCTACACCATGAGCATGTCGATCTAAAACAGGAAATGGTAAGTTCAAGAATGGTTCAAATGGCTCTGAGCACTATGGGACTCAACTGCTGAGGTCATTAGTCCCCTAGAACTTAGAACTAGTTAAACCTAACTAACCTAAGGACATCACAAACATCCATGCCCCAGGCAGGATTCGAACCTGCGACCGTAGCGGTCTTGCGGTTCCAGACTGCAGCGCCTTTAACCGCACAGCCACTTCGGCCGGCAAATGCTAAGTCTCAATCTAGATGTAGTGGAGGTCAGGGAAGTGAAATGGAAAGAAGACATTGGTTTCTGGTCGGATGAGTATAGAGTAACATTAACAGCAGCTATCCTACCTGCTCGTCAATTATGGGGTGCCTTAGAAACCTGCTTCTCGGATCGCTAGACAACAATTCGAGCAAATCGTGTTAATGAATTTTATTACAAAAGGAAATGACTATAATACTTCGTGAAATACATATGTGTCGCAGGCAAAGGGCGACAGACAAATCAAGAAATCTCGTCAGTATAGACAATGCTACATAGTAGAAGCGTAATGACTAGTCTTGGTGGTATTCTTGAACTCGCTGCTATACGAGCAGAACTCGCAGAACTGGGCCGTGACTAGGCGGCGCGGCGCTTATGTCCCCTTCGTGCAGAGGGTGCTGCCGTCGTATTGTCGTCCTGGAGAGGGGTCGGTGAGTGTCTAATTGGCTGACGTCGTCTCACGGCCCCCTCTGCTCTAATGTTCACACCTGGCGTGCTGGTGCTGGATTTTACTCCGGAACAGAAATGTTATGACGGGGGTAAGACCCGTTATGCGTGGCCGCGGTGGTCTAGTGGTTCTAGGCGCACAGTCCGGAACTGCGGGACTGCTACGGTCGCAGGTTCGAATCCTGCCTCGGGCATGGATGTGTGTGATGTTCTTAGGTTAGTTAGGTTTAAGTAGTTCTAAGTTCTAGGGGACTGATGACCACAGAAGTTAAGTCCCATAGTGCTCAGAGCCATTTGAACCCGTTATGAGTAGGGAGTTATGGCAGAGAGCCTGTTACTGTGAACATTAGAGAGATGGCGTTGTTCTCGTCAGAACAGACAGCAAACGAACACCGACAATAGTAGTTCAGGTATACATGCCGACGACGCAAGGAGAATATGAAGTGATGGAGAAAATGTATTCAAGCGAAATGAAAATCTAATAGTTATGCGGTACTGGAAGCCGGTTGTAGCGGAAGGAGTGGAAGAAAAGGTTGAAGTAGAATATCGGCTTGGTAGTATGAATGGGAAAGGCGAAAGACTAAGTTGTACAACAAATTTCAGCTAGTAACAACTAACAGTTCAAGAGTCACAAGAGGAGGAGGTATACTTGGAAAACGCCGGCAGACAGAGAATTATTGTGAAGGTGGTTCGATGAACCCTCTGCATGCACTTCAATGTGATTTGCAGAGTATTAATGTAGATGTAGATGCAGGAAGATTCTATGTAGAGTATACCATGGTGAAGCATAGATTCCGAAATCAGGTGCGGCATAAAAAAAATTCATGGAAATACAGAAATGCAATACACTTAAGAACGAAATAAACAAATAGTGCAGGGAAGACAAGGTGAAATGCCTCAGGGAAACGTGAAGAAATCTAAAGAGAAATGACTACCGAAATAAGTGATTCAGCGTATAGAAAAGTCGAAATACTTCAGTGAAATTAAAAGCAAGGGTGCTAACATTAATAGTGCAATGGGAATTTTATTGTTAAATGCAAAGAAGAGATCAGACGGGCGGAAAGAGTAAACTGAAGGCCTCTGTGAAGGGGACGAGGACTTGTCTGACGACGTGTTAGAAGAAGAAACGGGAGTCGATAGGTAAGAGATAGGGGATCCAATATTAGAATCAGAATTTTAAAAAGCTGTGGATCAAATAAAGCTATGGATCAAATGAAGTAGAAGGGACAGATAGCACTCCATAGGGATTCCTAAAATCATTGACGGAAGTGGCAACAAAACGACAGTTCACGTTGGTGTGTAGAATGTACACCAGTTTGACTTTAGGAAAGGTAAAGGCATCATACAGATATTTATGACGCTGTGGCTGATAATGGAAGCAAGACTGACCAAAAACCAAACACTTTCATAGGATCTGTCGTACTGGAAAAAGCGTTCGACTATGTAAAATTGTGCAAAATGTTCGAAATTCTGAGAAAAATTGGTGTAAGCTACGGAAATAGATGGTTAAAATGCAATATGTACAAGGACCAAGAGCAATCAATAAGACAGGAAGACCAAGAAATAAGTGCCCGGACTAAAAAGGGTGAAAGACAGGGCTGTAATCTTTCGTCGATACTGTTCAATCTAAATATCGAAGAAGCAATGACGGAAATAAAAGAAAGGTAAAGAGTGGGCTTAAAATTCGAGGCGAAAGAATATCAACGTCAGGTTCGCTGAAGACGTTGCTATCCTTGGTGAAATCGAAGAAAAATTACAGGATTTGTTGACTGGAATGAACAGTCTAATGAGTACCGTAAAAAGATTGAGAGAAAATTGAAGAAGTAATAAACTAAAGGGAAGTAGCAGAAATGGAAACAGCGAGAATCTTAACACGAGACTTGGGATCCCGAAGTAGACGAAGTTAAGGGATTCTGCTACCTAGGCAGCAAAATAACCGATGACGGATGGAAGAAGGAGGACATTAAAAGCAGACTAGAACTGGCAAAAAGGGTATTCCTGGCCAAACGATGTATACTATCATCAAACATAGGCCTTAATTTGACGAATAACTTCCTGAGAATGAAAATTTGGAGTTCAGAATTGTATGATAGTGAAACATGGACCGCTGGAAAACAGGAATGGAAGATAATCGGAGCATTTGAAATGTGGTGCTACAGAAGAGTATTGAAAATATGATGGGCCGATAAGGTAAGGAATGAGGAGGTTCTCCGGAGAATCGGGGAAGAAAGGAATATGTGGAAAACACTGACAAGAAGAAGGGACAGGGTGATAGGACAGCTGTTAAGACATGAGTGAACGACTTGCATGGCAATAGAGGGAGCTGTAGAGAGTAAAAACTCTATTGGAAGAGATATGCCCAGGAAATAACTGAGGACGTAAGTTGCAAGAGCTAGTCTGAGATAAAAAGTTTGACACAGGAGAGATATTCGTGATGGGCTGTATCAAACCAGCCAGAATACTTCCGACTAAGGAAAAAAAATTAAAAGTATCTAGAACTATTTCCCATGATTTCTCCCCAAATTTCCACACCATGCTGTAATTGATTCGATCGTAACAGGGTACTGTTATAGAGTCTCGTATATTGCCCAACCCTGCTCCCACATGGAGAAAGGTCAATGATAGGATTCAACGGTATTACGCTTGATGTCCAAGCCACCAGTTCTGTGACTATACGGTAACAACTCAGATTTTATGCAGCTAAGCAGTAATAGCAATCTTGGTGAAATGCTGCGCCGTTTTCTGGAGATTTCTCTGTGTTTTGTCTGAAGACACCCCCTCTTCAGCTCATTTAGTATAGGCGACCTGTACGAAATCCTGATGGCTTTCCATGGCCTGTTGTGTCGCCATCTTCACAAGGATCAGGTTGTCGATGGGTAATCGGTTTCTTCTGAACCAACATTTAGATCGGCTAAGGACTGTTCAAGTATCTACCACACAGACCAGTCGACGGCTAGCGGAACGGTTTAATTGGATGGGGATTCCTTGCCACGATCTCTTATTGTTCCGCTTAACAAGAAAGTGAAGCTGTCGGGAGATGGCAGCAACTGAAACAGAGCAGAGCCGTCCCCTGACTGTGGCAACAGAGAGATACGCGACGCAGGCTGTCCAGAGGAGCCCACATTTACCGCCAGCAACCTCTCCAGAGACGAGTAAAGCCATAGAAACATCATATTATCTATCTGTACACTGTGGTCCTACCGCAATAATACAATGTGCAGAGATAAGTAACCCTCAAGAAAGTTCAGAACGGTAATGTTAATTCGAAATCTCGATAATGCGAATTAATGTTGTGATGAGATTCCTGTAAGCTGAGGGGTAATCAACCGCCAGATAGGTTTCGTTGCTACTGGAGACATTAAGCTTATGCAAAAATCTCATAGAAAGTTTGAAGTGGGACACACCTGCAGATAGACGACGCGCTGAGCGGAAGGGGCTGCTCACTAAATTCCGAAATCCGATCTTCGCAGAGGATGTAGAGCATATATTATTACCACCAACTTTCAAATCGCGCAACGATTACCACTCAAAGATAAGGACAATTAGAGCTTGTACTGAGGCGTTCAGACAGTCGTTTTTCCCTCGTGCGATCCGCTAGTGGAACAGAGCCGGGTTAACATGACTTTGGCGCTAATTGTGCCCTCCGCCACACACCGCTTGGTAGCTAGCGGAGTATATATGTAGATGTAGAATGATTTGTTATGTGGAATTGAAGATGAAAGATCTGGTACTCAAAATGAAAAATAATAAGTAGTGAGTAGGCCATCCGTAGTGGCTGATGAAATCGTCCAAAACATCGAAGAAAATGATCCCACCAGCTCGTCTCTTTAGGCTAAACAGATCACGTGAAACATTATTCAGATTTTTCTGCAAGCATCGTACAAATCATATTTCAGATAAGACGGTCCTCACTTGGGTTCAGATTGAAAACGTTTCTTTCGCGGATAGACGTTTTCAGACGATGTTATTCAGAGAACATGTGGAACACTTACAGTCATGGCAACACAATATTGTTTCAGACGAATGCTATGGACGATGGTGTGATTCTCATGAAACATAACAAAGTGTATATAATGTACATCAATTTGGCACGGATTCGCTGTGTTTTATAAATATTTTATGTATGTATTTGCTTTTTATACCAGAAAGTCTTAACACCATTATTACTAAATCGCAGCTGCAAAGCAGTTTCATGCCCGCTGCGAACGGTAGGAATTACTACGATTGCTGTCATCAAACAGCCGACTAGTCTGAGCAGCGTAACCTTGTGGAACGAGCTGACACGTTTATAGCCCCGGATTTCTGGTCAACCGCACTCCAACGAGGAAACAACAATACTGGAAGTGCCCCGCATATTCAAATAGCGGGAATTTCATACATGATGTTCCACAGAAATACGAGTATGCCTTCTGAAAGCAAGAAAGCTATCTTCCACTCTGTAGCATATAATCGCAATGGCAAAGAATACGTTGGGTATCTGCTGTGTCTAGCCATGTTTATAAACGCGTAGTGTTCTTTTTGACACTACAACGAATAATGAGATTTATGAACTGGATTAACGTAATGTCTGAGAATGGTCTTACCTATGGGCAACGATTTGAGAAACAAGTTGTGCATGAAAATAAAATAAATACCGTCTGAACAGTCTTTGAAGGCCGAACGGTACCGACCAGACGCCGTGTCATCCTCAGACCGTAGGTGTCACCGGTTGCGGATACGTAAGGGCGCGTGGCCAGCGTACCGTTCTCGCGGCCGTTGTCAGTTTTCGTAGCCGTGAAAAATTTATAAATGACAGTGCTGGAAAACCTCTTACGTTATTTGATTTTCAAACAGCTGAGCAAAACTGAACGTACTCAGACATTTCTCTCTTTCCTTATTCTGATCAACACTAAGCTGACACACAACATTTTTTTTTAGCGCAATGCAATCTGACTTTCAATAATCCCCACAAAAGAATGACCCTTACTAACAATAACCTATACCTTTCATGAATCACTTACCTCACAAAAATCTTCGTTACTCGAACTACTGCAATACAGCGAGTGCCAATACTGCCAGCTAAATAAAAGATTCTAACTACTGAAGGGACTAACTACTGATAGGCATAGTTAGCAAATGAAAGATTTTGATGGGGAACAAACAATGTATTTACCTTAATACTTCAAAAGTCATAATATATATATATATATATATATATATATATATATATATATATATATTTGCTAGCATAGCTGTTATGTAGTATCCAGCATGTGTTGCTTGAATCGACATGATGCCGCAGTTCTGCAAGTCGAAACAAATGTCCATGTTCCGTCTTAAATCACCATTCTGTATTTCTCAAGTCATGGCCTGAACTTTCACATGACGGTAATTATTGCAACAATTATTCGTATTCCTTATTATATCAGTGCTGTTTAATTATTTTCGACTACATTATTTGACCTGAATAATTACTGCATCTGTTGCTACCGTGCTTTGAGATTATTGATAAGAATGGCGTTATTGACAACAATTTGTATTTAATATTATACACTGTCTGGTAGTGACGTTGCATTTGTTATATTTTACAAGTAACAGTTCGTAGAATTCAACTACTTTAGTCATCAGGTTGTTAACACACGGCACATATGTCAGTGTTTTAACCATATGTGCTACGCGTTGACAATCTCAGAGCGCTGTCTATCGAAACACTTTGCTGAATTACGTCAAGTGCGATTAAAGTGGTTGAATGCTTCCAGTTAATACTAACATAACTTTACACATTGTGGCTGACGGTATTCAAAAGCAAGGTCAAGTAATTCCTTTCAAGTAATAACGAGCAGCGTTAGATTGAGGAGCTCAGTCACGTTTGTTACCCGCAAACTGAAGTAGTACAGCACTTCCAAATCTGTATTAAATAAGAGTACAGCTCACTGCTGTGTAGCTACTGACGTTAATGGGACCGTGTGAATGATTAATTACTTTCACAGCAGGTTTCGTGTTGTGTATCACATTCTGCACCATCTGCGCTAAGAAACTGCGTAGAGATTTGTTGTGTTTATACGAGTATATCGCATATATCAAAAAGTACTTTACAATACTGAAAACACATACTGACCTATTGATTTAACTTAGAGACAGTTTCGATGTCATTTCATAGCAAAATATATCAACTTTTTTACCTTATACCTAAACAGGTTCAGAGTGATTTCCACAGGTTATGCGACACACATCCTATCTTGACAAAGTCGCTGCACTGTGTCAGGCATGACATGTTCAATTGTGTGAGATTATAGTTCTAAGCTGTGGTAGAGAAACCTGTACAGGTGGAACAAACGGGGTATTCTTGATGAACACAAAAGAAAAATGCAAGAGGTGTCAGGCCTTGTGAATATAGGGCCATGCAGTTGGTGCACCTCGAAGCAAAGCAAGCGCTGTATCATGTGTGAGATACAGAGGCGAGCAAGTGTGCCGGGACTTACCCCAATTCACTGCTAGTAGCGGCCGGCCGATGTGGCCGAGCGGTTCTAGGCGCTACAGTCTGGAACCGCGCGACCATTACGGTCGCAGGTTCGAATCCTCCCTCGGGAATGGATGTGTGTGATGTCCTTAGGTTAGTTAGATTTAAGTAGTTCTAAGTTCTAGGGAACTCATGACCTCAGATGTTAAGTCCCTTAGTGCTCAGAGCCATTTGAACCATTTGAGGTTGGCCCACACAACAGGAGAAGGTGTGGAACTGTTAAAAGTACTAGTGAATGAAATCTAGCTAGGTCTTTTGTTACCCCGAATGACGCGACGAGACTATGCACGCATCTGTTTATAATGAATACAGTTTGCCAGCGTAGGGTGGCGGTTAAAAACGCGGGTAGCACGTCTACGTGCGCGAATTGCGTCGCGGCATGCCTATCCCTCCCATCTCCCTTCTTTTCTCCCACTGGCTTCTTCCCCCCCCCCCCCCCCCTTCACCCCATGCCTGACCCTACACCCGGTAGCGGCCCCCACCCCATCTCATCAAGTGTGTTCAGTGTTTTCTGTGCCAAAGATTGTCACCAGTGTTTAGTGCAAAGGTGTTTTCTTCGTTCCTGTGTGTCAGTGTTATCTTCGGTGTGTTCCTTCGTTCGAGTGTAAAGCTGATTAAGTTCGTTTGTATGCACTGTGGACCTTGTTTCTGAAACCAGTGCCTTCCGACGATCGTCTTCATTACTATTCTTGTGTGTGTCTTCTATTTTCAACATTCATGTCTCTCCGTTTCTATGTCTCCATGTTCACTACATCTAGATCTACATGATTACTCTGCAATTCACATTTAAGTGCTTGGCAGAGGGTTCATCGAACCACAATCATACTATCTCTTTACCATTTCACTCCCGAACAGTGCGCGGGAAAAACGAACACCTAAACCTTTCTGTTCGAGCTCTGATTTCCCTTATTTTATTTTGATGATCATTGCTACCGATGTAGGTTGGGCTCAACAAAATATTTTCGCATTCGGAAGAGAAAATTGGTGACAACATTTTTTTTTCTGTTGGCTGAAGAGCGGCATGTGTATGCTGCTGTTGGCCCACCTTTGTGTAAAGGGAAAATACAATAAAGAAAAAGAAAAAAGCAGTAAGAAGGTTCACTTTGCACTCAGCCACTTAAAGCTCCACGTCGGTTAAACGTCGGATTGCGCTCTGCCCCGGATGTCGTCAGAGTCGGACTGTGACTAAGCGCGTATTTGTGGTAAAAACGGATAGTAAACTCTCGATGACTGTACACCATCCTGGATCACTTAGAATTAGCCGAAATAACTGTTAGTGTGCTGTCTGTGATAATTACAAATACGCGTGGCAAGTGGCGACTATTATTTCCACTTTTATGGCGAGCATTAATTTTGAACACTTATTGCAAACAGTTGTTTGAGTATTTTAGTCAGGGCGAAAGACAAGCTGGCAGGAACGTACCATACGGTCACCTCTGAATTGAACTGTGGTAGGAAGATTTACTGTCAATAGAACATTGTGCATTTCAAAGTGTTGTATGTGAGAGACTTTACTGAATATATGTATTAACTAGACCTTTATACTTTCATTTAAAATCATAGTCCTGATCCCGCCAAGTAGAAGGAGAATAGAAACGTTTGTTTCTGTGGCCTGGACCAGAATTTGGCTGTGCAGACTGGAAACAAGGGTCAGTATGTTTCTCTTCGCTTTCTGGCTGACCACAAAACTAGTTGCCAGGCTCGTGTGAGAAAGACGGCCAACTGTACAATTATCATCGTCGCAGAAGTACATAACTAAACCCGCCGCCCCACAACCTTAGCCCCTCCACTTACCTCGATAACGGACGTTTGGGGAATCCCAAATGTCGGAGATGCTACAGTTCTCTTAATCTGCGCCAGACAGTCATATATTGGACACCTAGCTCT
The DNA here is from genome assembly GCF_023864345.2 of Schistocerca serialis cubense. NCBI lineage: Eukaryota > Metazoa > Arthropoda > Insecta > Orthoptera > Acrididae > Schistocerca > Schistocerca serialis. The sequence continues at coordinate 1,125,443,995 of NC_064639.1, read as the reverse complement.
CTAAAAGCAAATTGGGTCGATTTTGCAGGATTGTTCATAAAGGTTTGTCTCGCTTGCTCTACGACAACGTCATGCGCATGGGGACGACTGAGGATTTGTCACATCGTACCAAACGTCCACATTCAGTAAATACGTACGACAATCATAAATAGCAGACCTACTGGGGGAGGACGGGTCTTTACTGTACTGTGTACGAAAATTAGGTTGCAGAGTTGCTGAAGACTTCGACTCTTCAAATAAAACAAACAGCGGCAACGCAGGGATCGGCAGGGGCAGCCATCTTTGCCGCAACTGCAGCTAGCACTTGTGACGGCGCAATTCTATAGTAGCATACCATGTGAATAAAAAAAAAAGATCTATTTTCCTCCAAGATGACACCAAGTCTGTAACTAGTACAAATACACTCCTGGAAATTGAAATAAGAACACCGTGAATTCATTGTCCCAGGAAGGGGAAACTTTATTGACACATTCCTGGGGTCAGATACATCACATGATCACACTGACAGAACCACAGGCACATAGACACAGGCAACAGAGCATGCACAATGTCGGCACTAGTACAGTGTATATCCACCTTTCGCAGCAATGCAGGCTGCTATTCTCCCATGGAGACGATCGTAGAGATGCTGGATGTAGTCCTGTGGAACGGCTTGCCATGCCATTTCCACCTGGCGCCTCAGTTGGACCAGCGTTCGTGCTGGACGTGCAGACCGCGTGAGACGACGCTTCATCCAGTCCCAAACATGCTCAATGGGGGACAGATCCGGAGATCTTGCTGGCCAGGGTAGTTGACTTACACCTTCTAGAGGACGTTGGGTGGCACGGGATACATGCGGACGTGCACTGTCCTGTTGGAACAGCAAGTTCCCTTGCCGGTCTAGGAATGGTAGAACGATGGGTTCGATGACGGTTTGGATGTACCGTGCACTATTCAGTGTCCCCTCGACGATCACCAGTGGTATACGGCCAGTGTAGGAGATCGCTCCCCACACCATGATGCCGGGTGTTGGCCCTGTGTGCCTCGGTCGTGTGCAGTCCTGATTGTGGCGCTCACCTGCACGGCGCCAAACACGCATACGACCATCATTGGCACCAAGGCAGAAGCGACTCTCATCGCTGAAGACAACACGTCTCCATTCGTCCCTCCATTCACGCCTGTCGCGACACCACTGGAGGCGGGCTGCACGATGTTGGGGCGTGAGCGGAAGACAGCCTAACGGTGTGCGGGACCGTAGCCCAGCTTCATGGAGACGGTTGCGAATGGTCCTCGCCGATACCCCAGGAGCAACAGTGTCCCTAATTTGCTGGGAAGTGGCGGTGCGGTCCCCTACGGCACTGCGTAGGATCCTACGGTCTTGGCGTGCATCCGTGCGTCGCTGCGGTCCGGTCCCAGGTCGACGGGCACGTGCACCTTCCGCCGACCACTGGCGACAACATCGATGTACTGTGGAGACCTCACGCCCCACGTGTTGAGCAATTCGGCGGTACGTCCACCCGGCCTCCCGCATGCCCACTATACGCCCTCGCTCAAAGTCCGTCAACTGCACATACGGTTCACGTCCACGCTGTCGCGGCATGCTACCAGTGTTAAAGACTGCGATGGAGCTCCGTATGCCACGGCAAACTGGCTGACACTGACGGCGGCGGTGCACAAATGCTGCGCAGCTAGCGCCATTCGACGTCCAACACCGCGGTTCCTGGTGTGTCCGCTGTGCCGTGCGTGTGATCATTGCTTGTACAGACCTCTCGCAGTGTCCGGAGCAAGTATGGTGGGTCTGACACACCGGTGTCAATGTGTTCTTTTTTCCATTTCAAGGAGTGTAGTTTGTACGAATTTACAATGTTGTAAAGTCCTTTTTCATACACCAAAATGTGACCAGCGAGTGTATGAGAAATTATTTGGAATGTTCTCATACTTCTAAATTTACTCCGAATGATTGCGCATTCGTTTGAGGCATCATACTTCTTTTTTTGTTTTAATCTGTTTGCCATGTACCAGGTGTACCGGTATGAAATGACCGTTTTTTTGTGAAAATGAAACACTAATTTTCAATTGAAAAGTAAAAACATTTTATTCAAAGTACTGACCATTGTTTCCTATACATTTTGACCACCTTTATGACAATTTGTGGACACCACGCCAATAGAAATGTTGGGATTTTCAAGCAAACCAATCAGAGACCCAATTTTCGACTTCTTCGTAGGAATCGAAGTGTTCCTCAGCCAATGTGTGTCCCATTGATGAAAATAAATGGTAGTCGGAAGGGGCCACGTCTGGTGAATACGGCGGGTGGGGTAGCAGCTCCCGGCCAAGTGGTTTGATTGTATGTTGAACCAGTTTTGCTTTGTGTGCAGGTGCATTGTCGTGTAAAAAAATTACTTTGTCATGTCTTCTGGCCCATTCTGGTCTTTTTTCGATCAATGCGTAGTTCAAATTGATCATTTGTTGTCTGTAGCGATTAGTATTCACAGTGTCACCGGGTTTTAGAAGCTCATGATACACCACACCTTTCTGATCCCACCAAACACAGAGCATTGTCTTCTTGCCGAATCGATCTGGTTTTGCAGTCGATGTTGATGGTTATCCCGGATTAACTCATGATTTTTCCAGTTTAGGATTCTTAAAATAAATCCATTTTTCATCGCCAGTAACAATTCGATGCAGAATTGATTTTCTTTCATGTCTTTGAAGCAAAATTTGACAAATGGTTTTTCGGTTTTCCATCTGTCTTTCATTCAATTCATGCGGTACTCATTTTCCACACTTTTGGATCTTTCACATATCTTTCAAACGGTCAGATACTGTTTGTTGTGCAACATTTAGCATTGCTGCCATTTGCTTCTGACTCAAAGTATCATCTTCATCCAATATTGCTTGCAATTCGGCGTCTTCGAACTTTTTTGATGGTCTTCCACGTTCTTCATTTCTTACATCAAAATCATTATTTCTGAACCGTTGAAACCATCTTTTGCATGTTGCTTCTGTTAGAGCCACGGTCACCATATGCCTCGACAAGCATTCGATGCGACTCTGAAGTACTTTTTTTCAAATGAAAATTTATGCTTTCCGCAAATCATCACTTTCTGGTAAAAAATACGACATTGTTAACACGATGAAAACATACGATCTTGTTTGTTCCATGATTTGATGTATACTAAATATCTTTGACAGATATCGTACCACACAAACAAAAAAAATTAAGGCTCGTTCACAACAAATGTTCCCTATCGACACATTTGTAACTTAACGCTCATTTGATACCGGTACACCTGGTACTTCACTATGTAGACTGAACAATGCGATAAGGCAGTGCAATCTGGCAGCTGACTTTCTTTCTGCTCATTTCATCATTCGCGATCTGACGTTAAATATTTCGTTCTAACACATTATACCAGTTCCCATACCCCGGTTTTCGTGAGGTTTCCGTTCGCTGCAAGGCGAATGACGGATCTGGATACTCCAACCCTAATTTTCCCAACTGGGACTCCCTCTGATGCAATACCTGGTACCTGGCCGAAAAGCACCTGGGTATAAAGTTGTCAAACAACCTGCTCTACCTGTGTTGTTCAGGAATACGCTCTGAGTACTTTGTTATAAAGGCTCCACAGTCTCCGGCTACTCTTTTCAGAGTAATAATGTATGGTTTTTCTTCTTGTTACTGCAGTAAACCAGGTTTCTGTGAAAATATCATCACGGCAATGACGTTGAGTTGGGTTCATTTGGGGAGGAGAGTAGATTGCGAGGTCATCGGTATCATCGAAGTAGGGTAAGGATGAGGAAAGTAAGTCGGCTGTGCCCTTTTAAAGGAACCATCTCCATCCCGGCATATGCCTGAAGAGATTTAGGGAAATCACGGAAAAACTAAATCAGAATGGCAGGACGCGGGATTGAACCGTTGTCCTCCAGAATGGGAGTCCAGTGTGCTAGCCTATCCGCACCTTGCGCAGGCATAGCAGTGAAGTAACCTATTATATACAACAACCAAAACATACGAGGCACAAAATCCTTTGGGTGCCAAAGTACCGCGACGTGGTTGCCGTCAGTGCAGGAGCAACTCACCACAGCTTTTCCATTGCTTTCAGTGAACCAGTATACGAGGTGCATATCGGCCAACTCTTCCTCAGTAACAATATCCATAGTACTGCTGTGTGTTACTGTTAACGAACAGCTAACACTGCTGGAATAAAAATACAATAGACACAGAATGCAGACTTGAACACTCCGAGTTACAGAGGGCATTCCTGTTGTCAATAGCAAACACTGCGATCGAATGTAAACAAGACACACAGCGCACACCGTCGACATTTGCGACATTATTTCCTACTTTCCTGCCGTCAGACTTCAGTCTTTCAGAATGTAATTGTGAATGCACCGCATAAATAGGGCGTGGGACATCTATTATAGGCTGTATTCAGGAAGTGCGTCAGACACTTCAGTTAAAATTTACAAGCTCTAAGATCATGGTGGACATATAAGATTACTCACTGACGTTTCGTGTCCATAAGCACGAGACGTCTTCAGAGATGAATCAGCAAGACATCTCCCGCAGATGAGGACGAAACATCACTAATGAGCCTTAGTTATGTGCGGCTCTTCGAAAAGCGCGCCAGGCGGAGTGCTTTCGCTTCGCGTCTAGTGTTTGCTGTGGCTCTTTAGGTTTGGCGCGCTGTTTGGATCACTACCGCCGTCTGGCGGGAGGTGGAGCAAGTGTACGGTCGCGTGAGGATCGAGGAGTACGTACTGGGCGGTGACCGAGAGAGGTGGTAGCGCGAGCGGGGCTTGTGTGTGTGTGTGTGTGTGTGTGTGTGTGTGTGTATGTATAAGAGAAGGTTTTCAGGTTGTAGTCAAATGTATTAGTTTCTTCACCAGTGGTTTTGTTGGGGTCGTCCGACCACAGTTTTAGTTTGCCTGTCCGCGGGAATGTGGTAATTGCTTCTTGGTCGGGCCGTTTCCATTCACACCTCGATTGGGTAATTTAGGGTCGGTGTCGCGGGTCTCCGTGGTTCGGAGTCTGTGCAGGCACCGCCCTTGCTACATCTTCTGGTTTTGAGTAACTAGGGAAGGTGGCGGCTTGTAATGGAAGTGTTGGGTCTGATCTGCTGTGGCCCTGTAGACCACCAGTAACTATTCCGCCTATTGTGATTTGGGCCCCTTTACACGTGTCACTCCCTCACCGAGCTAAGGAAATTTTTTTTTGGGAACTGCCTTTAATGTGAAGGTTTGTGTGCTGGCTTATTCACATTTATCTTGTAACAAATATTAGTTATGTAAATGGCGAGAGACAACCATTTTTGCTTAGTACAAGCTAGCTACTTAAGTTTTTTTTTTTTTTTTTTTGGATTTGTTCCCTTATTGATATAACAAGTTTAAAATCTTCTTACATCTACATCTACATCTACATTTATACTCCGCAAGCCACCCAACGGTGTGTGGCGGAGGGCACTTTACGTGCCACTGTCATTACCTCCCTTTCCTGTTCCAGTCGCTTATGGTTCGCGGGAAGAACGACTGTCTGAAAGCCTCCGTGCGCGCTCTAATCTATCTAATTTTACATTCGTGATCTCCTCGGGAGGTATAAGTAGGGGGAAGCAATATATTCGATACCTCATCCAGAAACGCACCCTCTCGAAACCTGGCGAGCAAGCTACACCGCGATGCAGAGCGCCTCTCTTGCAGAGTCTGCCACTTGAGTTTGTTAAACATCTCCGTAACGCTATCACGGTTACCAAATAACCCTGTGACGAAACACGCCGCTCTTCTTTGGATCTTCTCTATCTTCTCCGTCAACCCCATCTGGTACAGATCCCACACTGACGAGCAATACTCAAGTATAGGTCGAACGAGTGTTTTGTAAGCCACCTCCTTTGTTGATGGACTACATTTTCTAAGCACTCTCCCAATGAATCTTAACCTGGTACCCGCCTTACCAACAATTAATTTTATATGATCATTCCACTTCAAATCGTTCCGCACGCATACTTCCAGATATTTTACAGAAGTAACTGCTACCAGTGTTTGTTCCGCTATCATATAATCATACAATAAAGGATCCTTCTTTCTATGTATTCGCAATACATTACATTTGTCTATGTTAAGGGTCAGTTGCCACTCCCTGCACCAAGTGCCTATCCGCTGCAGATCTTCCTGCATTTCGCTACAATTTTCTAATGCTGCAACTTCTCTGTATACTACAGCATCATCCGCGAAAAGCCGCATGGAACTTCCGACACTATCTACTAGGTCATTTATATATATTGTGAAAAGCAAGTCAAACCTTGCAATACCCTTTACATAGAGCTATTTTTAAAAGATATGTCATGTTTAAAATCTTATTATTGGGAAGTTGTTAACATCATACCTTGCAATCTCCTTTTCATAAAGAAAATTTGTCAGCTATTGGAAATTGCTTTCGAAATTGTTCTTTTAAAAAGGTGCCAGACTTAAAAATTTATTACTAAGAAGGTTTAAATAAAAAGGTATCTTTAGCAGCGTGTGTTATTTCACCAGCACCTCCTGGCCTCTACTTCCACGATAACGCTTTGGAATAACATGTGTATTTGAGTTGTTGTTTGTGAACCGCCCTAATTGACGGTTCAGCTAATATTTTTATACATCGACCACTGCCTCCTATCTCTTAAGTTTTAACTGAAGTAAACACCAGCCAGGAAAGCCTATGTTGTATTTGTGTCTTTGGAGGGATCTTAAAATCCATAGGACAGCCAAGCTATAGCTCACCAAAGGAAATCAAGAAAGATAAGTTAGTTTCAGGTGCGTTAGTTGGTTAGTTACGTGTTCCAAATAGACATCTGAACGATTCCTTTATACAAATGATGTGAAACCAGTCAACCTACGGACTACGTATACACGGTTAGTGATAACACTATCGGTATGATGCTAGTCATGCAACTACATTTAGTAATAAGTTTTATCTGGCTACCAGCTTTTTAGAAGATATTCGTCAGTGGAATATAAGCAGTTGCCCCAGATAAATAATTATAAATTAGGTTTAAGATTTGTTTCGCTGTCTGTCAGACATTTTATCTTTTGGGAAAATGATCAAAAAATGTTGTTGCTCCATACTGAACTCCTCTCTCAGCCGCTGACTGGTTTACAATGGGTAATAAAGGTCACTTTTCCCTCTAGTGTTGTAGATATGTCCATCACTCTGCTCCTCAAATTGTGATGGATTATTTATGACGAATTTCACTAGCGAAAATATCTATTGCGACGGTGCAGTTAAAATGCCTCTCTCCTTGAAGTGGTGCCCACGTGACGTCCGTGGCTGAACATCACACAGTATTTCTGTGCAGTCCTAAAGCATCGACTACACACCACCAGAGCAGCGCCGCGAAACCGCATCAAATAGGCGCGCCAATGCAAGAAGCGGGCTGCGCCCCACCTCCAGCAAGACAGAGTTCAGCTTCCCCTGTCACAATGCCAAGCCCCTACCACGCCGTAGCGGAGAAGCGGGGCAACTGTCCCCCCATTGAAGCAGCTGATCGCCGCCATTTGCAGAGATGAATCCTAGTACCGGGGTTGTGATTTGACGTATATGGGACGCAACAATAGCAAATTGAAGCACAAATTAAACACATGTTTGTTTAAAAAAGTACTGAGTATTCGAGTCTATTTTATAAGCATACTTAAATGAATGAAGTTTCCTAATTTGCGAAATACGTCTGCATAGAGACGCGAAATTTAAGAATGTAAGGCTCTTTCCTGACAAGGTGGAGGGAGTTTACATCGAGTTATTTGCAGTACATAATCACATGAAACTTTTAAAGTAGCAGACAGTACGATTATTATTTAATTCACGTAATTTTCCTGTCAGGTCCTCTTTGCTTTTTGCCAACTACTGTGTACATTTTGCACGCTTACTTTTGTTTATCACAGTATTGTCTACACTCGAATTTTGGTATGATTAATTGTAATAACCCATATCACTTTAAATACGGTAGGAATTTCATTCGCACATTAGTTTTTAATACTGATAGCACCTCTAAAAGTGGTTGAGTTTGCAATGTTTGATCAAATATTTGACCATTTAGGAAGTATAATCACCAACTGACAACACATGTTAAGTATCTAGACGCAATTATTCGACCTACCTCTGATTCATACTTAATATATATTTGATTGCCTTGGTAACCTGGAAAAGGAACGTTCTAAATTATACACACTGACAGTATTTCCACACTATTTAACCTAGCCCTATATTGCACGATTTCCAAAACACTATACCTTTTTCAAATGAGTTGGAAATCCAAATACTGTCGGTATAGCATCGTCCTTCAGTTGACGTCTATTTACATAATTTTCCATGTAACAATTCCCTTCAAAATGAAGAGAGCACAGCAAATGATTTGCTGTCGGTTGGAAGTTCTCTCTCCGAGTAGCAACTATCAATTTCCGATTTAGAAAATCGTTTGTAAGGTGATACCTAAACAAAAACAAACGCTCATTATGCATTATATCTCCATGAAAATACTATATACAAGTAATAGAAAGTAACAAACAACCAGAAATGACTGACCTGTGAAATGTAACATTGTTTTTGTCTTCGTCTTGGTTCCATTATACTGTTACAATTAAAAGCAGCACACGAACGAACCCTGTTTACGCACTGTTTCCCTGCAAATGGCGGCTTCTATCACGTTCAATGTGGGGACGCAACACTAGCGCCAATGCGCTGTCTATGGTCAATGCTGATTTATCCAGCCGCCCATCGGTGGTTGGCCCGAGTTCGGTCGCAGTCTTCGAGAGCATCAGTAGTAATAGAAGCACGTTACTTAGCCTGCGTTGTGCGAGTAGTAATAGAGAGTAAAGTACTTGTACATAGGAGGCACATGAAGCATAAGAACCAAGTTAAGTTTCTTTTCTTTTTAGAAATAAAGTGATCAGTTAATCTTAAAGTTTCATGTACAGATCATTTTGGATTCTTGCCACTGGCCATCGCAGCTTTTCTCAAAAAAATGGTTCAAATGGCTCTGAGCACTATGGGACTTAACTTCTGAGATCATGAGTCCCCTAGAACTTAGAAATACTTAAACCTAACTAACCTAAGGACATCACACACATCCATGCCCGAGGCAGGATTCAAACCTGCGACCGTAGTGGTAGTGCGGTTCCAGACTGTAGCGCCTAGAACCGCTCGGCCACCCCGGCCGGCTCAGCTTCTCTCCTTCCTTGTTTGTGTCTGTACTTATTCCCACAATAGTAACCGACACAACAATTTTACTCCCCGCTTTTGGGCAACCAAAATTACTCCGCGCAACATTGTTTAGTCGAAATAAGTAGAATGTCTCAGGTGGCGGATACGTTTGTTTCCAAGATTAGCAACTATACGAAGAGCAAAAGTAGCTGAACTTAGTTGTTTGGCAAGATCACTAATGTGCTTTTTACAGTTCAAGTTTTCATCAGTATGTAAACCTAAAGATTTGGAACATTATAACCTTATCACTGAATCCTGCTCATGTCCTACGCCAACTATTGGTATGACGCTATTTGTTTCACAGAACTGAATGCAGTGTGTTTCTTGAAAATTAACGGAGGCTCGATTTTCAGAGAACCACTTAATAATTCTTTGGAAAATATCATTTACTAGCTCTTCTGCTGGTTTCCATCTACTTGGACTTATTTATCGTCTGGAAAAGGTACTACTTATGCTTGTGGAATGTAACGTGCAAGGTCATTCAAAGATATAAGGAATAGGAGTGGACACAGACTGAAACGTGTGGGACACCCTTTGTGATTTTACCCCAGTCACTAAAAATTTCTACTGTTTCGACGTTCTCTGAACTATTCAACACAACGTTTTTCACTCTCTTTGTCAAGTATGATTGTGCGTAAAGCTATCAGTTCCATAAAAACTTGAGTTTTTCTAAGGGTGTGTCATCCATCATCTGCACCTCCGAAGACATTGAAGACATCACAAAAAATACCAAAAGAGGCTTGTGCTATTTGATGAGCGATTGTGCAAATAATATTCTCAGCCGAGCAACGTTTCTGGAATCCAAACTGTGATATGCTAAGTAAATTATTTCCACAGCGTGCGACTACTGACGGTAAGTGTATTAGGCCTGTTGCAGACTTACGCGGATGGTCCGCGCTCCGCGTTTCGCGCGCGGCTGGTACTCACGTATTCGAATGGGGCACCACACAGTTTAGACGTCTGTGCAAATATAATACTCGGCTTTGAAGGTTTGATCGAGGCAGATCAGAAAAAGTGTGGTAAGTTGACGCATATTTCTCTTGCGTTTTTATTGTAGTTCTATACCAAATACAATGATTTACAATTATAGAATTATAGACATTCACAAGTTCAGTTTGTGCACAGTGCAAGCACTGATTATGTAGAAAAATTGTACACAACCGCAAATTTCTGTCATTGAGATAAGTGGCCTGTGTTCAGTGAATTTTTGATTCCAGCGGGGCCACAGCTCCTCTACCGACAAAATATTCCGCAAATTTATCTCGTACAGTATTACCCGATTTACTGACAGGTGTAGTTCCTGCCACATCTTCGAAGCCGGTAACATACAGGGTGTCTTCAAAGTTGTATCCGTCTCTTACTCGAACAAAATTATGCAAAATGCAGCACGTTTTGACAATAGATACTGCTAGATCAAGAAAAACCGTCCACTTGTGGCTTAATATTCCGAAAGTATATTCAATAAACCTTGTGGCTCAGGTAAGTCGGTAATTGAAAATCTTTTTGTGAGTCATGTTTTTTCGCGCATACGGCCTTAACACATGCCTTCATCTGCCACAAGAACATATGGCACTGGAGAGTCGTGTCTACCTGTCTGTGGCTTTGGTGGGGGTCACGCTAATTTTAATTTTCCATTTTCCCTCAAACGACGCTGTTTTTAAATATATTTGAATCACAGTTCCTTCCGTATCCTCCGACATCAATGAACGTGAAACGATAGTTAGTGTCGCAGGTGGCCATAAGAATAATGGAGACATAGTTCTTGTAATTGAAGAAAAGTGATCCACTTTTAATAGGTTTTACTAGACGAATATGTTTTCCATCCAGAGCTCCGATGCAATGAGGAAAATTGGCGACATTTTGAAACCCATAGCTAATTTCGTTTCATTCGTCTCCTGAGGGCTCAGGCATCCATTCTTCTCTTAACGTAGTTCAAATAGTGGCGCTCACCTGCCTCGCAATCTGTCCAATTGTTGATGCACCCATTAAATAAGAGTAATGCAAATCTGTAAATGTGTTTCCGCTTCCAAGATACCTGTAACGTGTAAAGCATATATTTGATACTTATGTACATTCACAGAGGAAAGTAGACTTAATTCTAGATATTATGTCGGCTACGCTGACATAAAACCTTAGATATATTCCTTCTTAAAATAATATATGTACGCGTCCTCAGTAACGAAAGACTTATCGGCCTTGTTATTTCAGTTGACAAGGTCTAGACGAGATGGAAAACTGCACAGGATGGCTATTTTAAAAGCCTCACTAGAATAAATCAAACGAGATCCGGATTAGCAGCAACTGAGAGACCAAAATACATCTACCATGAGCAGTTACACTTTCTTGACCGTCTCCGAGATGCACCAACAGAGAGTAACTTTGACTCAGTATCGGTCGTGCAAGATAATCTGTATAACAACAATGCACTCGCAGAAAACAGTCGAGACGCACCCTCTGAAGAACAAACCGATGATCTCCAACTGAATGTCAACACCGAAAAACAATCCTTCCAGAGGAAGAGGCCTATCAAGAACACAACACTTGAAGATAATTTACTTACATTATTAGAAGATGGTAAGGAAAAGGAGGAAGACGACGACCGAGTATTCTTTGTTTCGCTGTTGCCCTCTGTGAAGACGTTAAATGTTGATCAGAAGCTATTATTTCGTACTCAGGTACTTCAACTGCTTATGTCGATTAAGCAAACAAATCAGGCTAATTTAAACATACACCCCCCAGCTCCCATCAGCTCTTTCCACTATCCACCGACCTCTTTTACCTACGCCCCACCTTCAATATCCCAACAGAATCCTAACCAATCAATGCAGTACCGCGAGGATCCGTCCGTACAGACACAAGTTGCGACTCCCCATCCCTCTCCAGCCCAATCAACGTCATCATCATCTTGGGATATGTTATAAAAATTATAGGAATTCAGTAGTAATACAATACAAATGTAATAATGTCTGTTGCCAAACGAATGTAATACATAGTTGTAGCAAAGCTTTGAATGATTAAATATATTATTAAAGTTAATCGTCATCCGTATGCATATTCATATTCTTACCTTAAGGTTACTGCTACTCGTTCTGTCGGGGTAATAAGTATCTTTTTGAGATTTTCAAGTGTTAGGTTGTCTTGTATTTTACCAAGAAGCTCGTCAAAGCAACGAATAGACATGCGAAAATATTATTAAATTTGTCTTCGTCTTTGCGCAATTCGGAATACAGTGACGAACGCTCCTTTCGTACATCTTTGTTCCACTATAGGATGCAACCAAAACAGTCTCTCGCGCGTGGAATTTCTCTTTTTGAACATCATATAGGCTGAAGTCACTGTTACTTGCAGCGAGCTCATCTCTATACATGCGATCAAGCAGAACGATGTGTTACACCACAGATGAGATCCAGCACAGTGCAGGGAAGACCGCGTCCACTCGACTGCACACAACCGCGCGCAGCCGCCCGACTGTGTGAACCATGACGCGCGCGGAACGCGGAGCCCGGATCATCAGCATAAGGCCGGTATTACACTATCAAATTTCCTTGTCAAAGATTTGATCAAAGATGTGATCAAGTATTCCGTCAAATATATTTGACAAAGATCTTTGACGTAGCGCTAGAAGGGGTATTACACTGTCATCAAATTTTTCGTCAAAGTTCAAGATGGCTGACAACTTGTCATTAACCGCAGCAGTTCTACGTACCCCAATTGCATTGTGTGCACATGCGGAAAAGGAGTGGGGCAGAAAAAGGAACCATACATATGAGGTTGACAGTCTTAAATTCCTGGGATTACAACTTGATAACAAATCCAGTTGGGAGGAGCATAGCACAGAACTGCAGAAACGCCTTAACAAATCTGTTTTTGCAATTCGAGTGTTAGCAGAAATAGGCAACATAAAAATGAAAAAAGTAGCATACTTTGCCTACTTTCAGTCCATAATGTCATATGGTATAATATTTTGGGGTAAATCTTCAAGTCAAACGAAAGTTTTCAGAGTCCAAAAGCGTGTAATACGTTTTATTTGTGGAGTAAATTCACGGACGTCCTGCAGAAACCTCTTCAAAGAACTGGGTATACTAACTACTGCCTCTCAGCATATTTACTCCTTAATGAAATTTGTCCTAAATAATATATCTCTTTTTCCAACAAACAACTCAGTTCATACATACAATACCAGGTACAAAAATGATCTGCACAAGGACTTATTTTAGATCAAAAAGGGGTCCACTACTCAGGAGCATTCATGTTCAATAATTTGCCAGCAAACATAAAAAATTTAGTTACAAATGAAGATCAGTTTAAAAGGAGCCTGAAAGACTTACTGGTGGCCATCTCCTTCTACTCCATTGACGAAATTTTTAATAGAAACAAATGTTGTATTGTATTTATTCATATTATAAGTATTGTTATTTCAGCTTAAAAAAATTTGACATGTTCCACATCCACGAGGATCTCCTCAGCACGGATCTATGGAACGAAAAACCAATCTAATATGGGTGAAGCCGTGGGTTTTACGACGACACGATAAAAGCATTCAACAAAACTTGTTACGTGAGCTTACAGTGGAAGACGTCAAGTCGTACATCAATTACTTAAGAACGGATGAGGTTACACTTCTGTATGTGCTCAGTGAAGTGTATCCTCATATCACATAGCACAATATTCACTTAAGAACTGCTACATCTTCATAAGACAGGCTCACTGTAACACTCCGATTCCTTGCTACACAAGAGGGTTAGGTTAGGTTAGGTTAGGTCATGTCAGGTCTCCAATCTTCTTAATCTGTTTTTGTATTCAGGGTGCCTCACGTTGTAAAGCACCTCATCAGCTTCATACATCTCTATTAATTTTGCAGTTGTCGGCACACACCAATTGTATTTAGCGGCGATGTTTATAAAAACACTACAGACGACAGAACGCTGCAGCGATGCTAGCGCTCCATGTGGTAACATGTCACATTGCAGTGAGCAGAAGACAAGCGATTTACTTCATCAAATCGACAGCGAGGCCCTAGATTTGATCAAATATAGGACGAAATTTGACAAAGTTCCTATTACACTATCAAATATCTTTGACAAAGATTTATGACAAAGATATTTGACAAAGAAATTTGATAGTGTAATACCGGCCTAAGTGTGCAACGAGCGTAAGTCTGCCTTGCCTCCTTTCTCGTGATGTGAGGTACCCACTGTCGCCAGTACTCGACCTGTGCTGAAGCGTCGACAGGGGCTGCCCACGCGAAAGTAGGCCAGCCGGCACCTGCCGCACCTGCCACCAGCTGATGGCCGCTGCCGACAGCAGCCAGTGTGCGCGGGCTCGGCCCGGTAACGGGCGGCTCTTTAAGCAGGTAACGCTGCTGACTCACTCTTCGTACTCGCCGAGAAACCTGGGCTCGTGGGCTAACCATCTGGAGACGAAAATGAGTGCGGACGAATTAATCCTTCGTCTTCAGAGACACATATTAAATGGTGCTATCAATTTTATTCACAGAAGTTAAAATCTTCTGGGTTATTAGGCTGCGTCATGTTTCTTCTAAAATGTTCGACGTTTCGACCCCTCTGCTTGGATCTTCCTCAGGATCTTTTAGTGTCCACTACTGCTAGAACACTGTGGGAGACGAGTGTCGCGTCCACTTATAAAGGGGGAGTTTTCTGGCGTTCGTGATGGAGTTAGTGATAGTAGTGGTTAAAATTCATGTGGCTACCATTGGTGAGCCGTAGTCTTTGGCTAATATTCCCGCTCTGATGCAGAGCGTCTCTGACAGTATTCTACTAGTAGTGGACACCAAAAGATCCTCAGGAAGATCCCAGCAGAACATTTTAGAAGAAACATGACGCGGCCTAATAACCCGGAAGATTTTAACTTTAATGACAACGGCCACGAAAGCCTTCAGATGAGGCACAGTTTGCTTCCTTTGGATCGTGAGATAGTATTTGAAAATATTTTCGCAAAGATTTCAGTAATCTGTGTTGATAGGTGGTGCTCATCGTCGAGTTATCTCTGTGAGGCAGTGCTGTCGTAGCGTGCTTCAACTCTGGCGAGTTCCGCACGATTTCAGCCGATGACAGCAGTAGGCAGTTAAACCGGGCGATGCAGCAGAGTGACTTTAAAAATCACACGTTCGTTCTAGACGTCGAGGCGATCAGTTTGAAGTAGTTTGAAGACGGCGGCTGCAGTTGGAGATTTTCTGGCACAGTTTCAGTCGTATGACACTTGAATTCGCGCATTTACTACATTGCTGTCATTCCCCGTGCTGAACCGGTGGTGTACTGCGAACAAAATCTGGTATTACTACGTTTACATGCATATTCCGCAAGCCACAGTATGGAACGTGGTGGAAGGTATCTTGTCCACTGTTAGTCATTTCCTTTCCTGTTCCACCTGCAAACAGAGCCTCCGTACCTCCCCTAATTTCTCTTACGTTCGTCTTTACTTGAAATGTACTTTGGTGGCAGTACAATCGAATGTCGGTTCTCTACGTTTCGTTAGTAGTGTTCCTCGAAAACAACGTACCTTCTTGCGAGGGTTTCCCACGTGAGTTGTGGTGATGATGTTTTGTCTGTGGGGCATTCAACTGCGTGGTCATCAGAGCCCATACAGAGTCTCAGTTCTTACTCAGTCCAGTTTTTGCACAAGGCAGTCTAGCCACTGTCACGAATGATGATGATGAAATGAGGACAATACAAACACGCAGTCCCCGGGCAGAGAAAATCCCCAACCTGGTCAGGAATCGAACCTGGGGCCCCGTGATACAGAGGCGGCAACGCTAGCGACTAGACCTCGAGCTGCGGGCCGCAAGTGAGTTCCCGTTGCATCTCCATAATACGTGCGTACTCATGTTTCATGGTTCCAGGCAAATGCCGGAATGGTTCCTTTGAAAGGGCACAGCCGATTTCCTTCTTCATCCTTGACACAGTTCGAGCTTGTGCTCCGTCTCTAATGATCTCGATGTCGTCGGGATATTAAACCCAATCTTCCTTCCTCCCATGTTTCAAATGTATTGTGAGTCCCACTTCGTTTATATTTACAGTTTGGTTATCTGACGTGAAGTCATTGTTCATCATTGAACTGCCTCATGAAACAGTACTGACAACGTTGCGCGCCGGTAGGCAAATGTGTGATATATTTACCACAATATGTTTCGGAGCTACGTTATCCCATTATCAAGTGCTTAGTAGCATAGAAGCTTCAAGCACTTGATAATAGGGTAATGTAGTCTCGTTGTAAGTATATGGCGCATTTGACAACAGCTGCGTGACATTCGCAGTATTGTTTCATTAATTTGAAGTCAATACAGTCAGAGCGGTATTGCTATTACTCAGTTTTGATGTCCTCAATTGTTTATTTAATTTCCATACGTTACCTTGATGCACATTTTGTGTGACGCCATCTTAAACACAACATCCCCCATTGTCTATTCAGTGATTATCTATGTCATAAATAATGAAAGAGTTCAGTCACATACAACTCTTCCATATTATTAGTAATAAATATCCCCTCCTTTTGCATTCATAATTTTCATGCTGTGAAAGGTTTAGTCGCTGGTGCCAGAATGGAGATTTGTTGCTGCAGATTTTATGGTCCGTAGATTTGTGTATCCACGCAATAATCTGTGCAGAACTTGATAGTGAAACCTTCAGCTCTTTGGAAATGCAGATTTTGTAGCTGAACTACATTCAGATTGCTCTGGTGAGGTATTTTCAGTGCTACACCATTTACAGATTAAGATACTGTTATTACTTTAAAGGGGAACCTTGCCAGTGACTGTAATTGGCTACAAGTTTCCCACGTCTACACTCTGTAAGATTTTTACGAGTGATTTTCATAGTGTTTGATGTTCAGTCATACAAGCTATGCCTGATCTTATCGGCTGCGTGGTTCATTGTAAGTGTGGTCTACGTTTTGCTTAATTTCGAAATCAGATAGCGATACAAAATTGATTATTAAATCATAAACATTCATATGAAATACTTCAGTAAATCAGGCGTTATTCTAACTTCAAAAGTTAATAGACCAGTTCCTAAACACACTAGTTACGTTACAGTCAGGAGCTCTCGTCTCAGCTTGGGCGAAGACGTACACTGACGTTCAAAAGTCGAGGATAATCAAGATATGACATCATTATTTATGGACAAGAAGTGCGAGCTATTACAGAACAAGATAAAACTCTATCTGAAGATGTTAATCACAGAATAGCAGCCAAATAATATAATTGGAAAAGTTCCCAAATAAGACAAAATGAAGCTGGACACTCTTTTCACAACAACAACGAAATTAATGGGGGATATGAGTGACTCTGGCGTAGCACGTTCTCTGTGAGATGGTTCAAGAGCTTCACTGGCAGTCGTTGTGAGATGTTGTACACCCACAGATCTGGACCACGACTGGGCTTCAGTTCGCTTCCAAAGGGCTTCTCAGAAGTGCCCTACGGGAAAAATCTGGAAACATCTAAGCTCACTGCATGCACTAAATGTCTTGACTGACAAACACTCACCCGCTAGTGCAACTCAATGTAGGCTGGTATTATCGTCTACGAACAGAATCTGAATTGTCATGCAGTCATGCATCTGATTTTTCCTTCTAATGAAAATGTGAAGCTTCTACATGCGTCCAGTCTTCCTCCTTACATCAGTATCTTTTCACCACTCAGTTCTTTCCACGACATTCGTGTGTTTGTAATGGTTACTGTCCTAGCTCCAGAATAACGTGGTTAGCCGGCCGCGGTGATCTCGCGGTTCTAGGCGCGCATCCCGGAACCGCGCGACTGCTACGGTCGCAGGTTCGAATCCTGACTCGGGCATGGATGTGTGTGATGTTCTTAGGTTAGTTAGGTTTAAGTAGTTCTAAGTTCTAGGGGACTTATGACCACAGCTGTTGAGTCCCATAGTTCTCAGAACCATTTGAACCATTTTGAATAACGTGGTTCGAGGATTATCTGCAAACCTAAAAGCAATTCATCTTTGAAAATCGAGTTCTTGTATTCAATCATGGCCCAGTCTCAATATTGCTGAATCCTATCTTCAGCGAGACACACCATGCTATGCGATACCCAGTAGGTATGTGACGTTATTTCAGTGATTACAGCTCCGAGTTAGATTTACAAAAAACTTGGCAGTATAAGCTCACTAACCACTATGACGACGCTGCACCCCCTTTGGTCTGGATGCATGCACAGACTCGGTTTTATATACTCTCTTGAAGTACCCTCATAAGGAACCCGCACTTCCGTTTAGTTAAAATTTTTTAAATGGCACGTGCACCTAATATTCCCTGTCGTTTCGGAAAGGCATCTATTCCACAGAATAATGAAAATCCCGGTAAGTGCAGATACCGTACTCCGAATCGTTATCACGCGATTCGTTTTGCGCGAAAACGGTCGAAAGAAATTTTGCCAAAAAAGGAAAAAATAAGAAATAGTTAGTGAAATTACGTGTAAATAAACTGAAGCTGTTATAATTTTAGATTGCAAATTACTTTCGAACAATTGTCAGCTCACTGCGCGAGCTAAAATTACCATTTGACTATTAATTGTCTATAAACTGTAATTACGAACTAGTCATTGAATTGTAATCGGGTGAGAACGGAACCAAAAACATTGACTCCAGCTCAGATGTGAAAACAGGGTTAATACCACGAGTCAAAGTTAATCAGCAAAATAATTTGTACTGAACACGTGCACGTAAAAGTTAATTGTTTGCAAAATAGTTCGCGTACTGAATAGCTTTGCATTACTCACTGTAATGTTAACTGAATCCAATTTTAGAAATGCAAATGTACATAAAGACACCTTTTTTATTATAGCAAGTTATTTCTGGAAATTTCATAATATTTCGTTTAGCGAAGAATAAATAATTTCCAGAATGAGATTTTCACTCTGCAGCGGAGTGTGCGCTGATATGAAACTTCCTGGCAGATTAAAACTGTGTGCCCGACCGAGACTCGAACTCGGGACCTTTGCCTTTCGCGGGCAAGTGCTCTACCATTAGATTGACACCAATTACACAGGTACATGCATCATGTTGCTCTCATCCCGAGTGTTTTCACGGATGCAACCACGTAACTACAAAGATGTATTGTTTACATAGATGTATATACTAAATTTAAATACTGATAACTAGAAAAATAGTCCGCATAACATTGTACATATTCCAACTAAACACACCAAAACAGCTTGCAACATATGGGATACACCAAGTAACCTGTGAAAATTAAATGCGATAGAAAGTCAGGGCTCAATGGAACATTCCGAGGGTTTCACCTCCGGACGCCAACGCCTAATCTTTATTCTATACTCCATCGCATCCTCTATTATTTCTCTTCGTAAAAAACAGTTATTATAATTTCCTATTTCCGAATTAGTTTAGATTTTTGTTACTGAAAAGTATAAATGCTGCAGAAGAGAATAAGAGTGGGAAAAAGGTCAGCCTTCACGTACCAGGGACGGGCAACGATGTGCATGGTAGTTTAGGACGGGAATGACCTACTTGTAACGTCAGTCCTCGGTGTCAAGCACAGTGGGTAAGAGACGTAAACGACAGGCAAAAAGAACTTACGCAATCGGACATAAAACTATAGCAGCAGTTAAGAAAAAGCCCCATGACACAAAATGTTTCATGGAGTTCGTAAGTTGTTCTCAGATGGCAGGCATAGATGTGAAAGAGCTACAGTGCTCTTGTTGCGCTGTGCTGGTCAGGCGTGGTCGACCGGAACCTTTATGACTAGTATGAGCGCAATTACGTTCACATGTAGTCGAATATGAGGACAATGTCATATCCAAATGCCTCACAGATCTGGATATTGGAAGATTCGACCAGCACGCCAAATGGAGACCCACAATGACGCCACATTCAAACTCTGTCAGATGCTGATAACACTCCCACACACGAGTTTGTGGTGTGCCTGCGTACTTTACCATTCACCAATCAAAATCTGACGCTGTTCATCGCCCTTATTCACTGATGAGCCAAAACATTATGATACCTGCTTAACAGCTTGTTTGTCTGTGACTGGAATGAGATACATCACTGACTCTATAAGTTTATAGAGGTATGTGGCATTTGATGTCTACTAACTGGTCATGTAATTCGCCCAAATAACAGTCCGCTGATTTCCGTATGCAGAGATAGAGCCCATTATCCACTCAGACGGGGAATTTGGTTGCTGAGACACTATTATGCTTCTGAAACGACTGTAAGACAGTTCTGGTTCCGAGGCATGGACAGTTATACTGCTGAAAGACTATACCGCCTTCGGGAAAGACATCAAGCATGAGGGATGCAGATGGTTTGCAGCTGTTGGCTTGTCCTCGATTACTACCACAGGTTCCGTGCAAGCATAGGAGAATGTCCCCCATAGCATAATACTGCTCCCACTGGCGTGCATCCATGGCACACTGTACGTTTCGAGCAGCTGTTCACCTTGATGACAGCATTTGTGGAGACGACCATCGATGTAGTGTAGCAAAAATGTGATTCACGCAAAGAGCCGACATATTTCCATTCCTCAACGGTCGAATCCCGATGGTCCCGAGCCCACTGCAGTCGTAATTAACGGCGTTATTATGTGGTCTGCTGCAGAGCTCCACGCCCAACACTGTACAACAAACGGTGTGTTCCAAAACAGTTGTGCGTGCACCAGCATTTTGCTCACATTGCAGAGATGCCACAGATCACCATCTGTCCAAATTTACAGAGCAGACGAGCCTCCAAACCTCATGTTCTGTGAAGAGTCATGGATGTCCAACCTTTTAGTGCTTAGTAGTAGTTTCACTTTTATTCTGCCTCCTCCTGTAGATGTTCAGGACAGTAGCGTGTGAGCATTCTACCAGCTTCGCCGTTTTCGACATAATCGTTCACAGGCTCTGGGTAATAATAATCTGCCCTTTGTCAAAGTCACTTATGTCAATGGATTTCCCAATCTGCAGCCCATATCTTCTCTTTGTAAGGTGTCAAACAAATAACACTGCTTACACTGAATTTGTGAAACATTTCCAATATAGTTATGTGAAAGTGAACGAATTTTATTAATATGCAGATGTATATATTCGTTCGTGAATATAAACCACTAATACACTACTAATTGCACGCAAGTAATTTCCTCGACCCGAGCTACGAGACGTAGTTTTAAGGGAAAAGAGAATTTTACGATGGCACGTCATTCCACTCAGCTAAAAAAAACTCTCGCCATGGGATACCTAACGGTAAAAATGAGACGCTGCCACCACTGCGTAGGCCACCAGCAAAATCAGCCCTTGTCCGCGCTTTCAACGATGACCCTTCGGAAAGCCTTTCTACAGGACCATGGCAGGAGTGCCCAGATAAAACGTCCGCAGAAACCCAACTCAATCCATTGGTGGCTCATTGTATTCACCTGCGCTAAAAGTCACATGAAATAAAAGGCTGTTTATGTCAGTATTACGTAGCAGAAGTGAAACTCTGCGCAACGAAAGAAACGACTCCTGTGATAGCCTACAAAAACTCTGTGGGTGAAGTTGTAACAAGTATGAAAGCCCTGACTGGCGAGAAAGAAAACGCGTGGCCACCAGCTTTGATACAGGCAAATTGCAGACTGAGTAATTGGCTCTTCTCTTGCTGAACATCAGCAAGTGTGTGGCCAAGGCAACTCGTGCTGCGCTGATTGCGAGAGCCGTTACATGAACACTTGTTCACAGCCTCGTCTTAACTTGTAAGGAGTTAAAGTGCAAAGTCTCCTAGTATAGAGACAGTTAATGCTTGCGAGTGATTTAAGGGCAATGATGCGTGCGCTGTTCCAGCCAAATAGTGTGTACCATGCCAGTTAACCTAGCTAGGGAATAACTAAGAGACTCGGCTTCATTAAAGACGTAGGAAATGTATCCAACTGATGGTTAACAGTCGAGAGAGATTTAGAATAGGTTCTCACAAGGGAACCTCCCCATCGCACACCCCTCAGATTTAGTTATAACTTGGCACAGTGGATAGGCCTTGACAAACCGAACACACATCAATTGAGAAAACAAGAAGAAGTTGTGTGGAACTGTGAAAAAATAAGCAAAAATGGGTCACATATGCAACATTACGGAGTTCGTGGGTTCAGGAGCGCCGTGGTCTCGTGGTAGCGTGAGCAGCTGCAGATTGAGAGGTCAGAGGTCCTTGGTTCAAGTCTTCCCACAAGGGGAAATTTTACTTTCTTTATTTTTGCATAGTTATTATCTGTCCGTTCGTTCATTGACGTCTCTGTTCACTGTAATAAGTTTAGTGTCTGTGTTTTGCGACCGCATCGCAAAACCGTGCGATTAGTAGACGAAAGGACGTGCCTCTCCAATGGAAACGGAAAACATTTGATCGCAAGGTCATAGGTCAACCGATTCCTCCACAGGACAACACGTCTGATATATTCTATACGACACTGGTGGCGGCATGTGCGTCACATGACAGGAATATGTTGTCGACCGACCTAACTTGTACACTTGGCGAATGGGTAGAAAGACTCTTCTACCTTGCCCGATTTAGGTTTTCTTGTGCATGTGATAATTACTTCCAAAAAAGTGATGAAAACATAAGAGTTTGTCACATACACTGGAAATAAAAATTAAAATTTTCACTCGATTGAAGATTTGAACCAAGGACCTTTCGTTTTGCAGCTGCTTACGTTACCACGAGACCATGGAGCCCCTGCTGTCCCAGCGTCCTTGATGTTACCTATCTTACCATGAACTACTCAGTTTGTATATTTTGCTTATTTTTTCTCAGTTCCACAAAACTTCTTCCTGTTTTCTCAATTGATCTGCGTTCAGTTTTTCAAGGCCTATCCACTGTGCCAACTTATAACTAAATCTGAGGGGGGTGCGATGGGGAGGTTCCCTTGTCAGGTTCACAGCTCGCGCTGACAGCCACCACTGCCGCCGCCGACGCAAGGTACACACATGCCTTGACACTCAGAGCTGCAGTCATGACCGTCTCTCCTACTTCTTGTACTTTCAACCACGACCTGTACTTAAGCATATTCACTACTGTTGGGCGCAACTGATGCAGAAATGCGAGATGTCATATGTAACGAAAAGGACTGATCAGCCAATGTGCAGTTACCAATTGTTTTAGTAGTGTACTTCCTTTTGATTGCTGTTTACCGATCCTCATTCAATTTTAGGTATTTTCGTTGTACATTTTAGCGTAATTGATATCTCTTTACCCAACTGTATTTCATTTGTTTGTATTTGTACCGACCCTCAGACATGGTCATCAACCATCTTACCATTAAATAACCTTATAATAGTTAGAAATTTCGCTTCACAGTTGTGAAAAACCCAGTATCAATATTTTACCATCCTGTAAGTAATTTTGCTAACATTGCTGTGTCATGAAATCATACTTAGAATAATGATAAACCTTAATAACGAAAATCTAAGACTCATTTTTTTTCTAACACAGTTACACCTTCCCCCATACACTAATTTCTGTTAGCGATAATATTTCCTTTACAGGGAGTGTAGTGGAACCGACATTGAGATCATTGTCTGGTTACAACACTGTCCGTACTGCTGCAGTCTTCTAAACTCTGCACGTGTGAGACGGTATCTTCCGACCTTGCAGGTTGTAGGTTCAACACCACATTCCTAAAACACTCGCAGAGCGTCCTTGTGAAACTGTGGTAGGAAGATAGATCAGAACCAGTCTCACAGATGCTAGTAAATGGCGATCCTGCCAGGATGTTAAATTACCACGGTAAGGTGGTCAATCATAAGTAATTACTAGGACAAAAAAATATCCTCTTAAAAATTTTCGTAAGAAATTTTTGTGTTGTATCAACCAATGCCCCCCCCCCCCCCCCCATGAACCATGGACCTTGCCGTTGGTGGGGAGGCTTGCGTGCCTCAGCGATACAGATGGCCGTACCGTAGGTGCAACCACAGCGGAAGGGCATCTGTTGAGAGGCCAGACAAACATGTGGTTCCTGAAGAGGGGCAGCAGCCTTTTCAGTAGTTGCAGGGGCAACAGTCTGGATGATTGACTGATCTGGCCTTGTAACATTAACCAAAACGGCCTTGCTGTGCTGGTACTGCGAACGGCTGAAAGCAAGGGAAAGCTACAGCCGTAATTCTTCCCGAGGACATGCAGCTTTACTGTATGATTAAATGATGATGGCGTCCTCTTGGGTAAAATATTCCGGAGGTAAAATAGTCCCCCATTCGGATCTCCGGGCTGGGACTACTCTAGAGGACGTCGTTATCAGGAGAAAGAAAACTGGCGTTCTACGGATCAGAGCGTGGAATGTCAGATCCCTTAATCGGGCAGGTAGGTTAGAAAATTTAAAAAGGGAAACGAATAGGTTAAAGTTAGATATAGTGGGAATTAGTGAAGTTCGGTGGCAGGAGGAACAAGACTTTTGGTCAGGTGATTACAGGGTTATAAATACAAAATCAAATAGGGGTAATGCAGGAGTAGGTTTAATAATGAATAAAAAGATAGGAGTGCGGGTTAGCTACCACAAACAGCATAGTGAACGCATTATTGTGGCCAAGATAGACACAAAGCCCATGCCTACTACAGTAGTACAAGTTTATATGCCAACTAGCTCTGCAGATGATGAAGAAATTGGTGAAATGTATGACGAGATAAAAGAAATTATTCAGGTAGTGAAGGGAGACGAAAATTTAATAGTCATGGGTGACTGGAATTCGTCAGTAGGAAAAGGGGAGAAGGAAACATAGTAGGTGAATATGGATTGGGGCTAAGAAATGAAAAAGGAAGCCGCCTTGTAGAATTTTGCACAGAGCATAACTTAATCATAGCTAACACTTGATTCAAGAATCATAAAAGAAGGTTGTATACCTGGAAGAATCCTGGAAATACTAGAAGGTATCAGATAGATTATATAATGGTAAGACAGAGATTTAGGAACCAGGTTTTAAATTGTAAGACATTTCCAGGGGCAGATATGGATTCTGACCACAATCTCTTGGTTATGAACTGCAGATTGAAACTGAAGAAACTGCAAAAAGGTGGGAATTTAAGGAGGTGGGACCTGGATAAACTGAAAAAACCAGAGGTTGTAGAGAGTTTCAGGGAGAGCATAAGGGAACAATTGAGAGGAATAGGGGAAAGAAATACAGTAGAAGAAGAATGGGTAGCTCTGAGGGATGAAGTAGTGAAGGCAGCAGACGATCAAGTAGGTAAAAAGACGAGGGCTAATAGAAATCCTTGGGTAACAGAGAAAATATTGAATTTAATTGATGAAAGGAGAAAATATAAAAATGCAGTAAATGAAGCAGGCAAAAAGCAATACAAACGTCTCAAAAATGATATCGACAGGAAGTGTAAAATGGCTAAGCAGGGATGGGTAGAGGACAAATGTAAGGATGTAGAGGCTTGTCTCACTAGGGGTAAGATAGATACTGCCTACAGGAAAATTAAAGAGACCTTTGGAGAAAAGATAACCACTTGTATGAATATCAAGAGCTCAGATGGCAACCCAGTTCTAAGCAAAGAAGGGAAGGCAGAAAGGTGAAAGGAGTATATAGAGGGTTTATACAAGGGCGATGTACTTGAGGACAATATTATGGAAATGGAAGAGGATGTAGATGAAGACGAAATGGGAGATAAGATACTGCGTGAAGAGTTTGACAGAGCACTGAAAGACCTGAGTCGAAACAAGGCCCCGGGAGTAGACAACATTCCATTAGAGCTACTGATGGCCTTGGGAGAGCCAGTCATGACAAAACTCTACCACCTAGTGAGCAAGATGTATGAGACAGGCGAAATACCCTCAGACTTCAAGCAGAATATAATAATTCCAATCCCACAGAAAGCAGGTGTTGACAGATGTGAAAATTACCGAACAATCAGTTTAATAAGTCACAGCTGCAAAATACTAACGCGAATTCTTTACAGACGAATGGAAAAACTACTAGAAGCCGACCTCAGGGAAGATCAGTTTGGATTCCGTGGAAATGTTGGAACACGTGAGGCAATACTAACCTTACGACTTATCTTAGAAGAAAGATTAAGAAAAGGCAAACCTACGTTTCTAGCATTTGTAGACTTAGAGAAAGCTTTTTTCAATGTTAACTGGAATACTCTCTTTCAAATTCTGAAGGTGGCAGGGGTAAAATACAGGGAGTGAAAGGCTATTCACAATTTGTACAGAAACCAGATGGCAGTTGTAAGAGTCGAGGGGCATGAAAGGGAAGCAGTGGTTGGGAAAGGAGTGAGACAGGGTTGTAGCCTCTCCCCGATGTTATTCAATCTGTATATTGAGCAAGTAGTAAAGGAAACAAAAGAAAAATTCGGAGTAGGTATTAAAATTCATGGAGAAGAAGTAAAAACTTTGAGGTTCGCCGATGACATAGTAATTCTGTCAGAGACAGCAAAGGACTTGGAAGAGCAGTTTAACGGAATGGACAGTGTCTTGAAAGGAGGATATAAGATGAACATCAACAAAAGCAAATCAAGGATAATGGAATGTAGTCAAATTAAGTCGGGTGATGCTGAGGGAATTAGATTAGGAAATGAGACACTTAAAGTAGTAAAGGAGTTTTGCTATTTAGGGAGTAAAATAACTGATGATGGTCGAAGTAGAGAGGATATAAAATGTAGACTGGCAATGGCAAGGAAAGCGTTTCTCAAGAGGAGAAATTTGTTAACATCGAATATACATTTAAGTGTCAGGAAGTCGTTTCTGAAAGTATTTGTATGGAGTGTAGCCATGAATGGAAGTGAAACATGGACGATAACTAGTTTGGACAAGAAGAGAATAGAAGTTTTCGAAATGTGTTGCTACAGAAGAATGCTGAAGATAAGGTGGGTAGATCACGTAACTAATGAGGAGGTATTGAATAGGATTGGGGAGGAGAGAAGTTTATGGCACAACTTGACTAGAAGAAGGGATCGGTCGGTAGGACATGTTTTGAGGCATCAAGGTGTGGGGCGGCGGATGAGTTTTGTAAAAATAATTTAATTATAAATGCTGGATAAACGCTTGCATGTAGAATCAGTTTCTGGCTTTTAGAATGTTGTTAATGCTGTCTTTCGCCGTTCTCAACACTGGCTCTCTATTTACTTCTTGGCACCCAGAAAGTGATTTAATAAAACATGGAGCCAGTAATTAGAGATCCTAGTGCCCACTTCAATTGAGATACCATTATAGCTGCAGCTTATAGCTCTGAGGAATTAGGAGATTGTCCGGGATTTCTAATCAAAAACGGTTTTCCAAAATAGTTGAGTATATTCTGAAATTCACTGATAAAAAACACAAGTATCCCTACAACCTAACTAACAGAGCAGTTCAGAGTCTAATGCGCTGATGCAACTATAAATGTCCGAATTAAATGTTAAAAAGAATGCTCGCCATAATTTGATGAAAATATTTCATCAAACGCCACGCTAAATTTTTGGTAGAATGTCTGTCCCGCGACGGCACGTGAAAATACGACAATACGCAAACTGAAGCTAGATAATGAAAATCATTCCAGAATTAACACTTCACATGAAATGTTTTCATGGTTCCGCGTATCTCTAGTAACTTAATACGGCACCCGAGGCTGTTTGTAGCAGATACACTGATGCGACGCGACTACCGACACAGATGGCGTGTCATTCAGCGTCTGGAGAGAACTGGGGCCTTGCTTCCTCGCGTAGCGTCCTTATATATAAAGCCGCCGTGCGGACGGCGAAGGGAACGCCTGATCTTTTCGGCTCTCTCTCGACTAGTCGCTGGGCTAGTAACGCACCACTTCAAGTTACATAATAATTTATAGCTTCTTTTGCTGATGGCCGAAGAAGCTCTTAATTTAAACGTGCATTCAGCACGCAGGTAAGTATTGATAATAAAATTTTGACGTGGCTAAGTTAAATATTTTGGGCGAGAGAATTAATTAAATCACACTGCACGCAGCAGATGAGCTCTGAACTGTCCCTTTTGAGATCCGCTATCGCTATAATTTTATAGGTATTCAAAAGAAACTTTACACATCTTCATAGTCATAGCGGACCTCCAACCTATTTAAATCTAAACATCCTAGCCTTATTTATTAGCCTACTTAATCTATCTTGCTTCCTTCAGTTTTGAGACGAAAACCAGAAAATCATGAATTTCCGTTAAAATCTTAATTTGTGAAATCCAAAGTACTGTTTTTATTAAATCATTATGAAAGATGAATCTAAATATAAATTTTGAAGTCTCTAGCTCTTTTCTGTTGCGCCAATGATTTTTTCAGAAAAACGTCCAAATTTCGAAAATGACTTACGTTATCGAACTGATATTTAACACACATTAATTTAGTATTATTCCTGACATGCTAGAAAAGTTTTAGGTCATTTGCTTGATTTTTAAGGTATTGCGCAACATTTATGACGTCAGAGCTAGTTACAGCAGACTGGCTGGCACACAACGGAAACTGATGTGAATTTACTACAGCGTGAGTAGGCTGCTTCCCTACAAGGGGATCACAAATTTAGCACTGGATGGCAGCGTGGAGGGTAAAAATCGTATAGGGAGAGCAAGAGATGAATACACTAAGCAGATTCAGTAGGATGTAGGTTGCAGTAGGTACAGGGAGATGAAGAAGCTTGCACAGGATAGAGTAGCATGGAGAGCTGCATCAAACCAGTCTCAGG
Source organism: Schistocerca serialis cubense (assembly GCF_023864345.2). Lineage (NCBI taxonomy): Eukaryota > Metazoa > Arthropoda > Insecta > Orthoptera > Acrididae > Schistocerca > Schistocerca serialis. Next base: position 1,125,415,183 of record NC_064639.1, on the reverse strand, counting down.
ACTGAAGACCACAACAACAACAACAACAACAACATCAACCAATGGTAAGTATTAGTGGCTACTGACAAGTCAATAGGCAGAGAGAGACGTACAATGCACTGAGGGTCGTACGCAGTATCCCCTTAGTATAGTTGTACCGCCATTGTTAACTGTTAAGTTTTCTGGCAAGAACACAGAGGGCTGACACAGTGTTGGTAAGTTGGTTCTGTCCAAACTGGTAAGTGACGGTCGTACAGTCTTGATATTGTGTCAAGGGAACTAGGAACGGTAAAGAAAGGGAGTAGGTAATAATTTTATGAAGCGAGTAAGGTCGTATGATCGCATGATTACGTGAATTAGGGCGTGTCAGTTAAAATAGCTAAGATGGGAATCAGAGAGATTAGCAATGGCAGATCGAGACCTTGACCGAATTGAGAATGACACCCTGCAAGGCAACGCACGGGAACCTCACGACAGAATAACAGACGACACAATGCTGCGAGAAATAGAACAGGGTGTGCAGCAGGGCTTAAATACCGAGCAACAAGGCGCCGTAAGCGGCGACCAATATATTGGTGCAGAAATGCAAGAAGATGGGGACCGTTTGAATACACAGAACCTATAGGACATATAATAAGACCGACCTCACAACCAAGTACAGGCACTACAAGTCGAAATGTGTCACCGCATGGTTCACTGCAGTCAGTTGCGGACAGGCACGAGAAAGTAAACGCAGAACGAAACGCGTTTCATGAAATTCTCCATCAATTAACGCACACCATAACGATACAAAACAAAGAGCTGAAACAACAGACGAAACAACTGCAAGAACAGATATGGGGTCAGAATGCAGAAACAACGAAACAGTTGTGTTAGATCAAACAACAGTTAGGTCACATAGAGGAAGAGGATAAAGAATCCCGTGATGTGATCGAAAATTTGATTATAGGTCACACACAATTAAGAACATACATTGACAATGTCCAAGTGGATGTCCAAACATTGCTTGACGACACACAGACCGAAATCAAAACATCGTATGACAACAAAATATTATGTGCTGATACTCACGGTAAAATTGCAATGATAACCGAACAGGTTAATGCAATTACACGCCAAGCAGGGGGCACAGCTCGACAAATAGCTGAAGATAGTGTACTGCAAAAACGTATCACGAAAGCGGTTCTCAAAAGGTACGATACTCGCATCCTAAGAATAGAAGCAAAAACGAAAAATCAGTTCGGAAACTAAGAAAAGAACTGTAGCGAACTATACAAGAGCGAAGTGAACAAGATCAAACAAGCTCTGAAACCGTAACAACTCCCGAGTCAATAACGCCACCAGAAAGGCAAGAAGTTTCACAAGGAAAGAAAAACGATTTCACGCAAATACAATTCCAATCGCAGGCGGAGAAGAAATTACGCAATAACCGACCACCTGCAGGCACGTTTCGAATGTTACGAAGAGCAGATGACACCACGAAGACATCGGGTACCATAAGCATATTTTTCGGAACAATTCGGACCACATGATAAAGGGGCAAGATTAGCCTGGCAAGTCAGCAAGCCAATACGTGACAGGGAAATGCAAGGGTACGAAGGTTATAGCGTAGAACATACCGACATTCGCGCAGAGCCGATGGAAGAAAATCATTGCGTTCCATTACAACGACATCATGCAAGACTAGGGGAAAGTTACAGAGGGCAATAGCCAATTGATTTACCACAACCTGAAAGACTGATATGTGAAATGATTGGAAACAGAGGCTGCGAGGATTCTAGAATTTCGTACAGTACCATGATAAGGTACGACATCGAACATTTCCTCACCGTAAGGAAGTTTCAGCATTTCCGTGAAGGACTCTCATAGCATCCACAGACCTTCATTAACTAGATCAGAGTAGGACTACCAGAACATTGGAAATTAGCACGCCAACGAGACTTTATATGTGCCCATATGTGTGGAACAGCAACAGAAACGAAGCAAAACGTAGCAGCTACATGTCGATCATATGAAGATTTCAGAGATAAGTTTCACTGACGCTACTGCTCGAGAGAAGCGCAAACTAGGGTGAAGTGTGAACTACTACAATATCCATACTTCCAAAATTCCTGAGAAAAGAGCGCTGTAAATTTTTTCGAAGCAGTGTCAAAGAAAAACCAATATTTGGATGTGCCATACAGCGATTGAGAATTGATTAAATTGTGTACCATGAAATTGCCTCTAAAATACCAAAAGTCATTGGTACGCCGTGGAGGCCATGTGTAGAACCATTCAAAGGAATTTTAGGAGAATTAGAACTCATATTCTCGGAAGATGAGGCAAGAAAAAAGCGAAACCCGCGTGAAAACGTGAATGAAAGACTGCGAAATGCTCCAGAAGCCGCACGAAGGAATGTCAGCTATTACGAACAGCATGATAACTTCGCGCAGAGAAGTGACAATACACTCCAACGGAGAAACGGTTATGGGAACTGAACAAGAAATGGCAATGGTTATCCACCCTGGAAAGGGAATAACTGCTACAGTGCGAATAACGTAATCGCAATGGGTGTTGGAGGACAAACAGGCCGACAAATTACTAGCAACGAAACCCTTCTCACGAAGTCGAACAAAGACAGGAAGGATCGAAAGAAGACGTGGGCATAAGGTCACCAAACCCCAATAAACGTTCGAATTAACGAGAGAGCGTCCAAGTCAAGCAGAAGAGCGCACCAACCGAAGCAAGCAGCAGCAGTGAAACGAAAGATGTAAACACGCTGAGACGAGAAGTGGAAGATGAACGAACAAAACCGCAGGGACCGAAAGAAGTCGAGATACTGCACACTGCAGGTTGGACAGGATTCAGTCGGGAGGATTTTGCAAAAAACGAACTACTGTAACAAAATGAAGCAAGAATAACGGAAGTCGAGATAGGAGGTAAAATAGAGTAGAGTTATTTAATACTGAAACCAGGAAGAGCATAAGGTACCATCGTGAGAAATTAACATTTATTCGTGACAGGTAATAAATGACGAAATATGATCGCAGAGAGCAAAAAAAAAAAGGCAGGAAAACAACAACATTATGCGGGGGAGAAATTAATTGGGAGGATACGACGAAGAAAAAGAACTACCAGCGGCAGGCACAATGGGAAAAGGAACTGGGGACGAAGTAATTAGAATTGCAGAGTTATTTGAGGCTGAGACCAGGAAAACGAGCTCAAGGAGGATAATGCGCAGTAGACGGAACTTGAAGATAAAGTACAGTTGGGCACAAGTTCCAATGTATACAATGATGGAAGTGACAGAGATATAATAAGGGCATTTAGATGCGATTATTTAGAAAGTTTCCACGAAGAAAGAAGAGGCAGAGGTAACTGAGCTGAGGGAAGACCAAGTTAAATATGAAGAAGAAGTTGTAGAAGGGAGAGAGTTAGTGGCTGAGGTATATCTGAGAGAAGGTTCGAAATCATAGTTAAAAATCCTGAAACTACTCACATGCGATGCAATAGAGGATGCTTTAATGCAGTAGATGAGGAAGAACAGAGCAAACCGGTGGAGATTTAACCAGTTGTGAAGGCCATGGTAGCGGAAATCTCAATTAATGTAATCATAGACTGCGGAAGCGAGCTAACCGCGATTTACGAGAACTTATTTAACCAATGGAGTGCTAATGAAAAATTACCGATCTTCAGAATGAAGATGAAAGTGAAGGGTCCTGTTGTGGATTGGCAGGAGACCAACCCACTAAATTGAGAGGAAGCCGAAAGGCACGCGTTTAAGTTCACGCAGGCTGGCGTGAGGTCTGGAACAGGACAAGGAATTTAGACTTTAGAAAAAAGGATGTAGCTTGTGGAATACTTAACTTTAATCCATTAATGTTGAACGTAGCTCTTGTCTGTACATTCTTTACAATATCAATAGTAACTGATAATGGCGCCTTGCTAGGTCGTAGCAAATGACGTAGCTGAAGGCTATGCTAACTATCGTCTCGGCAATTGAGAACGTATTTTGTCAGCTAACCATCGCTAGCAAAGTCGGCTGTACAACTGGGGCGAGTGCTACGAAGTCTCTCTAGACCTGCCGTGTGGCGGCGCTCGGTCTGCAATCACTGATAGTGGCGACACGCGGGTCCGGCGTATACTAACGGACCGCGGCCGATTTAAAGGCTGCCACCTAGCAAGTGTGGTGTCTGGCGGTGACACCACAGGTCCCATCAAAAATCATGCTGCCGATGTCAATAAACAATCAAGGTAACTCTCTCGTGCCAAGGTCAAAAGATCGAAGCCACTCTCGTTATCGTACCGAAATTAATGGTGGACATGATAATAGGTGCGGATTTTCTGAATGAAAGACAAGCTGTCATAGACATGGGAAAAGGTAGTGTCACTTTTGGGAGCAGTACAATGCTCTTTGAGCCAGGGCTGTACAGTGTCAAACGTAGGTGGCAGAGCAAGAGTCTTCTAGACCTGAAGAACGATGTTCCACCACTCAAACAAAAAGATACAGACAGAACGAACCGAGCATAGAATGAGACAGGCAAATGTTAAGGACTTCATTATGTAAGCCATATTGAAAGGTATGATGAATGGTCACTTACAGCCATCAGTAGAACATATCAAAGAAGCTACCAAGTATGTTTCAAACAGGACGTGACCAGGAGTCTGAGGAAAAGAAGAGACAGAGAGCTGAGAGGTACCTTAAATTTTTATATGTAACAATTAACATGAGAGAGGTAAAGTTTGCAAAGGTGATGCTGTAACAACATGACAAACTAACATACCACACCACGACACCACACATAACGAACATAAGTAGACACATTAGCTTAAGATATCAGGTACAAATTGGAACCTTATAGAGAAACTATAATTGTAACACAGAGGTATAAGGTAGATTACAACAAAAGATTTTTGTACTCGACCTCCTGCAAGAAACAATGGTCCACTTCCCACGACAATGCGGCGGACGACAACCGAAAATGTATATGGGAAGTGAGTGGACGAGATCAACGATTGTTTACGATGCGGAGGCGCCGGCAAGGGCATGAGAAGGATGACGATTCGTAACCAAGGCAACCCTTGTATCTAACTGTGGTAGCAACCTTGCCATGATACAGAAAGTAGAGGGGCGGTGGATGAGCAGCAGAAGATCGACAATGGGTCCAGACCTTTAAAAAATTCCCTTTCAACCGATACTCGAGTCAGAAGGACTGCAGGGAACGACGGGCCACACACACACACACATACTCACACACACACACACATACACACACACACACAGAGAGACAAAAAAAACAATTAGCGCACGGAGTATAAAAACCAACTGCCTCGCTGAAACCTGGTTTGGCTGAGGCAAAATTTGTCAAAAAAAAAAAAGAAAAAGAAAAAATTGCATGTAGAATCGCACTGTTGCGTCCCGACTGCGATATTATGTTGAACTACAGAGCTGGAGGAAAACCAGTCAATCAATGCTGAACTACATATCTTAATCAACGATTGAAACACTAGCGAATGTAAAACTTCAAATCAACTAGTAGTTAATAATTTCTTATATCCTTCCCAGAGAAGAGACAAGATTCAAGTCTGAAGAAAGGAAGATACTTGGAAGAAGGTGATGACTCCAAAGACTGATGTTAAAGAGAGAAGATAGGCGAAAATATTTCAAGAGACACCTTTCCAAATACCCATCCTATTTTGTAAACTAGTTGTCAGCGAAGTGCTACAAAAATATAAATGTCTTGAGAAGAAAAATACACGTTAAAGCTAACGCTCCACGAGACTCTGCACTAAAAGGTCTACATTATTATGAGGGCCACACCAAACCACGGCACCATCCTGTTGCAAAGAAGAACGTTGTTGCCCACCCAAAGGTTTGCCGACAAGCATCTCTCACAAGTACTTCAGCTTCGTGCAAAGACATTCGTCGCCAACCTCATGCAAGAAAATTCGTAGATATCGTGTGAAAATAGCGGCTGAAATTAGCTAAAGATCAATGTCAGTCAGTGAAAAAATGCAAAAAAGCACAACAGTTAACATAGGACTTCGATGTGTTCATATCGATTTGATACAATTTACATTTCTCTATACAATATGTGCTAGTGTCGGAATAAGAATTCTATAACAGTCTCTTCATAATCTTTGTTTCATGAGCAATGCACAAGAAACCTTTCGTAAAGAAATGTTTTATGTACTTATAATGTAATTAGAATGAGATGTTAAAAATAAAAAATGTTCATGTACGTTGTGTTTTAAAGATAACATTTTTGTTAAGTTAATTTATTGTCTATGAGTGTAGTATTTAAAAATTTTATTCATGCGTAGTTATCAATGCAACGTTTCTTAATAACCACATTGTCTGCTAGAGTAATAATTTTTTTAGAATAATGTGTTTATGATCATTGTTTGTGACTTTCATACTTTTGAATTTGCGTTAATCAATAACAGAAACGTTCAAAATTTTGACAAGATGAGGAATCACTAAAGATTATTTTGAGGCTTTCATTAGTTGTTAGAATCAGCAGAATGTAAACACTGCATTTTTGTATTATGTATAAAGTATGTAAATTTTTATGTTGGTTTGAATAGTAAGTGGTTGAGACAACAGTATCAAAAGAGCGTTATGAAAGGGTCCTCATCTTTGATATAAAATCAAAAATACACTCAACTTATTTAAATAAATAAGAAAAGTATTTGATATTAGTATAAAAATTTATAATCTTCACTTAAGGGAGACAAATCAGTAACAAAGTTAACCAAGTTAAAAATTAAAGTATACAAACCAGTAGAATGAAATAGAATAAGGTCTAGACCAAGTGGCTGGCCAATACTGAATGCTTAAGAAAAAGTATAAGTTTTGACTGACTTAGACAACGCCTCAACCATTGTCTAACTTCAGTATAAAAATTATCGCGGAAGGGTGGTTATTGTAAGGTGTCGAACAAATAACACACTTTACACTGAATTCCTGAAACAATTCTGGTTAACTCGATATGTCACACGACATAGTTATCTGAAACTGAACGAATTTTATTAATATGCAGATATAATAAATAAGCCAGTATTTCCTCAATATAAACTACTAACTGTCACACTAGTAATTGCACGCAAGTGATTTCCCTGACCCGAGCTAAGAGACGCAGTTTTAAGGGAAAGGAGAATTTTACGATAGCACGTCGTCCCGCTCGGCTAAAAATACTCTCGCCATGAGACACCTAGCGGACACAATGAGACGGCGCCACCACTGCGTACGCCGCCGACAAAAGCAGCCCTTGGCCCTGCTTTTCAACTACGGCCCTTTGGAAAGCCTTTCTACAGGAACACGGCGGGAGAGCCCCGATAAAACGTCCGGAGAAACGCAACTCAAAACATCAGTGACTCATTGTATCCTCCTGCATCAAAACTCGTATGAAAGGAGAAGCTATTAACTCAGTATTACGAAGCAGAAGTTAAACTCGGCCCTACGAAAGAAACGACTTCTATGATAGACTACAAAAACTCTAGTCGGTGGAATTACAACATTGAACGCCCTGATCGGCCAGAAAGAAAACACATGTCCACCAGCTTTGGTATAGGCAAACTGCAGACAGAGTAATTAGCTCTTCTCTTGCAGACAACCGTCGAGTGTTTGAGCAAGGCGACTCGTGCTGCGCTGAGTCGGCTGGAAGAGTCATTATGTGAACATTTGTTCACAGGCTCGTCTTAACTCATCAGAAATTAAACTGCGAAGCCTCCTAGTATGGCGAATCACACAGAGCACCGACGGTTAGTGCTTGCGAGAGATTTAAGGGCAATAACGTATGTGCTATTCCAGCCAAATAGCGTGTACCTGCACCATGCCAATTAACTTAGCTAGGGAATAACTAGGAGACACGGCTTCACCAAAGACGTAGGAAATGTATCCGACTGCTGGTTAAGAGTCGAGAGAGATTTGTAATACACTCCAGGAAATGGAAAAAAGAACACATTGACACCGGTGTGTCAGACCCACCATACTTGCTCCGGACACTGCGAGAGGGCTGTACAAGCAATGATCACACGCACGGCACAGCGGACACACCAGGAACCGCGGTGTTGGCCGTCGAATGGCGCTAGCTGCGCAGCATTTGTGCACCGCCGCCGTCAGTGTCAGCCAGTTTGCCGTGGCATACGGAGCTCCATCGTAGTCTTTAACACTGGTAGCATGCCGCGACAGCGTGGACGTGAACCGTATGTGCAGTTGACGGACTTTGAGCGAGGGCGTATAGTGGGCATGCGGGAGGCCGGGTGGACGTACCGCCGAATTGCTCAACACGTGGGGCGTGAGGTCTCCACAGTACATCGATATTGTCGCCAGTGGTGGGCGGAAGGTGCACGTGCCCGTCGACCTGGGACCGGACCGCAGCGACGCACGGATGCACGCCAAGACCGTAGGATCCTACGCAGTGCCGTAGGGGACCGCACCGCCACTTCCCAGCAAATTAGGGACACTGTTGCTCCTGGGGTATCGGCGAGGACCATTCGCAACCGTCTCCATGAAGCTGGGCTACGGTCCCGCACACCGTTAGGCCGTCTTCCGCTCACGCCCCAACATCGTGCAGCCCGCCTCCAGTGGTGTCGCGACAGGCGTGAATGGAGGGACAAATGGAGACGTGTCGTCTTCAGCGATGAGAGTCGCTTCTGCCTTGGTGCCAATGATGGTCGTATGCGTGTTTGGCGCCGTGCAGGTGAGCGCCACAATCAGGACTGCATACGACCGAGGCACACCCGGCATCATGGTGTGGGGAGCGATCTCCTACACTGGCGGTACACCACTGGTGATCGTCGAGGGGACACTGAATAGTGCACGGTACATCCAAACCGTCATCGAACCCATCGTTCTACCATTCCTAGACCGGCAAGGGAACTTGCTGTTCCAACAGGACAATGCACGTCCGCATGTATCCCGTGCCACCCAACGTGCTCTAGAAGGTGTAAGTCAACTACCCTGGCCAGCAAGATCTCTGGATCTGTCCCCCATTGAGCATGTTTGGGACTGAATGAAGCGTCGTCTCACGCGGTCTGCACGTCCAGCACGAACGCTGGTCCAACTGAGGCGCCAGGTGGAAATGGCATGGCAAGCCGTTCCACAGGACTACATCCAGTATCTCTACGATCGTCTCCATGGGAGAATAGCAGCCTGCATTGCTGCGAAAGGTGGATATACACTGTACTAGTGCCGACATTGTGCATGCTCTGTTGCCTGTGTCTATGTGCCTGTGGTTCTGTCAGTGTGATCATGTGATGTATCTGACCCCAGGAATGTGTCAATAAAGTTTCCCCTTCCTGGGACAATCAATTCACGGTGTTCTTATTTCAATTTCCAGGAGTGTAGATTTTCAGGTTCACAGCTCGCGCCGACAGCCGCCACTGCCGCTGCCAAGGTAAACACGCGTGCTTGAGCCACGCCAGCAAGTGATATTCAATTGACACTCACAACTGCTGTCATCTCCATGACCTTTAGTTAAACATATTCATGATTGTCAGGCCCAAATGAAGCAGAAATGCGAGATGTTCGATCTAACTAAAAGGATTGATCAGCCACTGTACAGTTATGAACTGTTTTAATTATATACTTTATTTTGATTGCTCTTTACTGTCCCCCTTCCAATTTTAGATATTTTCATTGTACATTTTAGCGTGACTGATATCTCTGTCCCCAACTGTATTTCATTTGTTTGTGTTTGTGTCGACCCCCAGACATGGTCATCAACCATCTTACCATTAAATAACCTTGCAATAGTTAATTTCGCTTCACAGTTGTGAAAAAACCAGTATCAATGTTTTACCATCATGTACGTAATTTTGGCAGCCATGGTGGCCGAGCGGTTCTAGGCGCTACAGTCTGGAACCGCGCGAGCGCTAGGTCGCTGGTTCGAATCCTGCCTAGGGCATGGATGTGTGTGATGTCCTTAGGTTAGAGCACAGAGCATCCTTGCGCAGCAGTGGTAGGAAGACAGATCACAACCAGTCTCACACGTGTTAGATCTTGGGTGATAATTTGGCTATGACGTCACGTGCCTGGAACGCAACCAGATGGCATCCGACGTCGCGATGGGCAGAGGTCAGAATGTTTTGGCTGTTCAGTGCACATCGTACCAGGCCTGGTAGCAACACGAAACACGAACAACACCAATGTTCTCTGGTGAACTCTGTAACTCTCACAGACAACTGCAATTGTAATCGTTTGCATACCCGTCTATTGTGTTTACGTTCAAATGGCTCTAAACACTATGGGACTTAACATCTGAGGTCATCAGTCCCCTAGACTTAAAACTACTTAAACGTAACTAACCTAAGGACATCACACACAGCCATGCCCGAGGCAGGATTCAAACCTGCGACCGTAGCAGCGTGATTCCGGACTGAAGAGCCTAGAACCGCTCTGTCACAGCGGTCTGCTATGTGTACGTGCGTGTCATTACATCACCATCTGAACATGTTTCCTGGCTGCCGTACTTCTTTTTGTTTCGCATTTTACATATGACATACTTGTACCAACTGCCAACCCTTGAAAACTACTGCTGAAATTTTGGCGACAGTAAACACTAATGTACAGAGCTCACTCAACACCTCTGTTTCTCTTGCGACACTGAGTTTCTCCGTTCGTGGTTAGGAACCTACCACGTGTATCTGTGTATTGTTCGGGACGGCCTGTAAATGCCCTGTTTCTGACATCAAAGGGCAATGCGTTCATTGACAGATGAAGGAATTGTGCTGTATTCGATCGTACGTTAAACAATGAAGATGAAGTGATACACTGTAACAACAAACGTGTTCTGGCTAAGGTCGACAAAGGGATCAACGGTAGAAAGGGCTAAATCACGTGATTAGTCCGATCACGTAACCTGTTGTTTTCGTATGCATCACATGCTGGTAAGAATTAGTTCCCTAATGTTGCCCTATAAAACAGTGTCAAACATACAAATTGTTTTGTCTTAATGTATGCATGTTCCTACCTTTGAATTTAAATAAACTTACAACATTCAGAAGACGCTGTTGGGGGTTATCATTTTTCTCCGCTGACGCTTACAATTTACGTATTTAGAGAAACTATTAAAATTCACAAGCCATTTTGATACAAAACGAAGTCTAAAAGGAATACCTACGTTGAAGCCATTGCATTACCAAACACTTGTTACACAAACCTATCAGAAATTCTAAAGAGCCATCTGCGTCATTGTATCTGTTCTCGACAACAGTAATACATCACTAACATGCTACAGCTGCAGGTGTTCTCTACATTCACCGCCGCTGACCTCTCCCGTGAGCTTAAAGTTAGGGATTATCAATAACGATTGTCAGTCTAATGTCGAGAAATAACTAAACTTAAACGTTGCATATCGGCTCACATTACATAGGGTGGTGCAGGAAGCTGTAGTCTATGCAGGCCTTTAACAGTGACTGTTGTCAGCCATCGGCAGATCCTCATTGAGATGTCCTCCGTAATGGAGTAGGGGAACAGTGCTTTCATTGTACCAAAGTTTTATAGTTACAGAGGCTCCATCGAGGCAGAGTTGCATCTTTAATAGGTAGGACATATTGATAACGTCGCATCTGATTGTGGACGCGTATATCTCTCGTAGTAATTAAAATATTACTAATAACAACTCGTTAGGGAAATCTATCATTCCAAAAATTGGGTCCGCAGCTCGTGGTCGTGCGGTAGCGTTCTCGCTTCCCGCGCCCGGGTTCCCGGGTTCGATTCCCGGCGGGGTCAGGGATTTTCTCTGCCTCGTGATGACTGGGTGTTGTGTGATGTCCTTAGGTTAGTTAGGTTTAAGTAGTTTTAAGTTCTAGGGGACTGATGACCATAGATGTTAAGTCCCATAGCGCTCAGAGCCATTTGAACCAACCAAAAACTGGTTTAAACACACAGCGCCTTACTAGACCTCTGGCCTCAGACCTCTGACATTTGAACTGACTTAACCACTAACGAATACAACAGTATGGGATCATAATGACAATTTTTTCTGTCTAGCAATACAAAAGCAGCAGTAATGTTTCCACAATCGTATAACTTTTCCTAATGGCCTGAAAATGTTTTCAATAAGGAGCTCAGTTTCGTTAAGATCTTAACTTAGAGTGAGGCGGTGTGTTCGTGGAAACCATGGGTTCCTCTATGCGAGCAGTCTACGAAGTACAGAGAGCTTTCACCATCTCTCTGGCAGAAGCTCACCGCGAGTGAGAACGCTTCGTCGTTGGAGCTTTGAGAGCGCTAAGGGACAGCGACTAGTTGTTTAGCCGGAGGCAAAGGACGGTCAAACAACTATCACTCGGCTTCCGCAACAGGTTATCTGCCGTACACACGAGCGGTTGTCACTCTGAAAAACGATAACTGTCTAATAAAACCGCCAGAATGCCATAGCAAAAACTGTTTATAATGCCTATGGCAGAAAATAAAACAAAGAAAAACGCACGTTTGTAATTGCGTGCTTATAGGCCAACAAACACCGACTGCCCACGCTCTTTGTTCAAATATCGACGCGTGACCTAGAATTAGCGTTCTCCTGTGACAGCGACAGCCAGCGAGCTGCGTGGTCGCTGTTACGTGTCATGACAAACTGTTTCCCTTCACTGCTACCAGACACAGTATTAAACCAGATTTATGTAGTAACAAGTGCGATTTCTCTTGTTTCGAGTCAATGGGTGATTCATCCTGTAAGGCGATTCAGGCTCTGTATGCAAGATGATTACTAAGCTGCACCCGCGAAATTAAATCATTGTGTTTCCGATGATTATTAACATTGAAGCATCAAATTAGTAGAATGAAATTTTCGCCCTGCAGCGGAGTGTGCGCTGATATCAGACTTCCTGGCAGATTAAAACTGTGTGCCGGACCGAGACTCCTCTGCCTTTCGGTAGGCACTTGCCTGCGAAAGGTAAAATGTCCAGAGTTCGAGTCTCGGTCCGGCGCACAGTTTTAATCTGCCAGGAAGTTTCATAATAGCGCAGACTCTGCTGCAGAGTGAAAATTTCATTATGGAAATATCCTCTGGCTGTAGCAAAGCCACGTCCCCGCAATATCCTTTCTTCCAGGAGTGCTAGTTCTGCAAGTTTCGTAGGACAGCTTCTGTGAAGTTTGGAAGATAGGAGACGAGGATCTGGCGGAAGCGAGGCTGTGAGAACGGGACGTGAGACGTGCTTGGGTAGCTCGGTAGAGCACTTGCTCGCGAAAGGCAAAGGTCACGAGTTCGAGTCTCGGTCCGGCACACATTTTTTAATCTACCAGGAAGTTCTATCAAACTAGTAGTTTGTTTCAACGCTGCTGCTTGCAGGAACTGTGTTGTATCTCGCTGTGGGTACTAATACGCCTAGAGTAAATAAACCATATTCTGTAAACATCTGAGTAGAAACTCAGAACGCCTTTGTTACCCAGTGTAAAATCGCCAAAAGCGTAACTTCGGCAGCCTGGATTCATGAGAATACGCTCCAACGCGAATATTTTCCAGCTTCTGTACATCGACAACCAAGACAAAGAGTTATGGAATGTTCATGCGTGAAGTCAGTGATCAGTGACTAACGCATTCGAGCCTGTTTCTGGTCGCGTACCGAATGAGCTCACACAGTGGTTAGCAAACTGGATTCGTGTTCGGGAGGACGACGGTTCAAATCAGTCTCCGACATTTATGCTTTTCGTGATTTCTCTAAACAGCTCCAGGCAAATCCCGGGATGTTTCCTTTGAAAGAGTGCTGTCTATTTTTTTCCTTTCCCATCATTGAGACGATCTGAGTTAGTTCTCAGTCGCTATCGACCTTGATACTGACGCGACGTAAAACCCTAATTTTCTTTCCTTTCCTCCGGTGCACTGGTTTGTACAGACAGGTACGCGTATTTCTCACTGAAGAGAACGTGGGCTCCTGGGTGCAGATGATTCATGACTTAACGCAGTGCTTGTCTCCGTTGTCCACATGACAACAGACTCAGTTCATTCATACAGCCTGTATGGTTTTTCGATTTTAATACATCGAAATACTGTGCTTGTAGATGACAGCCCGTTTAGGGCTTGCTAGTCTCCCATGGGGAGCCTCCGTAGCTGGCGGCGCGGGGAATGCCTCCCAGAAATGGGCAGTATCGAGGAAATGAAACACTCGGGGCAGAGCAAAACCAGCACAAATAGAAGCGTCTGACTCCAGAAGGGCGGCTTCCCGACAGTGTCTGCTGTCTATGTTAAGAGCGGCTGTTTACCATACGGGGTGGAAGGCAGCGGGAAACCACCTACGACAATTATTATCAAGAGAATCACATAGTCCAAAATGATAAGCACGTTTAACTCAACATTTTCCGGAGGTATAAATGGTTGCCCAACCGGGTCTCCATGGGAACTGCGTTAAATGATTCTAAGAGAAGGAAGATGAATCTCCAAAAAAGTAATGATTGATACCTGGAACGTGCACAGTTTGTATTATTAGCTAACCTAATACATGATATAGAGAGACTGAAGGTAGACATTCTAAGAGCAGCAGCAACATGATGGCCATATGCTGCAATGTCTGAAGTTCATTGAGGAACGACCGAGCGAGGTGGCGCAGTGGTTAGACACTGGACTCGCATTCGGGAGGACGACGGTTCAATCCCGCGTCCGGCCATCCTGATTTAGGTTTTCCGTGATTTCCCTAAATCGCTCCAGACAAATGCCGGGATGGTTCCTTTCAAAGGGCACGGCCGACTTCCTTCCCCGTCCTTCCCTAATCCTATGAGACCGATGACCTCGCTGTCTGGTCTCCTTCCCCGAAACAACCAACCAACCAACCAACCAACCATTGAGGAACAATGTATTATTCAGGCAATCAAGAGAAAAATTGTGCAGATCTGTAATAAATTTGCGCGCATCTCGTGGTCGTGCGGTAGCGTTCTCGCTTCCCACGCCCGGGTTCCCGGGTTCGATTCCCGGTGGGGTCAGGGATTTTCTCTGCCTCGTGATGGCTGGGTGTTGTGTGCTGTCCTTAGGTTAGTTAGGTTTAAGTAGTTCTAAGTTCTAGGGGACTGATGACCATAGATGTTAAGTCCCATAGTGCTCAGAGCCATTTGAACCATTTTTTTTTTGTTAGATGTAACTTCTATCCTTGTAGTCTCATACACATAGCTTCTACTTTAAAATGTATTAAATACTTATAACTAGAATGATACTTTCACTCTGCAGCGGAATGTGCGCTGATATGAAACTTCCCGGCAGATTAAAGCTATATGCCGGACGGAAACATCCCCCACGCCGTGGTAAAGCCATGCCTCCGCAATATCCTTTCTTCCAGGATGCTAGTTCCGCAGGTTTCGCAGGAGAGCTTCTGTGAAGTTTGGAAGGTAGGAGACGAGGTACTGGCGGAAATACAGCTGTGAGGTCGCGTCGTGCGTCGTGCTAGAGTAGATCAGTTGGTCGAGCACTTGTCCGTGGAAGGCACAGATCCCGAGTTCGAGTCTCGGTCCAGCACACAGCTCTAATCTCCCAGAAAGTTACTTATAACTAACATGTTAGCTGCTAAACGGATTGTTCTTCCATTTTAAAAAGTCGTTCCGTAGCTTGATCCCAATTTTAATATGAATGAATAAAAGCAAAACCAGAGCAAAAACAACACTACAGGTACAGGTATCAGATAATGTTGCGTAACAGAAAAAAATGATGCCTATTTGTTTTTACCTGACGAAACTACAGTCGTCTGCTTATAAGTGCGGGTTCTTCGATTGCTCTAGTAGATGGTTGATCGGAACTATATTATGGAATATTAGTTAACTTCATTACCAGAATGGTATAAATATCTACATAACTTTATACAATCCATTGCCGCAGGAATGTGCTGAACATTTTCAACTGTCTTTGAATAATAGACCAACACTTGACGACCACAATATCAAAGTTCTCAGTGTCTTAATAGTACCATTCCATCTACGACATGAGTCACTCTTGTGTCTTAACTACTTGGATGTTGTGTTCCTGATCGGAGGTCACGGACTGCTCCTCTGCCCAGCTCTACATCGGCCTCCCTGTTGTGGCGCTGCAGCGTTGGCAGTGAAGGTGTGGGTCCGCCAGCGCCTCCCATTCGGCAGTGCGGATTGCAGTGAGACATTGTAAGCTTCTATGGTATCGATGCGAGTTGCCGTCTTTGGTATGGCACTGCTATCTTTTAATGATACCACACTATTAAAATATTGCTGTCAATTTTACTGTGGTCGAATGAATTTTTTTGGAGAAACCCAAAGTTTCGTTCTCATCTGTGGACGATGTGTGCAAGGCCGGTTGTAGCTTTCAGGAATGTCAGATTCGAATGAGTTTAACATTTCCGAGTGTTAGTCATACTATGGAAATTAATACTCATTGAGCGCATTACATTAAACTTCATTGCATTAAACTTCCTGATGATATTTTACCCTTGGCATGGTCTGAAATTGATTTGTCACAAATTTCAAAGATATTTAACATATCATTCTTCCAAGGACCAGTTAAATTTAATGAAATTAAAAAAAAATATTCTAGAGACATTGACTACTGACTGAAACATAACCAATGAAAAACGCAAACAATACTGTGTTTATATGAAAGTAAATAATCAAAGTTGGAGTGCACGACCACAGAAAGAAGAATCACGGCACCAAAGTAATTCATGAGGAGGAAATGTATTTCATTCTGAAGAAACAAAAATGATGCCACAAAGACAACGAATTTGTCTTGAGGGTTTCAAATTAAGAATGTGAGTAGCGAACTACTAGTAAACAGAAAATAAATAAATTGGAAAGGCCAGACATGCAGATACGATGGAGGATGACGAAAGCATCCTGAATGTGAAACAAAACCAACGATAATATATTGACTTCTTTCACTAAAAATAAGCTGCCACATGCGCCAACAGAAAGCAGCAGTATTCACACAGCCAGCATTTGACGGCTACTGGGGTCGGTCACAAATACGGAAACGCAGCTAGAAACGCATGCTTGAACAGAAATGCACATACTAGCAAAGCCTGCATGTTGGGGTGTTGTATTTGACCACGAGCTGCATGTATGCTAAAAATGGTTAAAATGGCTCTGAGCACTATAGGACTTAACTGCTAAGGTCATCAGTCCCCTAGAACTTAGAACTACTTAAGCCTAACTAACCTAAGGACATCACACACATCCATGCCCGAGGCAGGATTCGAACCTGCGACCGTAGGGGTCGCGCGGTTTCAGAGTTTAGCGCCTAGAACCGCTCGGCCACTCCGGCCGGCCTGCACGTATGGTATGTCCTCAATAAGTTGCAAATCTTAGTTGGGTTTAGAGCAGTGTTTTGTGTAGCTGTGAGTGAATTAAAGTAGAGCTAAATGAATTAGAACATGGGTATATTTGTTGGTGCTTGTATGATGTGTACTACCGTGACCACGTAGCGGAGGTAGCTGGTGTTTCAAGGGGCACTGTCTCGAAGTCCTATGCAGCATGCAGGGAAATAGGAAACAAACATCATTCGCTGTGTCACAACGCGGACGAAAGTGTGTATTGAACAGCTGTGACGGACGGTCATTAAAGAGTATTGCTACGAAATGAGAGGAAAACAGCTGAAAAAGTCACTGCAGAACTAAATGTCGCGTTCGCGAACAGTTTCAGCAGGAAAATAGCACGAAGGGAGCTCTTTAAGCTACGAATTGCAGGGGGTCATAAGTTCGCAAATGTCCAAATAGAAAAATGTGGTACCGGCGCCCCAAAACCTGGACCTTGGAGCAGTGGAAAAAATGATTTAGTCGGATGACTTTTGTTTCGCTCTATCTCCAACTTCTGGCCGAGTGAAACATAGCAGATGTTTGGTGATGATTTGGTTAGCCGCATTGTAGCATGCCACGGGCCTCACGATTGGTCTGGAAGGTTGCATAACTGCCAAAGATTACGTGACCATTTTGTCTGATCAGGACCATCCCATAAGTACAATGGTAATTCCTCAATCGTGATGCTGTGTTCCAAAAGTACAGGTTGGCTCGCATCGTCCAGGTCAGGTTTTGTGAGCGAGAGGATGGATTGTCACATCTGCCATGGCCACCATACTCACCAGATCTCAATTTTATTGCGAATTTCTGGTCTACTTTGGAGGGAAGGATGCGGGATCGCTAACCGCCTCCATCGTCGTTACACTAACTTGATACCACGATATTTCGCAGGAATAACGGCATAAGATGCCCTTAAAGAGTATACAAGATCTGTATTCGAGCATTCCATGATGACTGGAAGCTGTTTTTGATGTCAACAGTGGCCCTACACAGTATTAGGCATGACGACGTATTGTGTTTTTTGGTCTTACATATCGGTTTCCATCTTCTGTACCTATGTGACTACAACCAGCGGATTACGGATTCCTTACGAAGAAGAAAGGTCCAAGTCCCCCAATCTCGTCAACCCCTAATTCCATTATAGTGACTGCTAACATATTTCTCTTGAAAAGACTGCTCTCGAATTGCAGGTGAATATTTGTCGAAACCTGTTTTGTTTTCTATCTGAACCTCGAAGTTCAAACAGCAACCTTCCTTCCTTCCTTCCTTGTTGTAAGCCGGCCGCTATGACCGAGCGTTTCTAGGAGGTTCAGTCCGGAAGCGCGCTGCTGCTACATGGATGTGTGTGATGTCCTTAGCTTAGTAAGATTTAAGTAGTTTTAAGTCTAGAGGACTGATGACCTCAGATGTTAAGTCCCATAGGGGTTAGAGCCATTTGAACCTTATTGGACAGAAATACACTGTCCACTCACATTAAAATCAACACCTGTGTAAGGGCTGAACGGCCACCTTTTGCAGAGCGAACTTGCAGGAAAAGAGTCAGCGAGGCTCTGGAAGGTACTGGTGTGGAGGCATGATGACTGCGGCGCCGCGTCCAGCTGCGTCAGGTTTCTCGGTTGAGGATCCATGGCACGAACTGCTCGATCGAATTGGTTCCCTAGACTGCGTTTACATCCGGCGAACCAAGCACGTGCACTGCAAGCTGTGTGTGTGTGAAATCTTACGGGACTTAACTGCTAGGGTCATCAGTCCCTAAGCGTACACACTATTTAACCTAAATTATCCGAAGGACAAACACACACACCCATGCCCGAGGGAGGACTCGAGCCTCCGCCGGGACCAGCCGCACGGTCCATGACTGCAGCGCCTCAGACCGCTCGGCTAATCCCGCGCGGCTGCACTGCAAGCTGTGTGGCACATTGCATTGTCCTGCTGGTAGATACCATCGTGCCGAGGAAAAACCAACTTCATCTAAGGGTGGATACAGTCCCCAAGGATACATGCATACTTTTGTCGATCCAGTGTGCCTTCAAGAATGACGAGATCACCCAGGGAATGCCATGAAAACATTATCCAGATCATGACCCTCCCTCCGCCGGCCTGGAATCTTCCGACGCCGTAGACGCCTACAGCCATCTGTCCGATCGTCATTCATTTGAAGAAGCCACATGTCGCTACTCAGTGGACATCCAGTTGCGCTACTGGCGTGAAAATTCCAGCCTTCGTCGCCTGTGAACAGCAGTCAGTACAGGTGCATAAACCAGACGCGCCTGCTGCAGAGTCCCATATGCAGCTACATTCGGTTAACTATCGTTAACGAGACACTGTTCGTAGCACCTTGGTTCATCTGGGCGGCAAGTTCCTCGACAGCGGCACATCTACTCGCCTGTACACATTTTCGAAGCCGTCGTTCATCCTCAACATCTATGGCCCCTGGCGTCACACAGATGTCCTGGCGCCATTTTGGCACACACGACTTATATTGACCACGGCGGCATGTGAACAGTTTCCAAACTTAGCCGTTTCTGAAATGCTTTCACCCTAGGCTCGAAAGCCGATGATCATGTCCTTTCCGACGTCAGAAAAATGGCTCCGTTTCCACATTACAACGACTGCACTGTTTCTGCATCTCCCCGAAACACTTTATATTTCCTCCATTGCTAGTGCTGCCGGTCTGTTTAATGCAACCGAGTGCAACTGTTTTCAATGTCATGTCTGTAGTCGCACCAGCATAGTGGTGGGCAAATTCCCTGCAGAGAACTCGTGGGACTGGAGACGCGTTACTAGAAAGGGTTGCATTCACTTGCATTGCGGAACTGTTGTGAGACTGTGCCGCGCGGCTTGTTGTAGTTTAGACTGTAAATCCACACTCGGAAAGGGCAGAGATTTAGGTATTCCAACGATTCCCACATTTCTTTGTAAGGGCATCATTTCACACTTTGTGCATCGGATAGCAGGAAACTAAAATATTGCTTGAGCACACGCTTTCGGTTCGACTCTGAGGACCAACCGGAGCAATCTTTTAAGAACACTAATTTCAGTTTCCAGGTCTACGTTTCCCTAATGCATCACGGCTAATCGAGCTGGACCAGCAGGTGTGCTGTCTCTGTCGTGCTGTATACAACTTCTTGATATTCCGGGAAATCGGTTACTGGGCGCTGTCGTGTTGAAATACAGACCGGATAACACTGAAAAGAAAATATGCCTTTTTTCTTCTCTACAGCTTCCAAGTCGTCCTAAAGAAATTTTGTGGTGTAGTAACAAAATCTAGTAGCGGTTTCACAGGCACATTGCGCCGTCTGGTCTCCCAGTTGTCTGAAGTTCCGAACTGTAAAATCCTAGCTACTCATCCGGTCATGGACTTGGAGATCACAGTCGAAGCGAAACATTTGACGCCGTCGTCGTTAGTAAATCTGGAAACATAAAAGCATCGGAAAGTCATAATAATAATAATAATAATAATAATAATAATGAGAATGTATAAAAAGTTTTTTGTATCAGCTGTGTGCAGTACTACATCACACTACTCTTCTCGTGTAAATGTTACCTCATTTGATTTCTAAAATCTGATAAAAGTTACTAGAGAGAAAATTTCTTTCTGCAACGGATTGTACACTGTTTCGTAGCTTACGGAATTATGAAAATTGTCTGCCCTCTAAAACTCAGTGCTGAATCTTTCCTTCCACTGGTAATACTACTACCGAATGAACTGCCTCAATTCTATCGGTTAGTACCTCTCTCTTATTTTCCAAACTTCACAGCAACTTTAATCTGTCAGAGAAGCAATAGATTCATTCTGCCAACAAACCATAGCTTATGGATAAGCTATTTCTCCTCGACATTCTTTCTTCCAGTAGTACTAGCTTCGTATGCAACTGCGAGAGAAATATTGGTCGAATAGAAACAGTGAGGGGCGGTGTAGCTCAGTCGGTAAGACTACAGGTAATAATTCGGGAGGGCGACGGTTCAATCCCGGGTCCGGCCATCCTGATTTAGGTTTTCCGTGATTTCCCCAAATCGATCCAGGCAAATGCCGGTATGGTTCCTTTGAAAGGGCACGGCCGACTTCCTTCTCCGTCCTTCCCTAATCCGATGAGACCGATGACCTCGCTGTCTGGTCTCCTCCCCCACAACAACCCAACATACACACTGTTAATAAATGTCTAGGTTCAGGGTCCTAGTTCCGGCTCCGCACAGTCTTAATCTGTCAATAAGTGTCTGATACGTGTTATTTATTATGGTCATTACCATGATCATCATCCTCAACCAATTGACATCTACTGCGAGATAAAGTACCGTAATCTTGGAGACTTTCCCGCTAATTACGTTCGCCAGAGCTGTACGCAGTCTTGTTGCTTCAACATCTTTTCCACTGTTATCTTCAGCTGAATCGTCGTGTCGATTTTTTTTATTTCTTGTCATCCAGAAAAGAACTTTCTTGGACTATCTTTCATTCAGTCATTTCGCTGGCTACATTTCCTGCTCGTCTACATTTTCATTAGAGTCATAATAACGTCTTCGTTACAATTTGTTTATTTTACTCTTTTTCGTAGTATACCCAAAATGTATATCTGCTCATTGAGCAGCCATCAGTTTTTGAAATGGTTTTCGCATTAAGAGGCCGCCTGCGATCTGAAACATGAGCGCTTATTGTGACAGTGAAATTTATTGGCTCTAACTGGTTCAAATGGCTCTGAGCACTATGGGACTTAACATCTATGGTCATCAGTCCCCTAGAATTTAGAACTACTTAAACCTAACTAACCTAAGGACATCACACAACACCCAGTCATCACGAGGCAGAGAAAATCCCTGACCCCGCCGGGAATCGAACCCGGGAACCCGGGCGCGGGAAGCGAGAACGCTACCTCACGACCACGAGCTGCGGACAGTGAAATTTGTTGATCGGTATTAACCGACTAAGAGTTGATACCGTGGCTATCATGAGTAATGTACTTGTTTTTCATTATTACCAGTCGTATCAATTATTTAAAAACGAAATTGCAGTTTCACAATCAACAAGATGCAACCCAACACGCAACATCAGTACACAAAAACTGCGGACGTCCGTTTCTCACCCCTTACCCCCTCCCCCCTCCCCCCGGCCCCCCGCGTCCCCCATTTTCTCACGATCGGCAACTGCGCCAAGATTAAATTACAGATAGTTGCAAATTAACGAATAGTTTTTAAATCATTTCAATAACTAATTTTCATACGCAAGCAGTAAGGAACTCCCGATGACGAGTAAAATAAGACTGATACGAGAAGCAATGAGAGTAATTGACGTAAAAGATTACAATAAAAAACGAATACTTTTTATTTATTCTTTGTTATTTGGCTCTTCAGGGGTTTATTGATGTTTACTGCAGAAATAGAAGTAATACGACTGAAGAGTGGAACTGAAAAGTTTCTAAGTGCCAAACCAGGAGAATGAAAAAACAATGTACCTCTCTTTGCACATATCTGATTTGTATCCAAGTTATTAAGAGTACATTCTGGGGCCACAGAATTATTATGCTGCTCGCCGAATCATCGCAAAAAAATAAGACGAATCGTAAAATATATACTTTATTCAGAATTTGATAAGTGTCATACCAGGAAACCGACTAGTACTAGGTGACAATAAAGTTTTTACAAGCTGATTCCTGGAAAAAAGTGTTTTTTTCCAATACCTAATGTAAACGAAAATAAATGTAATACACACGTGAACGGCCGGCTCGAGATGAACCTGTTAGTTCTAAACCGGCAGCGGCGCTATTTGTTTAAATAAATAACGTTGTTAACGGTAGCTGGTTGTTATTTTCTTCTTGAAAGAATCAACGTGTATTTCGTACGCAGCCACACTCCCAAAAATGTCAGTTTTCGACGAAGTAGCGGGAAGAAAGTTTTTGTTTCAAGTGCCATTAATACTGAGGCACTACGTTTTAGTTGCGATGATACAGATACAGAAAAACAGCATTAAGTTTTGAAGTAGTAAAACTGAAATGCCCCGCTCAACCCGCAGGACAGGACAGGTAGTTGGAACTGTGGAAAGGGGCGAAAATGAGCGGCTGTCAGTTACTCTCGAACACACATAACTTTATTAATTTGACCGAACATTACAGTACAAATTCTGGGATTTAGTTATCGGCAGAATACGCTTAAAGCTATTAACTCAAAATTCAGACGCCAAAAAGCATATTTAGAAGGCAGAAGACCTCACGTTAAGTAAGTTATATAATTTAGCTGAAGGCCCAAAAATCTAACACTTGAAAAGCAACAACCTTAATTTAAAGACGGCTGAAGGCTGATGATTTAAGACTCAAGGTAAAATTAAATAAAAAAACAGAATGCAGAAGGCCTTATCTTCAATTAGGCTGAAGGCCCCAAACAGATTGATGCTCGAAAGACAAAGATCCTTAATTTAAAAACGGCTGAAGGCCCCATCACTTAAAACTCAAGGTAAAATAAATTTAAACAACAAAGCCTTATCTTAAATTAGGCTGTAGGCCCCAAAAAATCTAACACTTGACAAGCAAGGAACTTTAATTTTAAAATAGCTGAAGGCCCATGACTTAAAACACAACTAAAATAATTTTTATTAGGCAGAAGGCCCAAGGCTTTATCTTTAAACAATATATTAATCAGGCTGAAGGCCCAAACAATATAACACTTGAAAAGCAAGGAACCTTAATTTTAAAGTGGCTGAAGGCCCATGACTTAAAACATCACTAAAAACAATTCAACTTTAATTCAAAACCATCGGCTATGAGCCATACAAATTCACACGACAGAATATAAGAAATGGCAGTGCAGCTAAGGGCGCTCAGAAGTTTCAGGGGTCGGCGAACACATGAAATACTAACGTTCACTTAGGTGAGACAGGCAGTCGGCCCAAGCATTCTCTCCCGGCCACCGCACAAAAGGTATCAGTCCGGAACCGCGCGACTGCTACGGTCGCAGGTTCGAATCCTGCCTCGGGCATGGATGTGTGTGATGTTCTTAGGTTAGTCAGGTTTAAGTAGTTCTAAGTTCTAGGGGACTGATGACCACAGATGTTAAGTCCCATAGTGCTCAGAGCCATTTGAACCATTTTTGAACCCAACCATTCTCGACCCGACGACAACCCAACCAACAGAGAGTCAACGGACCCACCGACAAACTAACTTGCGCTCTACTCTACCAGTACACAACCGGGAGTTCAATGCAAACGTAAAGGGCAAAAAATGGTTCAAATGGCTCTGAGCACTATGCGACTTAACTTCTGAGGTCATCAGTCGCCTAGAACTTAGAACTAATTAAACCTAACTAACCTAAGGACATCACACACATCCATGCCCGAGGCAGGATTCGAACCTGCGACCGTAGCGGTCACGCGGTTCCAGACTGAAGCGCCTTTAACCGCACGGCCACACCGGCCGGCCGTAAAGGGCATAGACGCCCACAACCAAGCATACCTTAAGCTGTCGAACTACCCAACGTGCTGGACAGCGACAACACGGTGATGAAAGGACACTGCCTAAATTTACGTCAAGGGCTAGGGTAGGTAATTGGGACGTTAACGGCCACAAGACAGAAAATTCCGCTGGAGCAATTCAATTGCAAATAACCAAATACAGTTAGACTCCACCGGACGGAGGCTAAACCTTCGCCAACTCGAACACACACGCTGCTGCTTGTGGGAATGTCCCAACAGCCAACAACAAGAACCAAACGGCACAGTGTGAACAGTCTTGACTTGCTGGTAAATTAAATCCAGATTCGATTTTCGTGTCCAGGGTCGGTGAGCTGCAGACCTCGTAGCAATGGGAACAGCCCCACACAGTCTGTCACTGCGTAGAGACCACCAGCGGGCCAGGCCAAACTACGCCCTGCGGAGATTACCTCGCTGCTCCAAGCCAACCGGCCGACCGCTCGCACACGGCACAGCTGGAAACTATTAGCACCAGCCCAAAGATAGTACAAGGTGCAAATATCGATACACACCACTGCTGCCTCTCACAGAAAGAGCGAACAACAGCATAATCTCAATAACCGCGGGACAATCAAACACAGAATAGGAACCAAGGTATAAACCAACGCATACATGAGCCCAGCACGGCTCAAAAACTGTAGTCAACAAAAATCACTTGTCACACCTTTTAAATTTTGAAACTCCAGAAGGAAGCACAGCTTCGCACAAAGACCATGCATGAGACTTTTGGCTATGACTTGACACCTGGATCAAGTTTGAGACGTGGAACAGAGCACCGAGAACATAACGCACTGAAAACGCCTTTTTTATTTTTGAAAAAAGTGATTCTTAGATCTCTTTCATATCCTCTCTTCAATTCCCATAGTGAAGAAGATAATGCAATATAAAATCATGACCTGTTTCAAACAGTTTCATATGCATATATATATCATCTTGGTATTCTTTTGCTTTTAAAAATAAAATTTCATATTAATGACAGTAAGTGTTAACGAGATTTTTTTATCTTCCTTTACCATACTTTGAAAGCGTTTACTTCGTTTCAGTTCTGTAGATTAATGTCACAGGGCAAACACGTATCGAACAACTCTGCTCATAATTGCTTCTAGCAAATGTGGATGTTGCAGTTGTTAAGACAGGATAGTCGTATTCAGGAGGGGCAGGGTTGAAGTCCCCGTTCAACCATACAGATTTAACTTTCTGTGGTTTTCTAGAATTCGATTTTTTGAATCCTGTGATGCTCTGCTTTGCCAATTTCTTGACTCATTCTTCTGCAACTCCCGCTATGCTCTGTCTCTGCTGACCTCGACGTCGACTTGACAGTAAACCCTACTAATACTAACTGTACGTCTTATTTTCTATCGCTTCTTCTTTAAGTCTGCAAATAACTAACAACCGCGCCAGACATTAGCAAACCTGTATATCGTAAGTGCCAAGAAAATGGAAACTTGAATTAAAAAACGGTCTTATACGCTGAAGAGCCAAAGAAACTGGTACACCTGCCTAATATCGTGTAGGGCCCCCAGGAGCATGAAGAAGTGTCGCAACACGACGGGGCATGGACTCGACTAATGTCTGAAGTAGTAGTCCTGGAGGCAATTGACACCATGAATCCTGCAGGGCTGTCCGCGAATCCGTAATAGTACGAGGGGGTTGAGATCTCTTTTGAATATCACGTTCCAAGGCATCCCAGATATCCTCAATGATATTCGTGTCTGGGGAGTTTGGTGGCCCACGAAAGTGTTTAAACTCGGAAGAGTGTTTCTGGAGCCACTCTGTAGCAAATATAGACGTTTGAAGAATTGAATTGTACTGTTGAAATTGTCCAAGTCCGTCGGAATGCACAAGGGACATGAATGGATGCAGGTGATCAGACAGGATGCTTACGTACGTGTCATCTGTGAGAGTCGTATCTAGACATATCAGGGGTCCTGTATCACTCCAACTGCACACGCCCCACACCATTATAGAGTCTCCACGAGCTTCAACAGTCCCCTGTTGACATGCGGGGTCCATGGATTTATGAGGTTGTCTCCATATCCGTACACGTCCAGCCGCTCGATACAATCTGAAACAAGACTCGTTCGACCAGGCAACATGTTTCCAGTCATCAACAGTCCAATTTCAATGTTGACGGGCCCAGGCCAGAAATAAAGACTTGTATCGTGCTATCATCACGGGTACACGAGTGGGCCTTCGGCTCCGAAAGCCCATATCGATGACGTTACGTTGAATGGTTCGCATGCTGACACTTATTGATGACCCAGCATTGAAATCTGCAGCAATTTGTGGAAGGGTTGCACTTCTGTCACAACAAACGATTCTGTTCAGTCATCGTTGGTTCAGTTCTTGCAGGATCTTTCTCCGGCCACAGCGATGTCAGAGATTTGATGTTTTGTCTGATTCCCGATATCCATTGTACACTTGTGAAATGATAGTACGGGAAAATCCCCATTTCATCACTAACGCAGAGATGTCGTGTCCCATCTCTCGTGCACCGATTAGAATACCACGTTCAAACTCTCCTAAATATTTGTAACCTGCCATTGCAGCAGTAGTAAGCGATCTGACTACCACGCCAATTACTTGTTCCTTATATAGCGTTGCCGACCGCTGCGCCGAATTCTGCCTGTTTACCTACCTCTGCATTTGAGTACGCATGCCTATACCAGTTTCTCTGGCGCTTCAATGTATTTAGATGCTGAAGCATTTGCACTGTTTGGGTCTGAATCTAAAAAAGTTTACTTGTATGATAACACATCTGTTGAAGTAGCTTCATTCACATGCGATCATTTCTTCATTATATTGTTGTTTAGCTATCATTGTAGAGGTTTCCGAGCTGCATAGATGGAGACGTAAGCGTTTTCTCGCGAAAAGCGCAAGTAGCAACGACTGATTATTACAGCAGATGCTGACGTCATGCAACTTGACGACTTCTATCAACAAAATTGCTGTCTTACAGTGAGATCTAACCGCAAGGCGTAGGTGACTGGCAGCCGGTCGTTTTCTCTACATTTAATGTTATCGGCAATCAGTAATTGCGAGACAAGGTGAAGGGGATACCGGATGGGAATGCGGAGCAGCTGGTACGAAGTTTCACTTGATACAACAAGTATATGTTTGAAGAAACAGGGAAGAAAGGAGAGGGAGGTAACGTTTCCATTATCTGCAGTGGTCCGTATCATACATTAGCACGAAGTCACGGAGTCACAGATTATTTGTATAAGGCAACGTGTGGTGTTATCAAGAGCAGCGAATACACTACGTGTAGCGACAGCACGGGGACCCGGAGGAGAAAGCGTGCTGCGAGCGCACAGCCGCGCCCTGGAAACACGACACGGCCTGGTGCACTTCCACGGGACGTCCGACTGTCGCTGCGGTGTTACGTAACAGGCACGCCAGAAGTGATATCTAGGCAAAACGTCCAGTATATAATTTCGGGGTATAGAAACGTTGCAAGCTCCTAAAGTGAACACAATATTTAAGGGGGGTAGGACGTCAAACGGACGGACTTGGAGCAGGAGAAGCACCGCAGGACATTTTAGTTTCCAGTGCCTATACTTTTACAAATAAATTCATAAAACTTTGTCAGCATGAGCAGGAAGGAATCAGGATTCACACTCATAGCAGCGGAAGTTCAAAAACATAACAAAATAAATTTTTTTACATGTGAAATTTTACCATTTTTTCACTTACTATTGGCTGCATTTGTTACTATAGGTACACTTTTCTTCATAAGTAAGAGAGACTGTTCGATACATTTTGCACCGCATACAAACCATACTTACAGGTGCCTGAAACTCTAGAATCTATTTAATTTATGAAAAAATGAACGAGCTGTTACGTTTTGTGCTTCATGTTTAGAAAAAAAATCAAATTTTGTAGTTAATTATCTCTATTTTTACCATAGTTTTTAATAGATTTGGAAAATTCTAGAGTTTCATACACCTGCAAGTACGGTTTGTATGCTGTGCAAAATTCATCAAAGAATCTCACTTACTTGTGAAGAAAAATGTACCTACAGCAACAAATGCAGCCAATAGTAAGTGAAAAATGATGAAATTTCACATGTAATAAAATAATTTTGTTATGTTTTTGAACTTACACTGCTATGACTGTGAATCCTGAATCCTTCCTGGTCATGCTGACAACGTTTTATGAATTTATTTGTAAAAGTATAGGCAATGGAAATTAAAATCTTGTGTGGTGCCTCTCCTGCTCCAAGTCGGCCTGTTTGACGTCCTACCCCCCCCCCCCCCCCCCTTAAAAGCACTCTGTCTTCAGGCCACGAGTGGCCTACCGGGACCATCCGACCGCCGTGTCATCCTCGGTGGAGGATGCGGATAGGAGGGTCGTGGGGTCAGCACACCACTATCCCGGTCGTAAGATGGTATTCTTGACCGAAGCCGCTACTATTTGGTCGAGTAGCTCCTCAATTGGCATCACGAGGCTGAGTGCAACCCGAAAAATGGCAACAGCGCATTGCGGCCTGGATGGTCACCCATCCAAGTGCCGACCATGTCCAACAGAGCTTAACTTCGGTGATCTCACGGGAACCGGTGTAGCCACCGCGGCAAGGCCGTTACCGAATACAGTATTTAGTAGAAACAATTTTTAAGTCACATCTTCTAGTGACAGATCTCCTTTTGAGTAATGTGTTAACAGAACTGTAGATGTCATAATAGGCCTAGGGAATGCCCAGAAATGTAAATGGGAACGTTACAAAAGATTCTGATGGCAACAAAAAAGTTAATTCGTCCAGTGTGCCAACAACACCCGAAGCCTATAAAGAGTGGCATATTTATGTGTACATGACTACACTGCAATTCACATTTAAATGCCTGGCAAGGGGTTCTCTGAACCACCTACTGACTATTTCTCTACCGTTCACTTTCTAACAGCGCGTGGGGGAGGTGAACACTTATCTCCTTCTAGAAGGAAGGAAGGTTGAGTTCAACGTCTAGTCGACATCGAGTTCGTTAGAGACGGAGTGCATGCACGTATTGCGTCAAGGACAGGTATGGAAATCGGCCGAGCTCTTTCAAAGAAGCCATCCCAAATTTGCCTGGAGCGATTTATGTAAATTTACGGAAAACCAAACCAGAATGGCCGGACGCGGGTTTGAACCGTCGCCTCCCCGAATACGAGTCCAGTGTGCTAACCACTGCGCCACTTCACTCGGTTTAAATCTTTTTGTACGAGCTCTGATTTCTCTTATTTTATTACCAGGATCATTTCTCCCTGTGTAGATTGGCGACAACAAAATATTTTCAAGTCCAGAGTGTAAAGCCGATGGCTGCAATTTCGTAAAAAGGTCTCGCCACAACGAAAACCACCTTTGTTTTAGTGATTGTCACACCAACTCGCCTATCATGTCCGTGACATTCTCTACCCTAATTCCCCATAATACAAAACGTGCTGCCCTTCTTTGGACTCTTTGGATGAGCTCCGTCAATCCTATCTGGTAAGGATACCGTATCGTACAATAACAACCTATTAGAGCAAGGACAACCGTATTGTAAGCATTCTCTTTAGTAAAACTGTTCTATCTTCTGCGGCTGGTCCAGGAGGAGGTTCGAATCCTCCCTCGGGCATGGGAGTGTGTGTTTGTCCTTAGGATAATTTAGGTTAAGTAGTGTGTAAGCTTAGGGACTGATGACCTTAGCAGTTAAGTCCCATAAGATTTCACACATATTTGAACATTTTTGTGTTGCATTTTCTGAGTGTTCTGTCAATGAAACGCCTCCTTTGTTTTGCCTTCCCCACAACGTTACGAACGTTATCATCCCAAATTAAGCTGATGGTAACTACAGTTCCCAGGTTTTTAATCGGACAGCCTTTAAATTTGTGTTATTTATCGTGGCACATTTCGCACAAAGCAGATATCGTGCCTAAGACATTTTGCAATTTCTGTGAACTTCAGATGACTTTACTAGACTCTAAATGAGAGCATCGACTGCAGACAGTCTAAGAGGGCTTCTCAGATTGCCTTCTATATCCAGAATGAGATTTTCACTCTGCAGCGGAGTGTGCGCTGATATGAAACTTCCTGGCAGATTAAAACTGTGTGCCCGACCAAGACTCGAACTCGGGACCTTTGCCTTTCGCGGGCAAGTGCCCTACCATCTGAGCTACCGAAGTACGACTCACGCCCGGTACTCACAGCCTTACTTCTACCAGTATCTCGTCTCCTACCTTCCAAACTTCACAGAAGCTCTCCTGCGAAACTTGCAGAACTAGCACTCCTGAAAGAAAGGATATAGCGGAGACATGGCTTAGCCACAGCCTGGGGGATGTTTCCAGAATGAGATTTTCACTCTGCAGCGGAGTGTGCGCTGATATGAAACTTCCTGGCAGATTAAAACTGTGTGCCCGACCGAGACTCGAACTCGGGACCTTTGCCTTTCGCGTGCAAGTGCTCTACCATCTGAGCTACCGAAGCACGACTCACGCCCGGTACTCACAGCCTTACTTCTGCCAGTATCTCGTCTCCTACCTTCCAAACTTTACATTCCAAACTTTACATTCTGGAAACATCCCCCAGGCTGTGGCTAAGCCATGTCTCCGCTATATCCTTTCTTTCAGGAGTGCTAGTTCTGCAAGGTTCGCAGGAGAGCTTCTGTAATGTTTGGAAGGTAGGAGACGAGATACTGGCAGAAGTAAGGCTGTGAGTACCGGGCGTGAGTCGTGCTTCGGTAGCTCAGATGGTAGAACACTTGCCCGCGAAAGGCAAAGGTCCCGAGTTCGAGTCTCGGTCGGGCACACAGTTTTAATCTGCCAGGAAGTTTCATATCGTTGCCTTCTATATCGTTTACGCAGATTAGGAACAGCAGAGGAACGCCATACATCACTTCTGATTCACTCGGTGACATTTCGTCAATTACTAAATACCGTAATGAGACTTTTCTGACAAGAAATCACGAATCCAGTCGCACAACTGAACCGATACACCCATAGGCACGCAATGCGTTTAGAAGTCGCTTCTGAGGAACGTGTCAAAAACCTTCTGGAAACATAGAAATATGGAATCAATTTGAGATCCCCTGTAGATAGCACTCATTACTCCGTGCGAATAAAGAGCTTGATGTGTTTCACAAGAACGATAGTTTCTGTACCCGTGGTGACTATGTGTCATCGGCCGTTAACTTCGAGGTAATTCATAATGTTCGAACACAACGTATGTTCCAGAATCCTACCGAAAATCGACGTTAGTGATAATGGTCTGTAATTCATTAGATGTCTCCTATCTCATTTCAAAATGGTTCAAATGGCTCTGAGCACTATGCGACTCAACTGCTGAGGTCATTAGTCGCCTAGAACTTAGAACTAATTAAACCTAACTAACCTAAGGACAGCACACAATACCCAGCCATCACGAGGCAGAGAAAATCCCTGACCCCGCCGGGAATCGAACCCGGGAACCCGGGCGTGGGAAGCGAGAACGCTACCGCACGACCACGAGATGCGGGCTATCTCATTTCTTGCGTATTGGTGTAACCGGTATAACTTTCCAATTTTTTTTGTACAAGTCTTTCGCCGAGCATGAGGTCGTGTAGTATTGACAAGTACGGGGTTATTTTATCAGCATATTCTGAAAGGAATCTAACTCGTACACGATCTGGACCGGAAGACGAACATCTATTCAGAGATTTAAATTGCTTCGCTACACCGAGGATATCTTCACATAATTTACTTATGTTGGCAGATGTCTTTGATTCGAATTCTGAAACAGTTACTTCATCTTCTTTGGCGAAGGAATTTCGGAAAACTGTGTTTCATAACTCCGCTTCAGTGGCACTGCCATCGGTGACATTACCATCGATACAGCACAGTGGAGGTATTGGTTGTGTCTTACCGCTGGCGTACTTTGCATACGACCAGACCTCCTTGGATTTTCTGTCAGATTTCAAGACAGAGTTTTGTTGTGGAAGCCATTGAATGCACCTCCCATTAAAGTCCGCGCTGTTGCGAACTTCAGAAAAAGATCGCCAGTCTTACAGATTCTGTGTCCTTTTAGGTTTAGCATGCTCTTCGTTGCTTTTGCAACAGTGTTCTGACCTGTTTTGTATGCCTTTGGGGATCAGTAACATCTTTCATTAATTTGTTCGGTATTAATCTCTCAGCTGCCGCAGACAATATTTCTTTGAATTGAACCCACGTCTGATCTACGCTTACATAGTAATTTGGGAAGGAGAGGAGACTGTCTCTTAGGACGGCGTCAAGCGAAATTTTATGTGCCTTTTTAAAAGCACATTTTTTTGGTTTACGTTTGATGGATTCGGACGATACGGTGGTCGATCTCGCTACAACGACTTTGTGGTCACCAATCCCTGTATTTGTCATGATGCTCCCTATTTGATAAGGATTATTTATTGCTGAGAGATCAAGTATGTTTTCACAAGTATGTTTACACTTCGAGTGGTCTCCTGAGCAATCTGCTTAAAATAATTTCCAGAGAAAGCGTTCAGTGCATTTTCAGACGATATTTTATGCCTACCACCAGCATCAAATATGCATTTTTGCCAACATATGAGGGTAATTGAAGTCACCACCAACTAGAAATGTATGAGTGGAGTACCTTTTTGAGATGATATCCAAGTTTTCCTTGAACTGTTCAGCAAGTGAACTAGCTGAATGGAGGAATGGGTGGACATTCTTCCAAGGTCATAAAAAGTAAAGTAACATAAACGGCTGAAGATAAACAGAACATCCTCGAAAGTGATGACAAATTAAATGACTGGTAGTAGAAAATATAAATTAGTAATTAATTAATATAAATTCGACCATCGAACACCTGTATGCCAACCACCCAAGAAAAATATGGAGCTCCATCAATCGTACCAGAACTGGCCACGCCGTGAACGAAGCAACGCTACACAAGTGGGGAATTACCGATGACGACCTATGCGACCGCGGAACATCAGAACTAGCATTGGAGTGCGTTTCGAACGACTGTCCAAACAGAAGACTCTTGGGTACCTGGAAAGACTCCGCTGACGCATCACCTGCAGCAATTAACTGTCTGGAGTCTTTGGATATTGAAAAACGATGCAAAATTTCTCAGCGTCTTTTATCTCATGCTGGTTCTCCATTTTTCATTATTACCTACACATACATACATATATCTGCTTGTACCGACTCATATCTTTTATCTTGTATCAGCTTACATCTACATCTACATCTATGTGATTACTCTGCTATTCACAATCAAGTGCCTCGCAGAGGGTTCAATGAACCACCTTAATGCTGTCTCTCTGCCGTTCCACTCTCCAACGGCACCCGGAAAAAACGAACACTTCAATTTTTCTGTGCGAGCCCTGATTTCTCGTATTTTATCGTCGTGATCATTTCTCCCTATGTAGGTGGGTGCAAACAGAATGTTTTCGCAATCGGAGGAGAAAACTGGTGATTGAAGTTTCATGAGAAGATCCCGTCGCTACGAAAATCGCATTTGTTTTAATGATTGCCACTCTAATTCACGTACCATCTCTGTGACACTATCTCCCCTATTTCGCGATAATACAAAACTAGCTGCCCTTCTTTGTACTTTTTCGATGTCATCCTTCAGTCCCACCTGATGCGGATCCCACACCTCACAACAATACTCCAGAATAGTGCGGACAAGCGTAGTGTAAGCAGTCTCTTTGGTAGACCTGTTCCACCTTCTAAGTGTTCTGCCAATGAATTGCAGTCTTTGGTTTTATCTAACCACAATATTATCTATGTGATCGTTCCAATTTAGGTTATTTGTAATTGCAATCTCTAAGTATTTAGTTGAATTTACAGCCCTCAGATTTGTGTGACTTATCGCTTTGTGTACGTACTTGTAAAATATAACTCTGTATGGTTTATAACTGAAACAGCAACCAGCCACAAGTATGGTTAACAAGATTTGTTTGGATCAAACCAGGAACGGTTTCGGATTTTTTGCCAATGCGTTTCGTTTTGTTTTCTTGCTGGACCCTCCTTTTGTATCTGTTATTGGTTTTTTGCACTAGGATAGACAGAAATTTTTGTGTTCAATTTTTGATAACGTTTACGATGGATTTATTTCTCGTGTCCTCTATCAAAACATTTATGAAAAGTTTTTAAAGTTATTAAAACGTGAAATTCGGTGAAAATTTACGTGGTGTTTGCTTCTGTATGATGAAATCGCCATGTGTTTTTGCTGTGATTTTTTTAAATTAACACATGTGTGGACGCGCACTATGCGAGTTCCACACCACACCATGCTTTGTTTAATGATTTAATAACAGCACACACGACAATCATACACAACCATCTGAAGATGAATTTGTAAAAAATCCGAAACCGGTCATGGTTCACTCCACAAAAACACTTAAAACCATATTTGTGGCTGGTTGCTGTTTAATAATATTATAGCCACGGTTCTCAACATGTCAATTTTCGACAAAATAGCGATAATTCTGTATGCCACCAACTAAATAAAATGAATAAATTTATCTGTTTCGATTGTAATATATAACGTGTACTCAAGTTAACTCATAGAAACTATCTACCTCAATTTGGCTAAAAGATAAAGCTACTCCTAACAGCAACAAACACACCGCAACCAATTGTGTTTAATATACCGTTAGGTAGTTTGCAAAAATTTCCGTTTAACTTATCTCCGGCCTTGGCCAACATTCGGTACCTATCACGATTTGAGCTTCGGCGCTTTGTATTAAGGCTTGGAGCTCTGGTTCTTAACCAGCACAGCGACGAGAATATTTACACTACACTGATCGTTATATATACCCTCTTCTTGCATGCGCCCTGCACCCTTTGAGACTGAAGCCCTTTCTGAACTTTCCCGGAACCCTCCAGCCTAAAAACCCGTCCAGTCCATTCCACACAGCCGCCACTACCCGTGTATCCGCCTCATGTGTGTAGTGGACCCCTGACATATTGAGCGGAACCCGAAACCCCACCACCCTATGACGCAAGTCGAGAAATCTGAACCGTCTGAGCCACAGATTCAGATACTTCACTCGGCTCTGTACCAAAGTTCTGCAATCGGTTCTGTCGCCGATGATACAACCGGTGAGTACTGCCCTCATATCCAAAGCCAAGACAGGCAGTCTTCACCATTTCAGCTAGCCATCCGAAACCATAGATATTCTGTCCGATCCAAAGAGTCACACCTCGTTTGTAACGACATGAGCCACCATATGCAGCTGGTTGCATCCTGTGCTCTTCATGGCATTCGAAAGCACACGTTCCACATCTGGAATGGCTGCTTCCGACATGCACAAAGTACACACTGTATTTCTTCCAATCCTTGGCAGACTCTTAGGGGGCACTATTACGTGCCTGACATTGGAGCTCCTAACTATCAGCAATCCCACCCTGTGTGAATGCCCAAATCTTGAGAGCCGCAACGCTTCCTCTGGAACAGGGCAACTGGCTCAAGGTCTTTGTTAACCGCAGACAGCATCCGAGACCTGTTCGCCAAGCGAACAGGGAAGACCCTTCGATCAGCCCTCTGGAAAGTTATCCACTGACTACCACACCTTGATACGACCTCCCACTCGACCAAGGCTGAGGGGTCATCCTCAATGTGTGCAGTTACCGGGGTCGTCACAGTAGTGGACCAATCCATGGACACGAGGGACGTGCTAGACGTATCCTGCAGTCCCATGTCCGGCCCCATAGAGATGCCCATTGGCAACAGCGTCAAGGTCTATGACTGAAGCCCGCACCGCCTTGACTATAACCTCAAATCTGAACGCAGCAGTCACAGTCCCTATCTATACTGAAGATGGTGAAACTAGAGACAGTAATAAAAAAGCACAACTGTGGATACTAGATACACAAAAACACAAGAAATATAAAGACTTAGACTAAAATGCGCACAGTAATGAAAAAGTAAGTCGCTTCTAGTTATTAGAAGCTAGTTACAAATCACAAGCGAAACAATATGCTCCGATGTGATCGCTGACGAGACGGGAGAGGATGACCAGCTGCCGGGCTCTACAACTGTAACTGACTGCTCAGACGAAGAGAAACGCTTGTAGCGATCCAATTGGTGGAAAAGTACTCTGCACAGTTTCTGAATAGCGTAACCGTTGCTACTAGATACACATGCGCAAGATGTGGTAGCACTGAAGTCAGTACTGATGTGGACACGCCGAGACAGTTGGGTCATTTTAGTCCTTTTCAGTAACCCGACGCTTTTTGGTTAGTCGTTTTACAGAGAACTGCACTCAGATTGAAAACTTCGTGCGTCTCCTATGGTATTTCCAAGAACCAATGTAAGCATATAATGAAGATGGCCGATATAAACCTGAATACTTGGAAAGAATATTCAAAAGTTTCCACATGGTTGTTTGTTTATTTGAAGCGAAACGCAATACCTTTGAAAAGGATAAGCGAAGAAATGGTTAAAATGGCTCTGAGCACTATGGGACCTAACATCTGAGGTCATCAGTCCCCTAGAACTTAGAACTAATTAAACCCAACTAACCTAAGGACATCACACACATCCATGCCCAAGGCAGGGTTCGAACCTGCGACCGTAGCGGTCGCGCGGCTCCAGACTGAAGCGCCTAGAACAGCTCGGTCACTTCGGCCGGCTTAAGCGAAGAACAGAAAAACTCTAACACAACCCGCCTACACCTCTAAGTGCACTGGAGGGACAAATATCTCAAATCATGATGGCCTGAGATGGACCATATAGCACCAGTTTGGGACACTTTTAGCGTTGTGTACGAATTCAGTACGAGTTATCTGATCAAAAACATCCGGACATCTACTGGTAGACATTAATATGGGGAGTGTCCACACTTCGTCTTTATGACGTCTTAAGTCTGCTGGATACTGTGACGTCTCGTTTTGTCTCGGCTAGATGGTTATGGTTGTCCCAGTCGAGATGACGTGGAACGGCGTCCGTCGATCACGACAACGCCAATCTGCCACTATCATAAAAACAAACTCCTCGTGCGGTTTGCTTATTTTTCAGATTCTGTCTCTCAAAACTGATATCAACGTCTCGATGGAGCAGCACGCCGGAGTGTGGTCTCCGCCATTGCTTGTAATTAAAACAATGGTACTCGATGTCTATCGATCTTCGCCACTTATAAATATAACGACTGCACCACTCGATAACGCAATGACTCCCTTGATCTGAAATGATAACCAAAAGTCCTTTGGGTGTTCGCGACTGACTTTTCACTTCATGCGAACTTGCTGACTGTAGTTCTTACGCCCGTTTTGAGAATCGGTATTCAAACGTTGAAAATATAATGTCATGAATCATCAATCCATCACCCAAGCCGATGTCACATCATGATTTTTGCGAGAATATTGAGTTGTTAATTAGTATTCCGTCGTCAAGGCATCGCTACGTCGCGTATTCAACTACACGACGTAATTCCAGAGATAACATGTCCTTAAGAAATGTTCAGAATTGGTCGTATTTCGGTGTAAACTTATTGCTGTTTACAGTTAAATTCTCACTAAATCAGTTTTTACTTTCATGTTATCCGAAGAATCAGTTAATTCCACAAATACACTTTAACTGTCCATTAAATGATGTATGCGACACGAGGAATTAAAGTTGAATTGAAGTTTATTGTTCTTCGTAATTATTTATCCCTACACTGAGCACACACACCGATTTTTCAGTCAGGGAATTGCGTCTGTTAGCATCAGCAATTCTGATTTTGACCAATAACTTCTGACAACACGGAGCAATTCTAGGTTGTTTGTGATTGCGTTTATCTGTTGCCTGCTCAAGTCTGTGATTTTACTTCAGTCAGACTTCCGACTAATACTTCCAACCGTAAAACCTTTAAACTTCAGATGGGTTTTAAAACAATCTAGTAGCGCTTGACATGCATACTACTATTGCAAGAGTGCAAGAGAGAAGTGAAGTTAACATCTCCATTGCCGAGTTACATTGTAGTCGCTGCGAACTTACAGCTCGATGCGGCTACAAATCTCTTCTGGGATAAACGTAATCTTTGGTCAGTTTACGGTGTGGGCTTTAACTTTCGTAAATAATATATATTTTTTAAATTCTTTCTTTAAAGTTTCTGTTTCGTATCATATGACATTCTTTCATTCAGTCGTTTCTTGATGATATGCATTAGTATTTACATAACATTCTTGTTAATAAAACTGTCAAGAGAATAAATTTGTTGTCAGTAACTGTCATCACTGTCAGAACGACTGATTTTTCTACTTCTTTCTGCAGGAAAAGGGTGTTCATTATGGGTTCTATAATTGGAGTGTTACAGTACACTTGCAGTTAAGTGTCCGTGGAGGGATGGCAGCCCATTCTTCCTCAAGAGCAGAAACCAGAGCAACAGTGGAATGAGATGCAGCCGCCTGGTGCGAACTCGACGTTCTAATTCATCTCAAAGATGTTCCATAGTGTTTCAGTCAGGACCCTAGGCAGGCCAGTCT
This sequence comes from Schistocerca serialis cubense, assembly GCF_023864345.2. Classification (NCBI taxonomy): domain Eukaryota; kingdom Metazoa; phylum Arthropoda; class Insecta; order Orthoptera; family Acrididae; genus Schistocerca; species Schistocerca serialis. The sequence continues at coordinate 1,125,376,122 of NC_064639.1, read as the reverse complement.
TATTTTGAGAACGTTACTTTCCATAAACCATTTCTTCAAAGATGCTGTTTTATGACAGGTTGCATTATCATGCTGGTACAAACAATCATCGCATCTCAACTGTTCCTCTACTGTGCACGGGGCACAGTGTTGTGAAATATCCTTCCGCATTTAGCGTTTACTTAAGTGCAGCAGTAAGAGCATGTTCTAACCACGGAAAACATCTCCGTAGTGTAACACCAACTCCTCCATAGTTCATTGTTGGCACCACACTTGAGAGCAATTAACGATGTCCAAGAGTTCAGCAAACACTAACCCATTCATCGGATTGTCACAGGGTATGGCGCGATTCGCAACTCCGAGTCACTCGTGTCCAGTCACGCACAGGCCAGTGACGTCGCTCTTGTCATCGCCTCAAGCGCCGCTTAGTACTGCCTTCAATGTGTGGCGTGTAAGGAACTGCTTGAGCACTCTACTCCATTCTCTTTAACTGGCTATAAGCACAGTCATCGTGCTAGGTGAACTGCTCGCAGCACTCAGGAACTCACGAGTGATTTCTTCTGCTGATGTCATGCGATTTTTTGCAAGCCCTTTCTGCAATGCCCGCCGACTTCTGTTCTTCAGTATACGGAGCTGCCTCGTCTTGGGTTAGCTTTGGTTGTCCTTTATCGTTTTCACTTTGCTGTAACGTAATCAACAGTCGACTTCGGTGGCTTTAGAAGGGTTGACATGTGTCTGGAAGATTTGTTACTCAGGTAACATCCACTGTAAATCTCACATTCGAAGCCACTGAGCTGTTTTGACCGACTTCTCCAATGACATCACAATACTCCCCGCCTCCTTTTATACTGACGACCCCCATCCCCACCCCCCACCCCCATCCAGTGGCCAATTCCGCAGTACCTAAGAGTGTTCGGATACTTGTGATCAATTATTGTACATTAAAATGCAAAATATACTCACTCTGAAAAGAGAACACCAACTACTGGAATGGAAGAGGTGTATGTGTTCCATCCGTTTACTGTAGCACATGAAAGACAGGGTCAAGAAGGGTCACGAAATTCCATGCGCTGAAAGATACACGGTTACACGACGCAATTGGTGCCCATCCAGAAAAAGAAGGTCGTGTAAGCAAAATGTTTCAAGCACTGAAAATCGATCAACTCAGTGTCGAATACCTTCAATACACGGAAAGAACATTAAGAGAGACAACGTAAAAAAATTAGAAGAAAATTTCGTACAACGGTTTCATTGTTTCCATTAACCTGGACACCACAACGTAAGATTTTTGGAAAGAGACTGATGTAAAATTTAGGCCTCCAAATTCGTAACATTTCTATTACCAACACCGATGTCAGTAAACTAATTATACATAAATACTGCGCAAGCTGCCTGATGGTAACTGTCAGAGGATGCATCTGGTACCACTAATTGATCCCACCTTCCCTGCTCCAGTCGCACATAGCGCGTTTGAGGAACGATTGTTGGCAAGCCACTGTATAAGCTCTAATATGGGAGGAAGTAATTTGTTGTCCATCTCTTCGCGGAAAGTACTCTTTCGAAATTTCGATAAGTGAATCTCTTCGTGGCGCACAATGCCTCTCTTGTAATGTCTGCCGCTGGAGTTTGTTGGGAATCCCTGTAACGCTATCGCGCCGACCAGACGAACCCGTGAGGAAACGCGTCGCTCTTCGATGGATCTTCTCTGTCTCTTCTATCAGCCCTGTCTGGTAGATTTCCGGGTTGATGAACAATATTCAAGAATACTTCTTTCGTGGATCAGTTAAATTTCCTCCTTAGCAAAGTCTTCGAAACTTATGTAAGATTAGGTCCTGTGTAGTTAACAGATTCACACTTGGCCGACGGCGAGATATCACAGCGGGTGGCCCAACCGGAAACCAGCCCCACTCGTGACCTCAGTCACGCCTTCGCCTTACTCGTTACGTTACGTTACGTTACCTAACAGTACGTCACGTGATTACACTTGGTCTGCTGTGCTATAAAGCCACACTCTGCTGATTTTTAACACCTTCTAACAGTGGGCGGAAACATGGTGCTAATATAGCAACGTAATTCAGCAGTGTAGTTTACAATAAAGGCCACGTGTATATATCTCTGCGCCCTTGAGTAGTCTCATTTAACAGAAACGCATAATAGTTACTAGCTACTCCGTTCCGAAGCCCTTAAAATCCCTAAATAGTCTCATAAATGATGCTGGCGTGAAGCAGTTGTGTGTATGTAGGGGTAATATGCCAATGAGTATGCACTGATCAACTGTTTGTCATTGAGTTTATTCTCTGAGGGTCGATACGCTGATATTTCGTTCATCAAACCAAAGGTTCTCCTTCCTATCGCTTACCACTTACTCTATTGATTTCAGCATGACTGCTGCAGCCGACATCAACGAACATCTGTCTCAAATACCGAGAGCTTCCAATGCGATTCTTTCCTTTCATCATGCTTTCAGTAACGACTGATCTAATATTCGTCCAACCTTTCAATATCTTCATAATGGTCTTATTAGACATTTTTTCTCCTTGACTCTTTAGAGAACGTCTTCAACGTTTAATGTCCGTACGGCCTTCGTTTTCTGAAACACTACGATTTCATCTCGTGACCGACCCGCACGAAGTAAACAAAACGAGAAAACCTGTACATCAAGCACGTAAAGGATGCTACATTATATAATGTACAGAACTGTCACCGGTATTTTGCCATATTACGCGCTTAAAATAAGCACGACAGTGTTTGCTGATGACACAGCGATAGAGGAGTAAATAAGAGTTGCATCACGTGCTTAAGCAAACACTACATTTGATAGTTGATGACTGTATCATGCACGCAAAGAAATAGAAGATTAGGGTAATGGTAGGCTCTGCAGGTGGAAGTGCTGGACAGCTAACCGAAATGTTGTTGTTGTCGTCTTCAGTCCAGAGACTGGTTTGATGCAGCTCTCCATGCTACTCTATCCTGTGCAAGCTTCTTCATCTCCCAGTACCTACTGCAGCCTACATCCTTCTGAATCTGCTTAGTGTATTCATCTCTTGGTCTCCCTCTACGATTTTTACCCTCCATGCTGCCCTCCGCTACTAAATTGGTGATCCCTTGATGCCTCAGATCATGTCCTACCAACCGCTCCCTTCTTCTAGTCAAGTTGGGCCACAGATTTAACTTCTCTCCAATTCTATTCAATACCTCCTCATTAGTTATGTGATCTACCCATCTAATCTTCAGCATTCTTCTGTAGCACCACATTTCGGAAGCTTCTATTCTCTTCTTGTCTAAATTATTTATCGTCCACGTCTCACTTCCATACATGGCTACACTCCATGCAAATACTTTCAGAAACGACTTCCTGACACTTAAATCTATACTCTATGTTAACAAATTTCTCTTCTTCAGAAACGCTTACCTTGCCATTGCCAGTCTACATTTTATATCCCCTCTACTTCGACCATCATCAGTCATTTTGCTCCCAAAATAGCAAAACTCATTTACTACTTTAAGCGTCTCATTTCCTAATCTAATTCCCTCAGCATCACCTGACTTCATTCGACTAAATTCCATTATCCTCGTTTTGCTTTTGTTGATGTTCATCTTATATCCTCCTTTCAAGACACTGTCCATTCCGTTCGACTGTTCTTCCAAGTCCTTTGCTGTCTCTGACAGAATTACTATGTCATCGGCGAACCTCAAAGTTTTTATTTCTTCTCCATGTATTTTAATACCTACTCCGGACTTTTCTTTCGTTTCGTTTACTGCTTGCTCGATATACAGGTTGAATAGCATTGGGGAGAGGCTACAAACCATTCTCACTCCCTTCCCAACCACTGCTTCTCTTTTATGTCCCTCGACTCTTATAACTGCCATCTGTTTTCTGTACAAATTGTAAATAGCCTTTCGCTCCCTGTATTTTACCTCTGCCACCTTCAGAATTTGAAAGAGAGTATTCCAGTCAACATTATCAAAAGCTTTCTCTAAGTCTACAAATGCTAGAAATGTAGGGTCAGTATTGCCTCACGTGTTCCAACATTTCTACGGAATCCAAACTGATCTTCCCCGAGGTCGGCTTCTACCAGTTTTTCCATTCGTCTGTAAAGAATTCGCGTTAGTATTTTGCAGCTGTGGCTTATTAAACTGATAGTTCGGTAATTTTCACATCTGTCAACACCTGCTTTCTTTGGGATTGGAATTATTAGATTCTTCTTGAAGTCTGATGGTATTTCGCCTGTCTTATACATCTTGCCCACTAGATGGTAGAGCTTTGTTAGGCCTGGCTCTCCCAAGGCTGTCAGTAGTTCTAAAGGAATGTTGTCTACTCCCGGGGCCTTGATTCATGAAAAGCAAAGTTCGTGATAGAGCTCTGTATTTGTGCTGATCGTGGAAATTTTTACGAAGTCTCAGACGGTATTCAGGAAAGATAGATTAGGCAGAATTGGTGGTGGAGTGTTTTTGTCTGTCAGTAGTGGTTTATCTTGTAGTGATGTCGAAGTAGATACTCCGTGCGAATTGGTATGGGTGGAGGTTATACTTAACAGCCGAACTAAGTTAATAATTGGCTCCTTCTACCGACCCCCAAACTCCGATGATACAGTTGTTGAACAGTTCAGAGAAAATTTGTGTCTCGTAACAGATAAATACCCCACTCATACAGTTGTAGTTGGTGGGGACTTCAATCTTCCCTCGATATGTTGGCAAAAATACTTGTTCAAAACCGGTGGTAGACAGAAAACATCTTCCAATATTGTCCTAAATGCTTTCTCAGAAAATTATTTCGAGCAGTTAGTCCACGAACCCACTCGAATTGTAAATGGTTGCGAAAACACACATGACCTCTTAGCCACAAACAATCCAGAGCTGATAGAGAGCATCATGACTGATACAGGGATTAGTGATCACAAGGTCGTTGTAGCTAGGCTCAATACCGTTTCTTCCAAATCCACCAGAAACAAACGCAAAATAATTTTATTTAAAAAAGCAGATAAAGTGTCACGAGAAGCCTTCCTAAGAGACAATCTCCATTCCCTCCGAACTGACTATGCAAATGTAGACGAGATGTGTCTCAAATTCAAAGATATAGTAGCAACAGCAATTGAGAGATTCATACCTCATAAATTGGTAAGAGATGGAACTAATTCCCCGTGGTACACAAAACAGGTCCGAACGCTGTTGCAGAGGCAACGGAAAAAGCATGCGAAATTCAGAAGTACGCGAAATACCGAAGATTGGCTAAAATTTACAGACGCGCGAAATATGGCACGGACTTCAATGCGAGATGCCTTTAATAGGTTCCACAACGAAACATTGTCTCGAAATTTGGTAGAAAATCCGAATAAATTCTGGTCGTATGTAAAATACCTTCGCTGCGCAGTGCCGATGGTACTGTTACCGACGACTGTGCCGCTAAAGCGGAGTTATTGAACGCAGTTTTCCGAAATTCCTTCACCAGGGAAGACGAATGGAGTATTCCAGAATTTGAAACACAAACAGCTGCTAGCATGAGTTTCTTAGAAGTAGATACCTTAGGGGTTGCGAAGCAACTCAAATCGCTTGATACGGGCAAGTCTTCAGGTCCAGATTGTATACCGATTAGGTTTCTTTCAGATTACGCTGATACAATAGCTCCCTACTTAGCAATCATATACAACCGCTCGCTCACCGATAGATCTGTACCTACAGATTGGAAAATTGCGCAGGTCGCACCAGTGTTTAAGAAGGGTAGTAGAAGTAATCCATCGAACTACAGACCTATATCATTGACGTCGGTTTGCAGTAGAGTTTTGGAGCACATACTGTATTCAAACATTATGAATCACCTCGAAGGGAACGATCTATTGATACGTAATCAGCATGGTTTCAGAAAACATCGTTCTTGTGCAACGCAGCTAGCTCTTTATTCGCACGAAGTAATGGCCGCTATCGACAGGGGATCTCAAATTGATTCCGTATTTCTGGATTTCCGGAAAGCTTTTGACACCGTTCCTCACAAGCGACTTCTAATCAAGCTGCGGGCCTATGGGGTATCGTCTCAGTTGTGCGACTGGATTCGTGGTTTCCTGTCAGGAAGGTCGCAGATCGTAGTAATAGACGGCAAATCATCGAGTAAAACTGAAGTGATATCAGGTGTTCCCCAGGGAAGCGTCCTGGGACCTCTGCTGTTCCTGGTCTATATAAATGACCTGGGTGACAATCTGAGCAGTTCTCTTAGGTTGTTCGCAGATGATGCTGTAATTTGCCGTCTAGTAAGGTCAACCGAAGACCAATATCAGTTGCAAAGCGATTTAGAAAAGATTGCTGTATGGTGTGGCAGGTGGCAGTTGACGCTAAATAACGAAAAGTGTGAGGTGATCCACATGAGTTCCAAAAGAAATCCGTTGAAATTCGATTACTCGATAAATAGTACATTTCTCAAGGCTGTCAATTCAACTAAGTACCTGGGTGTTAAAATTACGAACAACTTCAGTTGGAAAGACCACATAGATAATATTGTGGGGAAGGCGAGCCAAAGGTTGCGTTTCATTGGCAGGACACTTAGAGACAGCTTACACTACACTCGTTCGTCCTCTGTTAGAATATTGCTGCGCGGTGTGGGATCCTTACCAGGTGGGATTGACGGAGGACATCAAAAGGGTGCAAAAAAGGGCAGCTCGTTTTGTATTATCACGTAATAGGGGAGAGAGTGTGGCAGATATGATACGCGAGTTGGGATGGAAGTCATTAAAGTAGAGACGTTTTTCGTCGCGGCGAGATCTATTTACGAAATTGCAGTCACCAACTTTCTCCTCCGAATGCGAAAATATTTTGTTGAGCCCAACCTACATAGGGAGGAATGATCATCAAAATAAAATAAGAGAAATCAGAGCTCGAACAGAAAGGTTTAGGTGCTCGTTTTTCCCGCGCGCTGTTCGGGAGAGGAATGGTAGAGAGATAGTATGATTGTGGTTCGATGAACCCTCTGCCAAGCACTTAAATGTGAATTACAGAGTAGTCATGTAGATGTAGATGTGGACACTAGAAAAGATTTACTTTAGCCATAATTTACAAGTTATTTTGATGAATGAGGTGCACTGGCAGCGGTACCCAGTTCATAGCCAAAGCGTGTAGCTGTTCCCGTTTCCTAACCTCCAGTGTGGCTAGGCCCGCTGAACGTCCGAGTTCCCCAGATACGTCCAGTCATGGAGCGCTTTTTTATACAGGTGTGTCTGGAGAAATTCGATATGATTGGAGATGACCTGATTTTCATAAATACTGTTAAATTTGTTTAAATAATGCAAGAAGCTGGTGTTTTGCGAATTAACGATACCCTCTGCGAGTGTTTCCTGGCCTGACAAGGTAACTTCTCCTTTGCACTGTGACGCCAGATCAAGTGATGCAAGGAGCCCCCATCAAACCAGGAGTCATATTCATGAACAAGCTGTGAGCATGAAGGAAACGTCTGTTATCGTACGAGATTTATCGTGGCCCTAATCCCTAGCTTATGGTGAAAGAACGTTTCAGCTACCGAATGAAAGTCATATATTTGGCAATGTATAATGTAAAGGTGGGAATTTAAGGAGATGGGACCTGGATAAACTGAAAGAACCAGAGGTTGTACAGAGTTTCAGGGAGAGCATAAGCGAGCAATTGACAGGAATGGGGGAAAGAAATACAGTAGAAGAAGAATGGGTAGCTTTGAGAGATGAAATAGTGAAGGCAGTAGAGGATCAAGTAGGTAAAAAGACGAGGGCTAGTAGAAATCCTTGGGTAAGAGAAGAGATAATGAATTTAATTGATGAAAGGAGAAAATACAAAAATGCAGCAAGTGAAGCAGGCAAAAAGGAATACAAACGTCTGAAAAATGAAATCGACAGGAAGTGCAGAATGGCTAAGCAGGGGTGGCTAGAGGACAAATGTAAGGATGTAGAGGCTTATCTCATGAGGGGTAAGATAGATACTGCCTACAGGAAAATTAAAGAGACCTTTGGAGAAAAGAGAACCACTTGCATAAATATCAAGAGCTCAGATGGAAACCCAGTTCTAAGCAAAGAAGGGAAAGCAGAAAGGTGGAGGGAGTATATAGAGGGTCTATACAGGGGCGATGTTCTTGAGGACAATATTATGGAAATGGTAGAGGAGGTAGATCAAGATGGAATGGGAGATATGATACTGCGTGAAGAGTTTGACAGAGCACTGAAAGACCTGAGTCGAAACAAGGCCCCAGGAGTAGACAACATTCCATTAGAACTACTGACAGCCTTGGGAGAGCCAGTCCTGACAAAACTCTACCATCTGGTGAGCAAGATGTATGAGACAGGCGAAATTCCCTCAGACTTCAAGAAGAATCTAATAATTCCAATCCCAAAGAAAGCAGGTGTTGATAAATGTGAAAATGACCGAACTATCAGTTTAATAAGCCACAGCTGCAAAATACTAACGCGAATTCTTTACAGACGAATGGAAAAACTGGTAGAAGCCGACCTCGGGGAAGATCAGTTTGGATTCCGTAGAAATGTTGGAACACGAGAGGCAATACTGACCCTACGACTTATCTTAGAAAATATATTAAGGAAAGGCAAACCTACGTCTCTAGCATATGTAGACTTAGAGAAAGCTTTCGACAATGTTGACTGGAATACTCTCTTTCAAATTCAGAAGGTGGCAGGGGTAAAGTACAGGGAGCGAAAGGCTATTTACAATTTGTACAGAAACCAGATGGCAGTTATCAGAGTCGAGGGACATAAAAGAGAAGCAGTGGTTGGGAAGGGAGTGAGAATGGTTTGTAGCCTCTCCCCGATGCTATTGAACCTGTATATTGAGCAATCAGTAAAGGAAACGAAAGGAAAGTTCGGAGTAGGTATTAAATTCCTTGGAGAGGAAATAAAAACTTTGAGGTTCGCCGATTACATAGTAATTCTGTCAGAGACAGCAAGGGACTTGGAAGAACAGTTGAACGGAATGGACAGAGTCTTGAAAGGAGGGTATAAGATGAACATCAACAAAAGCAAAACAAGGATAATGGAAGTAGTCGAATTAAATCGGGTGATGCTCCGGGATTAGATTAGGAAATGAGACGCTTAAAGTAGTAAAGGAGTTTTGCTATTTGGGGAGCAAAATAACTGATGATGGTCGAAGTAGAGAGGATATAAAATGTAGGTGGCACTGGCAAGAAAATCGTTTCTGAAGAAGAGAAATTTGTTAACATAGAGTATTGATTTAAGTGTCAGGAAGTCGTTTCTGAAAGTATTTGTATGGAGTGTAGCCATGTATAGAAGTGAAACATAGACGATAAATAATTTAGACAAGAAGAGAATAGAAGCTTCCGAAATTTGGTGCTACAGAAGAATGCTGAAGATAAGGTGGGTAGATCACATAACTAATGAGGAGGTATTGAATAGAATTGGGAAGAAGAGGAGTTTGTGGCACAACTTGACTAGAAGAAGGGATCGGTTGGGAGGACATGTTCTGAGGCATCCAGGGATCACCAATTTAGTACTGGAGGGCAGCATTGAATGTAAAAATCGTAGAGGGAGACCAAGAGATGAATAAACTAAGCAGATTTAGAGGGATGTAGGCTGCAGTAGGTACTGGGAGATGAAGAGGCTTGCACAGGATAGAGTAGCATGGAGAGCTGCATCAAACCAGTCTCAGGAATGAAGGCCACAACAACAACAACGTAATGTATTCAACAACACATTAAGTGAAATTAATTATTTAACAACGAAAGAATGAGTTGACACAGAATGTTACCAGGTCGCCACCAGTGTAAGTCGTTGGACAGTTAATACAGAAATTTCAGTCACCAAACAAATGGCACTACGTTAATGTTATAAACTGACATTTGAGTACGAAATAAACACAGAGAACAAAACCCACAACTGGAACTTTACGTAAAAGGACGCCTACGTTTAGTAACAATAATTTCGTGGTTACCTCCACCATTAATTAATAACATGTGTTATTATTTGTTGTGTACAGGGTGTTTCAAAAATGACCGGTATATTTGAAACGGCAATAAAAACTAAACGAGCAGCGATAGAAATACACCGTTTGTTGCAATATGCTTTTGAAAGCAGTACATTTTCAGGCGGACAAACTTTCGAAATTACAGTAGTTACAATTTTCAACAACAGATGGCGCTGCATGTGATGTGAAAGATATAGAAGACAACGCAGTCTGTGGGTGCGCCATTCTGTACGTCATCTTTCTGCTGTAAGCGTGTGCTGTTCACAACGTGCAAGTGTGCTGTAGACAACATGGTTTATTCCTTAGAACAGAGGATTTTTCTGGTGTTGGAATTCCACCGCCTAGAACACAGTGTTGTTGCAACAAGACGAAGTTTTCAACGGAGGTTTAATGTAACCAAAGGACCGAAAAGCGATACAATAAAGGATCTGTTTGAAAAATTTCAATGGACTGGGAACGTGACGGATGAACGTGCTGGAAAGGTAGGGCGACCGCATGCGGCAACCACAGAGGGCAACGCGCAGCTAGTGCAGCAGGTGATCCAACAGCGGCCTCGGGTTTCCGTTCGCCGTGTTGCAGCTGCGGTCCAAATGACGCCAACGTCCACGTATCGCCTCATGCGCCAGAGTTTACACCTCTATCCATACAAAATTGAAACGCGGCAACCCCTCAGCGCCGCTACCATTGCTGCACGACAGACATTCGCTAACGATATAGTGCACAGGATTGATGACGGTGATATGCATGTGGGCAGCATTTGGTTTACTGACGAAGCTTATTTTTACCTGGACGGCTTCGTCAATAAACAGAACTGGCGCATATGGGGAACCGAAAAGCCCCATGTTGAAGTCCCATCGTCCCTGCATCCTCAAAAAGTACTGGTCTGGGCCGCCATTTCTTCCAAAGGAATCATTGGCCCATTTTTCAGATCCGAAACGATTACTGCATCACGCTATCTGGACATTCTTCGTGAATTTGTGGCGGTACGAACTGCCTTAGACGACACTGCGAACACCTCGTGGTTTATGCAAGATGGTGCCCGGCCACATCGCACGGCCGACGTCTTTAATTTCCTGAATGAATATTTCGATGATTGTGTGATTGCTTTGGGCTATCCGAAACATACAGGAGGCGGCGTGGATTTGCCTCCCTATTCGCCAGACATGAACCCCTGTGACTTCTTTCTGTGGGGACACTTGAAAGACCAGGTGTACCGCCAGAATCCAGAAACAATTGAACAGCTGAAGCAGTACATCTCATCTGCATGTGAAGCCATTCTGCCAGACACGTTGTCAAAGGTTTCGGGTAATTTCATTCAGAGACTACGCCATATTATTGCTACGCATGGTGGATATGTGGAAAATATCGTACTATAGAGTTTCCCAGACCGCAGCGCCATCTGTTGTTGAAAATTGTAACTACTGTAATTTCGAAAGTTTGTCCGCCTGAAAATTTACTGTTGTCCCAAGCATATTGCAACAAACGGTGTATTTCTATCGCTGCTCGTTTAGTTTTTATTGCCGTTTCAAATATACCGGTCATTTTTGAAACACCCTGTACATAGTTCCGCGTAGTCAGCGCGTACACAACTTTCCCACCATAGCGCGCCCCGCTAAGCACAACAGCGCAGGCACAGCGCTCGTCCGTATCCGCACTACGAGATGGCGCTGCCATAGAGGCGGACCAAATTCTGCTTACGCCGATGAGCGTATTAATATGTAACGCAGCCAATGAGATTGCTGCCAACGTAGAACCTTTTCTCCTCGCGGATGACACTCGCGCAGTGTTATATGAACGCGCGAAGTATTATAACGAGTGTACAGACCTCCGATTAGTCAGTCTGCATTTGTCTGTACCAGTCTGTACGAGTCCTCCATTTGTCTGTACCAGTCTATAGTCAAGTTTCAGTCTGCGCCTAATAAGATTACCATATTCCTGTACATAGCCATGAAGATAAATGTATAGACACTTTTGTCAAGTATCAGATATATATGTGAGAATATGATTAACGTACCAATACCAAAGGAACTTCAGATTGTCGATTGTAAATAGCATCCAGAACCAAGTTATGTAATTTTAAGCTTGTTATTATTTTAATAAATGTGTGTGAAAATTAATCAAGTTCGTTTTAAAGTTGGTCACCGTCAATCTGCTACTCTAGGCGTGCAAGTGGCATTGCCATCGTCTGACCTAACGGCAGAAGATAAACACGCCACGATAAGACCACGAGACATATTGCTGACACTCGCCTACGTCGTTAGAGCGACAAGCTAAATAATCTGATGGTGTGTGTACCGAAGGTCGTACAGTACGCACACCACATTATTCGACGTGGATCTCACAAGAACAGGAACAGAATGCTCATACTGAACTTCCACACTGGACAGATAGCAGGAATCTCCGTGAATTTAATCGTTCTGCCAGAAAGATCCCTCTCCAGAGTATTCGACGCTTCTCCGCCAATCTCTTGCATTGTAGAGCTGTCTTATCGCCTGCGTGTGTAGGGACCGACGGTGAGGCTCCGAGCTTGTTCAGTGTGTCGCATTAGGCTTGTGCAGGATTATCACTATAGCGGCGGAGCTCGCAGACTCCACGATCCATTGTAGCAGATGCCATTCCGAGAGGAAAACCTTGAGACTCACGACACGAATGGCTGATTCACTCTATGTGCGGGAATAAGTCTTCGCCTCTCTGGCTGCCCACCGAAACTTGAAACAGCACTCACATCTCTCCCTCGCGGGCAATCAAAGCTCAGTCCCGAAATGCTCTTCTAATTACAGCAAATTATTGCGAGCTTTCGCCTTCCACAATAGTGTTAACTGTGGACGTACCAATCAGCAACTTCTACACGAACCAGCGGACAGCTGGCCCGATTCCCGTGGTGTGGTAGTAGTTCGCCGTACTGGTAAGGTATCTGAAAAGAAGAAAGGAAAATTTTAAGGGTCTGTGTTCCCATGGAAGTCTCTGAGTCTGTGTTCCTTGGAGTATCCTCAAGACAATGATTGTAGTGATTAGCGAGTGGAATCCAGCTATCTTTCAGCAGAATGTTTGTTTGTTCTTCAGGCCAGCTGCCACCCACTCCCACTTTTGCTCGGGGTAACGGGGACGGCTTGCCTCGCCTTGCCCTCGTGTTCGGGTACACTAATGTGCGAACAACGTTTCGGCGAAACTGCGATCGCAGGTCCACGTTTGTTTGCGGTAAAAGTGGTTTAGCCATGGTCTGGTGACCGACAGACTCTTTATGTCTCGCCCTGCTGAAACAATGCTATGAAGGGAACGAAGTTTTTCGCAACGGCACTTGTGTATAAAACATTCTCGGTATTCTTGCCGCGTCAGCTCGGGATAAAAACTCGAGCTTTCGACGATTACCTCCATCGTCATCGTCAGGAGCTGACTGTCTTCACTGCTGCTGTGGTAGCCTTTTTTATAGCCCGTGGACGGCTTATGATTGGTCGGAGATTACGTACTGCTGTCGCAGACGGTGTCACTGTGTGCGCCGGTGGCGCCTCCGCTTCCGTTGGAACGTAAACCTTGGAAGGAACGTCTCTGCTGCTTCTCTGCATCAAGCGCTCGTTTCCATGCACAGCTCAGATGGTCTCCGCTATCGCGGTTAAAGTTCCGTTGGCTCATTCTTATTTCAACAGCCTCCTTAATAACAGAATCCCAGTACGTGGAGACATGGGACAGAATTTTAGTTTCATCGAACAATATTTTATGTTAGTTCGTGAGGCTGTGCTCCGCAATTGCCGATTTCTCCAGTTCTCTATTTTTAATATGGTGTTGGTGTTCTGCACAGCGGTCGGAAACGGTACGAATAGTCTGACCTATATACACTCCTGGAAATTGAAATAAGAACACCGTGAATTCATTGTCCCAGGAAGGGGAAACTTTATTGACACATTCCTGGGGTCAGATACATCACATGATCACACTGACAGAACCACAGGCACATAGACACAGGCAACAGAGCATGCACAATGTCGGCACTAGTACAGTGTATATCCACCTTTCGCAGCAATGCAGGCTGCTATTCTCCCATGGAGACGATCGTAGAGATGCTGGATGTAGTCCTGTGGAACGGCTTGCCATGCCATTTCCAGCTGGCGCCTCAGTTGGACCAGCGTTCGTGCTGGACGTGCAGACCGCGTGAGACGACGCTTCATCCAGTCCCAAACATGCTCAATGGGGGACAGATCCGGAGATCTTGCTGGCCAGGGTAGTTGACTTACACCTTCTAGAGCACGTTGGGTGGCACGGGATACATGCGGACGTGCATTGTCCTGTTGGAACAGCAAGTTCCCTTGCCGGTCTAGGAATGGTAGAACGATGGGTTCGATGACGGTTTGGATGTACCGTGCACTATTCAGTGTCCCCTCGACGATCACCAGTGGTGTACGGCCAGTGTAGGAGATCGCTCCCCACACCATGATGCCGGGTGTTGGCCCTGTGTGCCTCGGTCGTATGCAGTCCTGATTCTGGCGCTCACCTGCACGGCGCCAAACACGCATACGACCATCATTGGCACCAAGGCAGAAGCGACTCTCATCGCTGAAGACGACACGTCTCCATTCGTCCCTCCATTCACGCCAGTCGCGACACCACTGGAGGCGGGCTGCATGATGTTGGGGCGTGAGCGGAAGACGGCCTAACGGTGTGCGGGACCGTAGCCCAGCTTCATGGAGACGGTTGCGAATGGTCCTCGCCGATACCCCAGGAGCAAGTGTCCCTAATTTGCTGGGAAGTGGCGGTGCGGTCCCCTACGGCACTGCGTAGGATCCTACGGTCTTGGCGTGCATCCGTGCGTCGCTGCGGTCCGGTCCCAGGTCGACGGGCACGTGCACCTTCCGCCGACCACTGGCGACAACATCGATGTACTGTGGAGACCTCACGCCCCACGTGTTGAGCAATTCGGCGGTACGTCCACCCGGCCTCCCGCATGCCCACTCTACTCCCTCGCTCAAAGTCCGTCAACTGCACATACGGTTCACGTCCACGCTGTCGCGGCATGCTACCAGTGTTAAAGACTGCGATGGAGCTTCGTATGCCACGGCAAACTGGCTGACACTGACGGCGGCGGTGCACAAATGCTGCGCAGCTAGCGCCATTCGACGGCCAACACCGCGGTTCCTGGTGTGTCCGCTGTGTCGTGCGTGTGATCATTGCTTGTACAGGTCTCTCGCAGTGTCCGGAGCAAGTATGGTGGGTCTGACACACCGGTGTCAATGTGTTCTTTTTTCCATTTCCAGGAGTGTAATTGGTTCCACACTCACAGGGTATATTATAAACTCCAGGGACCCTGAGGCCGAGATTGTCCTTAACAGGGCGCATCATCTACTTAATTTTCTTAGGAGGACGAAAAATTGGTCTTCTACCTCGTCTACGCAGGACTCTTCCTATTCTGCTGGAAATCGCGCCACAAAAAGGAATAACCGCAATCGGTGGTTCATCCTTTGAGTGTGCAGCATTTTAACGTTTCTTTTTTTTTTGGAGAACGCTGCCTTTATATCGCGTGCACCATAGCCATTCTTTCGGAACACGTACTTCAGATGGTTAATCTCGGACCTTAAGTGGTCCTCGTCAGAAATAGTTTTTGCTCTGTATACCAACGTGTACAAAACGGCTCTCTTCTGAGCAGGACGGTGGAAACTCTGTGCATTCAAGTATAAATCGGCATGCGTCGGCTTACGGCATACAGAGTGGCCAAGACGCCCGTCCGCCTGTCATTGTACTAAAACGTCTAAGAAAGGCAGTCTCCATCTCGACAGTAAACTGGATGTTCGAATGTATGCTGTTCATGTATTCATAAATTGTTCGAGAGAACTGACGTGGCAAGAATACCGAGAATGTTTTATATATAATGCTATGAAGGACCACATGTGCCAGAGCCGGGAGAACCACGAGTTCAGAGACGCCCACACACAGCTCCAGAAACCGTTCCCACGTACAGAAATATTACATAGAAAAAATGTATCACTGAAAACAAGTTGAAGAATAAACAAGTTGAAGAATATCATAATCCAGATAAAAGCTAACTACACCATCCAACGAATCTCATAACCACTCATGTTTCATGTACTCTTTAAAACCGGAATGCCAGATCGAATTATTTACATGTGATGCAGTTTTATGTTGATAAAAAATGTGAAGAAAAGGTCAAAATGACATAAACGCCTCACAATAGGTACTGCCACTGAGGATATATATTAAGTTTAATATTAAAAAACTAACCCCAAGAACCTACAGCAGCTCTGCTATACGCTATCTTCCATATTTATTTATTGAGAATAACGAGAAGTTGCCGACAAATGATGACTGCATGCATTACGCCGCTCCCCCCCCCCCCTTTTCTCCATGCCAAATAGTTGTGCACAGGCAAGTCAACAGGCTATTTTCCTATGTTAAAAGTATGGTTCGGATTATTGTTATGCTGACTGATTATAAAATTCAAAGAGCAATTTCGGTCAATATTCTCACAAAATATCAGTTATCTTTATGCAGTTAATGCTTATAAAAATGGTTCAAATGGCTCTGACCACTATGGGACTTAACTGCTGAGGTCATTAGTTCCCTAGAACTTAGAACCACTTAAACCTAACTAACCTAAGGACATCACATACATCCATGCCCGAGGCAGGATTCGAACCTGCGACCGTAGCGGTGGCATGGTTCCAGACTGTAGCGCCTAGAACCGCTCGGCCACTCCGGCCGGCTAAAGCTTGGAAACCATTAAATTTCAGGATCTGGTTACGCGATCGAGAACGCTCTATTATTGGCTGGGGTTATGGTGGTGTCACAGATACGGAGTTAGATGGAGCTATACGTGTGTTATAGGAGTGTTAATCGAAATTACTAGTGTTTTCCGTAAATTTTCTGTAAACAGTTTAGTTGTGATGAAAAATGCATTTACGACATTTAAGTAATAGTGAAACCGAGTTTTTTGAATGTTGATGATGGAAAACGTCCGAAAGTTTGTGTGTTTATGGTTTCATTACAGGGATGTTATTGTCATGTAACCACATCGCCACAGGCCGTGTATTATGAACAGGTGCTCAATAGTATTGAATGATACAATCGCCAACCCAGTAGGTTTCCTTCTTGCTGTCGTTTAATATTTATTACTATTTTTTTATTTTCTCAAGGTAAAGGACAGGTACTTTATTTCGGTTTCTATAGTAATGTATTACATCACAAACAACTTTATTCTTGGCACAATTCAGTCACCATACGGCCACAGACTGATTCATTTACTTTACGACGTTTCCTTATCCTAAGTACCAACGGCATTGTAGACATATAGTAAGATGAACCACGATCTCTGTTATACACTTCACATATCTGAAATGTACGACAAGCAATAATTTCTCGGCTGTTAAAACTTTCCAGTCCTCATACAGTCTCCACTTTACCACCACGAACTACAGCCACAGTAACCCAACCATTGCCATATGCACTAGCATCAGCACTAGTAAGTGTAAAACTCAGTACGCATCCCCAAAACACTGAAGGACCATGAAGAATAACTTGCACACCTACCTCGCTCTTCGTAGTAATAGATATATTATCAATAATTTTATACACTGTAAGGCGCGAACGCCTTCTCCTCCTAAAATAACGCGGCATATATATGAATTTGGCCAGCTACGGACCGCATACAACTTAGGAGTTATGGTGTTTCTTTTCCTTCCGTTCTTCCCAGCACTTCTTCATTTTCTCGCCAACTGCTCGTCTCTGCTCATCTGTCCACAGTCTCTTGGGTCGAGGGTTTGGCTTATCTTCTTCATAGTTTGCGTTTTCTATCAGTTGCCTGAAGTGATTCCTGTCACGTATTATTTCTTCTGTAACACCTATTTTGTTGGCGTCATTATTTTACTGCTTCTATCCATCCTACAGTTTTTTTCAGCTTACTAACTCAATTCAAATTTTTCTTTGTAATCCGTGTTTCTTCCATTCTTTTTAAATGTCCATAAAATTTTAGCCGTCTCTTACTCATTGTATCTGTGATCTTTCCAGTATTTTTGTATAAGTTTTCATTTCTCCTTTTAATCCACCTATTTTCCTTGTTTTTCTCAGGACCTAGAATTTTTCGTAGTATTTTTCTATCTCTTTTTTCTAGTTCTCTTAATTTGCCTTTCGTATTCAGTGTTAAGCACTCTGATTCATACGTTGCTTGTGTCCTAATAACTGAATTATAATGTCTAATCTTCGCTTGTATGGATATTGATTTTTTATTGTAGTAGTTTTGTGTTAATTTATGTGCAAATTCTAACTTTTTTATTCTTTCTTTATTTGTTGTGTTGTCCAGTCCATTGGCTTGGATCCACTGCGCCGGGTATTTGAATATATCAACTCTTTTAATTTTTCCATACTTTATTTTCACAAACTTTTCTGTATTATGTTTGTGTTCTATATACCCGGTTTTTTATAAGATATTTTTAGCCCAGTGTTTTCAGCAATTTCGTGTAACAGATCAAGCATAACTTTTGCGTCTGTTCGGTTTTCAGTTATCAATGCCATATCATCCGCAAAGGCTAAATATTTTTCTTCAAATTTGTTCTTTCCTTGGCCCATGCTTATACCCGTTGTGCCTCTGCTTTTTAATGTGCTTTCCCATGTTTTTACTGTTTTATCTAAAACCAAGTTAAAGAGTTAAAGAGAATTGGAGACAGACCATCTCCTTGTCGAACTCCTGTTTTGATTTTGAATGGTTCAGAAATTTCGCCTTGAAACTTAATTCTTCTCTCTCTCCCTCTCTCTCTCTTTCTCTCTCTCTCTCTCTCTCTCTCTCTCCATATATATATATATATATATATATATATATATATATATATATATATATATATATATATATATACATATATGGAGACTGTATGAGGACTGGAAAGTTTTAACGGCCGAGAAATTATTGCTTATTGTACATTTCAGATATGTGAAGTGTATAACAGAGATCATGGTTCATTTTACTATATGTCTACAATGCCGTTGGTTCTTAGGACAAGGAATCGTCATAAAGTAAATGAATCAGAGTCTGTGTCCGTATGAGTTAAAGATGCACTGAATTTTTGTGTTCTGGAAAGAGGAAAAGTGAAAATTCCGTTGTTTGGCAATTGGGGCCGAAGTACTGTGACAACAATAAGACGCCGAACTGACTGAAAATTGAGTGAATCTGGAACCGAATTATTTACTGGCACCTCGCTGAAAATGTTTTCCAGGGCAGCTTGTGAAAGCCTGCACAATAAAGCACAGTGGAAACTTTTTCATTTAGAAGATAGTTGCTGTGGTTGATGCCAGAACTATTGCTATTTTTCAAGCACTTCTTTTCCCAGTTTTGAAATTTTCAGACAACATTATAACACTCGCTGGTAACTGCAGAGTATGATCTTATTTGCCTTCAACAGCTCTACCCATTGCAGTTTTTCTTTTCTTCCGGGTCAGTAATGTAAATTACCCGACAATTATGTCTACAACATATGCAGCTGACAATAGCAGAACCTTAAAGTAAATGTTCGTCAACTGCATATTTAATTTTTCGTGAAACACTATGATTTAAATATACTGAAGCAGGACCAATTTCATTTTATCGTAATGCTCTGGTCTTATTACATTTCCTCGTAGGTGCCAAGCAATGTTCAGTTTTTCTCTGCGTCAGAATCTTGCCTCTTTACAACAGAACCGATGAAGACAGCTGGAAGTGGCAAATTATTGTCTTCAACGACTTGTTTTGGAATAATAATGTGGTCGAAAATTATTAAATAGTTTCTCGGAGTTTTCAGAATAAGAGCTACGTAGGCATGAGATTCATCTGTAATTGAAATGGAGAAGAGTGGAACTAACAAATGTAAATAGATAATAAAATGTAATATGGTACAGAATTTAAGGCTATTACTTAACTGTATTACGAATAAAGTAAACTTCAGGAGACAGTAGTATTAAACGAAGAGAACGGGAAGGAAACAGGAAAAATACTTTCTCTAAATAATGATGGATCTTGCAAACAATGCAACAGACGTTCAACACACTTCTTACTGTTGCGCTACAAGTAACAAGGGCTGCATACGAAGTATTTACTTAGATTAAAATGATCCCCAAATAAATAAACACACATGGCGACCACTGTCTCACTTGGATCTCTACAAGCGAGTTGCAACATTTCATGCATCTTCTCTTTCTTTGGAACACCAAAAAACACTTTTTCAGGAGTTTTTCTAGATGTATTTGTACGATTTGGTACTACATACCATTTGTAACCCATAAATTCCAAAACGTGACGTCACTGTAAATGAGCTTTACTACAGTAGGGGCAGTGTGGTAGCCAGTGATGTCATAGGTTTCAGGTGACTCAAATAGAGCATTTAAGTGGGCTTTCTAATTATCTGAATGTGATTCCCATTCTTTTTGTAAATATTGAGATTCATGAGAGAAAAGCATATTATGAGCATAAAATGGCATAATTAAACATTTAAAATGATTTTCAGAAAACACTCTAATACCCCACGGTATAAGTGTACATTTCACCCCACACACCTGTGCTACAAAAATATCCTGATACTGCAGTACACTGAATTGCGTAAGTTTGTATCATTTATACTTCTTATGTTTTTTTAACTAGTCATGGTTGGTTGTACCTCCTGCCAAAAAGTAATAACGAATTACAAAATAAATATCCGATGTTGAAAACAGGAAATTATCACTACGAGGTAGCCTCTACAGTTCCCATTGGGAAGGGTGAAGGGAGCTCAGCGGAGAATGACCCTGAATACAAAAAAATGGTTCAAATGGCTCTGAGCTCTATGGGACTTAACTGCTGAGGTCATCAGTCCCCTAGAAGTTAGAACTACTTAAACCTAACTAACCTAAGGACATCACACACATCCACGCCCGAGGTAGGATTCGAACCTGCGACCGTAGGGGTCGCGCGGTTCCAGACTGCAGCGCCTAGAACCGCTCGGCCACTTCGGCCGGCTAAACCTTGAATACAAGTCGCGGAAGTGTGTAACCTGTACACCACCTGTGTAATGCGGCACCAGAAGTGATACGAGCGTTATCTCTGGCAGAAACATCCCTGATGTGCTACTTATGCGGACGTGTTACGACAGTACAACATGAACAAACACCGTCCGAACAGGCCTTGAAGGCCCAACGCTACAGACAGACAGCAGTGTCAGCCTCAGTCCTCAGGCATCACCCAGGTGCGGATACAGAGCGGCATGTGATCACACACCTCTCCTGGACATCGTCAGTTTTCGTGAGTGGTGTCGCTACTTCTGAGTCAGATAGCTCCTCAACTGGCCTCATAGGGGCTGAGTGCATCCCGCTTGCCAACAGCACTCGGCAGACCCGGATGGTAACCCATCCAAGTGCTACAAAAGCCCGACAGTGCTTAACTTGGGTAATCTGACGGGAATCGGTGTTACTACTGCGGCAAGGCCATTGAGACATAACTTACATTTGGACCACTTAAAAAAAAGGTGCAGACAAAATGATGACTAAGTTTTGCACAACGTATTACATTTGCGCAATGGTTTCTGTATGGAAAGGATAATGATAGTGCTTCGCACATACATATTAACAGACGAGATAATCACAAGCCGAAATTTCAAAACTCATACAGGAATGCTGCGAGTATTAGATCTCATCAACAAACGTTTTCGATGAACATTTAGACACTAATGATTGTCGCGCACTTTCCAGATTCTTTACTTCCATCACACGCTTAAATTAAGCAACCTTCTATTTACCTTCAACACCCAAGACTTACAGAGTTGCTTGACAATGTGCTGCATTTTGTACGCAGCGTCCTCTGGTTCCAATACAATGTAACACCAACAAATCTTCAGTGTCGATGTGTGAGCGCAACTGCCAAATTTATGGGACATGGGATAGGCAGATCTGTTATGTCGTCAGCATGGCCGCGTGATTTCATTCGCTTCGATACTGTTTTCCTTTAGAGGCATGTCAAGAGAATGGTGAACATTCCTGCAGTTTCCACCACGGCTGAAAAGATTTACATAATTAGTGATGTGTTTCAGAATATGAAACAGTGTCCTGTATTACCCGATGGGGATGGCCGATTATTGCTGCCAAAGGATCAGACATATAATGAGGACAAGAGCAAAATGTTAGAATATTGGTAAATTTATTTCAGACCTGCCTAACAATACGAAACAGTGTCCGGTATGATCTGATTGAGATCGCCGGTTATTGCTGTCAAAGACTCAATTGCGATGGCCGGTTATTGCTGTCAAAGACTCAAGCATGTAAAGCGGATCAGTGCAGAAGTTGGAAAACTGGTAAATTTATCTTAAACCTACCTTTAATAAAACTCGATGTGCGTATTAATTGTCACCCATTCTAATAACTTTACGGATGTCACAAATAAAATCGTTCAAATGGCTCTGAGCACTATGGGACTAAACTTCTGAGGTCATCAGTCCCCTAGAAAAAAAAATGGTTCAAATGGCTCTGAGCACTATGGGACTTAACTTCTGAGGTCATCAGTCCCCTAGAACTTAGAACTACTTAAACCTAACTAACCTAAGGACATCACACAATCCATGCCCGAGGCAGGATTCGAACCTGCGACCGTAGCGGTCGCGCGGTTCCAGACTGTAGCACCTAGAACCGCTCGGTCACAGAGGCCGGCTGTCACAAACATGTAACTAACAAATACCGGCTTAAAAAGAGTATATTCGTTAACAAAAATTTTAATGTGTGTGCTGCTTACATCACTATGGACGCGAAACAAAGTAGCAAAGCAAGCAGGACAAAAGTGTGAATTCACCAACACCGATGAAAGTGAAGACCCAAGAATATGCGGGCAAATTGATACTGATGACCGTGATATGGTAGCATGGTGTGGTGCTAACAGATGATCGTAACTGGAAAACCGTCACAAGACCATGTCACCGCAATCTCCTGACGAGCTTACTGAAGGCGGTAGCAACAAGCTGTCCAATGGGATGTTTGTGCACAGCGACAAGTCCCCCACGTGCTGTGCACAGGACACAGTCCACACTGTGACACACGCTGTTTCGTTGGGCTGTAAAATTTTCCCTCACATCCTTAATCTCATATTATCACATCTTCCTCTTTCCTCAAATTAAAACAAATTCGGAGCAGGCGTTTCAAGAAAGCAGGCGAGATTATTTTCATGGTGGAATGTTTTCTGAACACCCGAAATGAAAACTTCTGGCATTAAGGTCACCGCCAAGTCACAATTTTTTTATGCTGTCAATCTTCTCACCGGTTTGATGCGGCTAGCCACGAACTCTTCTCCTTTTTCAACCAATCACCTAATAGGGGAACCAGCATGTGTTAGATATATTTCTATCTCAGTTTCCTGTTTTTTGGATATACTGTTATATCTGTTTCCCCCTATAGTTTTTATCCTCTACAACTTCTCCTACCACCATAGAACTTATTCTCTGATGTCTTAACACACGTTCCATCACCCCATCCCACATGTTCTCTCCTCACCTATTCTGCGAAGAACTTCCTGATTTATCATATTAACACTGCAATTAGTTACCAACATTCGCATATAGCACCACAACTAAAACTCTTCGATCCTCGTTTTCTGATTTTCTCACATGCCATGATTCATTTTCAAACAATACTGTGCTAGAAAAGCACGCCCTCAGAAAATACAGGCCTATGCTTGATACCAGTAGACTTGTCTTGACCAGAAATGCCCTATTTGCCTGTGCTATTCAGATTTTATGTCCTCCGTGCTTCGACTGTCAAGTGTTACGTTGCCTCAAAGATATCAGAATTCCCTAACTTTTTCTGCTTCGTGGTTACCAATTTTTTATGTTATGTTTATCACTAATCCCATTTCTGCTGCTCCTCATTACTTTCGTCTTTCTTTGGTTTACTCTTAATACATAGTGTGTGCTCACCAGACGGCTCATTCTATTCTCCACATCTTGCAGTACTTCATCTCTTTCAGTGAGGATAGCAATGTCAACACCGAATTTTATCATTGATATCCTTGCACCTCGAATGTCTACCCTTCAGTGCGAGACATGCAGGCAAAGAGTCAATGATGTTCTGGGAGCTGCCGTCAGAAATGTCGATTCCAGTGCCGTCCCAGCTGCGCTACGTCATTTGGCTGAGGATCCATGGCCCGATTTGTGTGGTCCCACGGACTCTCGGCTGGGTTTAAATCAGGGGAGTTTAGTGGCCAGAGGAGTTCGGTAAACTCACCCTGGTGCCCTTCAAACCACGCACGTACACTGCGAGCTGTGTGACACGTTGCATTGTTCTGTTGGTAAATGCCACTGTGACGAGGAAAAAAAACTAAATGTAGGTGTGGACATGGTCGCCAAGGATAGATTCATACTTGTGTTGATCCACTGTACCTTCCAGAATGACCGGATCAATCAGGGAATGCTACGAAAACATTCCCCAGACCATGCCTCTCCCTCCTCCGGCCGGAATCTTCCCGACGATTGTTGCAGGGGCATATACGCCAATGAGTATCTCTCCGATGAAGCATAAAGGGTGATTCATTTGAAAATGGCAGCTGTCACCACTCAGCGGACGTCCAGTTGCGGTACTGGCGTGCAAAATTCCAGTCGTCGTCGGCGATGAGCAGCAGTCAGCTAGGATGCATGAACCACGTGCCTGCTGCAGAGTCCCACACGCAGCAACGTTCGCTCAACGATCCTTGAGGAGGCGCTGTTGGTTCACCAGGTTCATCTGGATGGTCAGTCGCTCAACAGTGACAGCGCCTACTCTCCCGCACATATTTCCACATTCGTCGTTCACCCATGTCATCCATGGCCTTTGGTATACTACAGTTGCCTCAGTGTCGGTTCTGGACACCACTATATTGCCATGCACGGTATACTTCAACCACGGCGGCATGCGAACAGGTCACAGACTTAGCCGTTCCGGAAATGCTTCCGTCATTTTCCCAAAAGCCAATGATCATACCCTTCCGGCGTCATGTCAATCGCTCCGCTTCCTCGTTATGACTATGTCTGCACTGTTTTCCGCGTCCCCCCGACGCGCTTTATGTAGCCTTCAATGCTGGTGCTGCCACATGCCGTCTGTGAATGGTTATTGTGCTGTGACATCGAACGTAGGTGGTGGTCACATTAGTGTAATTTGACCGTATACCTTTCTATTTGCATTCAGTCCCGTATTGAAATGCGCGACACTGATAGGTTTTGAGATCTTGGAGGGCAGTGAATGTACTTACCGGTGCCGCTACCGATCCACAAATTACGCTAAGTGCCATTGAAGCATTCTGTCACCCTTCTCGATAGATTTTTGAGGATTTACGTCTAATGAAATTATAGTAACTACCGTGTGGCAAACCGGCAGTGTTCCAGTTGTTCAAATACTACTAAAATAGAAATTCTATCTTCACAGGAATGGTGTCCTTGAAAGGAGAACTAACGTAAGTGAAATGTATTCTGTTTCAGAAATTATTCAGATTACAGTGTGTACCTAAGTGAACTTTATTTACTCCATTCAAATCCCTGTGTACTAACCTTGTACAAATGGCAGATGTGGCGGAGCTATTTCCTCTCGATGGACTGCACTCGCAAAGACGCTTCCTGTGTTCTTCAATTATTGTTTTCGAGTTTTTCTTTTGCTGATCTGTATAATCTTACAGTGAAATCTCATATTTTAACAGTAACATAATTCACTAATGTGAGGCATGGTTGCAAAGATGTCTAGCACTTAAATCAGATGATACAAAGAAACAGAGGAGGGTCCTCACGTCAGAATACTTTTCAAACAACCACAGTGAAAAAATTATTCAGCAATATAAGTCTCGGTGAATGCACAAGTGTGCTGCTGGCTGCAGTTTACAATCGAAGAGATACACACACTCTACCACAAAACCACGGCTGAAAGACGACGATTCGGTACGGGTGACGCGTATCCAAGCTTCCAGAGACCAACAGCGGTATCTGTGTATTATGGTGTAGGATCAGCAGAGATATTCGTGAGGGCGGTAGCTCCCATCTTACGTAAAAGCATATTGGTCTATGTGGTACGGTTCTGCAGGCATTACTGTTGGTCCCCACTGTGAAACTTCTTAACAAAATATTAGCTTAAACTGTTGAGTGAAATTGAATGCAAGTGTCACTTTGCTAGTCTTTATCCTTACAACACTCACCTACTGAATTTGCCCTGGCAAAAAGAACTTAAACTTTTCGTATTCATTAATTACTCTCAATATACAACTGACAGAACCAGAGGTTGTACAGAGTTTCAGGGAGAGCATAAGGGAACAATTGACAGGAATGGGGGAAACAAATACAGTAGAAGAAGAATGGGTAGCTTTGAGGGACGAAGTAGTGAAGGCAGCAGAGAATCAAGTAGGTAAAAAGACGAGGGCTAGTAGAAATCCTTGCGTAACAGAAGAAATATTGAATTTAATTGATGAAAGTAGAAAATACAAAAACGCAGTAAATGAACCAGGCAAAAAGGAATACAAACGCCTCAAAAATGAGATCGACAGGAAGTGCAAAATGGCTAAGCAGGGATGGCTAGAGGACAAATGTAAGGATGTAGAGGCCTATCTCACTAGGGGTAAGATAGATACTGCCTACAGGAAAATTAAAGAGACCTTTGGAGATAAGAGAACGACTTGTATGAATATCAAGAGCTCAGATGGAAACCCAGTTCTAAGCAAAGAAGGGAAAGCAGAAAGGTGGAAGGAGTATATAGAGGGTCTATACAAGGGCGATGTACTTGAGGACAATATTATGGAAATGGAAGAGGATGTAGATGAAGATGAAATGGGAGATATGATACTGCGTGAAGAGTTTGACAGAGCACTGAAAGACCTGAGTCGAAACAAGGCCCCCGGAGTAGACAACATTCCATTGGAACTACTGACCGCCTTGGGAGAGCCAGTCCTGACAAAACTCTACCATCTGGTGAGCAAGATGTATGAAACAGGCGAAATACCCTCAGACTTCAAGAAGAATATAATAATTCCAATCCCAAAGAAAGCAGGTGTTGACAGATGTGAAAATTACCGAACTATCAGTTTAATAAGTCACAGCTGCAAAATACTAACACGAATTCTTTACAGACGAATGGAAAACTAGTAGAAGGCAACCTCGGGGAAGATCAGTTTGGATTCCGTAGAAATGTTGGGACACGTGAGGCAATACTAACCTTACGACATATCTTAGAAGAAAGATTAAGGAAAGGCAAACCTACGTTTCTAGCATTTGTAGACTTAGAGAAAGCTTTTGACAATGTTGACTGGAATACTCTCTTTCAAATTCTAAAGGTGGCAGGGGTAAAATACAGGGAGCGAAAGGCTATTTACAATTTACACAGAAACCAGATGGCAGTTATAAGAGTCGAGGGACATGAACGGGAAGCAGTGGTTGGGAAGGGAGTAAGACAGGGTTGTAGCCTCTCCCCGATGTTGTTCAATCTGTATATTGAGCAAGCAGTAAAGGAAACAAAAGAAAAATTCGGAGTAGGTATTAAAATTCATGGAGAAGAAATAAAAACTTTGAGGTTCGCCGATGACATAGTAATTCTGTCAGAGACAGCAAAAGACTTGGAAGAGCAGCTGAATGGAATGGACAGTGTCTTGAAAGGAGAATATAAGATGAACATCACTAAAAGCAAAACGAGGATAATGGAATTTAGTCGAATTAAGTCGGGTGATGCTGAGGGAATTAAATTAGGAAATGAGACACTTAAAGTAGTAAAGGAGTTTTGCTATTTGGGGAGTAAAATAAGTGATGATGGTCGAAGTAGAGAGGATATGAAATGTAGACTGGCAATGACACGGAAAGAGTTTCTGAAGTAGAGAAATTTGTTAACATCGAGTATAGATTTAAGTGTCAGGAAGTCGTTTCTGAAAGTATTTGTATGGACTGTAGCCACGTTTGAAGTAAAACATGGACAATAAATAGTTTGGACAAGAAGAGGATAGAAGCTTTCGAAATGTGGTGCTACAGAAGAATGCTGATGATTAGATGGGTAGATCACATAACTAATGAGGAGGTACTGAACAGAATTGGGGAGAAGAGGAGTTTGTGGCACAACTTGACTAGAAGAAGTGATCGGTTGGTAGCACATGTTCTGAGGCATCAAGGGATCACCAATTTAGTATTGGATGGCAGCGTGGAGGGTAAAAATCGTAGAGGGAGACCAAGAGATGAATACACTAAGCAGATTCAGAAGGATGTAGGTTGCAGTAGGTACTGGGAGATGAAAAAGCTTGCACAGGATAGAGTAGCATGGAGAGCTGCATCAAACCAGTCTCAGGACTGAAGACCACAACAACAACATACAACGGTAACACGATCTGACTGCTCAAAAAAAATTACAAGCTTACTTCAAATAATTAATACAAAAGAATGGCCCTGAATAAGAAGCAATCCTGACAATAACCTATACATTTCATTTAGCACTTACCTCACAAAAATTTTCATTACGCGAACTACTGCAATGCAGCGAGAGTCAATACTGCCAGCTAAATAAAAGACTCTAACTACTAAAGCCACTAACCACTAATAGGCATGTGGTTAGCATAGGCAAGATTTTGTTGCAAACGAAATAATGTATTTTTTTACCTTAATAATGTGACATTCAGTTCAAACACGAATATAAATCGTCATTGACATCCAGTACAAAGATATATAATCATGAATGATTTTCAATCTCCAAGTCGGATACTTCCAGATCGTTAGCCTACGCTAACACTTCAGACCTCTACCCTCCATCAATGCTAACTTCTCACATTTAACATCCATCACTGCTGGCTGTTCACCTCCAACTGCCCAACAGTACTCCCATCACTGCTGGCGACCAACTTCCAACTGCCCAACACTACTGGTGATTAACTTCCAACAACGAGTCCAACCAGCCACAGAGTCTCTTACAAAGAAAGCGCAGTCAGAGATCCAATGCAAAGCGCTACACAGCGCTGCCAACACAGAAGCAGCCCACTTGCAATTGAAACAATAATTGATTCAGTGCCCTATGACCCATTTATCTACCGTTACAATCCGAGATGGGCCACTGTAGCCACTGTCATTCAAACAATAGAACAAACGCCCTACTCTAGCTGCTGCTACCTCTTTCAAAACGACATATTCGTTGAGCACCGTGCTGCGTGACTCCGATAGAATGGCCTCTACAGTGAGAAGGGAATTGGGATGCTCAATGTATCCTCCTCCGATGATCTCCCTGCAGTAAAATACATGACGTGTTGTGTCTTGTTCATCCTGTGTGGCAGACGGCCAGTAGACCACACGACAGTGTCAGTTAAGAGTCAGGCCAAAGTATTCCTCCAGACGTGGCCAGCAGGCAGAGTTGGTCAGCAGTCACAAAGCACCGGCGGAAGGAAGTCGGTTACCTTCATGGAGGCCGCGGCTAACCAAGGACAAAGGCGGTGGGTGCCTGTCACTGCCGTGCGTCACGCGCGGTGATCCAAGTCACAAAAGCAATCTTGCTGACCAGAAATTCAAATTCATCGAGACGTTTTATTTCTTTGGCAGGAAACATCGGCAGCCACTAAATAAAGTATATGTAGCCTCTTACAAAAGAGAATTAACGCGTGGTATTTCTTGAACTGTGCCCTATCGCTGTGACAAGTTGTATCAGAATCGAGCATCTCGGTAGCAGTGTACGAGCAGTTTACTAGAGATCCCATCAGTCAACGTCATGTATGAGACCTAGCAAATGTACGGAACTGTACTGACCAAATAAAACTCAGCAGTGGCCGCATACAAAATAGGACACGCCTGAGACCACACTTGCGTGCTTTTACCCCAAACACTCTCAAAAATATATCTCTATGTAACTTTCCCTTTGTGGCATTGGAACTACACTGTTTTTTTCTTTCGACGGAATGAAAGAGAACGCCTTACAGAAAATGTTGACAGAGTTCGTCGATGTTTGTGAAGCGCATCGGAGTTCAGAAAAGGTCGAAACAAGTCTCATACTATTATACGACGACAAAGGGGTGTTCCATAGCAATACGGGAAATATTTTTTTGTCGGTCTTCGTAGATAGAAAATTGGATGTAAGGGTAGGATTCTCACGCGAACTGGAGGCAAATTCCTTCATGTCAAGTGGAAAGGTTGTAACACTATGATAAGTAACATTGATTATGTTCACTTCACATATGACACTAACGTTAATTATCAATTAATGAGAAGTGGCAGTTTTGTATGCGACACTGCCAACAGTATGCACTTTTGCTGAGTACATATGTACAGGAAAATCTGTGGATTCCAAAGTGTGTGTTGTCACGCAGCCAGTCTGCAGGAGAGAGAGATTTGGAAGTAGACTGGTGAATTGATACGGAGGCCTAATTTCGGAATGGTGTTGCTGTAACCTGGAATTTATTAAAGAAGGTAATATCCATCCTCGAGCTTTGCACAAAGCGGGATGTCGCGTTTAGAGAACATTTTCAGTTTTGATTTGCAAATTTTCATAACTTGCATTGTTTCACTATTACGCTACTAGGTTCCATTATCTCGTAAATGCATGAACTCAGGTAAGAAATACACCACTCTTTACCCCTTTCCGTATTTAAATACAGAATGTAAACATTAATTCTATAAATGTTTCAAGTTTTCCGTAAAGTAATAGTTTGAAGAGCTCTGTTTTTGGTAGTCACATTGTAGCAACAATGGTCAATAATGCAGTCATGTTCGCACTTTTTAATTTCGCCGTTTAAAGCACCACCTTTGAGTACAAATAGTTCTTCAAATTATTCGAAATTAAGCCACCACATCCCATTTACTGTTCGAAAGTTTTATGGGAAAAGTATGTTGGGCCCGCGTTCCAGTTTGTGAGATACGACTGTAAATTGTGTCTTAGGCTGACGCAGTATCATGCGTTCCACATTGCAATATTAATTAAATGATCGCAAAGCAACGTCATTTATTTCAGACAAAGAGTTGCAAGGCATAAGTGTTTATCCGTTGTCAAAGTGATTATTTTGGGCAAAATTAAATATTTTAGTGCATACTTACGGGTCATTGATTATCCGCTTAGATTACTTTCACATTCTTGTGTTACGTAATTCAATGACTATATAAATTTTTTGCATTAGAGATTATTCACATGTGATAGGCCAGAAGCGTTTTGTTCATGAGGATTTCAGGTAATGCTTGTAATAATGCACGTAAGTACCTTAAACACAGAAACTTCACATACAATATAAGGAATGGTTACATACAGCCACTAGTGAGCACAAAGTTACATTACTTCACACGGTCAAATGAAAGTCTAAAGATTTCACTGTTATGCAAATGTAATAACTTTGTTTTGAAAAATTGCATCTATAACTTACACTTATAATGCTGAAGAATTAAACCTGAGTACGAGCATAGAAAATGTACAATGAGTGTTAGTCTGTTTTAGAAAATTTACAGAGAAATTATAACACAAGCATGTCATCCTAATACCGCAAGTTTTGAAGAAATAAAGTTTAAATTTCTTCAGATTAAGGTTTAAGTAAAGAATTATATTTAGTACACAAGAATAATTAGTTTTCGTTTGTGCCATTATATGAACAGCCGCGCAGTTTTTCCAAGTACAGAAAGATAAACTTTTATCCAAATGCTTACACGAGCAAGTAATCGGCAAACCACTGGTTAGATTAAAATCCTGTTTGCATTAAAAAACCTGCTTGCATTGAATGAAAGAGTGACTCGTTACAAAAATCCTAGAGGCGAAATTGCCAATGATTGACCTATTACATTTCGAATCCTGTTCACTATAAGTTATAAAAATACATTTTTCTATGCAAAGATGTGTTCGAAAACAGACACTGTGAGATTGTTTAATATATCGCTAAATCATTCCACTCATATCCTAGACAAGAAACACAGTTCTACGGTTTTTGTTTGCAATTAAACAAACTTTGATACTGGAACTGTTGAAGGAGATCTTATGTCACTTATAATTTCAGATGTTGATGTTACAAATTATGTGCCTCTTTTACCTGCCTAAAATGTATAGTAAAGTTTTATACTTCTTCATTTGTATGGTTAAGTGGAACGTAGGTTACCTTTACTGTACAGCACTTTAATAATTGTTTTTGATCCTTTCACAGATGGAGTTTTGTAAGAATGGTTGCTTCTGCGTCCCTATGTGAGCTGTTATTAGTCTAACTCGGAGGTTATCAGTCTTTTTGTACGTGAGCGCTAATTCTAGATTATCGGACAGGCCGAGCATGCTATTTATTTTTTAATGTAGATTTGTAGTTGGAAAAGTTAATAACTCAAAGCTATAAATTTATCACATAAAAATTTTTGTTTACATTCTTTTACAAGATATGTAATGGTTTAGTGGTAGAAACCAAATTTAATATGGTTTAAAAATCCTTTATGGCAAATTTAAATCACAAGTTCAATATGACTTTTTGCACTGCATTTGAGTGGACACTGCGTCGTAAGGAAGGTCTCGATTTAGATCTCTAATAGTCGCTTACAAGCCAGCAGAGAGGTTGTCTATACTGCTTCACAAAAAAATGAAGCACCCGGAAGGGGCGACGAAACGACATGAGTCGGTTTGTGATGTTATTTCAGCGATTAGAGAATCAGCCCTGACCTAGGTACACGCACCGATTCCATTAGGAAAGATGTCATTCACCCGTGGCGTCCCCTCCTGAGGTAACTGGTCCTTGATATCCCGGGTAATGGCACTGCGAGGGTCATCCGAGCTGGCCCCACACATCTTCTATCGGGGATACATCTAGGGAAGGTGCTGGTCGCTAGAATACGTCGACAGCTAACAGACAGTTCATAGACTTCACAGACAAGGCTAGCTTTAGGCCAGCGTACCAGTCAGAACGTCAACAAGGCGTATCGGGAGCGTAACAGGCGACAAGGCGTGAGGTGAGCACTGTCACACAGCCTCATAGCGAGGATAGCAGAAGAGGTGAGCACTGTCACACAGCCTCATAGCGAGGATAGCAGAAGAGGTGAGCACTGTCACACAGCCTCATAGCGAGGATAGCAGAAGAGGTGAGCACTGTCACACAGCCTCATAGCGAAGATAGCAGAAGAGGTGAGCACTGTCACACAGCCTCATAGCGAGGATAGCAGAAGAGGTGAGCACTGTCAGACAGCCTCATAGCGAGGATAGCAGAAACGCAAACAGTGCAGTGCTATATAAAAGAGCAGTGTGAAGTAACAGTACTTAACTTCAGCCCCATAGTGCTGCTGCAAAATCAGAGGTAGGCAGAAAGTCTCGAGCTCGGCGACCCAGAATAATTATTTAATTTTCACGGCGAGGCATGGAGCGCTGACTGGTTCGACAAATGGGAGTATATGCTCTCGTACACCCAGAGCCACCGCGTCATAGGAGCAGACCCAGCCCTTTAAATAATGAGGCTTTTGGAGCTCAATCATACAATAGGTCGTTCTGTCGTTCTGTTCGTGTCGCTAGAACGACATAGAATGACAATCTATTGAGTTTCAGGAAACTGCGACAAGCAGACCTACCTGTTGACTCAAACACCCAGATACAACCAGTCTGATGCATAACACATCCGTGGTGTGCCACTGCCGTCTACTGGGACACAGCGGATGAAAATACTGGTCTACGGTCAGCCCTCCTCCAATGCGGGTCATCGCGGATAGTCTGCAAGCTGCCATCCCCACGCAGACCACACGTAGCACGTCCGCCCAACCTCCTAGCCGATTCGTGGGCATCTCCTGCAGCCATGGTTGATCCATGGTGGATATTAAGGTAAGATATGATGTCACGTAGGAGGCGACCACTGTGTAAACTCGAAACATTACCTACTCTTTAAAAGGTCTCTAAATAATTATTCACTTCGCTGTTCACAAGCTTCTTATTGACAGGTTTCGAGTTTTACCCATAATCAGAAATATCAAAATTAAGAACAAAGTGCTCATGCAGGGTTTGGAGTTATGTGCATCACCTATCAGTATCGCAAGTTGACTAGCAGCAGGATGGCGTTACAAAACTTAATTGATGAAAGACATCCCGGACAAAGAGTTTGAGAGCAAGAAGATGGGTTGGTCTAGAATAAAATGTCAAAGATGTTGAATGGATACGAGGCATACGCGCATGCCAGCAGCTCAAAAACAAATGTACATTAAATGTGTTCTGTCTCGTAAAGTATTCGGTGTGCGTATCCCTGAACATTGACCATTCCTCTTGGGGATCCGTCTGTTCCCTACATGAATGGCGATTGTAACTTGGCGTTAATTGTAACTTACACACAGTACATACATTACTACAAAGATTTTATTCTCAAAGAACCGCCCAATTTTGCTTTAGTATATCTTTTATAAGCATGCACGTTTAACCATGGTATACATTTCACAACTACGTTTAGTATGAAGTACCTCACACATATATTGAAAGCGGCCTCTGCCGTTCGCGCGACAAAGATCCAGCCGATAGTCAAAGTCGTCCCACATTTTAGTGAGCATGTCTGGAGTTGCTGCCTTCACTGCCGCTGCTACGTGTAGCGCAGCCAGAGTTGGAATGCCACGACCCACCAACCACTGACTTGAAAACCAGCCTGAGAGAGATATTTTGGCGTTTCGTTCACTCCTGTTGCCTGCGCCTGAACTTGTTAACCCTCATCATATGTAAAGAAACGCAAAACATTAAAAACTGATGGCCTTTTTTTTTTTACACGTACCCAAATTCCAACAAATTTCACAGCTTCTTTCCTAAGAAGTAAGGGCTCTAATGACCCACATACAAGACATAAATGTAATGTTTGCATAAACAACCAAATGCAGAACGGTAGGTGGCCTCTAGAGTACAAGGGGAATGATTACTGCCCGCTTGCAAACATTACGTGCTGTGTACCCGATAGAGTGCCGTGTCGGCCTTCAGCTAGATCAACGAGGCCTTGCACGTATGGAGGACAACGCTGGAACAATAGCGTGAAGTGAAACCCGAAGAGCTAACCTCAGTGATGTCTAAGGACATCAACTAACTGATCTAAAATAACTTATCTGGATATTCTGGAGCGCTAAGTAGTCGGTTACTTGCAGATAAAGGAAATGTCACACCTATCTGAAACTCACCGTGAACTTACAAACGTACACATCGCTTATTTTCCATCTACATTGGGAGAAACTCTTCTTCTTTCGTTAAATTAAACTCGCGATCCATGATCATCATTTTAGCTAACTTTTTATCACATCTTGCTTGTAATCACTGTACGTGATAGTTAATTTTGCAAACAGTGCCGTAACATGCATACAAAGACCCCCAGCGTTCTGATAACGCAGAGGTCATTGCCACACTCTCATCTATTTCAGATCCACTACAGGATAATGGTTTCCTGCAGATTTCTACGAGCGTTACGGTATTGAGGTAAACAGAATCATGTCACCCTCCCCCTCGTCTACAGCTGTCATCTACCCACCATCCATTAAGTTTTCACCTCGACTTTTCACTTCTTGAAATCCAGTACAGAACTCATTGCTCCGCCTATTATCCGCTCGTCTAGTTACATTCCCCGCCCACTTCTTTCTCACTTCCAGTGCTGTCTATTTCTTGACGACTTATTTATTTCCCTCAAAGAAGCACATTGTCTCCCGCAATAAATCCAGACTGATATTATTCATCATTTCTGAACTACATGTTCCAGACATATCGGAAAAACATGCACAAATAAATGACTTCACCACTGCGTGACTTCTCTTATATCCCGATTCCAATGAATCAATAAGGAAGCTTCCGATATTAATCTCTCCAAATGTTATTCGTAGCACACGTGATTGCTTTATGAGGGGTACTGTTCATGGTGAAGCAACGGTTAAGTCATTAGACTTGTATTCGTGAGAAGTGTGGTTAAAATCCTCGTCTGATGATCCAGAATTGTGTTTCCTTAGAAAGCCAAAGCCAAAACCCGGGGTATTTCCTTTGAAACTAGAACTGCTGATTTCATTCTCCATTCCTATAATTACTGACAGACCTACGTCTCTTCCCCTTGTCGTCGTGGCAGGGACTCCACAGTGGCTGAGCCATCGTGCAGAGCGACTTGTATCGAACACCATGCGAAACCACATTCCATGTTGTGTGGCCGGGAAACGATCACTCACTACCCTATTCCCTGCACTGAATATGTCTAAAGCATCGAATTCATCTTCTACTACAAACATTCCACGATCTTGTCTTCACTATCATAGTGGAGAAGATTAGATATGATGAGATGTTAAGGATGAAAGGGTGTAGCACAGCATCGAATACAGGCTCAGTTAAACATGTATATTTTCATAACAGACCCACTCACATGTGTGGGTCACTCTGTGTGTTCCATACCTCCTCCTAAATCACAGAATCGATTTTAACCAAATTCGGTACATATACTACTTATTGCCTAGAAAGAAATACTGTGGAAAGGTCCAATTTCCATGTCAGAGGATATAGGAAGGGTTGGTAACACATGACATCTAGATTGCCCTGCACAAATGGCATGTTGTGTTCGCAGTAATGGAATCGTTCCACAGGGTATAAGTGCAGGGCATAGCAGAGCTGTAGGGGGGGGGGGGGGGGGCTGGTAATAGGTGGATACTGACAGGGTAAGCGTAGTGGAGATGGACAAAGAGTGGGAGTAGGAGATGGACGAATGTAGGAGGGGGGAGAGCAGGACATGGAAAGATATGGTTATTAGAAGGAGATGGGCAGAGAGAGGGGGAGGAAAGAGCAGATGGAGGTGGACAAAGAGTGGGAGAGGAGCAGATGCATTGGTAGAGGGGGAAGAAGATATGGACATGGGAGAGGACGAGAGAGGTGGGAGGGAGAAATGGAAGGAGATAGGAGATGCACAGAGAGATGCTATTATAAGAAAAGAGAGGGAAAAGAAAGACAGAGAGAGAGAAGAGGAGGAGATGCACAGAGAAAGTCGGAACGAGGAGATGGACAGAGAGAGGAGCAGGATGAGATGGACCGAAAGAGGGGGAGAAGATTGATAGAGGGAGGGAAGGAGAGAAAGCACAGATAGTGGAAGAGGACATGATGAGAGAGAGCGATGAGGAAGAGATAGACAGAGAAAGGGAGAAGGAGGAGATGAACAGAGAGAGAGAGAGGGAGGAGGAGATGGACTGAGAGAGGGAAGTGGAAGAGATGCAACGAGAGAGGAGGAAGGGAAATTGACAGAAAGAGATTGGAGGAAGTGACGGACAAAGACAGGTGGGAGCAGATGTACAGAGAAGTGGGGAGAAGGAAGTGGACAGAAGGAAGGGGAGGAGAAGATGAACAGAGAAAAAGTGCATCCCGGCCGGGGTGGCCGAGCGTTTCTAGGCGCTACAGTCTGGAACTGCGCGACAGCTACGGTCGCAGGTTCGAATCCTGCCTCGGGCATGGATGTGTGTGATGTCCTTAGGTTAGTTGGGTTTACATAGATGGAGAAGCCCTTCGTTGGGGGAAATGAGGCGGACGTCAGTACATTAATAATGATTCTCAAACGACTGAGCAAGATAAAAAGGTGCCTGGAATTGAGACAGTTATCACTGCGCCGAGAAAATGCTGCGACAGTAAAGAAAAATCACACACATAAATAACCAGTGAAATCTAATTGACGTAATTGACAGCGAGCGAGAGGCATACTGTCTACTGATGGCAAATGGCCGTAGACTGTGGCATATTTTCTTAGCGGCGGAATATGAATATCATTGCTAGTGTAACGGACTGGTTAGTTGATCAAATTCTGATGCGGCGATAATAGTTCACCAACCCTGGAGAACGTGGCGTCACAGAAGTAGCTCGTAAATGTATCACAAGCTATCTCATTAGTCCCTGCTGTCCTTACAAAGGTGTGAACAATCCTTTTTTTCCTTTTGACTATGGAAAATCACAAAAGCACCAACAGCTAAACAAAACACACTCGTGCAAGAAAGGGTAGTATGTTTTTATCGCAGTAGACCTGAACACGACTACCCCATTCAGAGGAGCCCATTTCAAGGAATCCTCATATCTCCTTAATTCTCCCCCCCCCCCTCCCCCACCCGTCGCACCCTTTCCCCGTCAGTTCCCAAAATATTACAGTCTTTTGTGGTTTTTCAGGGTCGCATCAAGACACGCCAACTTTCGTCTCAATCTTAAGCAGGGTCATCTTCACACTCACCACAGCAATTATAATACAGCAGTATCTATATCGGCTCATAACACTGCACCATACACTATGCCACCTCCAGTACACTCTTCTATTTTCTATTTTCAGTGTTGTTGTTTAATCTTGAAAGTAAATATTTTCGTCGTTTCCTTGCCAATCATGATCTATTGTAATTATCATGGAATGACAATACAACCTGTGAAACATCGCTAAGCACCTTCTCTGAAAACTACCTAGACCAGATGGATTGGAACCCCACTCAAGATGGAGATATTTTAGATATATTAGCAAGAAACAGACCTGACCTATTTTAGGTATGTCGACATCAAAACTAGTACCGGTGACCATAACACAGTTGTGGCAACAATGATTACTAAAGTACAAAGTTCAACTAAAACAAGCAGAAAGTTATATATTTTCAGTGAACTAGATAAAAAAGCAGCAGTGTCATATCTCAACGACACTCTTAGCACAGGATAGAAGCATGTAGGGGAGCTCAAATGTAAAAGGATAGTTGACGATGCACTGGATAGGTAAGTACCCAGTAGAACAGTTCGTATTACGAGGGACGCTACGTGGTATATAGTCGCTGTAAAGAAAATTCTAAAGAAACAGAGGCAACTGCGTAATAGCTGCAAGACAAAGCACATGGCTGTAGATAGAGAGATGCTGAATGAGACGCGTTTGGTTGTCTAGAGAGCAATGCGTGAAGCCTTCAATGACTACCGTAGCGGAATTTTCTCAAATGATCTTTCACAAAACCCAAATAAATTCTTGTCGTACAAGTACGCTGTTAGTTCACGACACTTAAGTGTCCAGAGGAGGCAGGAAGTGAAACTGAGGGTAACCAAGCAAAAGCAGAAATTCTTAAGTCGGCTTTTTATCTGGGCATAAATATGCAGCCAGTCGCTTTTTTGGGTCTCTGATACGATTCACTGTACCATTAACTAGTTTTCGAGGCCCTGCAGGCTCGTCATCAGCTGGAGGTGTTACAGGAACGTTATGTCGTGGACCAAGTGTAGCTATAGATCGCGTCTTGTTGGAAGGCGGGCCTTTTTCAGTGGTGGCGATGGGGCTGGCAAAAATGACGGAGATTTAGTAATCGTTTAGGAAACGTTTATGAAACGGAAATGATGTAACATTTTGGGTACTTATAATGCACTTCATCATCATGGTATCAATAGCAAATCCATCGTCTTATAGTACATTATCAGATGTACACGCACATATGTACAGTATTTACACTCCTGGAAATGGAAAAAAGAACACATTGACACCGGTGTGTCAGACCCACCATACTTGCTCCGGACACTGCGAGAGGGCTGTACAAGCAATGATCACACGCACGGCACAGCGGACACACCAGGAACCGCGGTGTTGGCCGTCGAATGGCGCTAGCTGCGCAGCATTTGTGCACCGCCGCCGTCAGTGTCATCCAGTTTGCCGTGGCATACGGAGCTCCATCGCAGTCTTTAACACTGGTAGCATGCCGCGACAGCGTGGACGTGAACCGTATGTGCAGTTGACGGACTTTGAGCGAGGGCGTATAGTGGGCATGCGGGAGGCCGGGTGGACGTACCGCCGAATTGCTCAACACGTGGGGCGTGAGGTCTCCACAGTCCATCGATGTTGTCGCCAGTGGTCGGCGGAAGGTGCACGTGCCCGTCGACCTGGGACCGGACCGCAGCGACGCACGGATGCACGCCAAGACCGTAGGATCCTACGCAGTGCCGTAGGGGACCGCACCGCCACTTCCCAGCAAATTAGGGACACTGTTGCTCCTGGGGTATCGGCGAGGACCATTCGCAACCGTCTCCATGAAGCTGGGCTACGGTCCCGCACACCGTTAGGCCGTCTTCCGCTCACGCCCCAACATCGTGCAGCCCGCCTCCAGTGGTGTCGCGACAGGCGTGAATGGAGGGACGAATGGAGACGTGTCGTCTTCAGCGATGAGAGTCGCTTCTGCCTTGGTGCCAATGAAGGTCGTATGCGTGTTTGGCGCCGTGCAGGTGAGCGCCACAATCAGGACTGCATACGACCGAGGCACACAGGGCCAACACCCGGCATCATGGTGTGGGGAGCGATCTCCTACACTGGCCGTACACCAGTGGTGATCGTCGAGGGGACACTGAATAGTGCACGGTACATCCAAACCGTCATCGAACCCATCGTTCTACCATTCCTAGACTGGCAAGGGAACTTGCTGTTCCAACAGGACAATGCACGTCCGCATGTATCCCGTGCCACCCAACGTGCTCTAGAAGGTGTAAGTCAACTACCCTGGCCAGCAAGATCTCCGGATCTGTCCCCCATTGAGCATGTTTGGGACTGGATGAAGCGTCGTCTCACGCGGTCTGCACGTCCAGCACGAACGCTGGTCCAACTGAGGCGCCAGGTGGAAATGGCATGGCAAGCCGTTCCACAGGACTACATCCAGCATCTCTACGATCGTCTCCATGGGAGAATAGCAGCCTGCATTGCTGTGAAAGGTGGATATACACTGTACTAGTGCCGACATTGTGCATGCTCTGTTGCCTGTGTCTGTGTGCCTGTGGTTCTGTCAGTGTGATCATGTGATGTATCTGACCCCAGGAATGTGTCAATAAAGTTTCCCCTTCCTGGGACAATGAATTCACGGTGTTCTTATTTCAATTTCCAGGAGTGTAGCTGCGCTTGGTTTCACTCTTATTCACAGAATGTAAACACTGGGTGTAAATGCAAATAATATGTACGCAATATATATAACACGTTGCTACATCATCATATTTGGCTTCAGATGCAGTGTATTACAAAATAAATTGTTACAAATGGCTCCAAGCACTATGGGACTTAACATCTGAGGTCATCAGTCCCCTAGAACCTAGAACTACTTAAACCTAACTAACCTAAGGACATCACACACATCCATCCCGAGACAGAATTCGAACCTGCGACCGTAGCAGTCACGCGGTTCCAGACTGTAGCGCCTAGAACCGCTCGGCCACGCCGGCCGTCTAGTTGGAACCTCCGTAAATATCATAAAGCTGACTTGCGATTAGAAGAGTCGGTGCTGTGACATTGAGAGGCGACAGTTGCGAATGCTATCGTAGTTAACGCCGTCTAACAGCCTGACTGACTATTGATTCATAGGCTATTTCTACATAAATGGTACTCGGTACAGTGCTTTATCTTTTACGAGGATAACGTTTCAGCCGTATGATGTGCGACAGTGAAAAAGGTGTGAAAGCAATTTTAGTTACGATTATTACATCCGAAAAATCTTTTTAATGACAATAAATGCGCATAGTCTACGATCGTACATTGACCGTATAAGTCTTTAGGACTAGTTAAAAGCACTCTCTACCTTTATTAACATCAGCAACCACAAAATGTATTCCATTTCGTTCAGGCTGCTGGATGTGCCGTCCGTGAACCATGCGGTGTTTCGTATTATGAAATGGTGACCCTTGACGTCAGCTGTTGTGCTTTGTGTCGGCAGAGGTCAACAGGAAAAACTCACTTTCTCACTCCTCGCGCAAAGGTCACCCCGGCTCTGAAAATGAAGGTGTAATTCACCAACCGTGATCAGGTCACAGTCGCACTATCGTGACTTATTTGCGCTCGTCTGACTGAAATGGTGTGCTTTTAAATTATTGTACTTCACGACGTAAGGTGTCGGCGTTCAACTAAATTTCGAATGGCAGGAAGTCAGCCCTTCCATGGAATAAATCTTTCTAGATCATCGATTTCTTATTTTTCTGAACATGATCGTAAGAATGATGAACTTCTGTTACATCCACATTTTTGTTCGTTTTCTTTCATATGCAGCCCAAAATGTTTGACATTAGAAAATATTTGCATCTGCAATAACCTGGAAGATACTTCCGAAGGGTACATTAAAAACTGGCGTGGCTCCTACTTTGGTACAGTGTACAAATACTCTTTCCAGACTACACATGTGATGGGTCACCGTTCGTAATTTCGCACTACTG
The DNA here is from genome assembly GCF_023864345.2 of Schistocerca serialis cubense. Classification (NCBI taxonomy): domain Eukaryota; kingdom Metazoa; phylum Arthropoda; class Insecta; order Orthoptera; family Acrididae; genus Schistocerca; species Schistocerca serialis. The sequence continues at coordinate 1,125,334,173 of NC_064639.1, read as the reverse complement.
ACCACAAAACAATTTAGATTACTTGATGAGACCACATTTGCTTTATGTCGACTGCGTGTATGGAATAAAACTGGGAAAAAGCAGATAATAATTGGAAATCGGTACGGTATCGTATATGTAACACACAAACACCAATTAGCATTAAAGGCACTCTTAAACTAGTCAGTAATTTTTGTCTCACGTAATCCACTGGAACATTCTACTCAATCCTGTGTATGGTGACGTAGTATCGGAAAGATACCACACATATTGTTTGGTTGTGGTGAGAGTGGATATTCTTTGTCAGTATTTTTTCCATCTATGTATCACGAGTTATGAGTAGCTGCATCATGGCGTTTATGTATGTCCCATGCATGTTTCTACTCGGTAGTGTTGCGTTTGTTTTGTTATGATTGGCTACTGTACCAGTACTAAACGTAGCCCAATACATCCAAAACTCAAACGTAAGTGTTTCAAGTCACCGTAAAACGAGAAAGATTCAGGTGGTCTGTACCAAACTCGAATTTTACAGTCAGCTGGACGTAATGGCACTTAATATGCGAACATTCATGTTTCTCGTTCCATATCTTTCAATGGTAACGTTCATGAGGGTAGTTGGAGACTGTCTCATGAGACCCTAACATGTCCAAGCTGTTTGTGAGGGAACATAAACGACTGTCTTAATCTGCTATCGGCTACAAGTCAGAATTCTGATGCATTCGCTAGAGTTAGTCAACATCCTAGATGACAAATTTGTAATAGTTGTGAGCAACAAATTCGGTATCCAAACTAGGTAAGAATGCCTTCAGTACTGTAGTGCTGCTACACGTTGACGCTATGTTTCGATAAATGCTGAATATACTTTCAGATTAAGAAATGGAATGCTCAATTTCTTAAACATATACTTTCACGATTGGTGTCATTTCAGTAAGTGTATTAATGATAACGGAAGTAATTTACAGCTTATACAAGTGATGTGCATTGTTTTCGTAAATTACCCAGATCAAGTACGGTAAAAGAATACACTCTTTTAATTCTATCGTGTTTATTACCAGGAGTGAAGAATAACCAGAAAAGTAACATACCAAGTTTATATTATACGAAGCACTGTTACACAATCTTTAGCGTGGGTAGTAGTAACGAGAACAGACTGCTCTCTCACACGTAGCGGTCGTAGTGATGGGATCTAAACAGTGTACTTGGAATTATCAAACCAACTATCTTTGCTGTGACTCATTCAAAGTCTGTGTAAAGCTATCGAGCCCCATTCTAAGACTGATATCGCAATATGAGTTGCAGGTATGTATTCGGTCGAGAAGGACACCTAGCAGCCTTTATTTTCCTTCCCTGAAACTGCTCACCGATGAAAACGTTTTTTTCTAGTTACGATCGGCATTGTCCTTAACAAACTAGTCTAGATTCGGGAGTCGACGTTAGCCGTGTATCACCTTTCTGACGGCCATGCGTATACTTTGAGGGACGTCCTCTAGCAGTTATCATAGAACCGTATCCAGCATCTCAGAAAACGTAATAGTGTCTTTCTCCTACACAATTTTCAATAGCAGGTATTGCCATTCTTTATCATTATCAGGGGCTAGTGTTGTAAAATGGTCTTTTCCATCTGCGTAAGTAATTCTGTGGTTTCTAAAGGGTGTTATGAGCTCCCACTTAAGAAGTACTGTGCTGCGACTTCCGACAACATGTTGTGACCATCCGACCGCCGTGTCGTCCTCGGTGGAAGGTGCGGATAGGAGAGGCGTGGGGTCAGCACACCGCTCTCCCGGTCTTAAGATGGTATTCTTGACCGAAGCCGCTACTATTCGGTCGAATAGCTCCTCACTTGGCATCACGAAGCTGAGTGCACCCCGAAAAACGGCAACAGCGCATGGCGGCTTGGATGGTCACCCACCCAAGTGCCGACCACGCCCAACAGCGCTTAACTTCGGTGATCTCAATGGAACCGGTGCATCCACTGTGGCAAGGCCGTTGCCATATATATATATATATATTTGCTGTGGTCTTCAGTCCTCAGACTGGTTTCATGCAGCTCTCCATGATACTCTATCCTGTGCAAGCTTCTTCATCTCCCGGTACGTACTGCAGCCTACATCCTTCTGAATCTGCTTAGTGTATTCATCTCTTGGTCTCCCTCTACGATTTTTACCCTCCACGCTGCCATCCAATACTAAATTGGTGATCCCTTGATGCCTCAGAACATGTCCTACCAACCGATCCTTTCTTCTAGTCAAGTTGTGCCACAAACTCCTCTTCTCCCCAATCCTGTTCAGTACCTCCTCATTAGTTATGTGATCTACCCATCTCATCATCAGCATTATTCTGTAGCACCACATTTCGAAAGCTTCTATCCTCTTCTTCTCCAAACTATTTATTGTCCATGTTTTACTTCAAACGTGGCTACACTCCATACAAATACTTTCAGAAACGACTTCCTGACACTTAAATCTATACTCGATGTTAACAAATTTCACTTCTTCAGAAACTCTTTCCGTGCCATTGCCAGTCTACATTTCATATCCTCTCTACTTCGACCATCATCACTTATTTTGCTCCCCAAATAGCAAAACTTCTTTACTACTTTAAGTGTCTCATTTCCTAATCTAATTCCCTCAGCATCACCCGACTTAATTCGACTAAATTCCATTACCCTCGTTTTGCTTTTAGTGATGTTCATCTTATATTCTCCTTTCAAGACACTGTCCATTCCGTTCAACTGCTCTTCCAAGTCCTTTGCTGTCTCTGACAGAATTACAATGTCGTCGGCTAACATTGAAGTTTTTATTTCTTCTCCATGGATTTTAATACCTACTCCAAATTTTTCTTTTGTTTCCTTTACTGCTTGCTCAATATACAGATTGAACAACATCGGGGAGAGGCTACAACCCTGTCTCACTCCCTTCCCAACCACTGCTTCCCTTTCATGTCCTTCGACTCTTATAACTGCCATCTGGTTTCTGTACAAATTGTAAATAGCCTTTCGCTCCCTGTTTTTACCCCTGCCACCTTCAGAATTTGAAAGAGAGTGTTCCAGACAACATTGTCAAAAGCTTTCTCTAAATCTACAAATGGTAGAAACGTTGGTTTGCTTTTTCCTAATCTAGCTTCTAAAATAAGTCGTAGGGTCAGTATTGCCTCACGTGTTCCCATATTTCTACGGAATCCAAACTGATCTTCCTCGGGGTCGGCTTCTACCAGTCTTTCCATTCGTATATATATATTATGGAAGTCATAGAAACAGCACAGATGCACTAAAAAGAATAAAAATTTGCATGACAATTCTCCAGGCATAACATAGGGAGAAGGAGAATGGCTGCATAGAAAAAGTGGATGGTGTACCTAAACTAGTAATACAATGAACAAGTCTGCCTGCACCTGGCTATCAGTCTGTTGGTATAATAACCGCATATGGCTCAATGGCTGAATGTAAGTCTTTCAATTGGACGCCACTTCGACGATAGTGTGTCCCTAATCTATCCCAGTTATCCAACCGAGGAATGATAACCTATATTTAAACTGAGCATCCGAGCAACGAGTTGCCTCTGGCTACTGTTCACCTCATTGAAAACTTAAGGCTACGTTAAAGGCAGACGAAAGATCTCCGAGGCCCGGCAGGAATTCGAAACTTCGAACTTTCCTTTCCAAGCACGTGCCTTGCCAGCAGCCCACGAAGCATAATCCACTGATGGTGTCGATGACGACTATCGGTGGTGTCTGGCATATAACTATAGACTATTCGCACAGATGATAGACATTATTTTCGACTGATGTACATGAGTATTCAGATACCTCTGATGGTGGGATAGGATGTCACAAATTCGGTAACGTAAAATGAATACACTGTCTGCGCCGACTACGTCAAGCAACATAAAGTTACGGCTTTGTGTCCCTCGAACGATGGAAGAGGTCAAAAGGCTTACCTGTTCCAAATCTTGCAAACATTTTTATTGTGTAATTCCAAATGAAAGAACAGCAGAAACAGAGACCAGTGAGACTGTGAGATATCCAAATGGTTAAACAGAGATGTCACCGGCATGTGAACAAGTTAACTAAAACGTCAACTCTACCTGCTTTGCACTTAGGAATGTCTCTCTTTGTACCGAATTACAAATAAGATTGCTGGAAAACTATATACAGCGTGTTACAAAAAGGTACGGCCAAACTTTCAGGAAACATTCCTCACACACAAATAAAGAAAAGATGTTATGTGGAGATGTGTCCGAAAACGCTTAATTTCCATGTTAGAGCTCATTTTAGTTTCGTCAGTATTTACTGTACTTCCCCGATTCACCGTCAGTTGCCCAATTCAAGGAAGGTAATGTTGACTTCGGTGCTCGTGTTGACATGCGACTCATTGCTCTACAGTACTAGCATCAAGCACATCAGTACGTAGCATCAACAGGTTAGTGTTCATAACGAACGTGGTTTTGCAGTCAGTGCAATGGTTACAAATGCGGAGTTGGCAGATGCCCATTTGATGTATGGATTAGCACGGAGCAATAGCCGTGGCGCGGTACGTTTGTATCGAGACAGATTTCCAGAACGAAGGTGTCCCGTCAGGAAGACGTTCGAAGCAATTGATCGGCGTCTTAGGGAGCACGGAACATTCCAGCCTATGACTCGCGACTGGGGAAGACCTAGAACGACGAGGACCCCTGCAATGGACGAGGCAATTCTTCGTGCAGTTGACGATAACCCTAATGTCAGAGTCAGAGAAGTTGCTGCTGTACAAGGTAACGTTGACCACATCACTGTATGGAGAGTGCTACGGGAGAACCAGTTGTTTCCGCACCATGTACAGCGTGTGCAGGCACTATCAGCAGCTGATTGGCCTCCACGGGTACACTTCTACGAATGGTTCATGCGACAATGTGTCAATCCTCATTTCAGTGCAAATGTTCTCTTTACGGATGAGGCTTCTTTCCAACGTGATCAAATTGTAAATTTTCACAATCAACATGTGTGGGCTGACGACAATCCGCACGCAATAGTGCAATCACGTCATCAACACAGATTTTCTGTGAACGTTTGGGCAGGCATTGTTGGTGATGTTTTGATTGGGCTCCATGTTCTTCCACCTACGCTCAATGGAGCACGTTATCATGATTTCATACGGGATACTCTACCTGTGCTGCTAGAACTTGTGCCTTTACAAGTACGACACAACATGTGGTTCATGCACGATGGAGCTCCTGCACATTTCAGTCGAAGTGTTCGTACGCTTCTCAAGAACAGATTCGGTGACCGATGGATTGGTAGAGGCGGACCAATTCCATGGCCTCCCCGCTCCCCTGACCTCAACCCTCTTGACTTTCATTTATGGGGGCATTCGAAAGCTCTTGTCTACGCTACCTCGGTACCAAATGTAGAGACTCTTCGTGCTCGTATTGTGGACGGCTGTGATACAATACGCCATTCTCCAGGGCTGCATCAGCGCATCAGGGATTCCATGCGACGGAGGGTGGATGCATGTATCCTCGCTAACGGAGGACGTTTTGAACATTTCCTGTAACAAAGTGTTTGAAGTCACGCTGGTACGTTCTGTTGCTGTGTGTTTCCATTCCATGATTAATGTGATTTGAAGAGAAGTAATAAAATGAGCTCTAACATGGAAAGTAAGCGTTTCCGGACACATGTCCACATAACAAATTTTCTTTCTTTGTGTGTGAGGAATGTTTCCTGAAGGTTTGGCCGTTCCTTTTTGTAACACCCTGTATACTTCCACTCAATACTGTCCTGTGGCATAACCTTCTGGGGCAGAGCAGCTGGAGTCAAAGAAGTGTATTTGCTCTACAGAAGCGTGCGGTAATAATAAGTATTGACTTAGTATGTAAGACCATTCACGGCAACAAAATAAAAAACTCTTGCTTTGTGTGGTTCGTTCTTCACATCTGTGCCTCGACGGATCTTAACTTTGTCACCCCACACACTCTGAACTTGACGCTATACGAACAGATCTGCCAGTGACGCACAAAGACTGGGGCTGTCCGCTATCCATCACATTAATTCAGAAATGAGGTGCTAAATGTGTTCCTGAGTCTGTTAGATTCTCTGAACCACTACGGCAGCTTGAGTGACCTTTGCAGGCGGGACCACGCCCAGGCTGCGTAGAGCAGCAGGATCCAGCGACTCAGACTAGGACAGTGTTCTAACCAGCTGACTGCATACTCTATTGTCGTTGATCACAATGTACATTCTATGTGAAGGTGCATAATTTTATATTCTACACACAGGGTTTCCCATGTGAAATATGATTTGGCGCCACCTTACAGATTGGTGCGTTTCCACAGAAACAAGCTCACGTTCTGGTTAGTCACGAAGTTAAAAATGCTTGCGGTGTCAAAATCATTTAAAATATCTTACATTAAGGCATTCGCCTTCCTATACCACAGACTCTGTTGAGTCCGCACGTTTACCCATTTCTATACGGCGACTTCCTCCGTCGGTCGGTATGTTCACGCAGCTCTCGTGGCCCCTACGACGTATTTATCAGTGTATCAGCTGCCTCAAAGAAAACTGATACTGGCTGAAGTCGGTAGTGTGTTGGGTAGACTTAACGAACAGGTAATAATGGCGGGTGACCTGAGTTCTAAGCAACCCATTTGGAATTCAAGGACAAGCGACCCAACAGGACTATGCTATTCATCTGCTGTAATAACTCCAGTTTAGCTATTCTTTCACCAAACGAGCCAACGTCTTGTCGCACAAACGCGGCTTTCTTCCTGAATGTTCAGGTTATTATACTGCATAAAATGTACCGACCGCTATTAATACACTACTGGCCATTAAAATTGCTACACCACGAAGATGACGTGCTACAGACGCGAAATTTAACCGACAGGAAGAAGATGCTGTGATATGCAAATGATTAGCTTTTTAGAGCATTCACACAGGGTTGGCGCCGGTGGAGACACCTACAACGTGCTGCCATGAGGAAAGTTTCCAATCTATTTCTCATACACAAACAGCAGTTGACTGGCGTTGCCTGGTGAAACGTTGTTGTGATGCCTCGTGTAAGGAGGAGAAATGAGTACCATCACGTTTCCGACTTTGATAAAGGTCGGATTGTAGCCTATCGCGATTGCGATTTATCATATCGCGATAATGCTGCTCGCGTTGGTCGAGATCCAATGACTGTTAGCAGAATATGGAATCGGTGGGTTCAGGAGCGCAATACGGAACGCCGTGCTGGATCCCAATGGCCTCGTATCACTAGCAGTCGAGATGACACGTTATCTTATCCACATGGCTGTAACGGATTGTGCAGCCACGTCTCGATCCCTGAGTCAACAGATGAGGACGTTTGCAAGACAACAACCATTTGCACGAACAGTTCGACGACGTTTGCAGCAGCATGGACTATCACTGGACTATCAGCTCGGAGACCGTGGCTGCGGTTACCCTTCACGCTGCATCACAGACGGGAGCGCCTGCGATGGTGCACTCGACGACGAACGTGGCTGCAGGAATGGCAAAACGTCATTTTTTCGGATGAATCCAGGTTCTGTTTACAGCATCGTTATGGTCGCGTCCGTGTTTGGCGACATCGCGGTGAACGCACACCGGAAGCGTGTATTCATCATCGCCATACTGGCGTATCACCCGGCGTGATGGTATAGGGTGCCATTGGTTACACGTCTCGGTCATCTCTTGTTCGCATTGACGGCACTTTGAACAGTGGACGTTACATTTCAGATGTGTTACGACAGTGGCTCTGCACTTTATTCGATCACTGCGAAACCCTATGCCGGCCGCGGTGGCCGAGCGGTTCTAGGCGCTCAGTCCGGAACCGCGCATCTGCTACAGTCGCAGGTTCGAATCCTGCCTCGGGCATGGCTGTGGTGATGTCCTTAGGTTAGTTAGGTTTAAGTAGTTCTAAGTTCTAGTGGACTGATGACCACAGCTATTAAGTCCCATAGTGCTCAGAGCCATTTTCGAAACCCTACATTTCAGCAGGATAATGCACGACCACATGTAACAGATCCTGTACTGGCCTCTCTGGATACAGAAAATGTTCGACTGCTGCCCTGGCCTGCACATTCTCCAGATCTCTCACCAGTTGAAAGTGTCTGGTCAATGGGTGCCGAGCAACTGGCTCGTCACAATACGCCAGTCACGACTCTTGATTAACTGTGGTATCGTGTTGAAGCTGCATGGGCAGCTGTACCTGTACACGCCACCCAAGCTCTGTTTGAATCAATGTCCAGGCGTACCAGGGCCGTTATTACGGCCAGAGGTGGTTGTTCTGGGTGCTGATTTCTCAGGATCTAAGCACCCAAATTGCGTGAAAATATAATCACATGTCAGTTCTAGTATAATGTATTTGTCCAATGAATACTGGTTTATCATTTGCATTTCTTCTTGGTGTAGCAATCTTAATGGCCAGTAGTGTATAAATGCTCTTTGTACCCCAAATTCCGATTATAATCCGTTTTTGCTAGTAGTAGGAGGTATACCGCAAATTAGAGAGAAAATTCAGTCATGTATTAACTACAAACTGTAGGAGTATAAGCTACAAACTGAAACTGTGATTGAAGCTGCCCTCCATATACGAACAGCTGCAGAGCTGCAAAAACAAGTGTTATTACCGACAAATGTTTCGGCCGCAGAGGCTCGCCACAGCACTACCCCCCCCCCCCTCCCACAGCGCATAATACGCCCCTGAACTTCCCCCGACTTTCAAAGGTTAAAGAAAACTAAAACTATACGCCGAAACTATTTAAACTAACGCGTAATCCAGCAGTAAAAACCGAATTAAATAGTCTAATTATGGAACTCGGAGAAAAAAAATAAAGCCAAATGTAAATGTTGCATGGCGCTATAGACTCAGAATGATAAATCGCTGTTCAAGTTGCGTCTGGGACATCACTCGGTGAATCCTACTAAGCCAACCATTATTCCACCACTAAACGACTGATCTAATATCGTTGCTTTACCGTAAGAGGAAGCACAGGTTTCAGTACAAATAAATTGCCTTTCTTTTTTTCCAATACTACACTCCTGGAAATGGAAAAAAGAACACATTGACACCGGTGTGTCAGACCCACCATACTTGCTCCGGACACTGAGAGAGGGCTGTACAAGCAATGATCACACGCACGGCACAGCGGACATACCAGGAACCGCGGTATTGGCCGTCGAATGGCGCTAGCTGCACAGCATTTGTGCACCGCCGCCGTCAGTGTCAGCCAGTTTGCCGTGGCATACGGGGCTCCATCGCAGTCTTTAACACTGGTCGCATGCCGCGACAGCGTGGACGTGAACCGTATGTGCAGCTGACGGACTTTGAGCGAGGGCGTATAGTGGGCATGCGGGAGGCCGGGTGGACGTACCACCGAATTGCTCAACACGTGGGGCTTGAGGTCTCCACAGTACATAGATGTTGTCGCCAGTGGTCGGCGGAAGGTGCACGTGCCCGTCGACCTGGGACCGGACCGCAGCGACGCACGGATGCACGCCAAGACCGTAGGATCCTACGCAGTGCCGTAGGGGACCGCACCGCCACTTCCCAGCAAATTAGGGACGCTGTTGCTCCTGGGGTATCGGCGAGGACCATTCGCAACCGTCTCCATGAAGCTGGGCTACGGTCCCGCACACCGTTAGGCCGTCTTCCGCTCACGCCCCAACATCGTGCAGCCCGCCTCCAGTGGTGTCGCGACAGGCGTGAATGGAGGGACGAATGGAGACGTGTCGTCTTCAGCGATGAGAGTCGCTTCTGCCTTGATGCCAATGATGGTCGTATGCGTGTTTGGCGCCGTGCAGGTGAGCGCCACAATCAGGACTGCATACGACCGAGGCACACAGGGCCAACACCTGGCATCATGGTGTGGGGAGCGATCTCCTACACTGGCCGTACACCACTGGTGATCGTCGAGGGGACACTGAATAGTGCACGGTACATCCAAACCGTCATCGAACCCATCGTTCTACCATTCCTAGACCGGCAAGGGAACTTGCTGTTCCAACAGGACAATGCACGTCCGCATGTATCCCGTGCCACCCAACGTGCTCTAGAAGGTGTAAGTCAACTACCCTGGCCAGCAAGATCTCCGGATCTGTCCTCCATTGAGCATGTTTGGGACTGGATGAAGCGTCGTCTCACGCGGTCTGCACGTCCAGCACGAACGCTGGTCCAACTGAGGCGCCAGGTGGAAATGGCATGGCAAGCCGTTCCACAGGACTACATCCAGCATCTCTACGATCGTCTCCATGGGAGAATAGCAACCTGCATTGCTGCGAAAGGTGGATATACACTGTACTAGTGCCGACATTGTGCATGCTCTGTTGCCTGTGTCTATGAGCCTGTGGTTCTCTCAGTGTGATCATGTGATGTATCTGACCCCAGGAATGTGTCAATAAAGTTTCCCCTTCCTGGGACAATGAATTCACGGTGTTCTTATTTCAATTTCCAGGAGTGTATATCCATCGATCCCTGCAGTATCGTTACTGTTGATAATACTGTCTCCAATGAAATCGATAACGACCACAAGCTCATTGAAAATTCTGTCTCATCTAAAATCAAGAACGTCCCCGGTACCGATCGGATGTGAAAAAGATAATAAACTTGCATCCACGTGTCCTGCAATAGTTAGTGCCCATAATTAGGTAATATTAGATCAGTGGAAGCACGCCAAGATGATTTCTGTACCCAACCAAACAAAGGTACCTCAAGAAGTATAGATCAGTCAGCCTCTTGTCATCACTTTCGAAAGTAGCTGAACGGATCATACCTCCTGGAGCCCGCAAAAGATGCTATATCGAATCAGTTATACCAAATACTCAGTTCGAATTTGGTTCAAGACATTCACCCCCACGATAGTTATTGCGACTAATGGAAGCAATAAGACATGGGTATAATTATGCTAAATTCACGGCAGTCATACACCTGGACGTTGCTCAATCTGTGACGAAGTAAGCTGGCATAATTTTAATTCCCCTCTTGTTTTGCCATCGGCCTCCTTAAATTCGTTTTCTTACTTTTAACTGTTTACTATTAGTATACGCGAATATAATATGCACTTTCAAAAAAGAAAAAGAGTGGCCCTCAGTTTTAAAGAATATAACACCAGATATAATTTTTTTCTTAGTTTTATGTATGTGTTTGATTTTCTAATTTATTTTCACTATTCCGAGTTAGTATAGTTTGTTATATAGGGTGAAATCAGTGATTGTTTCGTAACTTAAATTCTATTGTTGACATATAAACAAGTATAAATCCTATAATAATTGTAAACATTTGGAAGACGAAGTACTAGTAATCTTAAAGTATTTATTTAGCTCTATTGAAATACATGTTAGCAAAACCATCCCTTCATTAATTGAAAAGTAATTAACAGTTTTGTCAAAAGTACCGTTTGTGTAACCATATTTGTTAATTTCATAATTTAAACAAATAATTCGGCCTAAATCTTGTAGTAGAAGGCACTCAGTTAATTGAGTTAGTTAAGTTTTAGTTGTAATTTCTGTAAATTTAACTTCAAATAATGTGCAACTTCATTATCGATTATTATGATGGCATATAAGGATCTGATGTTTGGTCACGAGACAGTCAGTCCACGGCCCAGTTTCTGACGAGTAACCTGTGCTGCTTAGAACAACAACAATGCTTCAGTTTCACTGTGAAACAAGTGTTAAACAATTAGGCAGTGTGTAAAAACAGTGACAGTACCTTATTATTCTTAAAGAGCTGTGAACTTTGTGATTAGATTTTACTGCTCGTAGATGTTCAACAGGAAATTAATGTAGCTGTATGTGGTGTTTCGCCTGCTAACTAATAATGAGGCTTATCAAAAGTTAAACAATAGTGCACTGGCCATATAACTGCGTATTATTAGTGGGTTGTGAACAGTGAAATTAAAGTACTGTAAAAAGTAACTGTGCCTATGTCGGTTACATCATTTAAAGTAGTCAGTGACGAAATCCACAAACCCCATTTTTCAGCAGTACGACGACAACGACAACAATCAACAAATGAAGAATTAAAAGCAGGTGGAACCACCGCAAAGCCTTCGACACAATACAGTATAATGGTTTCTGTATAAGTTAATAAAATTAAAGTTCCCATAGTATGTTGTAATATTAATTGGCCTGTAGCTTAAAGGCCATCTTTTAAGTGTACTAACTGGTGGTACTGCCTCTGATGTCGGTCTACACAGCGATAAACGACCATAGTGATAACGGTCATATTTCATTGTTCTGTCTTTCCATGTGCCATTCTAGAGTGGAACCGTCTACAAGTAGTCTGAAAGTGGGTTCAGCGAACCACCTGCCAAGCATGTGAGTGTGAATTGCTGAGTAGGCCCAAATATATATATATATATATATATATATATATATATATATATATATAGTGCTTTTTTTCTAAAAAAAATTTGAGGGTACTCCGATATGGGATAAAATGCAGCGAAAATTAGTTATAACTGAAGTATGGGATACCACCTGTCTGCTTTTAGCCATGACGTCATCAACATATCGGACTACAAAAAAATGGTGTCGGACTCTTCAGTTGACTTTACATCTCAAATGAAGCAGGCGATACCGAGAAAGTGGTATCGAACACTTCAGTTTACATGACCTCAAATGAAGCATGCGATTAGAGCGTACGCATATCCACTTAGTACCACCGTCGCCCACTATTAGCGGGCGAAGGCACTACATGCTTGTCGAACTGGCTGCCAGCGATTCAGTTGTCGGGAACGGTTGCCGCAGCTTCGAAATGTTTGAAACAGTCAATGACATCGATTTTCCCACCAAAAACTGCACTGGTATCGTTCGTATTGTAATTACCAACAGGAAAAAATGAAATAAAAAAGTTACGTCCGTGAGATAAATCTTCGGTACCCTTCCAAGTTCTCAACATCGTAAAAAAAGTTTAGAGGTACGCATCCCCCAGCGTTCCCCCAGAAAAACAGCACCGTAATACCAGACATGCATCCAGATACCACAGCTTCGATCGCTGATGACACACCGACATCTTACACTGACAACAAAGTAACGAACAATCAGGACAAACAACAGTCGGCTCTATTACTATTAGAAAATGTTTCAAAGAATGGTGGATAAAATAAATATGGGAAATAAAAAGACAGAATTTACAAATACCGCTGTCGTTATTCAACGAAAGCTTCCCTTGTACTGTGTACATTGGAAGGATGTTAATTAGAAATGAGCAAAGTGGCTCTGCTGGTCCAATATAGTTAAATGGTTGCCCTCCAAAATAATGAACAAGGAATTTGTTATCTACGAAATTAAATAATAATTACATTGTAGTGGATGATAAATATTTTGGCAAAAGTTGACAGAGGTAATCTAATATCTTGGCAAACCTGGTCGAAAGATCTACGGTCTGATTCTAATAAACGCGTACCTTCATTGCTGGAAGGTTAGTATTAACCCTGCAGTGGTCCGGTGGATTGCATGTGTAATCCATTTGTGGAAATTCAGAAAAATCTGACAGTCAAGTAGCGACAGTGCTTCGATCCTCTGCGTACTTTAAGATGGATTTTTAGGGGACCCTGCCAGTAGTATGCGAGCGCCGGTCACGTGTGGTTGTGTCACAGGAGCTCCTTCTACCATTGTAATGCGAGCGACCTATGATGTAAGTATTTTTGAAGAACAATTTTTTTCTTTGTCCAGTTTTTCACCTAGTTTCTTGGAATACGTTTGAATATATTCATTGTATTAACCAAGTATTGTTTACAATGTATAAACATTTGAAATAATCATGTAATTTCATTTAGCTTTAGCAAAATTGTGGATCAAAGGCAAGAAGCTCGAATTCCAGCATGGCTGAAGGAGACTGAGGACGAGGGAAGTATTCCTTATTCAAGTTTTAACGATGAAGATGATGTCCTGGAGGAACAGGACCATCATTCTGAATATTAAAAAGAGGGAGAAGTCTCAGGTGAGACAACTGAAAATAGTCCCGAATTTACATATGATGAACCATCTCGGAGAAACAGGCGGATTGATTTTTACACTGGTGTAGATGACACGACTTGGTCAAAGGCTGTTCATCTAAATTTAGGAAGAACTAGAACTCGTAACATTGTATATGTGACTCCTGGTCCTACAGGAGCCGGACGACAGAAAACTGCTATCGAAGACTGCATATCCCTTTTCTGGGCTATAATATCATTGATCTATTATCAAAGACACTAACATAAAAGAGGACCACATCAAGAATAATTATTCTTGAGAGAGACATGCTAAACATACAGATACAACTGAAATAAAGGGACTTTTTGGGATTCTGTTGACGAATGGGGTGCTGAAAGTAAGCCGATCGAGCACAAACCAAATATTTGACCACATAAAACACCGTGGAGTTGATGCAATTTATTTGACTATGCCTGAGCAAATGTTTAAATTTCTCATTAGAACTTTACGAGTTGATGATACTGGTGATCGCGACCTTCGCGCAGAATTGACGAAGTGTATCTGATACGTGAAATATTTGATTTGTTCCTTGCAAACTTACAACAGCATTTTGTTCCGAGTGCTGAAACAACTTGGCTTGAATAGATTTTGGCATTCAGTGGACGCTGTCAATTTAGACAGTATGTTCGCAGCAAGACAGCAAAATATAGAGTGAAGGTATCTGCGCTTGTGGACGCTCTCTACCCATGTACTTTCAACTTGGATATGTACACAGGCCAACAACGAGAAGGGTAATATTGCCCTAATAATGAAAGAAGTAAAATTGTAATGAGAGTCGTACCTCCTGTGCTCGGCAGAAACTTCAATATGACAATGGACAACTGTTTCTGCTCACTCAGTGTTGCCAAGAAGCTGTTCGAAAATAAAACCATGGTTGCCATAGTACGGAAGAACAAAAAAAAAGTGACCAAGGAATTTCGTGTGGCAAAAGGAAATCCAACAAATTCTTCAAAATTTGGCTTCCACTCCACTTGCACTTTGGTTTCTGAGGTGCCAAAGCATACCAAAGTGGTGATTTTGATGTCAACAATGCACAACGACGAAAAAATTGACGTCGATACAGGATCGCAACAGAAACCAGAAATAATCACGTACTACAACCGTACGAAGAACGGTGTGGATCTAGCTGATAAGATGTAAATGCTGTATGACGTATCCAGAAATTCAAGAACATGGCTTCTTACTATATTTTATGATCTGCTGAACCTTAGCGTCCTCGGTTTATTCTGCGAACCGAAACAACACTGCTGTTCGGCGCCGAGATTTTTTTATTGACCTGTCTCTGTGTTCGATGAAATCTCTGGCTCACCGAAGATAAAGAAAAATAATGCGCCAAGAAGATTGTCTTTTAAAAAAAAGGGGGTTTCTTGAGAATACTCTGGTGGAAAGCCAGCCATTAACTTCGAGAATGACCCAGAGGAGGTCTGTGAGTCGCTTCTATGACTGCGGAAGATCACGAAATAGAAGTACACGAAAACTGTGTAATCTGCGTAATAAATTCATTTGGCAATGATCATTCCGGGGTCGTCTGTATGTCTTGTTCTGAAAACCGTGATTAGATTTCTACGTATAACAATACGAATTTGTTCAAACTAAATCAAAACCAACGATGTCATCCTAGTAGAAATAGTCACATGTTATTAAAATTTAGTTGCTTTCTCAAATGTGAGATAATATACTTACTTTTAGTTGATAGTTTTTAATAATCATTACTATGGGCAACACATAAAAGACAAAATAATTTTTTTAAACTCAGTGACCTCTACCTTTAGTAGACGAAATGGTATATGTATGTAGTCCATGCGACCACTTACGTTCCTTTTTTAGAGCGCAAACACTGCAGGGTTAGAAGGTGAATAGCGCTATAGAAGGGCGTGCGTTTGCACCTATGACCGGGGTTGAAAGCATATTGATCCTAGAACTGCAAGCAAGTCTTGAGAATGAAGCTTGAAATTTTTGAAACTCGGTAAAAGTGACTTGACTGTCCATGGAGTTCGTCTCGCTGTCTTGGCTTCATCTCATGATATTACTGTGCAGGTGAAGGTTGAAGTGGCTGCAAAATCAATTATTTGTTTCGAACCAGCAACTTGCCTCTGAAACTAAGTTCAAATCAGCCAGAAAAATTCCTAAGTCCCCAGCTCATCAATTCTATCTGATCAGAAGCGTGAAAGCATAGGTGCTCGACTGAAGAGGTCGACCCGTGATGACTCTGACTGTAGCGTAATTTCGTCCCGTCTGCTTTCTAAAAGGAAGACTCGCGTCCAAACGTTTTCTGTTCATCACATTGCTTTGTGTGGCTGAAGTATGGGTATCCTGAGCGCCGACCAGTGTAAAGCTGGTGCCCTCTGCCGATTCTTGTTTTAGGCCCTTAACCTGTAAAATGCTTCGTAACACTTGTTGCTGAAAAGCTGTGTCCTCGTCTCTTTCTGTCTCTGTCTATGGTTAATGAGGACGGATCTCTGTAGCATTGCTGTGTTTCTCGTACCTCTAAATTATTTATGTTACACAGTTAGAGGGGCTCTTACCGTGGTGGGAGCCTACACCGTCAAACGTGTCCTAACATTCCTGGTCCTCAATTTCAGAGGTGGTATAGCAGCCAATGTATTTCTACAGATCTGTTCATAAAAGCATCCTTCTGGATTCTGTCAAAAACGACACCCCTCCTCCAACGTGCAGGTTGCTGAAAGAGCCTCTACTGGTGTTCCTGCATTGTGACTGCATCCGGCGCCCAGATGTGGCTACCTCATAGCACAGGTGGTCTGACCGCATGGCGCTGAACCCTGCAGCTGTCGGTGAAAACCTTTCATGAATTCTCCTGGGGCGGTCTCCCTGCGGGCTACTGTGACCCGCAGTGTTCAAATGGTTCAAATGGATCTGAGCACTATGGGACTTAACATTTGAGGTCATCAGTCCCCTACACTTAAACCTAAATAACCTAAGCCCATCACACACATCCATGCCCTAGGCAGGATCCGAACCTGTGACCGTAGCAGCAGCGCGGTTCTGGACCGAAGAGCCTAGAACCGCTCGTCCACAGCGGCCGGCCTTCCTTTCTCAGCCAACACGCTAATTCTTTGCTTATTTTTATGATAATGATGCATGATGTCCAGTACTTAAGTGCAGCCGGCCGGGGTGGCCGAACGGTTCTAGTCCCTACAGTCTGGAACCGCGAGACCGCTACGGTCGCAAGTTCGAATCCTGGCTCGGGCATGAATGTGTGTGATGTCCTTAGGTTAGTTAGGTTTAAGTAGTTCTAACTTCTGGGGGACTGATGGCCTCAGACGTTAAGTCCCATAGTGCTCACAGCCATTTGAACCACTTGAACTTAAGTACAAATCTTTGTAAACCTTCCATTGTTTAAAAATTAATTATCAACTAGTCTCTGTGACACAAAAACTTGAATCTCTGTACCTCGTCATGTTGTGAGGTTTTTATCGTCTCCATTGAAAATGTTTTGCCCCAATGTAATGATGTTATGGTAGTCATACAAAATGAAGTAAGATACAAGGATCCGCAGATCGAAGTCCCATAGAATACAAAAAGAAGAAAAAAATAGAGCACTTGCCTATTAGTTGCACAAAGTCCTGACTTACGCATACTACATGGTTTGGTAAGCTATTAAACCAGATGGTGTTATTGTTTCAACGATGTGATAACATAACTATCGATATTCAAATACAGCATACAAAGGTCAAGGGATTCCAACGGCGCTTTCTTGTGTCTCCAGACATCTACACGTACACTAGAACCTGGTCTGTATCCTTCAATTCTTACTGAAAAGTCGTGAATGTAGTTTTTTTTATCAGTTGCTTCGCGCTGGTTCCAAGACAGAAACTTGGGTAGAGTTCATGTCATAAAAAGGGACGGTGAACAAGCTATGTTGATTGAGGCGGATTGACGAAATACACTGATGGTCATTAAAACAGCGACACCCTGAAATCAATGTGCAATACACGTCAAATAGTCTCAAGGTGTACTACATACTCGGATATGCAAATGATTAGCATTTCACAGCAACTACAGAAAACAGGTAGGAATAACTTCATGTATACACTACTGGTCATTAAAATTGCCACACCACGAAGATGACGTGCTACAGACGCGAAATTTAGCCGACAGGAGGAAGATGCTGTGATATGCAAATGATAAGCTTTTCAGAGCATTCACACAAGGTTGGCGCCGGTGGCGACACCTCCAACGTGCTGATATGAGCAAAGTTTCCAACCGATTTCTCATACACAAACAGCAGTTGACCGGCGTTGCCTGGTGAAACGTTGTTGTGATGCCTCGTGTAAAGAGGAGAAATGCGTACCATCACGTTTCCGACTTTGATAAAGGTCGGATTGTAGCCTATCGCGATTGCGGTTAATCGTATCGCGACATTGCTGCTCGCTTTGGTCGGGATCCAATGACTGTTAGCAGAATATGGAATCGGGGGTTCAGGAGGGTAATACGGAACGCCGTGATGGATCCCAACGGCCTCGTATCACTAGCAGTCGAGATGACAGGCATCTTATCCGCATGGCTGTAACGGATCGTGCAGCCACGTCTCGATCCCTGAGTCAACAGACGGGGACGTTTGCAAAACAACAACCATCTGCATGAAAAGTTCGACGACGTTCGCAGCAGCATTGACTATCAGCTCGGAGACCATGGCTGCGGTTACCCTTGACGCTGCATCACAGACAGGACCGCCTGCGATGGTATACTCAAAGACGAACCTGGGTGCACGAATGGCAAAACGTCATTTTTTTGGATGAATCCAAGTTCTGTTTACAGCATCATGATGGTCACATCCGGGTTTGGCGACCTCGAGGTGAACTCACATTGGAAGCGTTTACTAGTCATCGCCATACTGGCGTATCACCCGACGTGGCATTGGTTACACTTCTCGTCACCTCTTGTTCGCATTGACGGCACTTTGAACTGTGGACGTTACATTTCAGATGTGTTACGACCCGTGGCTCTACCCTTCATTCTATCCCAGCGAAACCCTACATTTGGGCAGGATAACGCATGACCGCATGTTGCAGCTCCTGTACGGGCCTTTCTGGAGACAGAAAATGTTCGACAGCTGCCCTGGCCAGCGCATCCTCCACATCTCTCACCAATTGAAAACATCTGGTCAATGGTGGCCGAGCAACTGGCTCGTCACAATACGCCAGTTACTACTCTTGATGAACTGTGGTATCGTGTTGAAGCTGTATGGGCGGCTGTACCTGTACACGCCATCCAAGCTCTGTTTGACTCTTTGCCCACGCGTATCAAGGCCGTTATTACGGTCAGAGGTGGTTGTTCTGGGTACTGATTTCTCAGGATCTATGCACCCAAATTGCGTCAAAGTGTAATCACATGTCAGTTCTGGTATTGTATATTTGTCCAATGAATACCCGTTTATCTTCCGCATTTCTTCTTGGCGGAGCAATTTTAATGGCCAGTAGTGCATTTTGTTTAAATGGAAAGATCATATTTCTCCTTCAGAAATCGCCTTTCAATATTGGTTGTTAATGAGTAGCTCTTGTTATGCCTCAGGTAAGAATGAGAAACATCTACCATCAGGTCATGATTATGATTCTGTTGAAGTGTCCCTGATGGATCTGTTGCTCAGGGGACATCCAGTAATTAACCCATGCCGGCTATCACTAAGCGCTCCTGACCGAACTATTTTGTTGTACTGCTTCTCTACCGACTCGACAATAGTCCCCTCATCCTTTTAGTCTAACGGGTCCGCCTCTCTTGGTCAGTTCCGCATTACATGGGTTTTCATCGGATAGTGTAGGTAGCCACTGCTAGACGTTAGCCCGCAGCCAGGCAGAAGTGCAAGTCTACGTGGCTAGATGACCAAGGTGCAGCAGCAGACCACGGCGTCCTTCGCAGCCTGCAGAGAGCCGTCGGAGAGGCGTGTGCTGGGCAGGTCCAGGGCGTGCCCTTTGTCCGCTGCAGAGCTTGCGCTTGACTGCGAAACCGCCCGATGAAGGCGCGGAATGCAGCGCGGATCTGACCCGTGCTCTGTGGCTCACTTTAACGCTCTAAGGAGCACAACTTCGCTGGTGTATTACGAACTATTCGGAGTGTTTCGAAATTCTGTAGCATTCAAAGTACAGGGTAGCCCGATAGTATCACTACGGTTAGAATGAGCACTGGCTTCCCAAATAAACAATATTTACGACGAAGCAGGGCGATCTGCATTCCAGAAACCGCAAAAGGAGCTTCTGGAAACGTCTGCCAGACAAGAGATTTCAAGGAATAGTTGAATACAGACCATTTGAGGTATTGTAAAATTACTCCATCACAAGAACGATGTAGAAAGGAAAATAATTGGAAGGTGTGACATTAGTCGGTGAAAAAAAGTGAAAGTCGCTCGAAACCCTTGTTTAGAAGAGATACAAAAAGCTATAGGCCTCGATTAAGAAATACCTATTGGAAGATAAAAGACTGGACAGGTGAAGAAAGTCTTGTTATTTTGAAAATGAATAGGATAATCAGCTCTTAAATTACGAAGTGATACACAGTACCGACTGAAGCTGTCTGTGGGAAAAGGTACAGCTTGGTGGACACATGGCAGATCATCCAGGAGTAGCTAATATAGGAATGGGGGTGGGGGGATGGATAGAGGCAGAAAGCTAATAACAGAAATTGGTACGGTTTGTTGAGAACGCCAGGTGTTCATGCACGCAGAGATTTATATGTACATCCTTACTCTGCAAAAGACTTGAAGACTATGGCCACACACCGTCAGGTGGCTCGCGGAGTATGGATGTAGATGTAGATGTAGATGTAGGTTATTTCGTAGAAAGAGAGATGAATCAAAGCCCCCGACAAAAACTATCTTGTATGAACCAAAAACGAATTAGCTACGACCAACTAGAGATTAATAGCTAGCTAATACGAAAACAGTTTCTATTGTTGTTAACAATAATTCATTTGTCAGAAGTATGTATTTTTCATTTTAAGAATAGCATTAAACTCCCAAATTTTTCTTGACTTCCCTTGCAGAACTTGGTAAGCAGCTCCTAGTCACGAAATACTTATGTTCTTTTTTCCTCTTTAAGGGTTAGTCCCCTCTGAACACATGAGAAATAGATGGTTTACGTGTTTTTGAGTAAAATAAAAAGTAATACCAAATGTGATGATATAGTTATATTTCTTACACTGTTGTATTTAAAAAACCACTTTTGCGTCCAAATCGGGTATGCACCAGGTAATCGCTGCACCAGTTGGAAGGACCATATGTAGCCGGAACATTGGTCATCGGCTGGAATTCTTCAACACCTCCTATTGGACCTGTAACAAAATAACTTTATGCAAGTCATTTTCAATGTGTTCTGTATCAGAATAAGTAAAAATAAATATTAAGTTCCGACAAAATGGTGACGTGTTGAAGTAAATGTCATTTCTTCGCTCATAAAAGCGAGACAGAAACCTCCACCGAAAATAGGCTTTTGAAGATATCGCAAAGCGACCACTTAATCTGATAGAGAATTCAGTTTAAAATACCGACATCAAATTCCGATCAAAATCATATGTACCGCTCTAAAGTTGTATTTCCCACCGTTTTGAAAAAGACAATTTTGAGAAAAAGACGGTTAAGATTTTGGGTTGCATTATTTGTAGTTAAGTTGAACGTAGCTCCTGTCAGCAATCCGTTAAACATACAGCAGTCCTTCCAGATACAAAAATATGTCCTCCGCCATCTACTTCGTGGCCATGGTGGTACTGTGCGCCTTTTGACAGCTTCTATCATCCGCTGCTCTGCTTGCTAGGTGAGTTTTCGTCCGTTTTTGTGCAGAAGTGGTAACAGGCTCAGGTTCGAGCACGTTCATAATTTCCGTTATGTCTCATACGCCGTCGTTGAAATTGCATGTTGACTATTCTTTTCCGCTGTGAATGGTTTTCGGAAACACTTTGTCACAAATCGCCTTAGCACTCTAAGCGCCAAGCCCGTAAAATTTACGGGCCTGGGATCGCGCGAAAATCACCAAGCCCGTAAAATTTACGGGCCGCTACATTTAATTTCATTCAAAACACTGCAACGTTATTTCTACGGGTTTGGCCAGCGCTATACGTTTTTCAGATGTTTATTAACAAAATGCGTCCATAGATGTCACGGCAGCGCTGTAATTCATGTTAAAACTTATCTTTGCGTTCTCAGTCTGTATATCATTCAGTTGTTTGTCATCATGTTTCGGCGCGGTTTATCAGACGCAGAAATTGCGGATTTGATCAATCATAGCGACACTCTGGATAATGTAGAGAGTGATTCAGACGATTCTGAATGCAATGGTGTGTTTGAAGGTACGTATTTCCGAATTTTCCACGTAATTGTGCAGTACGCACATATCTGTTGAACATGTGTAAACGATGTATGTAGTTACACATAATGTGATATTCTTTTTAGAAGACGAGATTGATGACAGTTTGTCTTCAGATGAAGACGAGAATGATGTTGAAGGTGTTGCTTCAAATCCAGCAGCTGTGCCGTATCCGAAAGACAGTGAGTGGACTGCAGTTGACACCTACCGACCTCTGCCTGTCAACACGACACCCAGGCAGATACTAGTGGATATTGATGAGTCGAGTTCTGTACTGGATTGCAGTAAAGTGTTCCTTACTGACAGTGACGTAAATGAACTCAAGAGACAGACAAATTTGTATGCATCACAGACAATACAGAAGAAAAGAAGAGGAAATAATCTGAAGCCCCATTCAGTTTTGAGTTCGTGGAAGCCAGTGACTATAAGTGAGATGAGGCGTTTCTTGGGTATTATTTTCCACATGTGTGTTTCGAAAAAGCCAAAAATTGCGGACCATTGGAGCACTAATCCTGTTCTTAGTTGTAACTTTTGTCCCCATGTCATGAGCCGTTTGCGTTTCACTCAGATACTGTCATGCTTGCATCTTGTTGACAATTCAAATCAGAAAAAACCAGGCGAAGATGGATTTCATCCACTTTACAAAGTTTTGCCATATTATAATAATTTGAAGGAGCGATGTATCCAGGCATATCGTCCCTCAGAAAAAGTGACAATTGATGAAGGAATTTGCCCATTTCGAGGTCGTGTGAGTTTCCGTGTTTACATGCAAAATAAGCCTCATAAGTATGGACTGAAAGTATATGCTGTTGCTGAAGCCAGTAGTGGCTATGTTGTAAATTTTGAAGTTTATGCTGGTAAGCATATTGTTGACAATTCTTCGTCTGCGGTTATTTTGCGATTGTTGTCTGACAGCAGCTTGCTGAACAAAGGCCACACTGTGTATTTAGATCGATTTTATTCCAGTCCAGAGCTATTTCAGCAACTGGCAGAGAAAGGCACTGGAGCTGTTGGTACTGTGAACAAATCCAGGAAAGGATTGCCTAAAGATTTAGTATCTGCTAAGCTGAAAAAGGGCGAAATGTCTTTTCGGCGTAAAGATAATGTATTGGCAATGAAGTGGAAAGATAAGAGAGATGTGTATACATTGTCTACAAGGCATCAAGCAACATTTGGTACGCATACTAAGAGAAATGGGTCTGTAGTATTGAAACCACTTCAGGTACTTGATTACAACCTCAATAAAATTGGAGTGGATATTGGAGACCAACGCCTGCAGTACAATCCGTTCCAGCACAGAACTGTGAAATGGTGGCGAAAATTATATTTCCATTTGCTGCTTATGGGAGTATCAAATGCATTTTGGCTGTACAATGCAGTGCACAGGAAGAAAATTACAATAACAGACTTTATAACAGTGCTTGCAGTTCAGCTTGTTGAAGACGACACACTTGAATTCATTCCAAGAAATGAAGGAACTGTAGGTCGGCTAACAAAGAGACATTTTTTGCAGCACATACCTGCAACTACTAAGAAGTATGCTGCTCGTGTGTGTCACGTGTGCAGTTCCAGGAGCAAGAAACAGAGTGGCAAGGCTTCTCGCAAAGAGACACGATACGAATGTGAACAGTGTGGCGTTGCACTCTGCCTGGAACCTTGCTTTAAAATTTTCCACACTAAAAAACAATATGATTCTGTGTGAAATTTATATGTAATACTGTATACTATCAGAAACATGTAATGTAGTGCCACAATTTTGGTTAAAAATAAATCACAATTGTATTCCCTTATTCGTATGACTTTTTCTAAATTCTTAAAACATCTAAGTGATTTCTATAACTGTACCTTAAAGCTGTGCATTGTAAAGTAGTTTCTTTCACTCAGAATTAAAGTAGAAATGTGCAGCTTCAAGATGGTACCAAATTTGCCACAATCCAAACAGTAGATTTGATGCAGTAATTTTTTTAATATTGGTAAAATTGCCCGGTTTCTAGGGACGGGTGCATAAAATAGGCCTGGTACAGAGAGTGTTAGATACATATGTCGTGTGACTAGGGACTCCCAGCGGGTACACCATTCGCCGGGTGGAGGTCTTTCGAGTTCACACCGGCGACTTGCGAAATGATGATGATTAGGACAACACACCTACATCTACATCTACATTTATACTCCGCAAGCCACCCAACGGTGTGTGGCGGAGGGCACTTTACGTGCCACTGTCATTACCTCCCTTTCCTGTTCCAGTCGCGTATGGTTCGCGGGAAGAACGACTGTCTGAAAGCCTACGTGCGCGCTCCAATCTCTCTAATTTTACATTCGTGATCACCTCGGGAGGCATAAGTAGGGGGAAGCAATATATTCGATACCTCATCCAGAAACGCACCCTCTCGAAACCTGGCGAGCAAGCTACACCGCGATGCAGAGCGCCTCTCTTGCAGAGTCTGCCATTTGAGTTTGTTAAACATCTCCGTAACGCTATCACGCTTACCAAATAACCCTGTGACGAAACGCGCTGCTCTTCTTTGGATCTTCTCTATCTCCTCCGTCAACCCAATCTGGTACGGATGCCACAGTGATGAGCAATACTCAAGTATAGGTCGAACGAGTGTTTTGTAAGTCACCTCCTTTGTTGATGGACTACATTTTCTAAGGACTCTCCCAATAAATCTCAACCTGGTACCCGCCTTACCAACAATTAATTTTATATGATCGTTCCACTTCAAATCGTTCCGCACGCATACTCTCAGATATTTTGCAGAAGTAACTACTGCCAGTGTTTGATCCGCTATCATATAATCATACAATAAAGGATCCTTCTTTCTATGTATTCGCAATACATTACATTTGTCTAAGATAAGGGTCAGTTGCCACTCCCTGCACCAAGTGCCTATCTGCTGCAGATCTCCCTGCATTTCTCTACAATTTTCTAATGCCGCAACTTCTCTGTATACTACAGCATCATCCGCGAAAAGCCACATGGGACTTCCGACACAACGCCCAGTCCCTGAGCGGAGAAAACCTCCGACCCAGTCGGGAATCGAACCCGGGCCCTTAGGACTGGCATTCTGTCGCGTTAATCACTCAGCTACCGGGGGCCGACACAAATATCATTGTAAATCGATAAGGGCGTTTCTTACGAACTAGGGATGAAAACTACAAAAAGTAGACATTCTAGAGAACATTTCCAGCTGAAACAGCACTGACTGAACATTTCAGTTGACCATATATTTTTTATTTTAGTTTTCAAAGAGGACTACCCCTTAAAATTCCATGTATGCGCATATGGAAAAAATGTCGGTACGGCTAGTAGGCAAAAGTAAAGTGGAAATAAAGTAACGGTGCCTCAAGCAGGCGAAAGTATTGGGTTGATACGTACGTTCGTAGCGTTTCCCATACGTTTAATAAACACAACAGATATACATAGCAGAAACTTTAATGATCAATAACATATTCTCCTTTACTAGTTACAACTGTCTGCCAAAGGTGGGGTAACTTTCCGATTCCGCGACTGTAGAAATCACGAGGTGTTGAGTAGAAGAACTCGTTGAGCCATGTTCGAAGCGTATTTTCATCCGGAAAAGGATGTTCCTTCAAGATTTTTCGCACAAGGTGAAAATATGAGGTCGTGAGATCAGGCGAATAAGATCGGTGAGGAATGACTTCACAATTCAACTTCTGTATAGTATTTTTTGTCAGTCAAGCAGAATGCGAGAGGGCGTTATCGTGGAGTAAAATCGCTTCACGCAGCCTCCCTGGTCGTTGTTCTTGCATTGCGTCTGCAAGATGTCTCAAATGTTGACAATAAACGTCAGCAGCGATGTTTACACGACAGGGAAGTAATTTTAGTACAACACACCGTCGCTGTTCCACCAGATGCACAACGTTGTCTTTTGTGAATGCGCGCAGATCCTTGTACAGTGGATTGCTGCTTTGTTTGGGCTCAACCACTCCCTTCTTTTCCTTATTTTAGAATAAGAACACCGTTCCTAGCCACCAGTAACGGTACACGATAGGAATGGTCGATGTTGCTCAAGAGCCAATTGCTGACGAGCAAGCTGAGCTGACAAATGGCCACTCACAGATTTTTGTGATTTTGGCGTATAGCATGCGGTACCCATACACCCGATTTTTGAGTCTTCCCCAAAGCCGGCCAACGTCGCAGGACGCTGGGATGATCACAGTTCATCGCATCTGCCAGTTCTCCATTACAATTACGCGAATCATTGTCGATTAATCTGTTTAAACGATCTTCATCAAACCCTGTAAGTCGTCCTGGATGTGGAGAGACACTAATGCCAAAACGATCCTCTTTAAAACGAGAAATCCATTACCTTTCGGCGGTCGGGGTGGCCGAGCGGTTCGAGGCGCTACAGTCTGGAATCGCGCGACAGTTACGCTCGCAGGTTAGAATCCTGTCTCGGGCATGAATGTGTGTGATGTCCTTAGGTTAGTTAGGTTTAAGTAGTTCTAAGTCTAGGGGACTGATGACCTCAGCAGTTACGTCCTATGGTGCTCAGAGCCATTTGAACCATTCCCTTGCACGCTCTGTCCGGTGGCATTATCCCCATACACGGCGCAAATGTTTCTGGCTGCCTCCTGCGCGCTTTCTAATAAAGAAATGAAATGATGGTGGTGGCCTTCAACTACGTACCCTCCGACTCAGAGTTGAAATATTAAGCGTTTTGGTTGGTTTCGTTGTCTAGGGGCTGCGATAAGTAGTTGCCGCATTACAGGCCGAATACTGCTGAGTCTACAGTATACAATATGAATATACACATGAATCAAATGGTCGAAGGTTCCTATCATTCGGCAATTGGGAATGTAACGTAGAAATTTATAAATGAAAGATTGCAGTGATATAAAATCTGCAGGTACTATCTTAACGACTTTAAACGATGAGTACGATAGTAGAAGTACTTTTGAGAATGCGGCATATTTCTGAAAAACAGTTCCTGGTGTCGATGGTCCAGAAATTAAATAAAATATAAGTTGAATAACAGGGAAACAATAGATACCTACTGCAGGTAATTAGCTATTAACCACATCATAGCTCACGAGATATTCACTTCTAAAGGCATATTACGTCTTCATTGTAGAAACCACGGAATTCTCACACGTTCACAAGTATTTCTATGTCCCGCGATCACGCGCAAACCGCTCCACACTCTCCAAGATTTTCCTGCATCCATACGTGGCGCCTTCACGTCCAGCACCCTCCGTGTCCTGTGTGACTGTCTGTGTCCTGTGTGACTCTCCCCGCACCGCCACTTCAGTAGTCGCCTCCCTTAGTAACGGGCGCTGTGATTGGCGATAGCACTCCTGTCATGTCTCCAAGCCAACGCACATTCACAAACATTTTGAAACACATTCGAAATGCTGGAATTACATTTAAATAACTTGAAATTAAATAAATATTCCTACGGCTGGGCCATAAACACGCTCTAACACACATTATTAAATAATAAACAGATTAAATAAACATATATCAAAGGAACAGAACAGAATTAAGCCAGTAGCCTAATGCCTCTGTGCTTTCTAAAACACAGTAAATAATTGGCCAATTTCTTCATGAATAGTATATGTCGGATATAAACAAAGATATAGACGAATAAATATGCAGGGTGTTACAAAAAGGTACGGCCAAATTTTCAAGAAACATTCCCCACACACAAATAAAGAAAAGATGTTATGTGGACATGTGTCCGGAAACGCTTAATTTCCTTGTTAGAGCTCATTTTAGTTTCGTCAGTATGTACTGTACTTCCTCGATTCACCGTCAGTTGGCCCAATTGAAGGAAGGTAATGTTGACTTCGGTGCTTGTGTTGGCATGCGACTCATTGCTCTACAGTGCTAGCATCAAGCACATCAGTAAGTAGCACAACAGGTTAGTGTTCATCACGAACATGGTTTTTGCAGTCAGTGCAATGTTTACAAATGCGAAGAAGGGAGATGCCCATTTGATGTATGGATTAGCACGGGGCAATATCCGTGGCGCGGTACGTTTGTATCGAGACAGATTTCCAGAACGAAGGTGTCCCGACAGGAAGACGTTCGAAGCACGGAACATTGCAGCCTATGACTCGCGACTGGGGAAGACCTAGAACGACGAGGACACCTGCAATGGACGAGGCAATTCTTCGCGCAGTTGACGATAACCCTAATGTCAGCGTCAGAGAAGTTGCTGCTGTAGAAGTTAACGTTGACCACGTCACCGTAGGGAGAGTGCTACGGGAGAACCAGTTGTTTCCGTACCATGTACAGCGTGTGCAGGCACTATCAGCAGCTGATCGGCCTCCACGGGTACACTTCTGCGAATGGTTCATCCAACAATGTGTCAATCCTCATTTCAGTGCAAATGTTCTCTTTACGGATGAGGCTTCATTGCAACGTGATCAAATTGTAAATTTTCACAGTCAACATATATGGGCTGACGAGAATCCGCACGCAATTGTGCAATCACGTCATCAACACAGATTTTCTGTGAACGTTTGGGCAGGCATTGTTGGTGATGTCTTGATTGGACCTCATGTTCTTCCACCTACGCTCAATGGAGCACTTTATCATCATTTCATACGGGATACTCTACCTGTGCTGCTAGAACATGTGCCTTTACAAGTACGACACAACATGTGGTTCGTGCACGTTGGAGCTCCTGCACATTTCAGTAGAAGTGTTCGTACGCTTGTCAACAACAGATTCGGTGACCGATAGATTGGTAGAGGCGAACCAATTCCATGGCCTCCACGCTCTCCTGACCTCAACCCTCTTGACTTTCATTTATGGGGGCATTTGAGAGCTCTTGTCTACGCAACCCCGGTACCAAATGTAGAGACTCTTCGTGCTCGTATTGTGGACGGCTGTGATACAATACGCCATTCTCCAGGGCTGCATCAGCGCATCAGGGATTCTATGCGATGGAGGGTGGATGCATGTATCCTCGCTAACGGTGGACATTTTGAACATTTCCTGTAACAAAGTTTTTGAAGTCACGCTGGTACGTTCTGTTGCTGTGTGTTTGCATTCCATGATTAATGTGATTTGAAGAGAAGTAATAAAATGAGCTCTAACATGGAAAGTAAGCGTTTCCGGACGCATGTCCACATAACATATTTTCTTTCTTTGTGTGTGAGGAATTTTTCCTGAAAGTTTGGCCGCACCTTTTTGTAACATTCTGCATTTGTGAGCATGCTGCTACCGTTTTTTCGTGTCATTGTGAAGTACTTATGACTTGACGCGATTAGTAGTAATCGGCCGCTTTGACCTCCAATAACTCATGTACTATTCAAGATACATGCCTGTAATTCATACCAATTTAGGTTTACTCTAATAGCTTTCTAAAGACAGGTAGATCGACGAAATCGCACGAACTGTTTAGATTTTGGAAATTCGTTGCTGGGTGTTACTGGTATAATTTTCAGTCAGATACTAAACTTTAAATTAATAAAGATAGTGCAAATCCGATTACACCATCAGAATCATCGTGCAAATAATGGTATGTACATGTTTCCTTTTGAGGTACCATGATTCCTTTGGCTATTATTAATTTCCACATGAGCTGTGAAATGTCTGCCATGATGGTTTCACAAAGTCTGCCATCTTTGGCTCTCCCGGCGTGTCTCCTTCATCGACACAGCGTCATCGTGGAATTCCCAGCCACGCGGCAGGACCCGGGTAATGTTCGGCACCACATGGCCGCCGAAGAGCCCCGGCCTGCCGAAAGGCCCCAGCGCGGCCACGCCAACTCCGAACTTATAATATTTTCAGGGCGCCACACTCACCTGTACCTCATGCTATGCTGCTGGCACCCCTGTACTGAACTCAGATAGAAGAATTTGTCAGAAATGTTCGGATTTATCCTCTTGGTACTCCATTTTCATTTTCTAGCGTCCACAGTCCCACTCACTATCTCCAAATCACTATATGACAATGCGTAAACTCAAATAGCAACAGTGAAGTATACATAAAAAATTACAATCGATAAATAAACAAGTAGCAAACGGAGTACCAACACACAGAACAAAAACGCTGGGAACTTACATATCAACCTAACAGACATGCGTAAAACTGGGTCTAAACTTCAGGCCCTAGCTTACACGAGCATGCATAATTTCTGGCAGCCGTTGACATTGAGACTACAAGGACAAAAATATCATTTTTTTGTTGTGTTAAGGGCATATTTTTTCTCTCAGAAACTTCGCATCCCGGCTAGTCAATATACTCTACCAATGGAGAGAAGGCAACTGAGGCCGGCGAGCAATGAATGAAATGGTTTTTCAAGACTGTCGCTTTGGTGCAAGTGATCAAAGAATTGCGGGTTCTAAGACGTTACAGTGCATGGTGAAATCGCTGACTACAGTGGAAACGCTACTGACGTGCTGTCCTCAACCCAAAGAGGGACAGGAGAAGAATTCGTGGCGGGCAGCATAAAAAAAAGAGTTTAGATGCAGCCTAATAAATTAACGTAAATAGATTAGAATCTGTAGTACTAACATTAGTATTAGTAGGGTAATTGGTTAAGGAGTTGAAAGTTATTTGTTTAGATTTGTTTCAGTGAAAGTGGATTCGTAATGTTGATTGTGTTTTTAATGTTAAACTGTGTGCTAGACGCTAAACTTTTGGCCTCCTGATTGAATGGTGCCTATATCAGACCTTAAAGCTGATACCTTGCATAACTTTAACTATTGGTGACAAAATTCGACTGCGAAGATGCATAGACAGAAATCTTACCTGCGAGAATTCTAAGAAAATTATTATCACAAAATCTGACTATCAAGTTTGATGAAAACTGATTACCTTGAAACAAAAGCTGGTCCGTGTGAAATTTATGAAATTTAATTAAAGACATAATCTGTTTTCTACACTATTTGGCTTAACTGCGTCGCACTGGATAACGCTGTGCAAACTGCTCTCGTAGCCACAGAGTATTTTCAGTCTGGGCCGAATGAATTCAATAGCAATATCATGTCAATTGACTTAAAAACATTTAATGATATTTCAACTGTGCCTAAGGTTTCTCTGAAATTACGCAACTATAATCCAAGAATTATGAAAATTGAACTCCACACATGTAATCTTCCCTCAAATAAAATTGCAAAATTTAATTCTTAAATCCATTTCTCTCACAATGATCGATAAATCCTAACAAAAAAATGAAAAATATAATACGGATGTCTGACGAATCAAGAGAGGCGCGCTTCTTCGTACACCAAAGATCACCCCTAACTCATCTCTGTGCAGCACAGTTTCTCTGTCGAGGCTGAGCGCGCGTGTCTACGCAATTCAAACTTTACGAGCACGATTCCAGATATCCAAAACAAGAAAAATTCCTACGAAAATTTACACACGCACTTTTCACTATCTGTCGGCCCCTCCGCTGAGAATTTTGAGCATAATATTTCTAATTAACCGAATTAGACTGCAAAATTCGCCAACAAACTTAAAGCAGACGCTACCTGAGTACAAATAAAGAAATGATAACCGTACTAGCATAAGAAGAGAACATGCTTGATACTATTTACAAATTGTTTTCAGTCGTCGTGCAGGGGCGCTCTAGTAGTTCTTGATAAATTGTTTTAAATCGTTTGTGCACAGGCGCACAGACAGTCCATAACAAATTGGTTTAAATTACTGTGCACAGGCCCACTAACAGTCTCATAAACATCAGCGTGCTCAAAACATCAGTGAGTAAACAAACATGGTAATATCATTCAATGGTAACTGGTTGATTATTTTATTCTGTGTACAGTATGTGAGTCCACTATTAAGATAGTTGTTGCATCGGAAAGATGAAGATAAAACTTCACTGCAGTGTCACAGTTTTTACAATATTGTCAGAGCTTTGTTCCCACCGTTGAATTATATGTACTCAGTGAAAATCGTCGCCAACTTGAGTGTACCCAGTACTCTACTAACGAAAACTCGTTGAAATGTATCTTGAAGTGAACATGTTTTGTCGAAGACAATTTTGACTTGCATCATGGTGCTGTTTGTGAGGAGGCTAAGAGCAGACTCAGAGGAAGCAGTATTGGTTCGTAAATACTCCACTGACAACTCAGAGCCAATGTCTCTCACATCAATACTCTAAAGTTCCATAGTAATCGGAAACGGAGCATTAGTTCACCAGATTTCTGTGAAATAACTGCATAAATCCAGTGGAAGTGATCTGACATGTTGTTGTACAAAAAAACGTCCGTTCGTTGGATAAGTGGGCAGAAGAGTATGCTTAAATATTTCCATGAATGTTCTTACTCAGCATAATACATAATAGACAGACATTTCTGAAGATGACTAAACACATAAGCTAGAATAAAAACTGAAACGTGTATGTGCTACCATATGGTTATACAAAAAAATACCTAAAGCAAGTTTCCGTAAGAGAATAAGGTTGGTATTCCACAATACGTAGATAAGGTTGACAACTTACCAAAAAGGTTGCATTGTAACATATAAATGAAATTCCTTACGTCAGAGTTACCCAGTATTCTGAGTAAGAAAACATGATTACAACGTTGCATACATCCAAGACATGAACTCAGAATAACAAACATAGCTATATTGTACAAATATCTGTCAAAATACAAAGTGAAAGCTTTCTTAAGATTGTCTTACCTATAGTGTACAATAATTGTAAAACACAATACTACTTCCTACAAAAGCAACTGTTCAGAAGAAACAGTGAATGAATGAAGGGAATAGAGGTTTATGCACAAAATTATTATTGTACTTGTCAAAAGAAATTAATTACATTGATGCGTCAGTCATCAGTCTATCACAAAACATAATGAAAGTGAAAATACTGCGACAGATGTTTATTCTGTTTACGTGCTAACTAATCATTATCATCTAAAAAAAAGGGCAGAGCATACGCACCCCAAATGTAGGAAAGACAAAGTGGTACTAAAATAACTTACAACTATACATAAATGAGATAAACAATAGTTTTGCTAAATTGTTAGTAGACATATTTAGTTAAACTGAGCTGAAAAAGTCATTAGCCTGCTAAGTGAGAAAGAAAAGTTGTCAGGACAAGCTAAAACCAGGTAAAATAAATGCATAAATAAATAAATAAATAAAGCCAAAGACTTTCCAAACCAAGCACATGAGCAGATGTATAATCTGTTATAATTATCATTATCCAACAGAGAAACATTTAGTGACCAAAAAGCTCTCATGAAGTCTATCAAATAATGTAGCGAATTTCCCAACACATCTTGTTTTCATTCATAAGAAATCTGCTACGCCACACAACAATCACTGAACCACAACAACTGAAAGTGTGCACTACAAGCAAATCATCACGTAATGCCTAATAGTCTCTAATCTCGTTTTATATTTCCTGAAATCTTAAAACTCTTCTCCTCAAATACATAATTCATAAATCGACAAATTTATCAACTTCATAATTTCAGCCAATAATCGTCATAAACTCATAATCACTTCCATCATATACTATATATTACTGAAAAAAGCTCATATGGCTTTATACTCACAGTTCTTACTCCATATTATTATGCTCGCTGTATAACACTGTTGGTTACTATTAAAACGGTAATATACCTATAATGTCATTCATATGAAAGAATACTTCTTTGATCGTGGTTGTGCTAATGGAAAGATATCGGACTAATTTTGTTTCTCTAAAGATTTCTATTGAAAGGAAGCACTAGCAAAACAAACCGGAATCGAATTAGTGTTCTATTAGTAATCAAGTAAGCTGCAATTACGTAAAAGGAAGCGGTCACCAGGCTAATTAGGCAAAGTTATACTCAGTACTTGCATGGTTCATAAAGGAAGTTAAGTACTGGGATTGACTTTACTTGATGCTGAACTTCTGTTTCGTTAGTAAGCTACAAGACAGTATCACAAATCAACAACTACAGGAGTATTAATACGTTTAGGCAACAACTGGCTCTCAGTAACAATTATTATCTGTATATTAAGGTAGGAAGATAATGACAATTATTGACTTGGACAAGAGGTCGTTTTGTGAGTTTAATTAAAGTAAATTACTACTATTTAAGTAGTTACGACGTAATTTTATTTCTTGTACTGATTAATATCCTCATTCTCAAGGAACATTCACTTTCTAGTATTATTTAGCTCATGTAGAACATGTGCTAACCGGATTTAGCATAATTTGAGTATTTTCAGCCAGTTGCTTATTTTTGATTACAGTTATTGTAACATGACATTTAACTCTGGCTCAATTATTAGCGCGGGGACACAGAAACTAATCTATCGGTAGACTCAGATCGCGGATGAACACTTTAGTCACAGCACAGTATGAGAAACACCGTTAACTACATAAAACATGGAAGACTATTATTTCAATAAGAATAATCTTGAAGTGAATACCTTAAATCTTCTCTTAGTGACTGTACTTTGATGAAACTTTAACTGTCCAGTTATGAAAAGTGCATGAAATATTTGAAAACTTATGCTCAGTAAATAATTATTTTGTTTACAGCTCCACAAAGTTTATTGACTTTTTTAAAGAAGATAATTACTTTTAACTCCAGAAAAATAGGATACTGGGATTTATCGTAGCACTCAGGATAGGACCCTGTCTAGGTGGCTCAACGCAATGTTTACAGAACACAAACATATTATTGAAAACGAAACCATGTAACTGGTTCATGAAATTATACAGCCCTCAACTGATAACTTGAGATGAGGGTGGTGGCAGTGTCGATCTCCTGTGCTATTCAAAAAAAGTAGGTAAAAGTATTAATGGCTCTTCCTGTGTATCAAGCTCTGTAAATTCACTTTTTAATGTTGGGTTTTCATAGTAGAGAGCTAGACAATTTATACCATAAGTAATAAGCCGAATTACTTCCGCATCCTAACCTATATTATATAATCTTGAAGTTGTTTTCGCCTCTTTCAGTTCACAAGATGCGTACCTTGTGCCTGCTAGCCACTGACTGACTCTTGGCTTGTAGTTCGATCTCCACATCAACCTCTTCTATTCCCACCTAGCCAGCTCCGTTGCGGAAGGACTTCCCTCCAAGTTTTAAATGATTACAAACCTATTTTCCCTATACATAAATAGATATTACAACTATACTTTTAACTTTTACATTGTTTTGCAGCACATTACTTTTGAAATTACATATACAGATTCATTACAATTACATAAATCATCATAAACAAAGAATAATATTTAATCCATGTTACATGAAAGAGCATAGTTATACAGAAGCCACATTAAGTAAAAACAGACAAATACGTTAGAAAAGACCATTATAGGCTGTGTCGATAATAGAGTTACATGTGCTCAGTACTGGAAATAAGAAACCTCTTCCGACTGGCTACAAAAGATGTTAAATCCAACCAAAACTTATCTCTCTTTACATAACTGCGTACTGTACAATATTTGCCAAGTACCGTCCAGTTGTTGCATAATTCAGTGTGTGAGCCTGTACGAGAAATTCCAATATTTTTAGCAGTATCCGATGTTACCATCAAACACTCATAGTATTGTACCATTACGCATTTCTACTCGACTCTAAGTTGCTGCTTCTTTTTTGAAATGTAGCTTTGCCAGAATATTTGTGTGACGCAGAAAGCTAGATAGTTTCATATATATAAAGTACATTATCTTAACAAAAATATTTAAAGTGAAAGAAATACCAAGAAACCGTCAGCCTCTTCTACCTTACGTAAATGGGGAAAAATTACGATCTGTGCATAAAGAGGATGAAATGGTTATGACTTAAACTCTAGATATTTACAACAATCCTCTCCTCACTGAGAAAATCACATGTATCGCTACATGACGAAGATAAGTAATACACTCCTGGAAATTGAAATAAGAACACTGTGAATTCATTGTCCCAGGAAGGGGAAACTTTATTGACACATTCCTGGGGTCATATACATCACATGATCACACTGACAGAACCACAGGCACATAGACACAGGCAACAGAGCATGCACAATGTCGGCACTAGTACAGTGTATATCCACCTTTCGCAGCAATGCAGGCTGCTATTCTCCCATGGAGACGATCGTAGAGATGCTGGATGTAGTCCTGTGGAACGGCTTGCCATGCCATTTCCACCTGGCGCCTCAGTTGGACCAGCGTTCGTGCTGGACGTGCAGACCGCGTGAGACGACGCTTCATCCAGTCCCAAACATGCTCAATGGGGGACAGATCCGGAGATCTTGCTGGCCAGGGTAGTTGACTTACACCTTCTAGAGCACGTTGGGTGGCACGGGATACATGCGGACGTGCATTGTCCTGTTGGAACAGCAAGTTCCCTTGCCGGTCTAGGAATGGTAGAACGATGGGTTCGATGACGGTTTGGATGTACCGTGCACTATTCAGCGTCCCCTCGACGATCACCAGTGGTGTACGGCCAGTGTAGGAAATCGCTCCCCACACCATGAAGCCGGGTGTTGGCCCTGTGTGCCTCGGTCGTATGCAGTCCTGATTGTGGCGCTCACCTGCACGGCGCCAAACACGCATACGACCATCATTGGCACCAAGGCAGAAGCGACTCTCATCGCTGAAGACGACACGTCTCCATTCGTCCCTCCATTCACGCCTGTCGCGACACCACTGGAGGCAGGCTGCACGATGTTGGGGCGTGAGCGGAAGACGGCCTAACGGTGTCTGGGACCGTAGCCCAGCTTACTGGAGATGGTTGCGAATGGTCCTCGCCGATACCCCAGGAGCAACAGTGTCCCTAATTTGCTGGGAAGTGGCGGTGCGGTCCCCTACAGCACTGCGTAGGATCCTACGGTCTTGGCGTGCATCCGTGCGTCGCTGCGGTCCGGTCCCAGGTCGACGGGCACGTGCACCTTCCGCCGACCACTGGCGACAACATCGATGTATTGTGGAGACCTCACGCCCCACGTGTTGAGCAATTCGGCGGTACGTCCACCCGGCCTCCCGCATGCCCACTATACACCCTCGCTCAAAGTCCGTCAACTGCACATACGGTTCACGTCCACGCTGTCGCGGCATGCTACCAGTGTTAAAGACTGCGATGGAGCTCCGTATGCCACGGCAAACTGGCTGACACTGACGGCGGCGGTGCACAAATGCTGCGCAGCTAGCGCCATTCGACGGCCAACACCGCGGTTCCTGGTGTGTCCGCTGTGCCGTGCATGTGATCATTGCTTGTACAGCCCTCTCGCAGTGTCCGGAGCAAGTATGGTGGGTCTGACACACCGGTGTCAATGTGTTCTTTTTTCCATTTCCAGGAGTGTATGTGCCATCTAACAAAAAAATATGCCCAAAGGATTACTCTACAAAATGTTTTACATTAGAAATGTATTGCAGACAGCGAGATTTTTTTGTGCACATTGTTTCGACTTCAGTCGCACTCACGTGAGCTATTCGGCGAATATGCAACAGTCCATTGTAGGTTAAGAAGAACTTTTTAAATTTGTTCTTTGACTTTTCATGAAAGAAAACTAAAGCCTTTTGTTCTACTTTGAATTCTTTATTGTTGTGTCTCCTTTTCTGTAGCCATTTTCTCTTCTCTGCTGCCTGTTTTATATTTTTAAGAGCTATTTCAGTGACCTCGAGATGTCTACAGCATCGTGCCTTTGAAAATGGTACAGTTTCTCTGATTTTGTCAGGCGGTCTTTTTTTTTCAGTACCGAATATGGAGAGAGTCAAATGGAATTTATGGAGTCCTGAAAGATTTGAATGTACCTACCCCATTCTGTGTGCTTTTCATGACAGTTCAGTCTGCATAACTTCCCTATTTCTTTCATGAAGCTTGGACCGAAAAATGAACGTACAGTATGTACAATGTTTCTGCTTTTCAGTGTATATATCCAAAGGTCCGAACAAAATTGATGTTAATTGTCAGAGATAACTTTGTTTACATGTCCAACTTCTCTTAAAAAATCCTTGCTAAATGCTGCAGAAACGGTTCTCACAGTCACTTTACGAAACAGTGTAAAGAAGAAAAATTTAGATGTGAGTTCCACTGCCACAGAAATATACGAAAAATCTTGTCTTCTAGTTGGAATGAGTCCATACAGGTCCACGGCTGCTAAATGATGTAATTTAAGTGTAATGGTGGGAAGCAGCTGAGCAAAATGTGAAGTGGTGGATGTCTCAGCTTTTTGACAGAATTTACATTTGGTCAGAACACGCCAGATGTGGTTTTCCATGTTGAGAAAGTAAGAGGTCTGGCGAAATACGTAAAATCAGTTTCTTGCTCCATAGTGCATACTAAGATGAATGTAAGAAACTAACTTGTTGACTACATCATGTTGTTGTTGTGGTCTTCAGTCCTGAGACTGGTTTGATGCAGCTCTCCATGCTACTCTATCCTGTGCAAGCTGCTTCATTTCCCTGTACATACTGCAGCCTACTTCCTTCTGAATCTGCTTAGTGTATTCATCTCTTAGTCTCCCTCTCCGATTTTTACCCTGCACGCTGCCGCCCAATACTAAATTGGTGACCCCTTGATGCCTCAGAACATGTCCTACCAAACGATCCCTTCTTCTAGTCAAGTTGTGCCACAAACTCCTCTTCTCCCCAATTCTATTCAATACCTCCTCATTATTATAAGATCTACCCATATAATCTTCAGTATTCTTCTGCAGCACCACATTTCAAAAGCTTGTATTCTCTTCTTGTCCAAACTATTAATCGTCGATGTTTCACTTCCATACATGGCTACACTCCATACAAATACTTTCAGAAACGACTTTCTGACACTTAAATCTATACTCGATGTTAACAAATTTCTCTTCTTCAGATCGCTTTCCTTGCCATTGCCAGTCTACATTTTATATCCTCTCTACTTCGACCATCATCAGTTATTTTGCTCCTCAAATAGCAAAATTCATTTACTACTATGAGTGTCTCATTTCCTAATCTAATTCCCTCAGCATCACCCGAGTTAACTCGACCACATTCCATTATCCTCGTTTTGCTCATGTTGATGTTCATCTTATATCCTCCTTTCAAGACACTGTCCATTCCGTTCAGCTGCTCTTCCAAGTCCTTTGCTGTCTCTAACAGACTTACAATACATCATGTGGAATGCAATCAGACCTTTCACCATAGCCCGGTGCACAGAAAGAAAGCGGGCTATCTGTGCCAAGAGGCCCAGCGCGAGCCGTCTTAACCCAGCGCGGACAATATGCCCTTGTTATCCAATGAGGCAGCACACGATGGGAGCCGCTTGCCGGCGCCCACTGACGCTGCGGAGTGAAAGAGATATTCTTTGCCCATTTTCGGCGCGCCGATTGGCGACGCACTGCGCCGACAGAATCAAGGCGCACGCCCTGCGGTCTTCTCAAAGGATTTTACAGAAACTAATCGGTGAAAACAATGTTTTTCACATTACTCATAGCTCTATGTGTTAACTACATGATAAATGTGCCCAAAATTTTCATAATGGACATATTTATTGTGATATTCTCACTTAAGTAAAACGTTGCAAGAAAGGTTTAATTTTGCTTTATTTGGAAAATCACAGTATAAATGGCACGACCTCCATTTGCATCTGGTTTTGCGATAGAATCTTGAAAGATAGTGTCTTATTAAACAAGCTATAGTCGACCAGAGGGGTCAGTATTGTAAGGAAAACCACATTGTGTCAGTTTACTGTAATATAAGGAACATCACGTTTGTTTCATAGCAGAAAATTTTATTTTCAATAGCTGTCCAAAACTCTTAGGGAATAACAGAACTGGATAGAAATGAAATGAAATCAAATTAAGCCCAATACATATGCTATATCGCCATAGATACGAAAGTCCTGTATGTTAATCGTATACCAAAATATTCACCTCATGGCATGCTATCACTTGCCAAAACTTCGTATCGATATCTGGAATGATTTACGAGATACGTGGTATGTTATGGTTATTTCATTCTTGGGTATGTGCGGTTGGAAGTGCACATGCTATATAAACCCAATTTTCTTGAACCTGGACACAGATAGAGATCTCCATCCATATCTAAAGAAAAATTCGAATTCTTAGCTAAATTTCATTGTAATCTGCACCAAACCAAAATCATAGTGACCCATATTTTTCATTGAAAAATTTTTCAAGTTTCGCGCAGCTTCTTACTTAAACGAGAATATCCCGATAAGTATGTCCATTAGCAAGATTTTAGGCACTTCGCCATGAAGCAGACTTGTAAATTTGTAAAAATAAAATGTTTTTCATGAATAGTTTCTGTAAAATCGTGTGAGAAAGACTACAGAGCTAACAAGGAGATCATGAGGTTCTATTCTAATAGTACTGCCGCACCTTAACAATCACTATGATTGTTGTGTAGATCTGTAGGTGCATATAGCTGCGCTGGGCAGCATGGCTAGTCGGCATACAGACTACCGGCTTTCTTTCTGTTCTTACACTTATGAGCATGTTTCCATCGGTAACGCTAGAATTCAATATGGTGTTCGTCCACCCTTAGCCTTAATGATAGCTTCCATTCTCGCAGGCTTACGTTCAATCAGGTGCTGGAAGGTTTCTTGGGGAATGGCAGCCCATTCTTCACTGAGGAGAGGTATCGATGTCGGTCGGTGATGCATGGCACGAAGTCGGCGTTCTATAGCACCCCAAAGGTGTTTTTTAGGACCCAGGTCAGGACTCTGTCCATTACAGGAATGCTATTGTCGTGTAACCACTTTACTGTCGTGTAACCACTGCATCACAGGCCGTGCGTTATGAACCGGTGCTCGATCGTGTTGAAAGATGCAATTGCCATCTTCGAATTGCTCTTCAACAGTGGGAAGCGAGAAGGTACTTAAGACATCAATGTAGGCCTCTGCTGTGATAGTGCGACGCAAAACAGCAAGGGGCGCAAGCCCCCTCCATGAAAAACAAGATCACACCATAACACCACCGCCTCCAAATTTTACTGTTGGCACTACACACACTGGCAGATGACGTTCACCGGGCATTCGTCATGCCCACATTCTGCCATCGGATCGCCACATTATGTACCATGATTCGTCACTCCACACAACGTTTTTCCACTGTTCAATCTTCCAATGTTTACGCTCCTTACAGTAAGCGAGGCGTCTTTTGGCATTTACCGGCGTGATGGGTGGCTTATAATCCACGTTTCCTCACCTCCTGCCTAACTGTCATAGTACTTGCAGTGGATCCTGATGCAGTTTGGAGTTCTTGTGTGATGGTCTGGATAGATATCTGCCTGTTACACATTACGACCCCTCTTCAACTGTCGGCGGTCTCTGCCAGTCAACAGACGAGTTCGGCCTGTACGCTTTTGTGCTGTACGTGTCCCTCCACTTGTCCACTTCACTGTCACATCTGAAACAGTGGAGATAGGGTTGTTTAGGAGTGTGGACACAAGTGACACCCAATCACCTGGCCACGTTCTATGTCTAGATCTACATCTAAATCTACATTTATACACCGCAAGCCACCCAACGATGTGTGGCGGAGGGCACTTTACGTGCCATTGTCATTACCTCCCTTTCCTGTTCCAGTCGCGTATGGTTCGCGGGAAGAACGACTGTCTGAAAGCCTACGTGCGCGCTCGAATCTCTCTAATTTTACATTCGTGATCACCTCGGGAGGCATAAGTAGGGGGAAGCAATATATTCGATACCTCATCCAGAAACGCACCCTCTCGAAACCTGGCGAGCAAGCTACACCGCGATGCAGAGCGCCTCTCTTGTAGAGTCTGCCACTTGAGTTTGCTAAACATCTTCATAACGCTATCACGGTTACCAAATAACCCTGTGACGAAACGCGCCGCTCTTCTTTGGATCTTCTCTATCTCCTCCGTCAACCCTATCTGGTACGGATCCCACACTGATGAGCAATAAGTATAGGTCGAACGAGTGTTTTGTAAGCCACCTCCTTTGTTGATGGACTACATTTTCTAAGGACTCTCTCAATGAATCTCAACCTGGCACCCGCCTTACCAACAATTAATTTTATATGATCATTCCACTTCCCAGATATTTTACAGAAGTAACTGCTACCAGTGTTTGTTCCGCTATCATATAATCATACAATAAAGGATCCTTCTTTCTATGTATTCGCAATACATTACATTTGTCTATGTTAAGGGTCAGTTGCCACTCCCTGCACCAATGCCTATCCACTGCAGATCTTCCAGCATTTCGCTACAATTTTCTAATGCTGCAACTTCTCTGTATACTACAACATCATCCGCGAAAAGCCGCATGGAACTTCCGACACTATCTACTAGGTCATTTATATATATTGTGAAACGCAATGGTCCCATAACACTCTCCTGTGGCACGCCAGAGGTTACTTTAACGTCTGTAGACGTCTCTCCATTGAGAACAACATGCTGTGTTCTGTTTGCTAAAACCTCTTCAATCCAGCCACACAGCTGGTCTGATATTCCGTAGGCTCTTACTTTGTTTATCAGGCGACAGTGCGGAACTGTATCGAACGCCTTCCGGAAGTCAAGGGAAATGGCATCTACCTGGGAGCCTGTATCTAATATTTTCTGGGTCTCATGAACAAATAAAGCGAGTTGGGTCTCACACGATCGCTGTTTCCGGAATCCATGTTGATTCCTACAGAGTAGATT
This sequence comes from Schistocerca serialis cubense, assembly GCF_023864345.2. NCBI lineage: Eukaryota > Metazoa > Arthropoda > Insecta > Orthoptera > Acrididae > Schistocerca > Schistocerca serialis. The sequence goes on along the minus strand of NC_064639.1, from coordinate 1,125,291,404 downwards.
CTGGGTTTCCAAAAACGACATGATACTCGAGCAAAAAACATGTTCTAAGATTCTACAACAGATCGACGTCAGAGATATAGGTCTATAGTTTTGCGCATCTGCTCGACGACCCTTCTTGAAAACTAGGAATACCTGTGCTCTTTTCCAATCATTTGGAACCTTCCGTTCCTCTAGAGACTTGCGGTACACGGCTGTTAGAAGGGGGGCAAGTTCTTTCGCGTACTCTGTGTAGAATCGAATTGGTATCCCGTCAGTTCCAGTGGACTTGCCTCTGTTGAGTGATTCCAGTTGCTTTTCTATTCCTTTGACACTTATTTCGATGTCAGCCATTTTTTCGTTTGTGCGAGGATTTAGAGAAGGAACTGCAGTGCGGTCTTCCTCTGTGAAACAGCTTTGGAAAAAGGTGTTTAGTATTTCAGCTTTACGCGTGTCATCCTCTGTTTCAATGCCATCATCATCCCGGAGTGTCTGGATATGCTAATTCGAGCCACTTACTGATTTAACGTAAGACCAAAACTTCCTAGGATTTTCTGTCAAGTCGGTAATAGAATTTTACTTTCGAATTTACTGAACGCTTCACGCATAGCCCTCCTTACGCTAACTTTGACATCGTTTAGCTTCATGTTTGTCTGAGAGGTTTTGGCTGCGTTAAACTTGGAGTGAAGTTCTCTTTGCTTTCGCAGTAGTTTCCTAACTTTGTTGTTGAACCATGGTGGGTTTTTCCCGTCCCTCACAGTTTTACTCGGCACGTACCTGTCTAAAACGCATTTTACGATTGCCTTCAACTTTTTCCATAAACACTCAACATTGTCAGTGTCGGAACAGAAATTTTCGTTTTGATCTCTTAGATAGTCTGAAATCTGCCTTCTATTACTCTTGCTAAACAGATAAACCTTCTTCCCTTTTTTTTAATATTCCTATTAACTTCCATATTCAGGGATGCTGCAACGGCCTTATGATCACTGATTCCCTGTTCTGCACTTACAGAGTCGAAAAGTTCGGGACTGTTTGTTATCAGTAGGTCCAAGATGTTATCTCCACGAGTCGGTTCTCTGTTTAATTGCTCGAGGTAATTTTCAGATAGTGCACTCAGTATAATGTCACTCGATGCTCTGTCCCTACCACCCGTCCTAAACATCTGAGTGTCCCAGTCTATCTCTGGTAAATTGAAATCTCCACCTAAGACTATAACATGGTGAGAACATTTATGTGAAATGTATTCCAAATTTTCTCTCAGTTGTTCTGCCACTAATGCTGCCGAGTCGGGAGGTCGGTAAAAGGAGCCAATTATTAACCTAGCTCGGTTGTTGAGTGTAACCTCCACCCATAATAATTCACAGGGACTATCCACTTCCACTTCACTACAGGATAAACTACTACTAACAGCGACAAACACGCCACCACCGGTTGCATGCAATCTATCCTTTCTATATACCGTCTGTGCCTTCGTAAAAAATTCGGCAGAATTTATCTCTGGCTTCAACCAGCTTTCTGTACCTATAACGATTTCAGGTTCGGTGCTTTCTATCAACGCTTGAAGTTCCGGTACTTTACCAATGCAGCTTCGACAGTTTACAATTGCAATACCGATTGCTGCTTGGTCCCCGCATGTCCTGACTTTGCCCCGCACCCTTTGAGGCTGTTGCCCTTTCTGTATTTGCCCGAGGCCATCTAACCTAAAAAACCGCCCAGTCCACGCCACACAACCCCTTCTACCCGTGTAGCCGCTTGCTGCGTGAGTTCTCACGATGTTTAATGACTACCAAGGTTGTTGAGATGGAGTACCTGGCAAAAGGTGGCAGTACAATGCACCTAATAAGAAAAAGTATGTTTTTGGGGTGTCCGGATACTTTTGATCACATAGTGTATAATGGCGGCATCTTGAAACACAAGCTTTTGGTTAATAATATGGATTGATTATAAGCAAATGAAGCATTTGTCTCTTAATACAAGGATCATCGTTGACGTCTTACTTTATTTCAAACGTCTCTTACATTGCGCTATCGAGATTTGTTTAATTTATTAAAATAGTGGTAGCTCTGTACTTGGATGGGTGCTTTGTTAGTGTTTTTGAGATAAGTGGAGATACCGTGAGGAAGTTTTAATTGGTCGACTTTTTAAGATGTTTTTAAATCCTGACAACAACAATGCCTCGAATAGCTTCGTCGGACATTTGCTAATGAATCACCTCCAGAAGGTGCTGTTTACAATAGATCTTCGGTAATTTGTCGTGGTCGTGCTTCCGTCACCGATAAATTTCGTGAAGGTCGACCACGAGCGATTATTAGCCCAAAAAACTCCAATGATGTGTGCAACATGATGAAAATCGACATGTGACTTACCGTCAGTGAGAGGCATCGATATGATTATCGACAACTACCGTGCGTTCGATTTCTCATAAATTTTTAGATGTGGAGACCACGTGTTTCTAGTGGAAGGTGCAAGATTAAACAGAAGCTCAAAAATCGACTTGTGTCGACTATCGTAACGAAATGCCCTAAAAATCGACGGAAGAAATTAAAAATACAATGCAACATGGTGATGGGAGATGAAACTGGAGTACAATAGTACAAGCCGGAAATGTAGTAGCAATTAGCCGTTTGGGTGTTTCGAGACGAAATAGAAGCTAACCCAAAATTAATATCTGTTTGTACCTCATATGCCCTATTGGTCTGTAGAAGAATCTAACTTCTACGGGATGGTTTCTTGTTTCTCTCTCGTTGTCGTCCGCGGAATGGCTGCCCTCGTTAGCCTGCCGTCAGCGAGGATGCTCTGAGCTGTGGTGTTTCCGGCACCGCCAGTCGCACTGTGCCGCAGCCGCTCGCCCTGCTGTGGCTCTTGACTTTTCGGCGTCCTTCAGACGACCGCCAGGGCGTGACTCCCGTACCAAGCACGCCACAATTACTGAGCGCCGGCCCGCTTTTTACGACATTGAGCTAAACCAATAGCTCTCCACGGCACCGATCTCAAAAGGAGATACGAGTTTCCGAGAGGGAAAAAAAATGGCACAAAGCGTTGCACGCAGTATGTGCTGCAAGACTTTCACATTTCATTAACTTTAGCGCACAGACAGTGCAGCAGCTACGGCAATCCATATTTTACACTCGACCTCCTTATAGACTAATGCTGAAGTGTAGTAATCTCTCTGATACGTAGGAGACAGGTAATTGGAAAGGTGCAAGGAATGATTTTGACCTCAGTACCAGCACAAATTTCATTCAGCTTAATCTTTTACCAAAATAACAAACGAACAATTTCCTGTAAAACAAATCTCAACAAATAATCATAAAAGAACATTTACTCGTTTCAGTAACTAAACAATCTCTGTGAGTCTGTTAAGAATAATGACTTTGACACATAGAATTTGTTAAAAAGCTTTTACTTTAAGAGAATGGAACATACTTCTGGTTCCCTCGTACTGGCGTGCAAGTACGCCCACCCGAACCTTGGAACAGTTATAACAGATAGTCAGGATAAATAATACGTAACTATAACAGAGAGAAAGAAACACAATTAAAGAAAGGAACATTAAGGTCGTTAAAACACTACTTAAAACAAAATCTTGAAACATTTAAAAGTTACAACTGTTGTGGCAGGGCGAAACTACGTATGTCTGAGCACAACTGTGGGTTCTTTGATTGCTCTGGGAAAAGTCTGATCAAACTAGAACACATGAAATATTAGATCACTTCATTATATAAAAATGAATAAAAGATTTACTTAGCTTTGACACACTTCTTTGCTACAGGAATACTAGATAATTTACAACAGTCATGGTCTAGCAAGAACATCAGTTGATGCACAAACTAACAAACTGTTCGTTTGATGTACAATGTTCAGCATTAAGGAAGTACAGATCATCAGAAACTTTAACTACTAGCTGGTCCTATACTGTGATGTTGGCTGCTGTAGCCGAGGTTTCGAGCTGGCCGGAGCTCTTGCTAGCTCGACGCTATATTGACCCCAGTGTGAGGGCGTTGCTGTGCTGAGAGGGGAGGCGGCTTCCATACGTCGCTGCGGATTGCAGGGAGTGCTCGCCACTGTCTGTGGTACTGATTCGTGTTGCCAACATTCGTGTGGCAATGCGATCTCTGTACGACACCACAACAACAAAATATTAGTAAGAGGTAATTGTGGTCAACCGCTGCAGAAACACAAGTTCTGCTTTGGCGGTTTCGAGATTATTTCGTAACTTAAGAAACACAAACAGTTGTTAGAAAAGGTCCCTACCTGAGTTAGTAAAAACATTTAGCAATATTGAGATAAGGTAAATACCGTCACTGACAATAAATGATATTGACAAACAAAAACACAAAATTTTAACCATGGCAAGCAGCAATAAGTGAATGTTCAGGGCCAATTTTCCGGTGAGATCCAAAGAGACAAATTTAGCACAAATTTCTTGCCGAATAATTTCAGCTGCGATCGTCGTGGAGTAACAGTTTTTTCATAGACTTCAATGTAGTGTGCCAAAATTCATCCACTTAGGCTAACTTCCTCCGTGAAACGCTTCTCAAAGTTAACAGACAGGCTTGGACTGCAGGAAGCGCACCGCAAGCGGAAGAGGCGAAGTAGGTGTTTCTCACTCGACCGCAACGTGGTATCATTCGACAATCTAGCACCTCTAGCCCATTACCAGTGAAAATATCCCACTCACCCTAGCACACTACTGACTCCATGAGTGCGACCGATGCTCTTAATTGGCTATGCCTCTTTGGAAATAAAAAAAAATCTATTTTTTGGCCTAAAATGTCTGCTAAGGTGTCTACTTTATTATAGTGTTCATCCCAAGTTCGCCAGAAACTACGTTATCTCGTTACAAAGTGATTTGTGAAGAAGTGTCTCCGAAAAGCATTCAAAGCGGTCAGTGTGGCAGCATGTAATTTCAGCGACAGTCTAACAGGCATTATGGAAATTATAAACGTGCTCGAATTTGTGATCTGACAATTCTGTTACAACTTCTGCACAAAAAAGGACGAGAAGCGAATCGAGCGAGCAGAGCAGCCGATGACAGAAGCTGTCAGACGTACGCAGGACCTCCTTGGCCACCAAAGAAGGTGGTCGAACTCCTTTTGGATCTGGAAGGATTTCCGTATGGTCCGTGGAACACTGAGTAGAGGTATGTTTAACATAACGATAGAAAATGTAACACCAAATTTAAAACACGTTTTTCTCGAAACTGTATTTGTCAAATTGACGGGAAACGTAACGTGAGAACGGTAAAGACGATTTTGATCGCAATTTGATGCTGATATTTTAAATTTAATTGTCTCTCAGCGTACGTGTTTGTTTCGTGATCTCCTCAAAAGAATATTTACAGTTCATCCTTTGTCTGAAGTTCGTGGGTGAAGAAAGAAACATTTGTTTCAACACGTTGCCATATTGTTAGAATTTAATATTTTTCCATTATCATATATACACTGACAGAAAAAATACTGATAATGAGTTATAGAAAATTATTTTGTTACAGGTCCAGTAGGAGAGGTCTGGGAAATCCACCGATGACGTGTGCTCCGGCTGCAAGTGATACTTCCACCTGGTGCAGCGGTTGCCAGGAACGTTCACTGTGGACATAAAAAAAGGTGTCCTACAGAAGAAATTGTAAGGAACAAAACTATGTCATCATATTTAGCATTATTTTTTACTTAATTTGAAAGAGTCAGAGAAACACAAATATTTCATGCGTTCAAAGCCGGCTGCTCCCTGTGGCCACGGAAGATAAGTAGGTTCTCGAAAGTGAAATCTACATCTACATCACACTCCGCAAGCCAAATAATGATGTGTGGTGGAGGGTACTTTCGGTACCACTGTCTGGCCCCTCCAACCCTGTTCCACCCTCGAATAGTGCATGGGAAGAATGATTATCGGTAAACATCTGTATTGGCTTTAATTTCTATAATTTTCTCCTCGTCGTCAATAAGCGAGATGTATGTGGGGGGAAGTAATTTGTGGTCTGACTCCTGAAAAATTCCATCCCAAAATTTCAATAGTAAATCTCTCCGTGATGCACAACGCCTCTCTTGTAACGTCTGCCAGTGGAGTTTGTTTAGCATCTCCGTAACGCTCAAGCCAGCTAAACGGTCCCGTGAAAAAAACCCGCTGCTCATTGTTGGATCTTCTCTATCTCCTTATCAGTTCTACCTGATAGGGATCCTAGTTGGACGAACAATACTCAAGAATCGGGCGAATAAGCGCCTTACAAGCCACTTCTTTCGTGGATGAGCTACATTTCCTTAAGATTCTTCCGATGAATCCGAGTCTGGTGTCTGCTTTTCTCACCATCTGTTTTCTGTGGTCATTCCACTCAAGGTCGCTCTGGATAGTTACGCCTGGATATTTTACGGCGGACGCTGTCACAGTCTGTTTATCATCAACAGTGTAGCTGTACAGCACTGGATTTCTTTCCCTAAGTATGCTCAATATGTTTCATTTATGTACGTTTAGGGTCAACTGCCAGAGCCTGCACAATTCATCAGTTCTCTGCAGGTCATTCTGCAAATTCTTACCATCTTCTGGCGTTGTTACATTGCTAAAGACAACTACATCATCTGCGAATGGAGTTAAAGAGCATCCGACGCTTTCTACTAGATCATTTACATACATTGCAGCCGGCCGCGGTGACTGAGTGGTTGTAGGAGCTTCAGTCCGGAACCGCGCGACTGCTACAGTCGCAGGTTCGAATCCTGCCTCGGGCATGGATGTGTGTGATGTCCTTAGGTTAGTTAGGTTTAAGTAGTTCTAGGTTCTAGGGGACTGATGACCTCAGATGTTAAGTCCCACAGTTCTCAGACCCATTTGAACCCATACATTGTAAACAGCAACGATCCTCTCACACTTCCCTGTGGTATTCAGGAAATTACCTTCACATCTGTCCATTTAGTTCTGTTAAGAGCTACAACGTGTTGAGTTCTACCTGCAAGAAAGTCTCGAATACAAATGCAAGTCTGCTCTGATACTCCGTAAGCTCGTTTTTTTTTTTTTTTTTCATTAAACGGCAGTGCGGGCCGGTGTCAAATGCCTCACTGAAATCAAGGAACACGGCAGCAGCCTGAGCGCCGTTGTCCACTGAGCTGTGGATCTCATGGAGGAACAGAGCGAGGTAGTTTCGCAGGAATTCCATATTGATTTTTTTTAGAGGAGATGTTCATTTTCCAAACACGTTATAATGCTTGAGCGTAAAACATGTTCCGTAATTCTACAACAGACTGACGTCAACGATATAAGTCTATAATTGTGTGGACCTGTCGTACGGCCATTCTTGAAAACGGGAATGAGCTGCGCTTTTTTCCAGTCATTAGTTACCTTTTGTTGCTCAAGCGTTCTACGATAAATTACTGCTAGAAAGGGAGCAAGTAGTTTCGCATAAGCTTTATAGAATCTTATAGGTATCTGATCTGAGCGTGAGGCCTTTCCACTACCAAGCGACCGTAACTGCTTTTCAATTCCGCGATCGTTTATCTCAATATCTGCCATTTCGACGTTCGTATTACCATTGAAAGGAGGGACAGTGTTACAATCTTCCGCGGTGAAACAGCTTCGGAAGACTGAATTCAGTATTTCGTCCTTCTCTCTGTGATCTTCCGTTTCAGGCCCGGTGTGATCACTGAGAGAATGAATAGATGATTTGGCCCACTTATTGATTTTACATACGACCAAACTCTCTTAGCGTTTTTACTCAGGTCGGTTGACAACGTTTCATAAATGTTTCGTTGACGATTGCTAAACGTACGTCATTTTTGCCAGCCACATCGCCACTGCACTAGCTACACTTGGTTCACGATGTAATGTTCCTGTAACACCTCCATCTGATGACGAGCCTTCGGTGACTCTAACACTAGTTAATGGTACAATTATTGTATTAAAGGCCCAAAAAAGTGACTGCGTATTTATGCCCAGATAAAATACCAGCTTAAGAATTTATGCTTTTGCTTTGTTATCCTCAATTTCAGTTCGTGCCTCGTCCACGTGTGTCTGGACAGTAAGTTTGGTGCAACTAACGGCCTTCATGTACGACCAGAAATTCTTTGGGTTTTGTGAAACATTATTTAACAAAATACTACTACGGTAGCCGCTGAAGGCTTCACGCAGTGCTCTCTAGACAACCAAACGCTTCTCATTTAGCGTCTCTCTGCCTCATGCCCTGTGCTTTTTTTGCACCTATTATGCAGTTGTCTCTGTTTATATGGAATTTTCTTTAGAGCGACTATATACCTAGGAATGTCTATCGCAATACGAACAGTTCAACTGGGTACATATCTATCCAGTGCATGGTCAACTAGTCTTTTAAATTTGAGCTCCTGTCCTGTGTTAAGAGTGCCGTTGAGATATACCATCGCTACTTTATTATCTGGTTCACGGAACATATAAAACTTTCTGCTTGTTTTAGTTGCACTTTGTACTTTAGTAATTATTGTTGCCACAACTGCGTTATGGTCACTGGTACTAGATTTGATGTGGACATCCTTGAAAGAGGTCAGGTCTGTTTTTTGCTAATAAATGTAAAATATCTCCATCATGAGTGGGTTTCAGAATCGCCTGTTCTAGGTAGTTTTCAGAGAAGCCGCTTAGCACTGAATTCAGTGTTGTTGTTTAATCTTTAACGCAAATATCTTCGTTGTTTCCTTGCCAGTTATGATCTGTTGTAACATTATGGAATGACAATACAATCTGTGAAACATTGGTGTCATTCCATAATATTAGAACAGATCATGACTGGCAAGGAAACGACAAAGACATTTACGTTCAAGATTAAACGACGACATTGAAAATACAAAATAAAATACTGTACAGATGGTAGTGTAGTATGCTGTAGTGTTATGAGACGATATAGATACTGCTATACTACAATTGCTGTGGTGATGTGTGAAGATGACCCTGCCTAGGATTGATACGAAAGTTGGCCTGTTGTGGTGCAACCCTGAAAAAACCACAAAAGAGTGCAATGTTTTGAAAAGTGGACTCCACTGAATGAGGTAGTAGTGTTCACGTCTGCTGTAGTAAAAACAAACTACACTTTATTGCACTAGAGCGTTTTGCTTAGTTGTTGGTGCGTGATCTTATCCAGTCAAAAGTATAAAAAGTGTCGTTCACACCTTTGTAAAGACATCATGCACTCCTATAAGGACAATCAGATAGCTTGTGATGCATTGACGAGCTACTTTTGTGATGCCACGTTCTCCAGGGGTGGCGAACAATCATCGTCGCATCAGAATTTGATCAATTAGAGAATAACAGGTCCGTTACGCTAGCAGTGACATTCCTGGAAGAAGTAAAGACTTTTTTCTGTAATTTGATTTGTTATCTAATAGGTGCAGTGAGGGGGGCTGAGAGAAACCAATTAGACAGCACTGGTTTCCCAGGATAGAGCTATTGCCTATAATTTTTGGTCGTTGTAGTCGAAACTAATTCGGAAGAGAGGAATTTTCATAAAGATGGTGTTTTCTATTGTAAGCAAGCCCCTTATGCAAAGTATGGACTGATCTTTGTGCATGAATCAACCGAGAGGCGAAAAAGAAGCTGTTCTGACCGTTAGGAGAATCCAGTTTTCGGCAAGCCTAACGTTACAGAACAGCCTGCCCAAAACTGCACAAAGGAATACATTTAGGTTGACTATGAAAAGTAAAACCCCTGTGCAGCTGACCGTTTTATTCGAATCCAGAGCTCTGCCTCACGGCGAACGGAGTTCTTCTACTGCGAAGACAGGAAGCGGTGGCTGGTCAAGTCAGTCTGCAGGTCACTTGGCCCTATGGTTTGAGCGGTACATAGAGACAGCTTAACTGAGTTCTGTGGGCACCAGGAGGTTGATAAGAGATTGCCAGTTACACAAAGAAAAAGTTAATGATACTCTTGCCCGACTGTTGCGAAAATCACATGTTCCGTGTATATGATGGCAACTCGTAATTAAGATCGCATCCTTAAAACCCACGACCCCATGCTGCCGCTAAGGAAATATGCCACATTCTACTTCAAAAATGGTTAAATGGCTCTGAGCACTATGCGACTTAACTTCTGAGGTCATCAGTCGCCTAGAACTTAGAACTAATTAAATCTATCTAACCTTAGGACATCACACACATCCATGCCCGAGGCAGTATGCGGACTTGCGACTGTAGCGGTCGCTCGGCTCCAGACTGTAGCGCCTAGAACCCATTCTATTGCCACCTGCCAACAGTAGACAGCAAGCATATCTCTCGCTCGCTTTCGATCAGGTCAATTACGTTTCACTGATTATTTGTGTGTGTGATTTTTCTTGATTGACGGAGAATTCTCTCGTCGCAGTGATAACTATTTCGATCCAGGTACCTATTGCACTGCCTTTTTATCTTGCTCAACCATTTGAAAATCATTACCAAGGTACTAGTTCCCCCCTCCCCCCCTCCCCGCCGCTTGGGCTTCGCCTTCTATATGTATGTTACACAAAGTGCACGCTACCGCCCCCCCCCCCTCTTACTCTTTCTCTGTTCATCTCTTTCTCTCTACTCATTTCCTTCTCCCCATTTCTCTGTCCATCTGCTCCCACCTCTCTTTGTCCATCAACTGCTCCAATTCTTTCTGTCCCTTTATCTGTCTATCTCTTTCTAATCCCTCTCTCCAATTATCTCCTCTTCACAATATCTGTGCTTCTTCTCCTTCTCCCTCTCAGTACATTTTCTCTCCCTCTTTCTACCCATCTCCTGCTGCCCCTCTTTCTGTCCATCTCCTCGTTCCCACTTTCTCTGTACATCTCCTCCTATTCCGTCTCTCTGGCTTTCTTTTCCCTCTCTTTTCTTATTCCAGCGTCTCTCTATGCTCCTCCTATCTATTTCCATTTCTCCCTCCCACCTCTCTCTGTCCATCTCGTCCTCTCCCATGTCTGTATCTTCCTCTCCTTCTACCAGAGCATCTGATCCTCTTCCACACTTCGTCCATCTCCTTCTCCCCTCTCTCTCTGCCCATCTTCTCCATCCCTCTCTCTCGGTCCATCGTCTCCTGCTAACGTTATCCTTCCGCATCCTGCTTTCCAACCCCCCCCCCCCCCCCCCAAAGCATCTGCCGATCTCCATGTACACCCCCTGGAACGATTCCATTACTAAGAGAACAACATGCGATTTGTGCAGGCCAATCTAGATGCCATGTGTTACCAACGCTTCCCATACTCTCTGCTATGGAAATTAGCCCCCCCCCCCCATGAACCACGGATCTTGGCGTTGGTGGGGAGGCTTGCGTGCCTCAACGATACAGATAGCCGTACCGTAGGTGCAACCACAACGGAGGGGTATCTGTTGAGAGCCCAGACAAACGTGTGGTTCCTGAAGAGGGGCAGCAGCTTTTTCAGTAGTTGCAGGGGCAACAGTCTGGATGATTGACTGATCTGGCCTTGTAACACTAACTAAAATAGCCTTGCTGTTCTCGTACTGCGAACGGCTGAAAGCAAGGGGAAACTACAGCCGTAATTTTTCCCGAGGGCATGCAGCTTTACTGTGTGATTAAATCATGATGGCGTCCACTTGGGTAAAATATTCCGGAGGTAATCTCCGGGCGGGGACTACTCAGGAAGACGTTGTTATCAGGAGAAAGAAAACTGGCGTTCTACGGATCGGAGCGTGGAATGTCAGATCCCTTAATCGGACAAGTAGGTTAGAAAATTTAAAAAGGGAAATGGACAGGTTAAAGTTAGATATAGTGGGAATTAGTGAAGTTCGGTGGCAGGAGGAACAAGACTTTTGGTCAGGTGATTACAGGGTTATAAATACAAAATCAAATAGGGGTAATGCAGGAGTAGGTTTAATAATGAATAAAAAGATAGGAGTGCGGGTTAGCTACCACAAACAGCATAGTGAACGCATTATTGTGGCCAAGATAGACACAAAGCCCATGCCTACTACAGTAGTACAAGTTTATATGCCAACTAGCTCTGCAGATGACGAAGAAATAGATGAAATGTATGAGGAGATAAAAAGAAATTATTCAAATAGTGAAGGGAGACGAAAATTTAATAGTCATGGGTGTCTGGAATTCGAGTGTAGGAAAAGGAAGAGAAGGAAACATAGTAGGTGAATATGCATTGGGGCTAAGAAATGAAAAAGGAAGCCGTCTGGTAGAATTTTGCGCAGAGCATAACTTAATCATAGCTAACACTTGGTTTAAGAATCATGAAAGAAGGTTGTACACATGGAAGAAGTCTGGAGATACTAAAAGTTATCAGATAGATTATATAATGGTAAGACAGAGATTTAGGAACCAGGTTTTAAATTGTAAGACATTTCCAGGGGCAGATGTGGACTATGACCACAATCTATTGGTTATGAACTGTAGATTAAAACTGAAGAAACTGCAAAAATGTAAGAATTTAAGGAGATGGGACCTGGATAAACTGAAAGAACCAGAGGTTGTACAGAGTTTCAGGGAGAGCATAACGGAACAACTGACAGGTAAGTTTGAGGGACGAAATAGTAAAGGCAGCAGAGGATCAAATAGGTAAAAAGACGAGGGCTAGTAGAACCCCTTGGGTAACAGAAGAAATATTGAATTTATTTGATGTAAGGAGAAAATATAAAAATGCAGTAAATGAAACAGGCAAAAAGGAATACAAACGTCTCAAAAATGAGATCGACAGGAAGTGCAAAATGACCAAGCAGGGATGGCTAGAGGACAAATGTAAGGATGTAGAGGCCTATCTCACTAGGGGTAAGATAGATACCGCCTACAGGAAAATTAAAGAGACCTTTGGAGATAAGAGAACGACTTGTATGAATATCAAGAGCTCAGATGGAAACCCAGTTCTAAGCAAAGAAGGGAAAGCAGAAAGGTGGAAGGAGTATATAGAGGGTCTATACAAGGGCGATGTACTTGAGGACAATATTATGGAAATGGAAGAGGATGTAGATGAAGATGAAATGGGAGATATGATACTGCGTGAAGAGTTTGACAGAGCACTGAAAGACCTGAGTCGAAACAAGGCCCCCGGAGTAGACATCATTCCATTAGAACTACTAACAGCCTTGGGAGAGCCAGGCCTGACAAAACTCTACCATCTGGTGAGCAAGATGTATGAGACAGGCGAAATACCCTCAGACTTCAAGAAGAATATAATAATTCCAATTCCAAAGAAAGCAGGTGTTACCAGATGTGAAAATTACCGAACTATCAGTTTCATAAGTCACAGCTGCAAAATACTAACGCGAATTCTTTGCAGACGAATGAAAAAATTAGTAGAAGCCGACCTCGGGGAAGATCAGTTTGGATTCCGTAGAAATGTTGGAACACGTGAGGCAATACTGACCCTAAGACTTATCTTAGAAGAAAGATTAAGGAAAGGCAAACCTACGTATCTAGGATTTGTAGACTTAGAGAAAGCTTTTGACAATGTTGATTGGAATACTCTCTTTCAAATTCTGAAGGTGGCAGGGGTAAAATGCAGGGAGCGAAAGGCTAATTACAATTTGTACAGAAAGCAGATGACAGTTATACGAGTCGAGGGGTATGAAAGGGAAGCAGTGGTTGGGAAGGGAGTGAGACAGGGTTGTAGCCTATCCCCGATGTTATTCAATCTGTATATTGAACAAGCAATAAAGGAAACAAAAGAAAAGTTCGGAGTAGGAATTAAAATCCAGGGAGAAGAAATAAAAACTTTGAGGTTCGCCGATGACATTGTAATTCTGTGAGACAGCAAAGGACTTGGAAGAGCAGTTGAACGGAATAGACAGTGTCTTGAAAGGAGGGTATAAGATGAACATCAACAAAAGCAAAACTAGGATAATGGAATGTAGTCGAATTAAGTCGGGTGATGCTGAGGGCATTAGATTAGGAAATGAGACATTTAAAGTAGTAAAGGAGTTTTGCTATTTGGGGAGCAAAATAACTGACCACGGTCGAAGTTGAGAGGATATAAAATGTAGACTGGCAATGGCAAGGAAAGCGTTTCTGAAGAAGAAAAATTTGTTAACATCGAGTGTAGATTTAAGTGTCAGGAAGTCGTTTCTGAAAGTATTGTATGGAGTGTAGCCATGTATGGAAGTGAAACGTGGGCGATAAAGACAAGAAGAGAATAGAAGCTTTCGAAATGTGGTGCTACAGAAGAATGCAGATTAGATGGGTAGATCACATAACTAATGAGGAAGTATTGAATAGAATTGGGTAGAAGAGGAGCTTGTGGCACAACTTGACTAGAAGAAGGGATCGGTTGGTAAGACATGTTCTGAGACATCGAGGGATCACCAGTTTAGTATTGGAGGGCAGCGTGGAGAGTAAAAATCTTAGAGGGAGACCAAGAGATGAATACACTAAGCAGATTCAGAGAGATGTAGGCTGCAGTAGGTACTGGGAGATGAAGAAGCTTGCACAGGATAGAGTAGCATGGAGAGCTGCATCAAACCAGTCTCAGGACTGAAGACCACAACAACAACAACATGGAAATTAGATGGTTCCACAGTATTTCATTCCAGGCGATAAGTAGTATGTGTACCGAATTCGGTTAAAATCGATTCTGTGATTTAAGAGGAAATGTGGAACACACACACAGACATACGTATATGAGCGTATCCATTATCAAAATATACATATTTAATTGTGCTACACCCTTCCACCCTTAATATCTCATCATATCTAATCTTCTCCGCTGAGACGAGGAAGACAAGGACGTGGCATGTTTGTAGAAGAAAATGAATTCGATGCTTTAAACATATTCAGTGCAGGGAATAGGGTAGTGGCTGATCATTTCCAAGCCACAAAACAGGAAATGTGGTTTCACCTCACACTTTCGCACGGTGTTCGATACAAGTAGCCAGCCCTGCATGTTGACTGAGGCGCTGGGGAGTCCCTGGCAGGACGACGACGGGAAGAGACAGAGGTCTGTCAGTAATGCGTACGAATGAAGAATGAAATCAGCAGTTTTATCTTCGAAGGAAACACCTTGCCATTGGTCTTGGCGTTCTAAGGAAACATAAATCTGGGTCTTAACCGATGCTTCACCATGATCGGTCCCCTTACGAAGCAATCATGTCTGCTACAAATAAGTTAATATTTGGAGACACTGACATCGAAAGGTTCCTTATTCATTTACTGGGATTGGGAGTTAACGTCCTGGAGTGATGAAGTCATTTATTTGTGCATATTTTTTCCATATGACTGAAACATGTAGTTCAGACTGGATTTATCGTAGGAGACACTGTGTTTATGGTAGGGAAATAAAAAAGTCGTCAGGAAACAGACTGCTGGAAGTGAAAAGAAGTGTGCGGGGCATGTAGCCAGATGAGTGGATGCTAGGCGGACCAATGAGTTCTGTACTGGGTTTCAAGACATGAAAAACTTTCTGAACTCAGAGTGGATGATGGGTAGATGATAGAAGAGAAGGACATCGTATTCTCCCAATTCAGTTGGAAAGTAAGTGAAATGTAGGTTTGGAGACTAAGTTCACGGTCATTTTCAGGTAGGTGTAACATTACCTTTATCTATAAGTAACCGAGTACTTAACGCCCCAGAATATCCAAATAAGTTATTTTAGATCATTCAGTTGATGTCCTCCTGTCTCACTTCACGCTATTTTCATTGCTAAATTATATATTACGTCTACACTCAGCAAGGCATCCTACAGTACGTGGTGTAGGGTGCTCAATATACGGGTATCATGCTCCCCTTCATGTATGGATAGTGATTGGAAGAAAGCCCTTCGTTACTCTGTTGCCGTGTGGAGCCGAATCGTTTAATTTTTAAGTTGTGTAATTCGGTGAGAAACTTGTTGCAAGAGTAACATTGACACATTTTGGATCATGGACTCTCGGAATTTTATGAGTAAGGTTCTCCGCGATGAGACCATATTAGATTATGTATTGCCTTTGTTCCATAGATTTACAGTGAGAAAATCCTTAGAGATGTACAACTATCATAGATTAAAAAAAATACATATCTACAAAAAAAGAGATGCTCTAATATATTCCATCGCCAGATTCTACATACAATGTTCTCACAAATGTGGAATTAGTAAAAAAAATCTTAAACATACTTACATTTAAGAAGGAACAACAAACTTGTCACAAAAGTCTACATGCAGATCTACATCCATATTCCGCAAGCCACCTTATGGTGCATAGAGGAGGGTACTTCGTGTGTAACTGATATTACCGTCCCATTTCATGTCCCACTCCTGAATGGAGATGGGGGAAAACGTTCTTGGCAAGAATATATCTGAGCTGGAATATTTCTAATCTTACCTTCATCGTCTTTTCGCGAGATATACATGGTAGGATGTCTCTTTTAGGAAAATACCTCATGGTATTTTAATGGTAAACAGCACCTGGATGACACTGACGCGCCTTCTAAACGAAGCTGTGACGAAACAGGCTCCTCTTTGTAAGGTGGCAGCTTGAATGAATGTTAAGTTCGCACCTATTTTATACGTTGTAACAACTAGATGGATATGTCACCTGACATACTTCAATGATAGTGAGCACATGTTCCTATCAAAATGTACATATGTAATGCGAAAAGGGATGACCTAACCGAAATACTGCTTGTCAATGAGCAAAAGGCGAAAATAGCTGCCGGAAGAAACGTTTTAGTTTGTGCACAAACGAGAGTTGCGTGGTTACGACCCACATACAGGGGTTGGTGAACTGCAGCGATACACCGAGGGGAGCATGTGTAGGACAGATTTTGATTAGCTTTTTATAGGATTTTTAGAAGGCGAGAGCAGCCATGGAGCCGATAGCACGTCGCAACTAAAGGTAAATGCCTCTGTCAGAGGCGTAAAATTGTTGGATCACCAGCTTCCATCCACTGTGAAAATGAGCAACCTTGAGTAATCGTTTGCTCATCTTGTCACAAAACTAACCATCCTCCGTAGATTTGATTCTCATCCTAAATAGTACAGGACTTAAAACCGGATTCAGATGATTTATCGTAATATCGACCGGCTCATACAGTGCTTTACTGTCTAAATGTAAGAAAAATCTTGAAGAAAACCTTATATTTAAATGTGATATTGTGTTCAGTGTTATTTCAGCTAATCAGGACATAATACGTTATCTTAACAACTGTCATGAAATTGTTATGTCACAATCTATGTAAATCCATGTGGTTCTTTAACAGCAATACAGGAATTAAATAAATTTTGTAAAGCTAAACACTGATGTGCTCTGTCATAGAATGAGGTTCCACTCCTAACCCCAGTAATTTATTCTAGTGATACTGATACACTCACAGGGTGCTTTTGTTGATGTCTGACGAATGTGAAAAGGAGTGGAATGTCAGATCTTGTTTGAATGTTCTCTTTTTCATTTATCAATTGTTTCTGGTACAAGTCCCAGGCTTAAGAGGAATATTGAAGTATCGATCGAAAGTGGTTTTATAAGCCATCTCCATCGTGGGTGGATTACATTTTTTGAGGATTCTCTTAGTTAACCCTCAATCAGCCATCAGCATTTCTACAATTAATTTTGTGTGGTCATTCCACTTTCAATCGCTCCATGAGCACTCTCTCAAATTGGTGAGAGTCGAACTTCTCCTGATGAGATACATTCTGATCTATTCCAGTTTATTAAACAATATATTCCGTAACCATATTTGCATATAGTAAGTTATATCGCCATTTTTCTTACAGACTGAAATTAAAAATTATGTATCTTGCGTGATGGAGGGTTTCCGATACCATCTAATCTTATAGGTGCCCCTGTTTTAAATGAGAAAATAACACATCACAATTTCTTAATAACATTACACGACATATATTTGTATGATACACTGCTAATTTTTCAAGAATTTTATTAAACGCGTTACATGTAAGAAAGGAATGAAACAAAAATGACTACTAGAAAAAGCGGAGGTCTATTAAAGACAAAATCTGGTCTCGTCGAAAACTTTAGATATGCTTTTCCGTTTAGGGAATAGCAGTTCGTCTGATTGCAAGCCGGCCACTACGTTATATTAATTGAGACCATATGCAGAATAATGTCTCTCAAAAGTTATGAATTTATAAATTAAATTATAAATTAAGGTACGAAAAGAAATTGTAAGTAGGCTGTTTAGGTTTTTACGTTGGTAACGTCACGTAGCGCTCTGTATGAAAATCACTGGCTGTGCTGTGTGCAGTCTGTGGCTGGCTGGAATATTTGCTATTTTAGTGTTGGGCAGTTGGATGTGAACAGCGCGTAGCGTTGCGCAGTTGGAAGTGAGCCGCCAGCAGTGGTGGATGTGGGGAAAGAGATGGCAGAATTTTGAGAGCGGACCATCTGGATGTGTGTCCATCAGAAGAGTAAATTTGTAATACTGGATATCATGAACTGATATATATATGATGAGTTTTGAACATTATTCAGGTAAATATATTGTTTGTTCTCTATCAAAATCTTTCATTTGCTAACTATGCCTATCAGTAGTTAGTGCCTTCAGTAGTTAGAATTTTTTATTTAGCTGGCAGTAGTGGCGCTCGCTGTATTGCAGTAGTTCGAGTAACGAAGATTTTTGTGAGGTAAGTGATTCATGAAAGTTATAGGTTATTCTTGAAATCCATGGATGCTGTGGCGCTCACCCAGGAAAAAGTTTCTCCTCTATTCTTTCTAGTTCTTTTTCATTTTCAATTTTCACCCACCTTAATTTTTTACATCCATCAGCAACTTCACGTTCGAAATATTTCCATTTTCTTGATGTCAGTATTTTACATGGTTCACATTCGACTCCCACTAGTGCTACAGGCATTCATTTGGCCGGCCGGAGTGGCCGTGCGGTTCTAGGCGCTATAGTCTGGAACCGAGCTACGGTAGCAGTTTAGTTCGGTTTAATTAGTTCTAAGTTCTAGGCGACTGATGACCTCAGAAGTTAAGTCGCATAGTGCTCAGAGTCATTTGAACCATTTGAACCATTCATTTTGAGGACCTGTTTGCTGAGCTGCACATCACTATTGACACCGGTGGAGATCTTTCAGTGAAGAAAGCTTTCTTTTCCTGCACCAGTGTAATGTTTATTAGTTATAGCAGTGCTTTTTAATTTTGCGTCTCAGACAGTACAATTCGTTCAGTCGTTGTTATGTGTTTTTTCCTTAACTTAATTCAATCGTCATGAATTTTAATCAGATACTTATGTTGTCTTAGCCTGACTGTGCGGCGGATGTCATACGTACTTAGAGTTCTGAGCGAAATGACCAATCAGAGGAAAGGTGAAGTGCAAAATAAATTTTGTATTACGTAAACATTTGTGGTAAATTTGTTGGCCACAAACAAATAATTAATGCATTTTCTACGTGTTTAGTTTCAAAAGGAATAAATAAACACAGAATGAAGATATTAAAATTGTAGCGAAAACACTCATAATATTTGGTTCCTGCAAGAAGGGTGACTCTTTTAATCCTTATCTTGACGTTTTCGCTGAACTACCTGTCTCCGCTCTCATCTCTATTTGGTATATTGTTAACTGAAATTCCGTGCCAAGGACACCTGTCAGACTATCTGTAAATTATCCATTGTTACCTAAGAATATTTGCACATATGTCTGTTTCGTAGGGACTTCAGTTTCATTCATTTTCCGAGGTAAAACTGAAAGAGGCCTAGCTGAGGCTGCAACCCATCCTAACTATTATTTTTCAGTTTTCCGCTTTACTTATGTGACTTACTTTTTGTAGATATTGTAGTTTTGGACAATTCATTTCAACACGTCGAGCATTTTATTTCCACTAATATTGTCGAAGGCTTTATTTTAGGTACATATACAGTGAAGTACTCGCGTTTGTTGTATTCTTTCTTCCATTGTTAGCCAGACGTTTATTAGTTCCTCTGTTATAATGTTTACCTATCTGAGATGAAGCTATAGTCGTCCAGGGCTTCTTTAATTTTTTCTCCTTTTAGGCGCTGTATTATAAACCAATTTTACAGAGGTGAGATGCCAAACTAATCGTCCTATAAGTTTGCCATTTATCATTTGGCGCCTATTTGAAAAAAGTATCATATTAACTTAGCCAGAATCCGGTTACCAGATCAAAATCTCCTATTGCTTCTTTTTCTTTCTAGAATTAACTTTGTACAAGCGAGTGTATGGTGATCGCCAGAGAATTTCATTTCGAGTATCAAGGCCTTCGTGCTGTGGTGTTGTGCCTTACGGCTGCGTGGCACACCCCGCACCGCTGGGAAGAGCGAAAGTCGCCGGAAACAGGAAACGACCATACGTACTTTCTAGCCCGCAATCACCGCCATATAGTCTGGGAACTCGGCTTATCTGTCGCCCGCATTGCAGAAAATTGCGCTGGAGACGACAGGCCCCGCTGCGATGCGAAAGCACGCAAAACCTACGGAAAAATGCACTTTGTCCGTCTGAAGTTTCCGTCATCGCATACAGTTTTACTTGAGCCGTGCAACTGTTGCAACAACGCACACAACATATGGCGAGACGCGCCGTGCCTCAGAGAGCATGCAGTCTTCTAGCGGAAGTGAATACAACCATTACTAAGCTACTTACATTGTTTAGGTTCGTCTGCTATCTGTGTTTTTGAACAACTCTACAAACAAATTGCATGCCTGAACACTTTTCTTTTCAGAAAATGATGTTTCTTTAAGTGAAGCCAACATAGAAACAGCGTGTGAAGGCAGGACCGATTCCAGAACAATTTACACACTAGCGGCTCACCAATTGCCGCCTTCAGACGCCAATTTTCCCGCGTTATCTTGCTTATTAGACCGTTTTCGCTACTAATTGATGGGTTCAGAGTTGCAGTATTGAGAAAACTGAAGTTAAAGTTCACAAGGTTCAGAATTCTCTTGAGACTGCAAAATGAGATTACAAATCTTTTTTGGTGTATCCTAGAAACAAAAATACTTTGCGGAATTTTCTGTTCGTATGTTGGAATAACAGGTCAATATAAAAGATCAGTTTTATATCACAATTCATAGATATGTGTATGCACTTGTATCCATTTGCTTTCAGAATATTGTGAATTAAGACGAATGTTATTTATATTTTGTCTATAATGATTTATTATTGATTGTTATCAGTTCAGTTATCTTAAAATTGATATTTAGACCTATAACAAAAAATTTATGTAATACTACATGAACACCATTCCTTTTGTGTGCTTACAACAATGAAAGAAAGTAGGAAAGATTACCGTTTAATCCATTATCACATGGTGTTGTTGATTGTTGTGGTCTTCAGTCCTGAGACTGGTTTGATGCAGCTCTCCACGCTACTGTATCCTGTGCAAGCTTCTTCATCTCCCAGTACCTACCGCAACCTACATCCTTCTGAATCTGCTTAGTGTATTCATCTCTTGGTCTCCCTCTAAGATTTTTACCATCCACGTTGCCCTCCAATACTAAATTGGTAATCCCTTGATGCCTCAGAACATGTCTTACCAACCGATCCCTTCTTCTAATCACGTATTGCCACAAACTTCTTTCTCCCCAATCCTATTCAATACTTCCTCATTAGTTACGTGATCTACCCATCTAATCTTCAGCATTCTTCTGTAGCACCACATTTCGAAAGCTTCTATTCTCTTCTTGTGCAAACTATTTATCGTCCATGTTTCACTTCCATACATGGCTACACTCCATACAAATACTTTCAGAAATGACTTCCTAACACTTAAATCAATACTCGATATTAACAAATTTCTCTTCTTCAGAAACGCTTTCCTTGCCATTGCCAGTCTACATCTTATATCTTCTCTACTTCGACCATCATCAGTTACTTTGCTCCCCAAATAGCAAAACTCCGTTACTACTTTAAGTGTCTCATTTCCTAATCTAATTCCCTCAGCATCACCTGACTTAATTCGACTACATTCCATTATTCTCGTTTTGCTTTTGTTGATATTCATCTTATATCCTCCTTTCAACACACTATCCATTCCGTTCAACTGCCCTTCCAAGTCCTTTGCTGTCTCTGACAGAATTACAATGTCATCGGCAAACCTCAAAGTTTTTATTTCTTCTCCATGGATTTTAATACCTACTCCGAATTTTTCTTTTGTTTCCTTCACTGCTTGCTCAATATACAGATTGAATAACATCGGGGAGAGACTACAACCCTGTCTCACTCCCTTCCCAACCACTGATTCCCTTTCATGTCCCTCGACTCTTATAACTGCCATCTGGTTTCTGTACAAGTTGTAAATAGCCTTTCGCTCTTTGTATTATTATCCCATAACTGAAATATTTCGCACCATGGAGCAGCTCAGAGTGGGATTTCACTTGTAACCCCTTGCCCCAGCACTTCTGTATGACTTACCACGCTCTATATGCACTTATCTCATTTTGTGGGAAATTTCATTTGTACCCCTTTGCTTCTGACGCCCTCAATTGTGATACGCACTGCATACAAAGTCTGCACTTGGGCGCCACCGGTGTCCCACTCAGCTTGGCACCCCATTCTGCGGCTTGTGTGACTTGCGCCCTAAACCTGCAGGCATACTACATACTAACGCAGAATGCCTCCGTTATTAGCACTAACACTAACTAATGACATAGCATGAGTAAGTGCACTGTCTGGCACAATTTATGAGTGACAAAGTAATTTATAATACTATGTGACCACTCATGGATTTTATAATGATGCCAATGATTTTATAATGTCTAATATTACGTTGTAAAAGATTTTATGAACCTGATAATGGCCTAAGGACCGATAAATAAAGAAATTTCATCATCAGCAGTTGTCTGTAATCATGACGTTCTTCAAATATAGTCTTGTAGTTTTCTACGTATGTGTTTTGACATTTCCGGGCAATGTTTCAGCATGAGACGCTATCTAGGATAAACAACAGGCATCTTAATTAGGTTCACCGCAGGCTACAATAAATATCAAGATACTGATGCTGTTTTCATTCTCATTCGTTTCCTTTTTTAGTGATTTCCAAATTTAAAACGTATCTTAATGACAGGCACACTACTCTGAAGCATCTTCTCGCTCATGACCTACACCAACATACACCTGAACATCGGCACACAGTGTCATAAAAACACATCTATTAGATGTTGGAGGCGTTTCTCAATACACTGGTTGTGTATTCAGTACAGTTACACCAGAACTGCAAAATGCGGGCGGCCAGTGTGGCCGAGCGGTTCTAGGCGCTAAGCGCTACGGTCGCAGGTTCGAATCCTGCCTCGGGCATGGATGTGTGTGATGTCCTTAGGTTAGTTAGGCTTAAGTAGTTCTAAGTTCTAGAGGACTGATGACCTCAGATGTTAAGTCCCATAGTGCTCAGAGCCATTTGAACCATTTGCAAAATGCGAATAAACTGTAAAAAAATTAAACTTATTTTACTTTCTTACAAGTGGAAACAGACATATGCTACTAGGTACGTTACTTACGAGACGTTGAGTTGCAGAAGATTAGAAAAATGATAGACAAATTTATGCAGAAGTGACAACGCAATAATTGTAATCATTCGTTGATTTTCGTTTGTTACTGATGTTCTACAGTAATAGGAAAATAGCGTTAAAGAAACATTACGACAACTGAGACCTATTGCCTGAGCAGTACTCTGCGTGTCATTTCTTCTCCTTAGAAGAAACAACTGCAAGAAAGAAAGGTTAACATTTAACTCCCGTCGACAAGGAGGTCATTAGAGACGGAGCACAAGGCTCGCATTATTTCAAGTATGGGGAAGGAAATCGCTCGTACCTTTTCAGAGGAACCATCCCAGCATTTCCTGAGTGATGTAGCGAAATGACGGAAAACCTAAATGGGGATAGTCGGACGTGGGTTTGAACCAACTTCCTCACGAGTACGAGTCCAGTGTGTTAAACACTAAGCCACCTCGCTCGATAAAGAACTAGAAAAATATAACAGATACGTACCAGTCATAATGAAACATCATTTTCTGAGTTGTCTAAATGTTAGTGCAACATATATCTCTATACTGATGCGTTGCCACTAGTTTCAAGAGTAAGCACTGAGTTACGTAGGGAACTGTATATAATAACTGTCACCTCCCAATAAGAGCGTCTTTCCTGAAATTACATCACGTAAGCCGGCTGCGGTGGCGGAGCGGTTCTAGGCGCTTCAGTCCGGAACCGCGCGACTGCTACGGTGGCAGGTTCGAATCCTGCCTCCGGCATGGATGTGTGTGATGTCCTTAGGTTAGTTAGGTTTAAGTAGCTCTAAGTTCTAGGGGACTGATGACCTCAGATGTTAAGTCCCATAGGCGTTTCTCAGTACACTGGCTGTGTATCCAGTACAGTTACACCAGAACTGCAAAATGCGGGCGGCCAGTGTGACCGAGCGGTTCTAGGCGCTAAGCGCTACGGTCGCAGGTTCGAATCCTGCCTCGGGCATGGATGTGTGTGATGTCCTTAGGTTAGTTAGGTTTAAGTAGCTCTAAGTTCTAGGGGACTGATGACCTCAGATGTTAAGTCCCATAGTGCTCGGAGCCATTTGAACCATTTTTCCATTTGCCTCGTTTCCATTTG
The DNA here is from genome assembly GCF_023864345.2 of Schistocerca serialis cubense. Taxonomy (NCBI): domain Eukaryota; kingdom Metazoa; phylum Arthropoda; class Insecta; order Orthoptera; family Acrididae; genus Schistocerca; species Schistocerca serialis. The sequence continues at coordinate 1,125,267,033 of NC_064639.1, read as the reverse complement.
ACTGCCCCCTATATGCGTGTGGGGGGGGGGGGGGGGGGAGGGGGGGAGGGGGATGTTCCTAAGTACCGAATGTCCAAGACAGAGGTTTGCTCGTGTCTTTCAAAGCTGCCGGCAGGTGCTGCACAAATTTCAGTAAACCGATCCACTCTTCTGTGGTACTAAACTCATTCGATTCATTTTAGTTGCATGACAATCTTAAAAAGAGATGATAGTAAAATCGCAGTTGTTCTATAAATACAAACAATCCTGTTGGAAGAACATCCGCATCTGAGCGTTATAGTAGAGGTTGAAAATACCGCTTCAGTTGTAAATTACTTCATTTTCACACGACCGGTTTCGGACTGTTATAAGCCCACCTCAGGTGTCGTAGCTGTGCTGTGGTCCACAGTGAGTTCTGCGCTTATAGGCAGCACACCACGCCTGGTACACGCGGCGTTCGTGGACCGCAGCACAGCTAGGACACCTGAGGATGGGCTTATAACAGTCCGTAACCGGTCGTGTCAAAATAAAGTAATTTACAACTGTAGCGGTATTTTCAGCCTCTGCTGTTCTATAATTGTAATGAAATCGTTCGGTGCTAATAGCTGCAATTACATAAGAATGTTCCTTATTTAGGGTTTTACTGTTATTGAGGAGCAAAGTTTATTTCCATTCTTACAAAACAACGAAGAGAAATTATAAACATAGTGGTGATTAATTATAGCTGGAGTCACGAACGATGGCAGTCTAGATTAGACTTGTTGTGCGCCGTCACGTCCCGCATTCTCCGACAGCCAACGAACGTCAGTAGTGTTCTGAGGACTCTAGTTTGAACGGCATAGCCTGTGCGACCATTGAACATGACAGTAGCGAGATATTTTGTGAATCTCTATTTCATTTGTGTGAATTTTTATTCCATTTGTTGCGAATTGTGTTAGCTGATGTTGATGGTAAGCGACAAATTCTCCATAAGCAAGTGAGAAGTGTAATCTGCAGGATACACGCTTTATTCAAGTGCAAAGTACGTGTATGCGCGTACCGGAACTGTTGCTCTTTACCGACAACACTGCACTACACGTCTGCGCCTCGTCCAGTGGGAAATGTGATTGTCCGTGAATCGGACTTTTAACATTTGATTTATGGCCTTCTCGAATTGAGCCTGTTAGGAATTTCGACGCTGTTTCAGAGAACAGTGCCTGGAGCGTGCACTTAACAGCCGGCTAGCAGCGCAGCCGGTAGTAAAGAGGCTGGCGGCTGCTGGCGGAAACTGACGAGCAGGCGGGCCCACGGTAAGCTACGGCACTCGCCGTGGTCCTCAATTAGTGACGGCAGGCTGGCGCTCGCACGCAATGCCGTTTAACAGCTCTCGAGGGGATGGAGCAGTAGGCCGCAGTCAGAGATGTGTTCCTCTGTGCCGGTTCACATTTCCTACCGAGCATGCTAAAGGGCTCTCCTGAGGGGCAGGTGGGAGTACAGTAGTTCTTTTTCTGTGTTAAGTTGCTATAACTCCATGACGTTAGCGGTAGAATGTACCGACCGTTTTATCCTAGTGTTGGATCAACGTTGGCATAGCAGGATAGTGTCAGCTGTCAGATTTTGTTCATCCACACGCTTGAATGATCGGTAAATTCTCACCGTACCGTGCAGCTATAGTCGCCAATTTATCTGTGTACACAAGGTCATTTGATGTCCAAATTCCAGTTTCAGCAAAAATTCCAGCATTTATTGCCATCTTTTCTTTGGCCCTTGTCGAACACCGAAGGTATATGTGTATTATTCTTACGACCATTGGAGTTACAGGCGAGTGAAAGGCGAGCAAACTGTAAGTGTACTGTAAGACTTTACGCGATAGCAATACGTTCGTGATGAAAACTATGCGTTTGTGTCATGTCGTGCGTAAAGGCAACCGGGTAATGAAAAAACATTTTTTTACATAAACATTCGATATGCGAACCATGAGTGATCCGGCAGTCGTCAGTACGGTAATCGAATTCCTGCCATACCCGGCCCAGCATGGCATCGTCGACTGTGGAAGTCGCTTCCCGTATTCTCTCCCGGTGCTGCTACGTCAAGTGATAGAGGCGGTACTCACACCAGATCTTCCTTGTTGGTTCATTCTTACCGTACTCGGTTCTAAATATCCGTCGAACAGCTGTAGCACACTTGTTTTTGTCGAACTCCAACACACAGAAACCTCTCTCCGCACCTGAACCCGTCATGTTTGCGACTACTAAACTACGCTGTGACAATACACATGAAAAAAAGCTTCCAGGGTTTCTCTTGAAAATGACATATTTATGATATCTGTACAATGTTTTGTTATTGTGCAATCAATAACTGAAAGTGTTCCCAGAATTTATGTACACCCTGTACTATGACAAGAGAATGTGTAAAAAGTGGAATGGGCATCACACGGTATTCAGCAGCATTAAGGCAGAGATGAGGAATCAGAATAACAGGACATGCAGTTCAGGATATAGAAAGCGGGAAATGAGCACATGTGGAGATAATTGTCTCCTTTAAACATCTCCATGGCCCATTCTTGTGAGAGGCTGGTCTCTCGCACAGGGAGATACGCTGGTGCAAAGTTGAAAGGAACCGAGAACGTAACCAAACTGTTTTGCCAGAAGGGTTTCTGCTTCTTTTTCTTAGCTTTCTTGTTAATGGAGTTACACTAACAAAATAATCTTTCGACATTTCCCCCACAGCGAACGGTTCATTTTTCTTTACATTTCGGGTTAGGGTTGCCCATTCTTGAGGGGTGTAAACATGTTCTGTACGACGCTTTAACTTTCCAATGATACCAAAATCTACATCAACAAGCCAAAGGGTATTTTCTGGATCTTCGTCATTTATAACCAAACTATCATTTTCTGTGCCAGTCATATTGATTTTAGACCCAAGGTATAAGCTGCTCTCCAATTTGAAAGACCTGTAATTTTGCCCTTTTTGTACTGACATGGAGGTATCCCACGCTCTGACACCTCAATAAATTGACGTCAAATGGTTTCAGTTCACATAATGTGCACTTAGTTCAGTTTTCAGAAACTGAGGGATATCGTCAGTTCCAATAAGCATTTCAGTTCTGTAGTTTAGATTACTTACGAGGCATAGAGGAAATGTCTTTATTGTCATCTCGAACAAATACAGATGATTAGTTAATTTTTTACCTGTTTGCAGGTGTATGTCTGCAGTCCTGGTATACAACGTAAACCCCGCGATACAGAACAGAAGAGAGCCCATAATGGCGCAGCCAACTGATAAAGTGATTTGTTATAGCGCAAACTCGTTTCCGAATTTGAAGGGGAACAACATTGCAGCAACCTATGCTGAGTTATTGGAAATGTACAGCGAATATGAGTCATCAAATGACACAATGGCTAGGTGATGTAAATTCTTCCAATATGGTCAAACAAATCCAAATGACGAAGAAAGAAGTGAGAGACAACATCTCTGGGAGGAGTTGGGAAGAGCAAGAGAAGTGGAGGTCCTGGTACTCGAAGGCTGCTGTACAACAATGGAGGCGACTTTTTAACCGAAAATGAGTCATCGGTTTTCAATATTTTGCAAAACATTTTGCACATTACGAAGCTGGGCGGCCGATTGGCTCCACAGGTGGTCAGCTCTGTTCAAACAGCCCACAGAAGCGAGGCAGCAATGGAAATACTGCAATAGATGTATTCCCAGTTACAAATATGAACCACCATTGACTATATATAGAAATGACGCCGACTGAAATCCATGCCATACTGGGACTGGAACCCGTATTTCCCACTTCACGTGGAAGGTCGCCTTCATCGCTTTAGCTATCAGTGCATGAATCACGACCACACCAAAACTTACATATGCTTTCGTCTATGTGCCACGCCATTCACGTGTACGTTACATATATTCCCATCCAGGAAGGACATATTTATTGAGAATCGAGGGCCTGGATTGCAAGGACGACGGCATATGGACGTTTGGGCGTTGCTATGATTCATGCAAAGGTAGCTGAAGCATTAAGGAAACCACTTGTGTAAAGTGGGAAATCCGGTTTCAGGTTCCTGTCTAGCACAAATTTTCATTGTCGTCATCCCAATACACAGTAATGGTGGTTCATATTTGCAACTGCAAATATATTTCCTCTATTTCTTGGTGGTTGCAGTCGCTGCAAGTAGTGGGACAAGAACAGTGTCACCACACGTTGCATTGTTGCCAAATTTATTCAAGATGGAGGCTCCAAGATCACGGCCATAGATGTGGCAATGTCACAGTCACATCATGGAGGGCAGTTCATATTTTGGTGGGAAAATAGGCCAATTAGGCTAGTGGAGGTAGCCCAACACACCTCTCCTTCCCCTCCACGCCCCATCTTGAAATTGGTGGGAAAATGACTCAGTCTGTGCTGGGCTGCTGGACAGAATGGACGTAAGTATACATTGTTTATTTAAACAATTTGAGTTGTCATAGGCAGCAGCTCCATCCAGTGTGTGCACCATGATGTCCGGAGGCCAACTAACCTAGTTCACAACACTGCCACCAGAGAGCACCGTCATCCCTCCTCCTCACTCCCTTCTGTGATGTAATCCAAGATGGCCATCTGGGGAAAAGTGGTGGGAAGAGCACTCAGTCTGTGTCTAGCTGTTGGGATGGAGGATGCATGTAATTGTTTACTGAATCCAATGGACGAGATGTCTGTGCTGGAGAAAGAGGAATATATTAGCTGTAATCATTCATCTCAGAACTGTGTCAATAGCAATGATATTTGGAGAAGACGAGTACATTTCATGAAACAACTCATGCTGATAAACAAACAACTTCAGGAGTTATTACATCTGGTGTTGCGGAATATTGTCACTTACATAACTTGAAGATATCACAGGAACTAATTGTACTACCACACAAAGAGAGAGAGAGACAGCTTTGCAGATGATGCGAAGATATTTAAGCAATTCCGAGGAATACCAGTACCCCCCACACTTGAACACAGGCTCTAAAAGAAAATATCATGACACACTTGTGAAACCATCCCCGAGACACTTCGCATGTTTTTGTGGGAAACACCTTTGTCTTTCAGCTTGAGATGCTTCGGTAGTTATTAAGTCCAACTGAACATCTCTATAAATGCACTTTCAAAAAGATTAATGTACAGTAGTTTGCTTCAATGTCGCTTTCATACCAGTATATCTTGCACAGTATAATTCCAAAGATAAAGAGTGGAAATTATTTCTTTAGAATCCTGACACTCACGCGAGGTGCAGCGTAGGAACTTTTCTCGTCTGCGAAGAGCTTTAAGTGAAAACTCGAAAAAAAAAAGATGAAACTTGTAGTTGCACTCACAAATACTGATGTCAATGATATAACCGATTCCAAATCATCCTTCTACTTTACGAAGTCAATTAAGATGATTCTCATGTCTAGAGAGCCAGCAAACGTCTCTTCCAGCTCTTTTCAGCCTCTAGACAACACACACCACAACTGATGTTCTCTTAAACAGATAAAGATGGGAAATATATAGAAGTCAACCAGACAATTTACGTAGGTGGGAATAACTGTCCGGCGCAAACACATGCCCTTATTGAATCTTCTCAAATTTCCATGGAGAAATCACGCGATCATGAAGGCTGCCCAATACATACTGAGTATTAGTTCGCTATTCACCCACCCAGAAGGCGACAGGGTTAGGTCGACTACATTCCTGTACACCGGCCGGGCTCTCCAGTCTGGATAACTCCCGCCTTAAGCCGGAAAGGTCAGTCATTCCGGTGACAGGCCACTGCCGCTGTGCGCCCCACACCCCAGACAGAATCGTCCCAAGAAACCAGCTACATACATTTTATTACTGTACTTACTATTAAATATTACCATTGCTGCCTCAATCTGACGACATTCGACAATCAGCAAAGTATCGGAAACACGCTCTTCTGATGATTGTGGCTCTGGAAATGTCAAAATCTGTATCTTTGTTATGACTGAACTTAATTTTCCATATACAAAGATCTTTCGCTCCCCTTATGGCTATCGCAGTTTTCCACATCAAATCCTTATGACAGGTCAAAGTTATTTTCTTTGTACTTCTCGGAATACGATCGCAATGGCTATGTTACTGTTACCAGCGGTCTTGGTTCTACAGGCTTTATAAATCAAGGTATGGTATTGCTTCTGAATGAAGTAGTTTTCCACACAAGTACTGCGGCATTGAACATAGATGGTGATCACGAAGGTATGTACTGATAGGCCAAACTCATGGAATGCACGTCGCCAGCGTTGTAAGCTCGTAATAAAATCACTGAATTTAACAAGTGATTTGGTTAAGGAACGCGGTATGAAGCTGGTATTTGCAACTCCCTCATGCTACCTCTACATATTTCTCCAGTATTTGTAATGCATTCTATCTCGATGCTATGTCAGAGGTTCTCTGATATATCCACAGGGTTGTAGGAATTGGCTGATTGATAATGGTCACATACAGTAGATGGCGTACTATGCAATAGATCACTTAAAAATGCATCGCTAGATTGTGATCGTATGAAATGTAGAAAATCCCATGACCAATACACTGGCTGTTCAGATCTATAGTGTTACAATTTCCGGTAGAAATGCTGTCAGTGATTTGTAATGAAGTCTTGCCATTCAACCACATATCTACGTTGGATCCTACGGAGAAGTTTTTTAGTGATTACAACCTTTGGTAAATAATATTCGTGTCATTCTCATATCTCGAAATGAGTCACCTTTTTCGAAACTGCTACAGTAGAACTCAAACTTTTTTTTTAGGCAGCCCATATGTATCTTGTAACTGTTCTTCAGTCTCTGCAGCTTTGTGCATGTGATCGTTCCAGTTTAAGTCAGAACACAGCAGAAGTCAGAGAGCGCTATATCTACCACCTTCTGCAACCCGTGTAGAAACAGAGTGAGCTGAGTTAGTGGCACAGGACCGTGCTCTGACCATTCCGTGGAAATGGGAACATGTTGTCATAGCTCCGCCAATAACCGACGACGTGTAGGGCCAAAGTTAAACTATGATTTCTCAACTGGAAGAGTTTTGCGGCGTTGTGGAGTGTTTCCAAAGGACGAGGATTTTGCTACCGCATTGTGGTGCATCTCCAAACTACAGACACGTGCTGCAGCCCGAAGAAGATCTGCGTCCCTCAGGGTGCATCCACGTCTGTCACTCAAATATCCTCTCTATCATGTACCATCGAATAGAGAGAGAAAAGTAAACTACAAACTACAAAAACCCCGCTAACGTCATCCGGTAGAGAACGAGATAATATTTTTACCGCATGCCTGTCTTCCGATATGTATATCGAAAATAAACATCGTCTGTGTGCTGGCATCGATCATATGCGCCGATCCTAATTAAATATACAGAAATTGATCCACTCAGTCACCTACACAGACCGGGGTAAAGTGTCATCGCCTGTACTGTAGGAGGAGGACCATGTCCCACAGACTGTACTATCAGTCGCAGGAGAGAGTCCCTGTGTTGTTGTTTGAAACATTATTCTTTCCTCCTGTAACATGGCCAAGCAGCGTATGAGACAGCTTCGTACACTGCCAAACATTTTGTTTCTTCCACCACGAGTTCATGAACTGTGTCAGCTTCTAAATTAATTTAAAACGTTTCAAGCCATTGGCTTTCACAGAAAACTAAACATCGCATGGTGGTTGCTGCTGCTGCCACAACATACACACTCGTTAATTTTAAGCAAAAGACAATCACAACAACTGGACACTGGAAGAGTTTTGTGGCATTTTGGAGCATTTCCAGACAGCTGTCCAAAGCTGATTGATGGCCTCTACACTTAAACTCATCTACCACAGTGACAGGACAGTTCATTCCTTGGTGTCCCATTTCGATTTATTCCTCATATTGTAGTCATGTACGCGATCACTGTTTTGGTGCTAGCCACTCTGGAAGGTGTTGTCCCTCCAATAAGACTCTTTCTCCATCTCAGACAAGTGATGTCACTCAACATTATGTGATAATCAACGGCATACCACTGGATGTATGGGAATGGAAAAGACACCATCAGTATACTGTAATAATAAGCTTCACAGTTGACAGTGCGATCAATTCTAGGAATTTTAACGCAATTTCAACACCGACCGATGATGTGGCAGCATGTTTCCCAATTTCTGTATCATGGCAAAACTTCACCCCACCCCACTACTTTGAGAGCACCATATAGTTGATTGCGAATGTAGATGATGACTGTGCGGTACGACCATTCATTGTTAATTCTCAAACGTATACATCAAAGTATATCTGACAGTGATACACATATTTCTAGCACTTCGACCATAGTGAGTAATTTACGATCTTTCCCTATGCGGATGGAGGTCACAGAGCATTATCACATTCTTAGGATAAAGTTAAAGACTGAAAGAGCTCCTCGTATTGTTTTTGACCAATCCTCCCTGTAGCACTATCACCAATTTAATCTGCAGCTGACCAGAAGTAGACCGCTACATTCTACGTCCCGTGAAGGAACAGAGAGAGCTGAGTCTCTCCTTATCAGTGTATAGTAGTACGTAGATATGCACGTGTTGTAATGTAATAGCAGGCAGTTAAAAAGAAGAAGAAACAGGTGGTTTTTATGCATGTTGGAGCTCCAAATGGATGGAGTTGAAGCATTTTACGTAAATCAACTGCGCTATCAATTCTAAAGTATTGTTCTTGTGTCTGAGATCAGCAACAAGAAGGAATTGGTAAGAGAGAATATAAATACATGCACTCCTAATGCTGCACGGACTGGTTCGAGAGTGGCAGACACAGGGTATCTACAGAAAGCTCTGAGGGTAACGTGATGTCTTCTTTGTTCGAATGTTCAAAGACAAGTTCTAGCAGACCATTCTCCTCTGGTGCAATGCTGTCTCTCACTTGTCATTGCGGCACTAGAGCATCTCCAGACCAGCAGCTGAAGGATGTAGAAAATGCACCGAAAATTCCAGCCATTTTTCTCATCTTTAGGACCGTGCATCGAATTTTTTGATTTTCCCATCTATGCTTAGAGAGTAATTTCAGAAGTGAGCAAAATAATGTCTCTGACTCCAGCAGCAGCAAATATAAAGCTACGTGCACTCACCGTTTCAGAAAAGTGATGAATGCCACAGTGGCTGTAGGTGTGAGAATGTTTTCTGTCTCTCTGGCAGTGCCTTCAAACAAGCAACTAAAACTCGAAAAGTGGTGAGCGTCCTGTTTAGAGTTAGACAGATGTTTATTTCGACTTCCAAATATCATCGATTTGGCGTGTAAAATCAAATATTGCAGCTTGAAACGTCCCTTTAGAAAAATTATACATGACTGTGCTTAAACTGACACACAATATTTTTAGCGCAACGCGATCTGACTTTCAAAAATCCCTACAAATGAATGGCCCTGACTAACATTAACCTATACGTTTCACAAATCACTTACCTCACAAAAATCTTCGTTACTCGAACTACTGCAATACAGCGAGCGCCACTACTGCCAGCTAAATAAAAGATTCAAACTACTGAAGGCACTAACTACTGATAGACATAGTTAGCAAATGAAAGATTTTAATAGAGAACAAACAATGTATTTACCTTAATAGTGTTGAAAAATCATACTATACATAGCAGTTCATGACATCCAGTCTTACAAATTTCAAAACTCCGCCATTTCTCTCCCCACATCCACCACTGCTGGCGGCTCACCTCCAACTGCGCAACTCTACGCGCTGTTCACATCCAGCTGCCGCTGCCCGACACTACAATGGCAGACAACAATGCAAACTAGCCACAGACTGCACACAGCACAGCCAGTGATTTTCATACAGAGCGCTACGTAACGTTGCCAATAAGAAAACATAAACAGCCTACTTACATAGCCCCCATGCACCCAACAAAAAATTTTACAAATTGTTTTGGGCAGTGGCCAATAATGATTTGACAAAATTTTTCATAATTACAGTAACAAAGATATCAAATGCACACACTTATTGATACAATGTTGGTCAAAAGCTAGAATTTTCTCACAGTCCATCATAAAGACAGTCCTGATGATTCATCACAGTAAAATTGCAGTGTTTTTCTCAAAGTCTGAGCAGTAAAAGAAAATGCACACGGAAGTAGTGGATTTCCATGCAGTCTGGAAGAAGTAGTGTTGTGCTTCCAACGGAGAGACAGTGCTGACTCTCGACATGCAGACAAGTAATGGGTCACAACAGAGCAAACCCACAGCAGAGTCATTCGAAGTTTTGAAGAATATTAGTAGACAGGTCATCACAGAATAGACCCACTGTAGTCCTGGTAAAGATTACGGTATTGGTGGGCCACCAGAGGTGCAGACCCACTGTAGTGCTAGTAGAGATTGTGGTATTGGTGGGGCACCAGAGGTGCAGGCCCACTGCAGTCCTTGTAGAAATAATGGTATTGGTGGGTCATCAAAGATCAGACCCACTGTAGTCCTTGTAGAGATGGCCAACAGCCATCTGTTGTGACTGTGCAGGTGCACAATCACCATTGAAGAGTCTTGCAGATAATGTAGCAAGTCCATAACCACCACTTGTGCACTCACAAAGTTTATGGAATTGTCCTTAGAACCAGCAATGCTGCTGTCCAGTCCCTTGCTGAATTATTAACACACATGCAAACACTAACAGTCCCTACTTCTCACATATTGTCCATATGCTATGACCAACAGAAACGTGTGCAGTGAAATGTAACTTACAAGTTACTCAATTTGATGAACTGGTGTCAATTACAATTTTATAACATAAAGGCACAAAATACATCATCATTAAAGAATATAACAATACAGATAACATTTGTAGTAATAGGGTCTTTACAAAAGAATAGAAATAAACATATACATTAGTGTTACAGGAATTATGACATAAGTAAATACATAAAAGATCAGAATAACTTTTGAAACATCAACTTCGCACATGAGCATTGAAACAAAACAGAATAAATAAACATCTTTAAAAAGTAAATAACATATTATCAGAAAAATTCTACAACGTAACTCTCAACAGATAAACACATAAAGACAGGAAGAACACAAATACCCAAGGGTACACAAACACATAGTGGGATAACACAAGGAAAGGACAGGGTTTGTTTTACTGCAGTATTTTGCAAACAAAACTTTCTTTACTTCTCGGAGATCTCCCTTCGTTCTTCATTATTTCCAAAAAGTCCTATCTATACCTGCTTTCTGTACTTTTTTTGTATAACTTCTCAATGCATTTCTTCTAATGCATCACAACTCATTCTCTTCTATAGTCTACCCACTCTTAAGCTAACTTAAATCTACTGAGCTCAGATGCTAAACTAAAGGACGAGGCAATGCAGCAGCACAGAACAATTAACACAAACAGCAATGACAAAAAAAATGGAAATTGGCAAAGCAAGCAGCAGCAAACGCAATAACTTATATCTAAACATGACAAAGCTCAAGCAGAAAAAATATTACAGCAAAAATGGCCATGTTTAATACCTATGTCACATCTTAACACTAGAGTGATGCATCACGAGAACTTACACTAGCAGGTAAGTTACCAAATCGTAAAAAAATTATTTATGCAATTCCTATGAAGGGAAATGTCTATTTACGTGCCCTCGTTTTCTTGGAAGTAGACCATAAATTTCTTATTGACTGGATCTGTAGGCATAAAATAACTATATTAGTACATCTATTAAATTTTATTTTAACCAATGCTGCAGTGCAGCTAGAAAGTAGATATTAAACAAAATGAGTAAATAAATACATAAAGCAAGCCATATGGCATTTCTCTCAACTAGCAAGACAATTGCCGTGAAATGTTTCTCATCGTTTCATTAGGTATTTTAGTAAATATCATAAATTAAGAGCTCCACAGTATAATCATATGTTTTCAAGTTTGAGCGTGTCGTATTTGCGATGCTTTCTACAAAGGAATGTCAATAGTGAGGATAATGGCCTCTTTTTTTTCTCTCCACCTGTGCTTCTGAAAGGCACACACTAATGGCCTTTTCCCAGGCAACTATCACGCAGCTGGGTGGCCACCACGCATTACGTGAAACTCACTTAACTTTCCTACCGAAATATTTACAACAGCAGTTTCCGCTACAGTAGCAGTCTCATGTAAAAAAATTTCACGGGTCGAGAATTTGCGTTACAAATGTGTAGAAACAGAATCCTATAAATACAACAGTGTCAAAAAAATTTTCAGTGGCATTGTGATACATTCACACATGTACACACATTTCATAATTCTAAAGTACGATTCTTGGTTTCCAACATCCTTTTCCACAAATCAGAGTCCCTAAGCACTACTCATTATTCCTTACCTTATTATAAATATGCATATTCGTCGACACTTCTTCAATATTTCATCATAAGAAATACGTAGAATAATAGAATTCCTCATATACGGTATCAGCATCTTATTGATCATAAACATACCTCAACAGCATAATACATATCTTCGTCGTAATAATATCATAACATCTCAGTCAATTCTCAAAATCATCGTAGCTTCCTCCAATAATTTCAAAACCTAAAAAAAAATTCTCTGCTCATTTCAATAGTGTCATCTACCTCAAACGTACTTTAAAATCATGATCCCATACCAAATACATCATTCAAAGCTCTCATAGTATCACAGTGGTTCCGAAAAAAATATGAACAGTTCACAAAGTACAGAGAAAATACAATTTCGTAAGTGTGAAGTTATCCAACTGTGTAATTAAGTAAACATCTGTCACTGATGTAGTAAAATAAATATTTGTCTCTCTCAGTTAAATGATCAGATAGCTGTGTAATTTATGTGTTAGAGAAATATGGTACCGATGTGTAAAGTTGTATTAGCAAATACCATATTAGCTAGGGCTCCTTGTGCTTGCCAAACACATGGTACACAAAGTAAGCGTGTACCCCCCCTGAGGATAAATGTAATTATACCCTCAGGTGTTACAGATTACAGCAATGGAATGAAATGTATCACAGAAAACCTTTGTTTCATTGTACTTCAAATATCTTTAAAAATAAATGTTTTAAGTACAAAATTAATCAGTCAAATACGTGTACTGTAGCGCTAAGCTGTGCGTCTTATTGTGAGATAATCTCTGTGGAAGTGTTGTAGTTATCGTCCTCTGTAAGCAAAGTTCTGCTGAAGTCAATGCACTCACCTCATCATAAACAAAAGTGAAATGCTTTGCGTATAGATATCTTAGTTATTACGCTTATTGCCGTGATGAAGAAAGTACTGTGCTGTAACGTATTGTTGTGCTACGGAAAAGGTGTCTCATTGTAGCTATACCACAAACGTTACTACTAAAACATGTTTTACTTTCCAGAATAATTCAGAAAAACTGTGCAGATATAAAACTGAAACACCGCAAAAGCAACATTGTAAATTGTCAGTCATCAGTAGCGTCGTGATAAAATCGTGTAGCTGTCACATAAACTAACCACTGTGTCAACTGGAATCTCACAGAAAGTACTTTGAATCCAGAATGTATTTTCAAGTAAACCAAAATGTTGCATGAAAATCTCATTAGCAGTACCAGTATATGTTCTAAGTATGTAAGCCTGATAGTCGTTACGTAATCGTGCAACTAACAAGCAAGAATGTACAAATAACAACACTGTGTCGTTTGCTCACTATAACAATGCATTCGTAATTTCTGTTTAAATAAGTTCTCTTAGTTCTTGACTGGATAGTTAACTTCAAACATTGTTGCATGTTAACAGTTTCTAAGTGTGACAAAGAGTACTAGTAATCTGAAGTGAAAAGTTTAATGGCAAAGACAAAAGCTAACACACTGCTTTCGTCTTCACTGTCATTTCTCAGTTTACTTTGGAGCCTAGTATTGCGTTTTTCACACGCCATTATTGTCACAATATTTCACACGACAACACAGAAAAACACAATTAGAAGAGCAAAAATAAGAGAACACATTAACATAGCACTGAAAATAATATCTAGTTAATTGCAAGCGCAGCTGCGAAATACTTGGTGCAAATCTACATGCATGCCACAACTGTTTTACTGTACAACAATGAAAGACTGCAACTACAAAGGAGATTCTCTCTGCAATTACGTGCTAGCAATAAACAATAGCTACACTAATTACACAAACTACAAGAAAAAAATCAGAAGATTCCAGTGAGGTATCCTCGGCTAAGGGTCGACATATGAAACGTCCCCTTTCAACAATTATACATGACTGTGCTTAAACTGACACACAATATTTTTAGCGCAACGCAATCTGACTTTCAAAAATCCCTACAAAAGAATGGCCCTGACTAACATTAACCTATACGTTTCACAAATCACTTACCTCACAAAAATCTTCGTTACTCGAACTACTGCAATACAGCGAGCGCCACTATTGTCAGCTAAATAAAAGATTCAAACTACTGAAGGCACTAACTACTGATAGACATAGTTAGCAAATGAAAGATTTTAATAGAGAACAAACAATGTATTTACCTTAATAGTGTTGAAAAATCATAATATACATAGCAGTTCATGACATCCAGTCTTACAAATTTCAAAACTCCGCCATTTCTCTCCCCACATTCACCACTGCTGGCGGCTCACCTCCAACTGCGCAACGCTACGCGCTGTTCACATCCAGCTGCCGCTGCCCAACACTACAATGGCAGACAACAATGCAAACTAGCCACAGACTGCACACAGCACAGCCAGTGATTTTCATACAGAGCGCTACGTAACGTTGCCAATAAGAAAACATAAACAGCCTACTTACAAGCTAATATGGATTCGGGCTCTGTTTCCCACAAAAGTGTCGGAAGTGTCTCTGGGGTGGTTTCTCAAGCGTGCCGCGATCTTTTTTCTACAGTCTGTGTACAAGTGTGGAGGTATGCACTGCAAAATTGAAGCAAACTACTGTGCAGTGGTCTTTTTGAAAGTGCATTGAGAGACATGTTCAGTTGGATTTAATAAATTCCGAAGCAGCTCATGCTTACAGACAATCTTGAAGAAACTATCTGCAATTTTCATGTTCCGGAAATAATTTTTTTTAATTTCCAAAACATGAAAATTCCAGATACTTTTGAACGCACCTCGAACATGAGGAAATGTAACTGCTTCAAGATTCCCTCTAATGGCTGATACAGTTCGTAGCTCAGAGGTGCTGCAGCTCGTGATTGACTTATCACCGCCAGAGGAGTGTGTAGTATGTCACGTGAGCCGAGCCACCCGCAGCAGCGGGGCAGGCAGGTGGTTTTGATTCAGTCGAGTACAGTATACCGCTAGAGCTACTATCGATCGCGCCGTTCTGCTTACTGGCTTTCATTCCTGCACAGTACCTGGACTTTCTTGTTCTCGTTATTTTCTTTCATTCAGTGTTGTGCTCTCGATGAACTTGGTTTTGATTACAGGTTATGCTTTCGTATCGAGGCGGGCAGAAAAACTCATGTAATGTTTTATTATTTCTATCATGGCCTGCTCATTCCTCGAATGAACAAACTGTTGCGAGACTAACACTCCACGAATGACTAACGAGAAATTTGTCGCGGTGGAACGTTTCTGGAACAGCCAAAAGATAAACTTCTACAACCTAGGTCTGCGCCAAACCATCCACGGCTCGGTAAAATTGGCCACATTAAAGAGAGATTGTGTAGAGAAGGACTAACAACCTCACCAACAATCAAGGCTGCAGTTTGATTTTCTCGAGGTGATAATTAAAGAACGCGACTAGCCTTAGTACACTGAAGACCAGAATGTACAGCTTCATACTGAACAGGCAAATGCTGGTTAACGTCACCGAAGATTACTGACAAGTAAACCTCCCCAAGGGATACACTTCGATACTGATCAGCATTGAATATGTTGCAGTGTAGAGGAAAATAACAGACTCATGCTTTAATTCACCGATATAGAAATTCTCCCCCCCTCCTCCCCCCCAAGAACGATAATGATAGCCGTACCGTAGGTGCAACCACAACGGAGGGGTATCTGTTGAGATGTCAGACAAACGTGTGGTTCCTGAAGAGGGGCAGCACCCTTTTCAGTCAGTCTGGATGATAGAATGATCTGACCTTGTAACATTAACCAAAACGGCGTTGCTGTGTTGGTACTGCGAACGGCTGAAAGCAAGGGGAACCTATAGCCGTAATTTTTCCCAAGGGCATGCAGCTTTACTGTATGGTTAAATGATGGTGGCGTCGTCTTGGGTAAAATATTCCGGAGGTAAAATAGTCGTTATCAGAAGAAAGAAAACTGGCGTTCTGTGGATCGGAGTGTGGAATGTCAGATCATTTGATCGGGCAGGTAGGTTAGAAAATTTAAAAAGGGAAATGGATAGGTTAAAGTTAGATATAGTGGGAATTAGTGACTTTCGGTGGTGGGAGGAACAAGACATCTGGTCAGATGAATAAAGGGATATAAACACTAAATCAAATAGCGATAATGCAGGAGTAGGTTCAATAATAAATAAAAAATAGGAGCGCGGAGAAGCTACTACGAACAGCGTATTGAACGCATTATCGTAGCCAAGATAGACACGAAGCCCATTCCTACCACAGTAGTGTAGTACAAGTTTGTATGTCAATAGTTCCGCAGGTGATGAAGCGATTGAGTAAATGTATGATGCGATAACAGAAATTATTCAGATAGTGAAGGGAGACGAAAATTTACTAGTCATGTGGGACTGTAATTCGATAGTAGGAAAAGGAAGAGAAGGAAAAGTAGTAGGCGAATGTGGAATGGGGGTAAGGAACGAAAGAGGAAGCCGACTGGTAGAATTCTGCGCAGAGCATAACTTAATCATAGCTAACACTTAGTTTAAGAATCATGAAAGAAGGTTGTATACGTGCAAGAGGCTTGAAGACACGGGAAGATTTCAGATAGATTATATCATGGTAAAATAGAGATTTAGGAACCAGGTTTTAAATTGTAAGACATTTCCAGGGGCAGATGTGGACTCTGACCATAATTTATTGATTATGAACTGTAGGTTAAAACTGAAGAAACTGCAAAAATGTAGCAATTTAAGGAGATGGGACCTGGATAAACTGACTAAACCAGAGGTTGCACAGAATTTCAGGGAGAGCATAAGGGAACAATTGACAGGAATGGGGGAAAGAAATGCAGTGAAAGAAGAATGGGTAGCTTTGAGAGATGAAATAGTGAAGGCAGCAGAGGATCGAGTAGGTAAAAAGACAAGAGCTAGTAGAAATTCTAGGGTAACAGAAGAGATACTAAATTTAGTTGATGAAAGGAGAAAATATAAAAATGCAGTAAATGATGCAGGCGAAAAGAAATTCAAACGCCTCATAAATAAGATCGACAGGAATTGGAAAATGGCTAAGCAAGGATAGCTGGACGACAAATGTAAGGAGGTAGAGGCATACATCACTAAGGGTAAGATAGACACTGCCTACAGGAAAATTAAAGAGACTTTTGGAGAGAAGACAACCACCTGTATGAACATCAAGAGTTCAGATGGTAAACCAGTCCTCAGTAAAGAAGGGAAAGCAGAAAGGTGGAAGAAGTATATAGAGGGCAATATTATGGAAATGAAAGAGAACGTAGATGAAGATAAAATGGGAGATATGATACTGCGTGAAGAATTTGACAGAGCACTGAAAGACTTAACTCGAAACAAGGCCCCGGGGTAGACAACATTCCATTAGAACTACTGATTGCCTTGGGAGCCAGCCATGACAAAACTGTTCCATCTGGTGAGTGAGACATATGAGAAACGCGAAATATCCTCAGACTTCAAAAGCAATATAATAATTCCAATCCCAAAGAAAGCAGGTGTTGACAGGTGTGAAAATTACCGAACTATTAGTTTAATAAGTCAAAGTTGCAAAAACTCGCACAAATTCTTTACCGATGAATGGAAAAACTAGTAGAAGCCGACATCGGGGAAGATCAGTCTGGATTCCCTAGAACTGTTGGAACACGTCAGGCAATACTGACACTACGACTTATCTTAGAAGATAGATTAAGGAAAGGCAAACCTACGTGCCTAGCATTTGTAGAGTTAGAGAAAGCTTTTGACAATGTTGACTGGAATACTCTCTTTCAACTTCTGAATGCGGCAGGGGTAAAATACAGGGAGCGAAAGGCTATTTACAATTTGTACAGAAACAAGATGGCACTTATAAGAGTCGAGGGGCACGGAAGGGAAACAGTGGTTGAGAAGGGAGTAAGACAGAGTTGTAGCCTGTCCCCGATGTTGTTCCATCTGTATATTGAGCAACCAGTAAAGGCAACAACAAAAAAATTCGGAGTAGGAATTAAAACCCACGAAGAAGAAATAAAAACTTCACGGTTTTGCCAATGACATTGTAGTTCTGTCAGAAACAGCATAGGACCTGGAAGAGCAGTTGAACAGAATGGACAGTGCCTCGAATTAAGGTATAAGATGAATATCAACAAAAGCAAAACTATGATGATCGAAAGTAGTCGAATTAACTCAGGTGATGCTGAGGGAGTTAGATTAGGAAATGAGACACTTAAAGTAGATGAGTTTTGCTAGTTGGAGAGCAAAATAACTGATCATGGTCGAAGTAGAGAGGATATAAAATGTAGACTGGCAATGGCAAGGAAAGCGTTTCTGAAGAAGAGAAATTCGTTAACATCGAGTATAGATTCAAATGTCAGGAAGTCTTTTCTGAAAGTATTTGTATGGATTGTAGCAATGTATGGAAGTGAAACATGGACGATAAGTAGTTGAGACAAGAGGAGAATAGATGCTTTTGAACTGTGGTGCTACAGAAGAATACTGAATATTACACTGGTGGATCACGTAACTAATGAGGAGGTACTGAATAAAATTGGGGAGAAGAGGAATTTTTGGCACAACCTGAGTAAAAGAAGGGATCGATTTGTACGACACGTACTGAGGCATCAAGGTGTAATGTCCCCACAGAAAATACCCTCTACCACACACCAATTAATCATTTTCAATCAAACCATCCACATTCATTCACTTTGGAAAAGTTATCTGATCTGATTTTCTCGCAATATATGCGGCGACAGCTCGACGACGCCAAAGTATTTTCTAGTGCGTTTATTCTTTGAAATAACAGATGCATATATGCATTCTCCATGGTTGTTACAGTGGTAACGAGGACAGCTTCTGGAGTATCTGTTGAGGGATTGACGTGTTTCAGAGAGATACATATTCTGCTTTTCTTCTCGCTAAAGCGAGCCAATTAACATTTGTGCCGCTAGCGGTTTGTTTGAAGAGAAAGAGACTGTAAAAGGAAAATAATTAAGGCGTGGAATCACCGGAGATCTGGACATGTAATGGAGATGGATTTAATACACGATTTACTCCATAAATAAGGTTTGTGACTTTTTTGTTCTGGAGTGAATGAACGAATGAGTTTTTTTCTGAATCATTTGATGATCACGTTGGCCCTGTAATTAGTGGGGAAGTTTCAGCTGTGTCGAAGAGAGCCTGCAATCACAGAGTCTGTGTTAAATCGTCCAAAAAGGCTTCGTACACATCTGGAATTCGCAATCTTTCGTAAAAGGAACAAATTGTCCAAACGATTGATTCTCCCGACAGAATGCAGTGTTTAACAGTAATAATAAATGTAAAGATCTCTTACAACAAGCCAGCCGCTGATTACCAAGACGAAAGACTCCACCAAAGATTCTATTTGGCTGATTTCACGTAATGAAATATTATATTAAAAACTGTACGTAGATAAAGGAGAGAAAGAGAGAGAGCGAATGAAAATAGAGATAATACTAATAATCCTCCATTAGTCTAACTTTTCGCCTGTCTTATAACTGATCAGCCAAGAAATGGGAGGCCCTTACTTATAGTTTTATGTGTGAAGGTGAAGGGATCTTAAAGGCAACAGATACACGTCTATACAGACAAGACATTACACAGAGTTAGCGGCTAGCTGCATTCATCATCTATTCTTAGATGAAAAGACGGCAACTTATTATCTGAACATTTAAAAAATGTTAAAAAGGGATCACAAATTTAGTACGGGGGGAAGCGTGGAGGGTAAAAATCGTAGAGGGAGACCAAGAGATGAATTCGCTAGGCAGATTCAGAAAGATGTAGCTTGCAGTAGGTACTGGGAGATGAAGAAGCTTGCACACGATAGAGAAGCACGGAGAGCTGTATCAAACCAGTCTCTGGACTGAAGACCACAACAACAACAACAGAGATATTTATAGCTTATTTGTGACAAATACGTCTTTGGAGTACCAATTCCTCTCACACGATTGAAGTTCGTATTAGCGATGCTATACGTTTTGCTATTAATCAAATATTGAAATGTAAAACAAAGTAGTATGGGATGTGTGAAGAGATTTCGAAAAAATGAATATTTCGACTAATATCGGTGTACCTTTGTAACCTACTTTAAAAACCATAGTACATTTATTTGAAGTTTTTTATATCTGTTACTGTTTCAAAGGTATTCATTCAGATATACTAAACTTCGTTTTTTTCAAGGGGATGTTTCACCGCACGGTTTGAGGCGTCCTGTCACGTCTGCATGGCCCCGGAAATTCGAGTCCTCCCTCGGCCATGGGTGTGTGTGTTGTTCTTAGCATAAGCTAGTTTAAGTTAGTTTAAGTAGTGTTTAAGTCTAGGGACCGATGACCTTAGCAGTTTGATCCCTTAGGAATTCACACACATCTGAACATTGTTTCACCCCTTAACGATCGTGTCAGCACGAATAAAAAGATTATGTGTCTCTTAATTTGCTCGATACTACAATATATTTAAAGCCGATCACAACCGAAGTGTATCCCTTGAGTGGGTTTACTTGTTGGTATCTCGGCACGAGACCAGACACTTGCAACAGCGCACCGCTCCCCGTAGTACGTGCCTGTATTTACCGACAACGGCCTCTTGGCGTGCTTTTCAATTTGCTTTAGTGCAGCCTGCAATAGAAACGGCTTCATCACGAGGCGCGCCATTCAGAGGCGGGGCGCTATGTGGGGCAGCGAGCGGCCGCGTGGCAGCCAGTGAATGGGCCGTGACTGGCGGAGCCGCGGGCGGGCAGCCCTGCCAGGGGAATCCCCCGGCACGCTCCGCTAGACAGGGCTGACCCCTGCCCCGGGCTGACAAATGGGCTGCGCAGAGACAAACGGCCCGCTCACAGAGCTCCGTTTGTTCTGAAGTACGACCGCCTTAGCCTCGCTGTTCGCTGTCCAGTACCTCCAATATGCGATATCAATATCACAGCTGAATCGGTAACGTACGTGTTGCGGAATAACGTATGAGCCTGTGCTCTGTTGTGCTATCTCACGTACTTCTCCTGCAGATGTTTCTTTAAGCTTACTTGCCTATTGTTCATTGTGACAGTGGTGCGTTTTCAGCGATACTATTACTTGGATTTCATGTTGTCTGTTGTTATGCAAGTTTTAAACAGATGCGGACACTAGCCATTGCACTGTTTATTACAAAAATTCATGCTGGCCAGAACATGTCTCTGATCATCTACTATCACGGTTCCAATTTCACCAGATATTCGGGAGAGTTAACACATGTATGAAACATTCCGACAAATCAATTTAAATATAATTACGTACAGAATCAAAAAGTACGTCCTAAAAGAAATGACATTTTTGTATGCTAATAGGAAATAGGCTCTGCTGTCTACACGAGGGGGTGAGTTCTGGGTGTGACATCATCTGTCTGGGGGAAAATTTATTGTTATTCTTTATTATTACAGCATTTTATTACCCACACTCAACATAATTCTAAAATTTATGAAGGATTTTAATTTAACGACAGTGGTGTTCCATCTTTAGTACACCACTGGCCATTAAAATTGCTACACCACGAAGATGACGTTCTATAGACGCGAAATTTAACCGACAGGAAGAAGATTCTTTGATATGCAAATGATTAGCTTTTCAGAGCATTCATACAATGTGGGCGCCGGTGGCGACACCTGCAAAGTGCTGACATGAAGAAACTTTCCAACCGATTTCTCATACACAAACAGCTGTTGACCGGCGTTGCCTGGTGAAACGTTGTTGTGATGCCTCGTGTAAGGAGGAGAAATGCGTAAAATCACGTTTCCGACTTTGATAAAGGTCGGATTGTAGCCTATCGCGATTGCGGTTTATCGTATCGCGACATTGCTGCTTGCGTTGGTCGAGATCCAATGACTGTTAGCAGAATATGGAATCTGTGGGTTCAGGAGGGTAATACGGAACGCATTGCTGGATCGCAACGGCCTCGTATCACTACCAATCGAGATGACAGGCATCTTATCCGCAAGGCTGTAATGGATCGTGCAGCCACGTCTCGATCCCTGAGTCAACAGATGGGGACGATTGCAAGACAACAACCATCTGAACGAATAGTTCGACGACATTTGCAGCAGCATGGACTATCAGCTCGGAGACCATGGCTGCAGTTACCCTTGACGCTGCATCACAGACAGGAGCGCCTGCGATGGTGTGCTCAACGACGAACCTGGGTGCACGAATGGCAAAACGTCATTTTTTCGGATGAATCCAGGTTCTGTTTACAGCATCATGATGGTCGCATCCGTGTTTGGCGAAATCGCGGTGAACGCACGTTGGAAGCGTGTATTCGTCATCGCCATACTGGTGTATCACCCGTCGTGATGGTATGGGGTGCCATTGGTTACACGTCTCGGTCACCTGTTGTTCGCATTGACGGCACTTTGAACAGTGGACGGTACATTTCAGATGTGTTACGACCCGTGGCTCTACCCTTCATAGGATCCCTGCGAAACCCTGCATTTCAGAAGGATAATGCTCGACCGCATGTTGCAGGTCTTGTACGGGCCTTTCTGGATACAGAAAATGTTCGACTGCTACCCTGGCCAGCACATTCTCCAGAACTCCCACCAATTGAAAACGTCTGGTCAATGGTGGCAGAGCAACTTGCTTCTCACAATACGCCAGTCACTACTCTTGATGAACTGTGGAATGGTGTTGAAGCTGCATGGGCAGCTGTACCTGTAGACACCATCCAAGCTCTGTTTGACTCATTGCCCAGGCGTATCAAGGCCGTTATTACGGCCAGAGGTGGTGTTCTTGGTACTGATTTCTGAGGATCTATGCACCCAAATAGCGTGAAAATGTAATCACATGTCAGTTCTAGTATAATATATTTGTCCAATGAATACCCGTTTGTCATCTGTATTTCTTCTTGGTGTAGCAATTTTAATGGCCAGTAGTGTATCTCATATGTCGTTTGGACGACACTTTTGGTAACGAACGGGTCACATTCAAGAGCGCCAAGTTCATTTTACTACATGTGCCTCCATAGCTGAGTGCTGTGTACAAACGATGTTGAAACAGTGGACTGGACCTCGAACATCCATTACATGCAGTCTGGTGCACGTCCTCATGCCGGCTTCCATTCTGGCCTATAGCTAAGTGCATCCTGCACACCCGACTACGCGTCCTCCTGCTGACAGAGAGTGTCATGCAACAACGTAGAAGTACCAAGCGATCCACTGCTCGAATGTATGGCTCCATATCCACCAAGCTTTCCTCCCCACACATGTTAGAGCAACATGGTATGTGGTTGTCAGTGGCAAAACTGAGACACGGCAGAAGTTACGTGCAGGTGGACCAGATGACACCACACTGTGTGCTGCCTGCGAACACCTCGACGAGGACATCCACAGCCTCACATGCCCATCAACCCTTGACATCTGTGAGCGAAGCCGCAAGATGGTCGCCTGCTTTCTCCTTATTCCTGCGACCACGACTGAACTGCAGACACACATCTTTCCTGAGGACATATGCTCCCCAGCTGCCAAAACCGACCCCATACTCTGGATAAATGGTTGGGCACTCAGTTACATCTACAGCGACGCTGGAAAATTAGGCCTTGGCTTTAGGTGCAGTTCACAGAACAGCCAAAACCCCAATTACCAGAACTTGTTTGCCAACTACTTGCGTGGTGCATTCATGTCCTCCCTCCCGCCCAGTTGGGGCGTCATGGGTTTGGCCCACTCCCCCACTATGACTTCTCTTCCCGCTCTTCTCGCTGCAACAGGATATTTCGTCTCCACCTTCTGAGGACGTTACAACAGAGAGCATAACTTTCGCTGTGCGAAACAGCCAACATGATGCAGCATCATGCCACTCTACCCTCTATTCCACATGTCACCTGAATTGGGATTAAATACATATACAAATCTCCCTCACTCCACCCTAATTACCACACGCACTGGTCTCCTATGCATCCGACTGTGGGGAGGTAGGTGGCCAGGCCGTAGTTATGACCCCCGCCCTCCATGCCCTCAGGCTCCACCGATGGACAGATGTTTCTCCTGTCGTTTTCCTTCCCTCTAAAGTACATTATACTGTAAACACACACACACACACACACACACACATATATATATATATATATATATATATATATATATATATATATATATATATATATATATATATATATGCGATATGCGGCGTCGACCAAAATGACTTGCGCCAGGCAGCCAGGGTCCCCGCTGGTGTGGCTTCCGGCCCAGCCACGTGCATTATTATCATTATGTCTTACATTAACGTATGCTGTTCCAAGTAGCTACGTTGTTCAACTTCATCTACTTGACAGCACCAGTACAACCTTTAACATTTGGGTTCCTTAACGATAGGCTTACGCAAGGGAACAAACGCATCTGGGTTTCCTATAAACGTTTTGAGAAAGCAGTAACTTTATTGTTACTACTTTTATCTTGCTTATTACTGTTCATGTCAAGTTTTAAAAATGCTACACCAAAATATGGAAATTTGGTTCACATACGTATTTATTTTGTTTCACCAATGTGAATTAATCACTCGTCATTGTACCACACCCATTTTATGAAGTTCGCTGTGTCTCCCGAACTGTGGCAACGACACTATGTAAAACGTATATTGGTGCCATTTAGCTAAGACACTGAGCTACAAAACAGTGTATGAACATTCATTGCAATTACCATTTACGCTTTACGAGAAGCAGACGTGTTAGACAAGGTAACTGTCGAAACGCAAACCTTTCGGACATGCGTGCCTTGGAATAATACGTTATCACGTAAAAAATAGACACAGCACGAAGGGGTAATTCTTAGTGGATCTACAGATGTTTTGTGTGGGTACTGCTGTTTCGTACCAAAACACATGTCAACACAGTAGTCTAACAGAACATAAAGAAACCAAATGTTCAAATGTCTGTGAAATCTTATGGCACTTAACTGCTAACGTCATCAGTTCCTAAGCTTACACGCTACTTAACCTAAATTATCCTAAGGACGAACACACACACACCCATGCCCGAGGGAGGACTCGAACCTCCGCCGGGACCAGCCGATAAAGAAACCTGTCGACTGCGTAGCACGTTCTTGAGTGCAGCTGCTGAGGAAGTTGAGGTACTGTCGCCTTGTGTTTCCACTATTCAAACTGGTGAAGTGTTAGGACCGACATACTCTCAGTTGAGACATCAGCTATGAATTATTCACTACAATACAGATAATCTATGGTTCTGGAAGTTTTTGTGTCAGATGTCTTTAACGTATCAGTGTCATTCCGGTACTGCCCCTTACTGCTTGCTTCTCGTTTCATATTTTATTTCTGGAAGATAATTAACCCCATCGTCATCTTCACTACTGTTGCACATTGTGCACGTATTTGGGTGCAATGAATGAAATGGGATTCTTTAACACTTTTCTGCGAGAACGCACCGTTTTCATAATATCTGCCAGATCGAAAATATGTCGTAACAGAATCTGAACGCCTTTCTCTGTCGATTGTCTGTTTCATGAGGCATCGGAGCTTGTGTCAAGATTACTTGTTTAGAATTTCTATTGAGGGTGAATACATTACACCTTTTCGGGTACCAGAAAACTAAACGTAACGAATAAGAACTTGCCGGTATTGAATTCTAAAGACAAATAAATCGCCACTAATCATAGGAAATAATCAGTAAAATATAACAAATAAAAGAAATAGCATGTGAAACGCCAAAGCTTGTTTAGTATGGAACCTATACCTAAACTGTAGGTGTAAAGTCTTTGAGACGGGACTAAGAGGAGACGATGCTGGTGCAGCTGGGGCATCCGCAGATGACGTAAATGCTGTTAGTCTAACGACTGGTCGTATTGGAGCTACGACATACGCTGGTTTCTCAGTAGCTGCTAAATCAAACGCTGGTGTAACTTATGATTGTGAAGATGTTAGAAGGAAGACTCAAGGGACCATCCTGGCAACGCGGTTGGTGGGAGAGTCGAGAAGTATAGACGGTAATAATAAAAGTAGGGTAAAGGAATATGTGATTGTGGGAATGGAACACTAATGGGTACAAGTAACCGTTCATTACGGTTATAATAGGAAGATCCTGCATCCAACCATCCAAATTTAGGTTTTCCGTGATTTTCCTAAATCGCTACAGGCAAATGTCGGGATGGCTCGTTTGAAAGGCACGGTCGAATTCCTTCCCCATCCTTGACACAATCCGAATCTCCGTCTCTAGTGACCTCGATGTCGACGGGACGTTAAACACAATCTTCCTTCGTTCTTTAGGAAGATTCATACCTGGTCTTGAAAAGAGGTAGATCGAAACAGAGTATTGTATAGCCAGTCGGTGAAAATTTTAGAGAATGAAACGGTCGATGACAGTGGCAAACAAACTGTATGCAGTGAAGACGGGAAGCGGTGTGTGAAGTGGTCACTGTGACACAGAAGCGTTACATGCGTTGATAGCGCCGGAAACCCAGATTACTGTCAACGAAAACGCCAAAGACACAGATGACAAGTTATGATAGCAATTGTAACACAGAAGACCGGAGATGACGTCGGGAAAGAGGGGCAATGACGGCGAAGACAGTGACATTGATATACAATGGACGTGGACGTCTTATTCTAATCTGAGAAGTTGGGTTGGGTTGTTTGGGGAAGGAGACCAGACAGCGAGGTCATCGGTCTCATCGGATTAGGGAAGGACGGGGAAGGGAGTCGGCCGTGCCCTTTCAAAGGAACCATCTCGGCATTTGCCTGGAGCGATTTAGGGAAATCACGGAAAACCTAAATCAGGATGGCCGGACCCGGGATTGAACCGTCGTAATCTGAGAAATAACGCTGAGACTAGCGCAGGGTAGTCACCCTATGAGTGAACCAGGAATTTCTGCACTTCAATGGAGCCGACCATGCCGAGATCTTCTGCTTATTTCCAGAATAGAGTAACATGTCGATCGTGGGTGCAGAACCTCGAGTACTGCGACCGTGCCAATTGTATAAGGTCAGAGTGAGTGGGCCATGGAAAGTTTCATGAATATACAAGGTGTAAGAAAAACTACTTACACATTTCGGTAGAGTTATTAGAGGAGATAAGAAGAAACACTACTGGTATATGGCTCAAAACTGCAAGTGCACTGTTTCCCCGATTGGGGTCATTGAAGGATTTAACGCTAGACTTCCCTTAGGATTACGTTCAGGTTTGTTTGACTGCTTAGTATGCTTCAAGTTGACTCTGAAATCAGATTTGCTACACGGTTACGTCTTAGTGCTAGAGAGGAAAAGTTTTCGTTACTCCTAGCATTGTCCAAATCAGTCGACAAATAATTACGTTACTATAGTTAATGTTATGTTATGTGTGTGAGTGTGTACGAAATTTTCTACTGATGTTATAGCTTCCTGATGGCTGATACCCTAACCAAGTTATGGGGAGACACGATCCAACAGTCGAGGGGATAACAGAACGATTTCCCGTGACGCGGTTAGTAAATCATTTCATCATACCAAGCATTTCAGAGATTTGATGACGTCTTTGGGAAACAGGATCCCTTAGACCAGACGACGGGAAACTGATAGGCCTCGGTGTATGCGAACTGTTGACGTTGAGGAAGCTGTGCTACAGCGTACTGGGGACAAACTCAACACCAGTGCACGAACCATAGGTAAGAAATGTCAATGTGTGGACGCTCTGCGGAGTCAGGTACGCACGTACACAAGTATCAGAAGGTGGCAAGACCTATCAGCAGATGACTTTCTCTAGCGCGTGAGATTCTGCCCAACTGCCAAACTGTAAATATCCTTCATTTCCGTAGGTGTGTATTGTTGTCTGACGGGGCTGTCTTCACAAGAAATGGAATATTCAACAGCTATTGTAGGCGTATATGGGAGACGAAAAATCCTAAGGCAGCTCCTGTGTTCCACCATCAATACTGATTTACCATAAATCTGTGGACTGGTAATGTTCACGAGCATCTGATTGGACTATATCTTCTGCCTAACACACTTGGTGAATGAAATTACCATACCTTTCTCCGTGAAGTACCACCGGAAGTGTTGGAGAATGGCCTGCTAGCAATTAGGCTACGATAAAGGTTTCAGCATGATGACATCCCACCAGAACTTGCCGTTGATTTTAGAGAACGTTGTCGTATGGGGGGGGGGGGGCCCTCACTCTTGGGGATTCCTTTTTGTGGGAGTGGGTAAATCGTGAGGTACACGAGACACTGACTGACGGTCTAGAAGAGCTGGTTACCAACAGTCGCTCAAACTGCAGCGATTGCTTCCTTTGAGACTGTTAGGCAGTCATTATCAAGCAGATGCAAACTGCGCATTAATACACTACTGGCCATTAAAATTGCTACACCACGAAGATGACGTGCTACAGACGCGAAATTTAACCCACAGGAAGAAGATGCTGTAATATGCAAATGATTAGCTTTTCAGAGCATTCACACAAGGTTGGCGCCGATGGCGACACCTACAACGTGCTGACATGAGGAAAGTTTCCAACAGATTTCTCATACACAAACAGCACTTCACCGGCGTTGCCTGGTGAAACGTAATTGTGATGCCTCGTGTAAGGAGGAGAAATGCGTACCATCACGTTTCCGACTTTGATAAAGGTCGGACTGTGGCCTATCGCGATTGTGGTTTATCGTATCGCGACACTGCTGCTCGCGTTGGTTGAGATGCAATGACTGTCAGCATAATATGGAATCGGTGGGTTCAGGAGGGTAATACGGAACGCCGTGCCGGATCCCAACGGCCTCGTATCACTAGCAGTCGAGATGACAGGCATCTTGTCTGCATGGCTGTAACGGATCGTGCAGCCACCTCTCGATCCCTGAGTCAACAGATGGGGACGTTTGCAAGACAACAACCACCTGCACGAACAGCTCGACGACGTTTGCAGCAGCATGGACTATCAGCTCAGAGACCATGGCTGCGGTTACCCTGGACGCTGCATCACAGACAGGAGCGCCTGCGATGGTGTACTCAACGACGAACCTGGGTGTACGAATGGCGAAACATCATTTTTTCGGATGAATCCAGGTTCTGTTTACAGCATCATGATGGTCGCATCCGTGTTTGGCGACATCGTGGTGAACGCACATTGGAAGCGTGTATTCGTCATCGCCATACTGGCGTATCACCCGACGTGATGGTATGGGGTGCCATTGGTTACACGTCTCGGTCACCTCTTGCTCGCATTGACGGCACTTTGAACAGTAGACGTTACTTTTTAGATGTGTTACGACCGGTGTCTCTACCCTTCATTCGATCCCTGCGAAACCCTACATTTCAGCAGGATAATGCACAACCGCATGTTGCAGGTCCTGTGCGGGCCTTTCTGGATACAGAAAATATTTGACTGCTATCCTGGCCAGCACCTTCTCCAGATCTCTCACCAATTGAAAACGTCTGGTCAATGGTGGCCGAGCAACTGGCTCGTCACAATACGCCAGTCACTACTGTTGATGAACTGTGGTATCGTGTTGAAGCTGCATGGGTAGCTGTACCTGTACACGCCATCCAAGCTCTGTTTGGCTCAATGCCCAGGCGTATCAAAGCCGTTAATACGGCCAGAGGTGGTTGTTCTGGGTACTGATTTCTCAGGATTTATGCACCCAAATTCCGTGAAAATGTAATCACATGTCAGTTCTTGTATAATGTATCTGTCCAATGAATACCCGATTATCATCTGCATTTCTTCTTGGTGTAGCAATTTTAATGGCCAGTAGTGTATATTCAGGAACTTTAGCTCTGAACATCACTAGCGTCAGAGCCTCCGTAAGCCCCTAGGAGGGAAACGGTGTTCCTCAGACATTCATGTCCCATAAAAAAGTGTTTCTTTTTATCTCCTATTGCATACGTAGTTTTTACACACTATACGTGTCAGTCAAGAGCCTTTACATTGTTGGAATACTGGAAAATGGATAGCTTACAAGAGAGCAACACAATACGCAAGAGTTAATTTATCAAGCACATATCACAAACGTATTTAACTGTCTCCAATGGAAAGATCTGAAGAAGGGCTTCGTGTATCGTATGAAGCTTTGTACAGAAACCAGATGGCAGTTATAAGAGTCGAGGGGCATGAAAGGGAAGCAGTGGTTGGGAAAGGAGTGAGACAGGGTTGTAGCCTCTCCCCGATGTTATTCAATCTGTATATTGAGCAAGCAGTAAAGGAAACAAAAGAAAAATTCGGAGTAGGTATTAAAATTCATGGAGAAGAAGTAAAAACTTTGAGGTTCACCGATGACATTGTAATTCTGTCTGAGACAGCAAAGGACTTGGAAGAGCAGTTGAACGGAATGGACAGTGTCTTGAAAGGAGGATATAAGATGAACATCAACAAAAGCAAAACGAGGATAATGTAATGTAGTCAAATTAAATCGGGTGATGCTGAGGGGAATCGATTAGGAAATGAGACACTTAAAGTAGTAAAGGAGTTTTGCTATTTAGGGAGTAAAATAACTGATGATGGTCGAAGTAGAGAGGATATAAAATGTAGACTGGCAATGGCAAGGAAATCGTTTCTGAAGAAGAGAGATTTGTTAACATCGAGTATAGATTCAAGTGTCAGGAAGTCGTTTCTGAAAGTATTTGTATGGAGTGTAGCCATGTATGGAAGTGAAACATGGACGATAAATAGTTTGGACAAGAAGAGAATAGAAGCTTTCGAAATGTGGTGCTACAGAAGAATGCTGAAGATAAGGTGGGTAGATCACGTAACTAATGAGGAGGTATTGAATAGGATTGGGGAGAAGAGAAATTTGCGGCACAACTTGACTAGAAGAAGGGATCTGTTGGTAGGACATTTAGTATTGGAGGGCAGCATGGAGGGTAAAAATCGTAGAAGGAGACCAAGAGATGAATACACTAAGCAGGTTGCAGGTTGAATGAT
The DNA here is from genome assembly GCF_023864345.2 of Schistocerca serialis cubense. Classification (NCBI taxonomy): domain Eukaryota; kingdom Metazoa; phylum Arthropoda; class Insecta; order Orthoptera; family Acrididae; genus Schistocerca; species Schistocerca serialis. The sequence continues at coordinate 1,125,235,980 of NC_064639.1, read as the reverse complement.
GTAGGTTGCAGTAGGTACTGGGAGATGAAGAGGCTTGCACAGGATAGAGTAGCATGGAGAGCTGCATCAAACCAGTCTCAGGACTGAAGACCAAACAACAACAACAACATGAAGCTTTGCTCTTGAGACTGCTAGAACACGCATAGTCAAGAAACCACATACTGTTAAACACGATATGATGTAACAGTGAGCTCAAGAAATAAGATTGTTATTTGATTTGCTTTTACCACAATTCTTCACGTACACGAAACACGTAGACTAACTTTGAGTCAGTAAATCAGCGTTGAATGCTTATCTTTAACAGGATATTATTGGTTCGTAGCCTCCGTAGACGAATGGTTGCCGGCGCTGTAGTTAATCATGTTCGGTCTGGGCACTAGTCACCGCCTCTAGTAAACTGAGCGAAGTTCTCATCGAAAGAATCTGAAACATGTCACGCGACATCGGCATAGAACCAACGAGGAAGTACTGACGAGGAACAGATCGATAGAAAATAGACCTAAAAATTGTTAGCATCGCTGCCTTTGGTGCGGAAGGATCCGGGTTCAGTTCTCCATACCTCCTCAGATTTTTTCGAGGGAAGATCTGGAACGTGGTTCAGTCAGTACCCTGAGAACAAATGAGGAACTGACTGAATAAAGAAGCAGAGCACCATCAGGATTCATCTGCTGGCGATGATGGCTGGTGGAATTAGCTACATAGCGATAACATCTCTTACGATCGTAGACCGCTCCTCGTACTGCCGTGTAGGCAGCAATCGGCCAGTCGGAACAGACTATGAGTGACATTTCTTGTTCTTCGTCTTCCTCTTCGCCTTCCACGCGTAAATACATCAGAAATGTCGAATGCGTTGTAGAGAAGGAAAGGCATTTAGACACGTATTAATAAAATTTTAGCTACTTCAGTATTCTTGTGGTATATAAACTTTATTGACAAAATTTCGACTGTTGTTACTTCTGAGTTATTGGCCTCCTCCCTAGCATTCACTGGTTCAGCTCTTAACAAAACGTATAACATCAGTCCAAATAGTTTTACTAGATTACCCCAGTACCCGGAACATTGACTGTCAAGTCCCTTGCATGTATACAGAAAAGCTCCTGCGAATTTTGTAAGGTGAGAGAGAAAGGTACTGGTAGAAATAAAGCTGTGAGGGAGGGTCATGAGTTGCGCGTGGATAACTCAGTTGGTAAGAGCATTTCTGAGAATGGCAAAGTTACGTATTCGTCCTGGACCGCCACACGCTTTTAATCTGCCAGGAAGATTCAAAGTAGCAAACCCTCCACTACAGAGTGAAGGTTTCATTCTTAAAAGTCAGTATTTTGTCAGTATTTCTTCACTGCATCTGAAATAACGACATCCTGTAAAAAGACGCGTTCGCAGGACTTAATAAGAGCCTTTAGATTGAGAAATTATATTTAAATCAGAAGCTGAGCTGGCCGTAGAAGCTTTTTCTCTATAACATTTGAAAATGTTACGTTAATTTAGAAGTTGGGCTTTGGGAATAAAGAAGTATCGTAGTATGTGGCCGTCGAAAGAAATATTAACCAAATCCCCTCTACTGTAATTGTCACATGCTGCCAAATGACCATGGAGACGTAGAAGAGTATTACATTTTAGGAGTCGGTCTACGGAACCACAAGACCTCGTCCCTGTGCGGCTGCTATGTGCCTCCTTCTGCATACCTGTGGACTGCACGCCTACCTCGTGGAACAAGGGCTCCACGACACTTGGCACCAACCTACGCTTTCACCTCGCGTAAAACGGTGACTTCGACTTCCTGTTTATGTACTTGTCCTCCACGACTGCCTTTGTGGACGTTTCTGTGTGTATTATTTGGTTCTTTTCTACATTTTTGGAGCCTTGGAAGATGGGAGGGGGCGGGGATATTTGGTGAGCTTCTTTTTTAAAAAAAAAAATGGAGAGAAGAAAGGAACACACCACCATTTGACTGTTTTATTGTTTATTTTGGTACAACCCAGATTTCGGCATTTTATGCCATTTTCAAGTATTTGATCTTACGTCTCTACCATATATTACAGGAAACTTAACCTGTTGTCAAGCTGAAAGTACACCATAAATTAAGAAAAATATTAGCTCCCAACGAAATCCGAGATGTAAAATCACCACTTATGACAGGTTAGTAAATTATTATAGGAGCACGTCATATTTAATAAAAACAGTCTTATGTTGGTAAAAAAAATAAAATAAAACCAACGTAAGCCTGTTTTATTAAATATCACGTGCTCCCACAGTTATTTACTGATCTCGCATTTCGTTGGGAGCAAATATTTTTCTTAATTTATAGCTAACTTTGAGCTTGACAATATGTTAAGTGTCCAGCAATACATGTTAAAGACATGAAGTCAAATACTTTAAAATGGCATAATAGGCCAAAACCTGGGTTGCACTTAAATAAATAATAGAACAGTCAAATTGTGGTGTGTTCCTTTAAAAATATTATACTACAGTCGCCCAGCAACATAAAAACTATGGTGTGTGTGTCTCTTTATATCATCCATCTTTTCTGTCTTGTGCTATTCTCGAAGTAACTATTACCTATAATGTATTTTCCAAATCGTGTTATTGTTATGATCCTATTCTCGTCTTCTCGTCTACTTCTTCTTCTTTTTTTGTGTAGCCTTTAATACGTATCTTCATGGGGTCGGCAGGTGTATTTTCTGATTTGGCAATCTTTGTGGTAGAAGGGAGGCCAGACACACTGACCCTACGACGTATCTTAGAAGAAAGATTAAGGAAAGGTAAACCTACGTCTCTAGCATTTGTAGACTTAGAGAAAGCTTGTGACAGTGTCGACTGGAATACTCTCTTTCAAATTCTAAAGGTGGCAGGGGTCAAATACAGGGAACGAAAGGCTATTTACAATTTGTACAGACACCAGATGGCAGTTATAAGAGTCCAGGGACATGAAAGGGAAGCAGTGGTTGGGAAAGGAGTGAGACAGGGTTGTAGCCTCTCCCCGTTGCTATGCAATCTGTATATTGAGCAAGCAGTAAAGGAAACGAAAGAAAAGTTCGGAGTAGGTATTAAAATCCATGGAGAAGAAATAAAAACTTTGAGGTTCGCCGATGACATTGTAATTCTGTCAGAGACAGCAAAGGACTTGGAAGAGCAGTTGAACGGAATGGACAGTGTCTTGAAAGGAGGGTATAAGATGAACATCAACAAAAGCAAAACGAGGATAATGGAATGTAATCGAATTAAGTCGGGTGATGCTGCGGGAATTAGATTAGGAAATGAGATACTTAAAGTAGTAAAGGAATTTTGCTATTTGGGGAGCAAAATAACTGATGATCGTAGAAGTAGAGAGGATATAAAATGTAGACTGGCAATGGCAAGGAAAGCGTTTCTAAAGAAGAGAAATTTGTTAACATCCAGTACTGATTTAAATGACAGGAGGTCGTTTCTCAAAGTATTTTATGGAGTGTAGCCATGTATGGAAGTGAAACATGGCCGATAAATAGTTTAGACAAGAAGAGAATAGAAGCTTTCGAAATGTGCTACAGAAGAATGCTGAAGATTAGATGGGTAGATCACATAACTAATGAGGAGGTATTGAATAGAATTAGATAGAAGAGGAGTTGGTGGCACAACTTGACTAGAAGAAGGGACCGGTTGCTAGGACATGTTCTGAGGCATGAAGGGATCACCAATTTAATACTGGAGGGCAGCGTGGAGGGTAAAAGTCGTAGAGGGAGACCAAGAGATGAATACACTAAGCACATATAGATGGATGTAGGCTGCAGTAAGTACTGGGAGATGAAGAGGCTTGTACAGGATAGAGTAGCATGGAGAGCTGCATCAAACCAGTCTCAGGACTGAAGACCAAAACAACAACAACAATGAACATGTCGAGCAGGCGCGGCATAGTGTATCAGTACGATGGACTGTATGGCAGTGGCAAGCGCCTGCATTGTCACTAGTGGAGGCTACACCACGTACTAATATGCATACTTCAGCATGGATCGACACCCGGTACCTCAGAACCGCTTGTGCTGTTGGTCTGTAAATGTAATCATTTCATGTATTTCATATGCGCTGTTGTAGCAATAAATCTTGAGTGAATTGGGAACCTCTAATAGGGTATACTAATTTTTTCCTGCAATGTAGCTAGCATTTGCGTGCACGGGCGAAGCCAGGGTAAAAAACTCATCCAACACGCCTCGAGGAATTTCAACCAAATTTTGTATACGTGTTACTTATGGTCTGGAAAGTTGTGGTAGGAATCACCAGACTCCTACTGGAGTGAGGGGGATAGCGTGGAGAGAACGAGAACAACAGACGAAGTTGGAAAAGGAGGAGATGGGCACAGACAGGGGAGATGCGGAGATGCGCAGAGAGAGGAGGAGGGAGAAATGGATAAAGGGTAGATGAGGAGATGGACAGGTAAAGGAAAGAGACAGGAAAGGAAGAGATAAGCAGAGTGAGGGGAGAGGAAGAGATTAACATAGAGACTGGAGGAGGAAATGGATAGAGAAAGGGAAGAGGACAGAGAGAGTGGGGAGGAAGAAATGGGCACAGAAGAGGAAGAGGGGGAGATAGACAAGGAAAGGGGGTAGATAGAGAGGTGTAGAAGCAGGCGATGGACAGAGGGGGAGGGAGGGAGGAGAAAGACTGGAGTAAATACATACCTGGGAAACACCGGATAATCAGCTAGCAAGCACTAAAGGAAAAGGAACGTAAATTTTGTAACAGAATTTCGAGATGGGGACAGATAGCATTGTTCAGATGCGCTAATGATACAGCCCTTTGGCTGGGTGTAAGAAAGACTTAGAAGACATATCGAAACTTGTGATCAACGAACTTAACTCGGAAAATGGCTTCAGGATAAAGAGGGTGAAGACAAAAGTGATGAAAAGTAATAAAAAAAAGAGAATGGCAACTTGATTACACGTCAAAACTGAAAACGACGCAGTAATGGGAACAGTGCAAGAATTCTCCTACTTGGGAAGAAAGGTTAGTCAAGGATGGGCAAAGCAAGGTATATATCAGATGTAGATTGTATGGAAGTGACATGTTGACCATCAGAAATGCGGAGATGAAAATACACCAGGCAGCGCTCATCAGCTCTATGTCGTACGCACAAACAACTATCACTTATGTGCAGGCAGAATCTTCTTTCATAGGTGAAGGCCAAGGCCTGCCATTCCATCTTCGAAGCAATCCTCTGACGGCACAGGTCGAGCCGTGCAAGTCAATTCTGTGGCGTGACTGCAAGATGTGCTCGGACACAATGGATTGATCAATTAACCAATACTCAAGCACGACACTCACACGTCCTCATGACTGCTCAGTGACCCAATCGACGATTGCACACTGAGTACGAGTGCCTGTACTCCCACTGATAAAATTCTGTTCGCAACAGTTCGTGTTATGACGTTTAAGCTGACAGGCCCTCTTATCTGTGCTGTGGCAACTGTGCGAGCTCCCACTGCTGCCCTTACAGTACGACGATCCTGGAGGGCGTCTGTGCTGCTTGGACGTCCAGAACCTCGTCTACAGGCGTGGGACTGTTCACGTGACCCACTGATACAAGCATCGTTGCACAACAAACGCATCACGTCCAACTCGTGCGGCCATTCTACGAAAGGATCACCCCGCCACTTGGAACGCCACTGTCTGACCCATTTCACCCTCGCTGAATTGGCTGCAGGTAGCATGAGTGCGTCACCATAACGTAGCTGCCTGTTTGATTCACACATCTGGACCACTCTGAGCCTTCTGGCTGTAAACAGTCCTTATTGAAGGGCAGATACAGATGTAAATGTGATAGCTATGACGCTACGCTATCTGTTGACGGACGACAATGAAGGCATTATCAGTACATCTACTATCCCCCAGGTGCCATATGCCGTCATCGGATCAAAACCGACCTCGTCTCTCCAAGTGTACAAATATTTTCCGCCATTGTATATTTGACATATATTTAACATACTTTGCATGTACCTGTACACATGTTTCACCTGAATATCTGTCGAAATTCTCCCTGCAGTTTCATTTTCAAGCAATTCGATGTTTATGACTTCAAATCTGCTGAACTACGGGGTGATTCAGGAGGAATGTCACAATATTTGTGAGGTGATTCTACACGTCAAAATAAACCGAAAAAGTCCTATGAACATGTGCCCGAATTTCGATCGTTACGGATGCAGACTACACACATCCATGAATGAATGCCAAGATAAGTGTGAATTATTACTTACCGAAAAGCTGTGCAGGCGTTGTGGTGGTCGGAATAATGATGGAACAGATTACTGATCCATCATACAAGATTCTTGGGCATTCTCCAACAGACGACAGCACTGTGACGGCGTACCGAGGCAACAGCTGCAAGCGAACCCAGGGTGCAATCGTCGCTTGGATCAGTGAGCAGTCACGAGAGACCGTGTGAGTGTCGTGCTTCAGTCTTGGTTAAATGAGCAGTCCATTGTGTCCGTGAATACCAACATGTCGCACACATAATCCGCAGACATGTTGTACAAACAGATACTGCAATGGCAGAGCTCATGCGGCTGTGACAGAGATTTATTACAACTTGTTTCGGTAGCTTAGCGCATCCTCTCGCTAAAATTTTCTTTTAATCGGTTAGATAGCCTCCGTTTAGCAAAAATGTCCATTTCGAGCTGTAGTAGTAAGCAGCTGTCGTTTCGCATTTACTCGATTTCCATATGGCGGCAAGCGCAACGCTTTGCTTCATACGAATAGAAGTAGCCACTCTGTGCTTTCCTTTCTGTATACTGTCTGCTCTGTGCGACAATATTCATTCCGTTTAGTATGTCGAGTTTTCACACGGGGAGGAATGTCATCAGCGAAACTTATTATTGATATTCTTTCACCCTGAATTTTAATCCCACTGCTTAAACTTTTATTTCCGTCATTGCTTCTTCGATGAACAGATTGAGCAGTTGGTGACTTTCGAGCACTATCAACAAACAAAGTTGGGAATGTATTTTTACCAAATGTCAATGTAAAATTATTTGCCATCAGGCCAAATCAGCAGCAATTAATGTTCATAGTTATTCTGAAATTAATATTACTACACTTTACTCTAAGAAAAGGTAATTATAAAGCTATGTCTGGTATACGTAAATTCACGTTAGCCAATAATGATATTAAATAACTGAAACATATAAAAGATATTTTCAGACGAAGGAAATATTCTTTTATCAATTTGGAATTGCAAGGTTATTATTAAGACTAACGTCCTAATCAGTTCATTGAGACCTCAGATTAACCTATACTGTTTGCTGACAGTCTACACTCTTTTTTTGTATGCACCACAATGAGCAATAACTAATTCATTCAGTACTGACAATATAAAAAACGAACAAGGTCGATACAATGGGATTTCACACCAGACAAGAGAAAACATGTCACGCATGTGTTTTCAAATAATAACTACACAGTAACAATGTCAGAAACGAAGTACTAAGTCTCTAACAATAACCGAAAGACATTGTTAGAGACTTAGTACTTCGTTTGGTAGGTGATCAAATTACATAGTGGCCGTTATTAATGTTACCAAATTGTTTGAAATCTGTATCTTTCATTGAAGAGATTAATGTGAATTACTTTTGAATGCATTATGGGAACAGCAGTGATCAATGTCTTGTAAATAATTACTATTAAAAACAGTCTTGATCACGATTTATTTTACAAGGTAACCGGTTTCGACCACTACTGTGGTCATCTTCAGACCTGCAAGCATTGAGTAGGAACCCCTTTCTGTTGGAGAATCAAGAAAGGGGTTCCTACTCAATGCTTGCAGGTCTGAAGATGACCACAGTAATGGTCGAAACCGGTTACCTTGTAAAATAAATCGTGATCAAGACTGTTTTTAATAGTAATTATTAATGTGAATGATTCTGATGACCTGGATACGAACGTCTTATAGCTGATAAGACTCTTTTTTGAAACCTATTTTACGAAAACCAGATTAGTTAGTACATCAACTCAGATTAAGATAGGCTGTTTCTACCCTTTTACAAAATTAATCAAGTTACAGCGCTATTGGCTGCGGTGGTGTACGGCAGGCAGTAGTAAACTTGCTCCGACGCTGAAGTGTATTTGCAGTGTTTCGTGCTCGCTAACACACAGACACTATTAGCGACTTCTACGTCACTTATAGCGGCAATATCCATTTCATCACTGCGCATCTGTGGAGCTTATATACTGAGCCACTGCAGCAGTTTCGTCATAATACCTTCGGCGCGCTTGGGAACGCCGTAGGCGTCTGCTCCGTTCAAGCTCTGCCGTCCGTCTTCACCTCCGCATCCTGCCTGTTCGCCGCGCCTAGAAAACTTGCCCTGAGAACCGTGATTCTCCTCTCTGTCTCTCAGACATTAATTATGTAATGCAAGTTTGAGCTATTTAACCTAAACAGAGTATCAGTGGTAACATTATATTCACAATGAAGTTTCTCAAAGCAAACAACTTCACAATATTTCAAGCCATGATAATCATATAATTGCAAAAATAATAATGAAATGCTTCCAGAATGAGATTTTCACTCTGCAGCGGAGTGTGCGCTGATATGAAACTTCCTGGCACACGGTTTTAATCTGCCAGGAAGTTTCAATAATGAAATGTTTATTTTATGTATATAAAATATACAGTGTTGCGTGTATTTGTGTTACAAAGCGATTTAGGGAACTACGGAAAACCTGACGTGGATTTAGACTGTCGTCCTTCCGAAGGCGAGTCCAGTCAACACCGACTCAAAGGAAGACCTCGGCGCTTGTTGGTGACGTCACGTCAGCTAGGCACGGCGAACGCCAGGTCTGTTGCAGGCATACTCATAATGGTGGTGTCTCCCTCTCTGGCACAGGAAAATGTGAAACTATTGGCGGTAGTTGACCAACACACATTGTTCTGAGAGATATCTGTAATCAATTAATTGTGCAATTCATTACACTTCTTAACAAATAGTGTACTCGTGAAATTAAATTTGCACGTGTTTTAAGGATTGACAAACAAAAACAACTTCATGGTCCAGCAGCAACTGAATTCGTGCTTCTTTATCTTATTTGTAAATCTGTGGAAGTTACGTTTGTACTGGGTTGCTTTTACAAGAAACTGTGAACGTATTGGTGCTCTTCTTTAGTTATCTTGGTTGACTATGGGGTGAGGAGCACTGAATGTTAATGAAATATCTTGCGATTGTACACGTTGGGGGAGGGGGTGGGGGACAGAAGAAGAGGCAAAAGAGAGATACTTGTTTTATCAAATAAATTTTTTTTATCTTATCAAGTTTCTCCTTTCAGTTGCAAGAGGGGAATATTTATCTTTTCTAATGTGCATGTTTAAAAAAGTTTAAGCTCAGCAGTATTTTCGATGTATGAAGCTATTTTGTTTCCTGTTTAGAATTCCTTTCGTTGAAAACGACTGTAATCTAATGACTGGCAACAGTTGGACATTTACACATGTAAATTAGTTCACATTTCCAGTGACGATGTCAAACGAAAATATATAAATAAATAAAAGAAACGAGTTCATTGTAAGGGGGTTGGGGTAAGTTTCGTTATCAAAATGGATCAAGGTAATATAGTTACTTGAATTTAAAGTTTCCGAAGCTTGCAATGGGGCAAAGCATCTTCTCATATTGATCTACGTTTGTTTCGACAGGATTCAGTAATACAGAACTATGATCTTTATTTGTAGCTTTACGATAGTAAGAAAATCTTTCATCTAAATAAAACTGCAGAATGCAAATCAATACCAAACACTTTTTTCCCAAAATAAGAGATTTATAGTGGTAAGCACGCCCAGGCGTTACTGTCTGCAACAGACCTAGCGTTCCCCGTGCCTAGCTGACGTGACGTCACGAACAAGCGCCGAGGCCTTCCTTTGAGTCGGTGTTGGTCCATTGGCCCATCACTGCACCACATCTAGGGCTGGATAAGGTGAGAAGGTTAAGCCCAGTGCCACAAGACACGGCCTACTGCTTTCGAGTGGCACTAGGGCGCTAGCGAGCTCAGTGTCTCTACGTGAGGAACGGATGGCCGTTGTTGTTGTTGTTGTTGTTGTGATCTTCAGTCCTGAGACTGGTTTGATGCAGCTCTCCATGCTACTCTATCCTGTGCAAGCTTCTTCATCTCCCAGTACCTACTGCAACCTACATCATTCAACCTGCAACCTGCTTAGTGTATTCATCTCTTGGTCTCCTTCTACGATTTTTACCCTCCATGCTGCCCTCCAATACTAAATTTGTGATCCCTTGATGCCTCAAAACATGTCCTACCAACCGATCCCTTCTTCTAGTCAAGTTGTGCCGCAAATTTCTCTTCTCCCCAATCCTATTCAATACCTCCTCATTAGTTACGTGATCTACCCACCTTATCTTCAGCATTCTTCTGTACCACCACATTTCGAAAGCTTCTATTCTCTTCTTGTCCAAACTATTTATCGTCCATGTTTCACTTCCATACATGGCTACACTCCATACAAATACTTTCAGAAACGACTTCCTGACACTTAAATCTATACTCGATGTTAACAAATTTCTCTTCTTCAGAAACGATTTCCTTGCCATTGCCAGTCTACATTTTATATCCTCTCTACTTCGACCATCATCAGTTATTTTACTCCCTAAATAGCAAAACTCCTTTACTACTTTAAGTGTCTCATTTCCTAATCGAATCCCCTCAGCATCACCCGATTTAATTTGACTACATTCCATTATCCTCGTTTTGCTTTTGTTGATGTTCATCTTATATCCTCCTTTCAAGACACTGTCCATTCCGTTCAACTGCTCTTCCAAGTCCTTTGCTGTTTCTGACAGAATTACAATGTCATCGGCGAACCTCAAAGTTTTTATTTCTTCTCCATGAAGTTTAATACCTACTCCGAATTTTTCTTTTGTTTCCTTTACTGCTTGCTCAATATACAGATTGAATAACATCGGGGAGAGGCTACAACCCTGTCTCACTCCTTTCCCAACCACTGCTTCCCTTTCATGCCCCTCGACTCTTATAACTGCCATCTGGTTTCTGTACAAATTGTAAATAGCCTTTCGCTCCTTGTATTTTACCCCTGCCACCTTCAGAATTTGAAAGAGAGTATTCCAGTTAACGTTGTCAAAAGCTTTCTCTAAGTCTACAAATGCTAGAAACGTAGGTTTGCCTTTTCTTAATCTTTCTTCTAAGATAAGTCGTAAGGTTAGTATTGCCTCACGTGTTCCAACATTTCTACGGAATCCAAACTGATCTTCTCCAAGGTCCGCTTCTACCAGTTTTTCCATTCGTCTGTAAAGAATTCGCGTTAGTATTTTGCAGCTGTGACTTATTAAACTGATAGTTCGGTAATTTTCACATCTGTCAACACCTGCTTTCTTTGGGATTGGAATTATTATATTCTTCTTGAAGTCTGAGGGTATTTCTCCTGTCTCATACATCTTGCTCACCAGATGGTAGAGTTTTGTTATGACTGGCTCTCCCAAGGCCACCAGTAGTTCTAATGGAATGTTGTCTACTCCCGGGGCCTTGTTTCGACTCAGGTCTTTCAGTGCTCTGTCAAACTCTTCACGCAGTAACGGATCGCCGTAACCAGAACAAAATGGCATCACCCAGTGACTGGCTGAGGAGAGCTTTGGGTTTTATCAGAGGATATTTGAGCAGACCATGGTGGCCTGAAATGTTGCGCCACCACCTATTTTCCTAAATACTAACGAGGAATTTTTTTTTATTTTTTTTTATTTATTCATTTTTTTTTACATCATCTCCTTCACTTGATAGGCAAGTGCTTCCATCTGTGAGGTAGGTGACCATTTGGAATTGGCGCACAATGGAAAGGTCGCAGATTCATTAATTGGTGCGTTTTGATACATGGTCTTCAGAATATAACTGTATTAAAGAGAGAGAAAAGAAGAAGGAATTATAATAAAAATTGCCACAGACAGGTACAGTGACCAGGCATCGCACCAATACTTACAAAGAAATACAGGAACGAGCTACACAACACTTAGCACTTAAGGCCAGGTTCTCATTCAAAATAGTAGAAAACTCGATTTTTTTTCAAAATGCAGTTGTGACAGGTATCCGTGTCTAAGATGTTGGGACGAAAAGGTTGTTTAACCTGTGGGCTACAAAAGTTTCTACCGCCCATTGTTGGAAGCAGTGTCACGGCCGCCGTGGGACGCTCTCAGCCGGAGACGGCCGAATCAGGCAGAAAACTTGTCGTCATGTGACGCACGTTCACAAAGTGATTCACATTACAGTACGCATACAAACGTATTCGCCGGAAAAGTTGACGGACAACGTGTGCAGGCTGGCGAACGCAGCATATCCAACTCAGCCAGATCGACTTTTCTGGGTAAGAAGAACGAGGGACTCGCTCTCCAGGAACAATTCGAGAAAGATGAAGGGTTGGAATTGCAGAATAAACGTAAGTAATGGAAACACTTTTTTGTTTAAATTTTGGGCAAAATATAATTTTTTGTCCCGCATATTGGATTAGCCATTTTGAATTTTAAAAATTTAACTTCAGTTTTCTGTTGAGCGACATCAAAATATGTAATAAAATGCAGTTTTTATGCAAACTGAACTAATAATACATATAAAATTTTTTCCTAAACTTTAAACAGGTTTTCTCAAGAAATGACGTTTTAAAACTGCAGCACAAAATAAAAACGGTTCAATCTATTAACTTCTACATTTGACCCCTGACAAGTAAACTCTGTTCTTGGGAAGTAAACTCTGTTCTTGGGATCGTATACCTATAATATATGAATTTTTTCAATATTTAATATTTTTTGTAAAGCCATGAAAAGGGAAACAAACCCCCACAAATAGAACTCAAAGATCGAGTTAGCACCGTATCGTTAAATTTAAGTTTATTAAGGTTATTTCATTGGCGTCAGGCATAAGCTCCCATAAATTTAATGTAGTATCGACTGATGTTACCCATTTTTGATTTCAGGTAACTCCTGAGAGACTACACTGTACGCAATCTGCGTACTTCAAACTCGTAGGCAATTGATCAAACCATAACTACCGGCGACGTTTTGTTTTTTGCTTTTTACTGAAAATGTAAAATAAATTTCAAAGTAGAATCAATCATAATCCCCAAACGGATCCTTTGTATGTCTTTTCATTGTCCCAAAAAGAATTCCAAATTTTGGCTTTTATTCTCATTTGAAAGAGAACCTAGCCTTAAGGTATTGAAAACAGCTCATACATGTATGAAGTCCTGTGCCAAACGGAACGTAAAAGAGACCGACAGCGGTGAGGAAACAACCGCCATCACCCGATGGCGGCGTTGGTGTCTAACGTAGTGCATAAGTGACTATGGAAAAATCAAACAGAAGATCATACGCTGAACATCGATCGTGGCTAAACAATTTGAAACCACGGAGGAATCAAGCAGGCATGGTAATTAAAACATTTTTGTAAAGTACAGCATAAAATAATTAATATAACAAAAAAAATGGCTCTGAGCACTATGGGACTAAACTTCTGTGGTCATCAGTCCCCTAGAACTTAGAACTACTTAAACCTAACTAACCTAAGGACATCACACACATCCATGCCCGAAGCAGGATTCGAACCTGCGACCGTAGCGGTCACGCGGTTCCAGACTGAAGCGCCTTTAACCGCACGGCCGCACCGGCCGGCAATATAACAAAATATATAGATTCCAGGTGGGATGTTAACTCTTAACGAGTATTATACATAGAGCAGGTATCAGTTTATCAGTTTCTTAACTGAATTATAAAAAACGTACAAGGTATAAAATACAGAAATAAGTCGACGTATGTTCATAAATGATTACAATGTGAGCGTAGAATGTGGCATAGCTTCATACAAATTGTAACGTAGACACAGAAATAAAATAGTACCGAAAGAAATTATAATGTAGGCAAAAGCAACGTAGATTGGTTTAGTGTTATTATTATTAGTACCCACACAATACAAAGTAAAAGGAAGGACAGATATATACACATCATAAATGCATTTAGGTTATCATATGTCAAAACATGTAATAAGAGAGAATAAACTGAAAGGTAACTTGTTAAGGTTGCCAACGAAGCTGTAATAAAATAGTTAACATTATGTTAAGTTGAAACTAACTTTACAGCAGAAAATAAAATAAGCTTGCCCATTACAGATGTTTAAGAGACCGTGACTATTTATTCAATGCAGAAAACTGCAACCATTTTGACATGGTTATTTACTGCATGAGGCAGTTTTCGAACCTGTTCAGCCTCATCTTCAGATGGTGCACATGAGGTTACGGAGCTATTTAAAAGCGTAATGCTGGATACTTGCTTGCGACAGTGTGGTCGGCCCATTATATAGCAAGCCAGCACCCAGCATTACGCTTTGAAATGGCTATGTAACTTCCTGTACACCACCTGAAGATGATCCTGAATAGGTTCGAAAACCGGTTCAAGGTATAAATAACTATTTCAAAAAAGTGGCTGGCAGAAGCTTTCTGTATTTACATACATACAGAAAATAAAATAAACTTAATACCAGCAGTAATGACTGAGGGGCTGTAAGTTTGCGTCAAAGTAAAAAGTACTAAAAAAGTAATTGTGAGTTTCTTATGTCAACCAATTTCTAATTGGCTACTAATGGTTCACCACGTATTATCAATAGCGAAATGGATCGCTGAAGGGTGTTGCTCGAGTGCTTGTTAGGGTTTCATCCTCCTCCACCCTTCACATCGACTCTCCCCCCCCCCCCCCTCCCTCCCCCCGTCCTCCATCACACGCACACAGTAGACTTTACTTTCTGCCTGAATAATTTTAGGCTGACACGGGAATAAAGTCCTCGTAGCATCAGTGTCAAAATGTAGTCAGTCCCTCTCAATGAAGGTTTATTAGAGTTTTGCTTGGTTTCAGAATAAACAATGGGTTATCGTAGTCTTAATTATCACTTAGAAAAATTAAATATATGTTATTCATGTTTTGTTTGTTAGCAGTTACATGTCTGCAGTTCTGGTCCACACTGAAGTCCCTGCGTCGTGGTACAGCTCCATTTTGTCTTGACGTTTCTGGCGATGTGCTACGGTACTGAGACGTGGGGAACTAAATATGCACCAGAATTGCATATGACTATCGCATGTAACGCATCGGTAATTACATTAACCCAATGGCTACGTGCAAAGGCTGGATAAAAACATGCAAACACCGCGAGAAATGTGTAATTGAAGTTAAATGCGTAAGGTATCCAAGTCAACACACTGAGCTGTTGAAGCTGACCACGAATTACACCCGTTCAATGTATTCATTACATTTCAAGTATCAGTTGTGGTCAGAACAGACTTGTGTGTAAGCGTGAGTGTATTATAAAATACACTACTGGCCATTAAAATTGCTACACCAAGAAGAAATGCAGATGATAAACGGGTATTCATTGGACAAATACATTATACTAGAACTGACATGTGATTACATTTTCACGCAATTTGGGTGCAAAGAGTCTGAGAAATCAGTACCCAGAACAACCACCTCTGGCCGTAATAACGGCCTTGATACGCTTGGGCATTGAGTCAAACAGAGCTTGGATGGAGTGTACAGGTACAGCTGCCTATGCAGCTTCAACACGATACCACAATTCATCAAGAGTAGTGACTGGCGTATTGTGGCGAGCCAGTTGCTCGGCCACCATTGACCAGACGTTTTCAATTGGTGAGAGATTTCGTGAATGTGCTGGACAGGGCAGCAGTCGAACATTTTCTGTATCCAGAAAAGCCCGTACAGAACCTGCAACATGCGGTCGTGCAGTATCCTGCTGAAATGTAGGGTTTCGCAGGGATCGAATGAAGGGTAGAGACACGGGTCGTAACACATCTGAAACGTAACGTCCACTGTTAAAGTGCCGTCAATGCGACAAGAGGTGATCGAGACGTGTAACCAATGGCACCCCATACCATCACGCCGGGTGATACGCCAGTATGGCGATGACGAATACACGCTTCCAATGTGCGTTCACCGCGATGTTGCCAAACACGGATGCGACCATCATGATGCTATAAACAGAACCTGGATTCATCCGAAAAAGTGACGTTTTGCCATTCGTGCACCCAGGTTCGTAGTTGAGTACACCATCGCAGGCGCTCCTGTCTGTGATGCAGCGTCAAGGGTAACCGCAGCTTTGGTCTCTGAGCTGATAGTCCATGCTGCTGCAAACGTCGTCGAACTGTTCTTGCAGAGGGTTGTTGTCCTGCAAACGTCCCCATCTGTTGACTCAGGGATCGAGACGTGGCTGCACGATCCGTTACAGCCATGCGGGTAAGATGCCTGTCATCTCGACTGCTAGTGATACGAGGCCGTTGGTATCCAGCACGGCGTTCCGTATTACCCCCCTAAACCCACCGATTCCATATTCTGCTAACAGTCATTGGATCTTAACCAACGCGAGAAGGAATGTCGCGATATGATAAACCGCAATGGCGATAGGCTACAATCCGACCTTAATCAAAGTCGGAAACGTGATGGTACGCATTTCTCCTCCTTACACGAGGTATCACAACAACGTTTAACCAGGCAACGCCGGTCAACTGCTGTTTGTGTATGAGAAATCGGTCGGAAACTTTCCTCATGTCAACACGTTGTAGGTGTCACCTTGTGTGAATGCTCTGAAAAGCTAATCATTTGCATATCACAGCATCTTCTTCCTGTTGGTTAAATTTCGCGTCTGTAGCACGTCATCTTCGTGGTGTAGCAATTTTAATGGCCAGTAGTGTAAGATAAGGCGCTTCGAACATTGCCAAATTGTTCTCGTGTAGTGGGTTCTCCCACGTCCAAGGCAGCCGAAGTGTTTGGTGCATCAAGAAACACCATCTACATCTACATAATACTCCGCAAGCCACCAAATGTGTTGCGGAGGGTCTTTTGTACTACTAACTGAGCTCTCCAATTCTGTTCCACTCCCAAATAGCACGTGGGTAGTATGATTCTTGGTAAGCCTCTGTATTGTCTCTAATTTATTGAATTTTCTCCTCATGGTCATTAGGCGAGACGTATATTGGGTAAAGTAATATGTTGCCCTACTCTTCCCGCAAAGTGCTCTTCCGAAATTTCGACAGTAAATCTCTACGTGATGCACAACGCTTCTCTCGTGAAGTTTGTTGAGCATCTCCCCAAAGCTCTCGCCCTGGCTACACGACCCCGTGATGAAACTCACTGCTCTTCGTTGAATCTTCTCAATCCCTTTTATCAGTCCTGCCTGGTTGACATCCTATATAGGTGAACAATACTGAAGAATCGGTCAAACAAGCGGCTGAAAAGCCACTTTCTTCGTGAGTGAGTTACATTTCCTTAAGATTCTTCATGCGACTCTGAGTCTGGCATCTGCTTCTCCCGTTATCTGTTTTAAGTAGTCTTTTCAAAAATTTGAAATTTGTGGTAAGGTCTTAAGGGACCAAACTCCTGAGGTCATCAGTCCATAAGCTAACACACTACTTAACCTAACTTAAACACACACGCCCTGCCCGAAGGAGGACTCCGACGGGGGAAGCCGCGTAATCATTTCACTTAAGGTCGCTCTAGATAGTTACTCCTAGATATTTTGCGGTAGATACTGTTTCAAACGTTTTGTCATCAATAGTGTAACTGTAAATTAGTGGATTGCTTTCCCTACGTGTGGGCAATATGTTACATTTACTTACGTTCAGGGTCAACTCCCAGAGCCTACACCATTCATCAATTCTCTGGAGGTCTTTCTACAAATCGTTACTACCTTATGGCATTGCTATTTCGTTATAGACGGCCGTATCGTCTGTAAACAGCCTTAAAGAGCATCCGACACTTTCTACTATATCATTTATGTATATTGTAAACAGTAACGGTCCTGTCACACTTCCTTGGAGTACTCCGAAAATTACCTTTAGATCTGTCGATTTTGTTGCATTAAGAGCGACGTGTTGAGTTCTGTCCGCAAGGAAATCTTGAATCCAGTCGCAAATCTGCTCCGACATGCGATAAGCAAGCGGCAGTGCGTGACGATGTCAATTGTCTTCCCCTGGGAAACGGCATCAGTCTTTCGCAGTGAATTCAGTGTTTCGGCTTTCTCTCTGTTATCTTCCGTTTCGGTACCAGTATGGTCACTGAATGAGTAGATGGTTTTGACTGACTTACTTATTTTACAGACGAGGAAAACCTATTAGGATTTTTACTCAGATCAATTGACAAGGCTTTACTTTCAAATCCATTGAATGCAACTCTCCTTACGCTCATTTTCGCTTCGTTCAGCTTTTGTTTGTTACCTAGGTTTTTACTTTTCTTGAATCTGAGATGAATTTCTCTTTGTTTAGTTAGCAGTTTTGTAACACGGCTATGAAACCATGGTGGGCTTTTCCAGTCTTTAAAACATAACTCGGAACCTACTTTTCTAGGGTATATCATACGATGCCTTTGAATTTTTTTCATTTCTTCTCCACACCTTCGTCCTCGTCACAGAATATTAGATGGTGACTGCCGAGATAGTCTGACATTTGTATCCTGTCACCATATCGATGATTTATACCACTTACAGACAAAGCGGAAAAATATAATTCGCTAAGTCACCATGCGGACAAAAGCGTATGTTGAATGATCGTGAAGCAGGATTCTGACGAAAACAAAGGGGCGACAGCAACAAAGGTCACTGCAGAACTGAATGACGCTCTCCCGAACATCGTCACCACCAAAATAACACAAAGGGGCTCCGTAAGCTGGGAATTTCAGGACGCGGTGGAATTACACAACCTCTCATCGGTGATGAGGAGAACGTGGTGCCGAAGCCGTAAGACGTATACTATGGAAAATGGAACATAGTCATTCGGTCGCATGAGTCTTGCTCCAAACTGTTTCCAACTTCTGGCCGAGTTTACGTCCCAAGAGTGAAACATGGCGGATGATTTGGGCAGCCATATCGTGGTATTCCAGGGCCCCATAGATACTCTGTAAGGTCACATTACTGCCAAGACCATTTTTGCTGATTACGTTCATACTTTGGTACAATCTTTGTTTCCCAAGCGGTGATGCTGTATGCCAAGACTACGGTACCCCTGTTCACAAAGCTCGCATCTTCCAGAACTAATTTTATGAGCACAACGGTGAACTGTTGCATGTCTCCTGGCCACCAAAGACACCAGAGCTCAATATTGTTGAACCTTTGTGGCCTACTCTCGACAGAAGGGGGCATGATGGTTATCCATCATCTTTACCTGAACTTGTCACTATATTGCATGAAGAATGGTACAACCATGCAGGACTTGCATTTATCCGTTCTGAGACGACCGTAATGCTTTTTGAATGCCAACTGTTTACCTAGACCGTATTAGGCATGGTAATGTGTTGTGCTTGAGGGTTTCCATATTTTTGTCCACCGCCTGTGTAAAGAAACTACTACACACCCTGGTAACCTCGGTATCACACATTCAGAGAGCTGCTGCAATCACACCTGCTAATTACTGTCGTTTTGTCGGAAACGTTTTGTGCTGCCTCGTTCGCCATGTACCAGGAAACCGCTACTGGATGTTCGCTACATATGGGAAGACGGAGACAGGCTCACATTGGAAAGGAAAGACGCTTCCCGGTAGTTGGTGAGTGACGGATGTTAATAACGTAGAAATGCCGGTCCGGGCCATAGAAAGTTTTGGGTGCGGCCCCTGCAGGCGCTCCTTTCACTCGCAGGACGAGATACAGAGCAGCCAGCAGCGCCGGTCACTGCTGTGTGATCACGTGACGTAATTTTAACAGCATCTCTTTTTTTCTTTTTTACTCGAGAGAAGTGACGCCATGATTACGACACTGCTCGCATTCGGGGTCGCTGGTTTCGAATGTTTCGAATCGCCTTCTGACTACTTTTTATTCCACAGTGTTCTCCATATTACATCAGTGTATATTGATATATTTCCCTGAGAAAAGCCGTGGATTGTGTGCTGTCCCGTTCTTGTCCATTCCAAGCTAACTGTCTCTTTCTGATTACCTCTTTGTTGATGGTACGTGAAACCATTACATTGAAGTCTTCGCTTCTTCAGTCATACCGAGCATTTAAAAGAAACGCTGCAAAAAATTTGCAGACTGCTTAGTGCACCATTCGGCTTCAGCATGAATAAAGTCAGAAGTATGGATGAGCTAAAACTGGTATCGCAGTTAACATGATCTTCGGTGACAGGTATGTTTCTTTGTTATTTATAACAGGCAAAATTAACAGTTGCGTAACCCATATGCCTCCGCGCTTCTTATAACAGTTACTAATATTACACAGAGTGATTATAATTAAACTTTCTCTACTTGAGAGAGCACTCGCGAAAAACGAATGACCGTGGGGAATTAAATTTTGTGGATGTATTTGTAAGGCAATGCGGAAGAAACATAACGAATAAACCACTGAAAGAAACATTTGAAATTCCTCATTAAAGGCATAACATTTCTTAACTGCTTATCACGTTTACGTCCCAGCTTACAAACGTTGCTCAAAGTGACAACCACCTGCATCCACGACGGCCACCGATACCATTTCACAACTGATCGCAGCATTTTTCGAACGGTGGACCATGGAATGTTCAGCTATGGTGACAGTGCTTGTGCACCGCTTGAAGATCGCAAATTGCGTCCACCATTCTCAGTCATGTGAACAGTAACTTTTGCAACAATTTATGACTCAATTGGCCGTCAGCCTCTTCCAGGAGCAACTCCCAAATCGCCAGATAGTTCGAACCTCCGAATCACGTTCTTCAGTCCCCTAGCGAAAAGAGGATCTCTCCGTATTCCTTTAATGCGTCGATACTTGCGAAAAGTAGCAGTCGTGTTGTTGTAATTTTGATAACACTACTTCACGAGTAAAGTCCTGCTCACCTTGTCCAGGCCGGCCGCTGTAGCCGAGCGGTTCTAGGCGCTTCAGTCCGGAACCGCGCTGCTGCTATGGTCGCAGGTTCGAATCCTGCCTCGGGCATGGATGTGTGTGATGTCCTTAGGTTAGTTAGGTTTAAATAGTTCTAAGTCTATGGGACTGATGACGTCAGATGTTAAGTCCCATAGTGCTTAGAGCCATTTGAACATCATTCCTACAAAGTTGGGTGCTCATGTGGTAAATAGTTCTCCGTCTACAGTGCCTCTAGCAGCGAAAGTTTAATTATAACCACTCAGTGTATCAGTGACTTGCACTGGCAAGTATATCCGCCGAACAGTGCCAACGACGTGGCAGCGCCGGGTTGGAACGGCTGTCAGTCAACAGTAGCCGCACAGTGTTTATCATGCTTCTGGTGTATGTTAGTTCACCAGACAGTAACGACACAGCCATGTTAAGTGCCCAATTACTTTTGCGTTCAGCATGTAATAACGTCGGTTCGTCCACAAATATCGTTGATATTGTGCTTCCCAATCACTTTGCTCGTACAAGGCAGTAAAACTGACATATGCATCCTAGGACTGGGTATGCCTGTGAAGTAAAGTTATCAACAATATGGAATCTGTGTGGCCCTCATTCGTGTACTTGGTACGATAATGCTTAACACGCTTGAAGTGAATTAACGCCGCGTGTGTCATTATCTCTACGTTGGCGCGTTGTTGTATACTAACAAGGAACTAAAAACACAAACGCAAACTGCATGTTTGGCTAACGTTCCAACTAAGTGTTTAATTTGAGAAGTGTGAAGTAACCAGTTTTTTAATTTCGGCTGTTCTAGTTGCGTTATTTTCATCAAGAGCTTTTCCGTAAGTTCCGCATCACCGAGTGGAATCTCATATTAATGCATAAATTTCCATTTTATCAAGTAACGACGTAATATTTTATGAAGTAGTACCGTAATGGGTGAATGCTCCTAGTCAATAAGCGGCCTGCGACTCGAGGAGTAACTTGTTAGTCTCTTCTTCGGGTGTTCAACACATCTTCGCAGCACATTTAAAATATTTTTCCTGTTAAGCAAATGCATTCTCTTATTATACCAATAACGCTTGTCATATGCTATTGCAATTTTCGAAATTGGATAGATGTAATATTCAAGGGTAGTCACGCAAATTGTGTTCAGACTCGGAGTGAAGGTAATTGCATACTGCATGTGGTCTGTCAGCTATCAACTGATTATGTTCACTCTGTAAAAATTAATTTCAACAGCATCACTAAGGAAACGACACAAACTCAAAGAGTTTTTCCAAGTTACAAAAATAAATCTGAGCAAGAGTCTTTCACAATAATTGCACTTCACAAGCCGATATTATTATGACAACAATTCGTATATAAAAAAGTAACCATAGTGAAAATGTATGTAGGAATCTAGTATTTCAAAATTTAAAAAAAAATATTATTTACTTTTGACTAAACTTTCAAATCTAGAATAACCGAACGTTCATTCCATAACTCTGTCATATCTGACTTCTTTTATAAAGCACTCTTTCAATGGCAAACTAATATTAATAATGGAACTTTGTCCTCCTCCCGTGTGGCTACAATTGACTGTTGTCTGTCCAGTGTCGATCAGAAAGGGATGTAGGCGACATATAAACTAATTTCTCTCATCATAAACAAGACATAAGGTAATACGATCTCTTTTTGGTAACTGTGCTACCAGTAGCAGTTTTCCACAGTCTATACGCACAGTTTATATTCGCCTTTTATGTGTAGTCAGGTACGTCAGCGGATCTCGTGATGTGTTTAGAAATAAGCATGAGGCACTGGTGTTGTAGCGGTATAATCGTAAGCACTGGCGCCAGAACAGGTTAATCTCGGATTGCATCACGCGGGAGAGGGGGCTAGAGGGCACTTCATCTTCAAGGTGAGCACGCGTCCTCAGCGCACCTGCCTCGCTCAGGGAATCAACGCCCTCATGGAGACAGGTTCACGTCCAAGGGCATCGTGCAGCAGGTGCTTCCAGGTCAAAGCCGTCGAGCCTGGGTAGTGGTTCCTTGCATCGAGGTTCCGTCATCATTTGTTTCTTAATAGAACCTTATGTTTCCCACTGAATCTAGCAACAGTGCATCTAACACTGAATAGAAAGTGATAGCCTTGCAGGACTGTGCAAACGGACGGAATTGGCAAATGTGAGGAGTAGGACAGGAAACGCAAATAGATCTTCTCGCTCGTCGCATCATTCGTGCTAGGGACTTATATACAAATCTCCACGTCCGCTCAGAAGAATAACAGTCATAGAGAAACGAACGTGGTCCTTAATCATATTGACGTGGCCGTGACGTTTTCTCTAACATTTACAAGCCCCGGCCAGATTAAAACGAGCACACATACAATAATGGGGTCACCACCAGCCGGTGACGTCAAGCGAGTGTTCTCTGAGAATCGACTCTCTCGTAACACCAGTGGCCGTACGATTTAATGATGCGTTTACTTTTGGCTTCCAAGAGTAGTTTCATACCATCGCACTATCTGTAAGAAATTATTTATAACGTTTTTCTAAGAATTAATATGTCGTTATATGTAAACAGGCTGTTCCGTAATTTTGGAAAAACAGGGTATAATCAGTTCTGTACAAATGATAGAACAACACCAACAGTTAATAAAGCTCATAAAGAGAATTCATTGAATACAGTAGAAGGCTGCAATTTTTTTGGTGGATAACTTGATAGTTAACTTGGAAGAAACGTATTGGGCTTTTCTATTCGATAAACGTGTGGTCTTCGCATAACTGCTAGGTTTAGAAACAAGTAAACCAACACCTCAACAAATTTCGTATATTTTTACTCGGTAATGTCTTACGATATAACCGTCTGTGTAACTGCACAGTCGGAGTAATTATCGTTCACATGCACTTATCTTGTAGATACTTCTACAGACATTTTTACAGAATGTATGTGACAAATTACTGGAACAGCGATAGTTTATGTCGATGTTGCTTTGAAAGGTTCAATAAATTGGAAATAACGTCAGAGTGATCTCAAATTTCAACAACATATTATTGATGCAGGGGGAAACGTCAGTGAACAAAACAAAATGAACGAAAATTTTACCAGTGGGTGGCACTGTAAGCTGGTTTTCGTAAACAGGGTCGGCTAAAAATGACAGATGAATCGCAATACGACAGCTGTGGTTTGAGTTGCACATTGCACCATCCGCATTGTTCATTGTGCATGACTGCACAAGTTCGACAATCAACAGCTGTGGCACTGTTAGTTAGGTAAGCCTATCCACCGTGGAAAGGTCGTGTCACATCGATCATCTCGAATGAGAAAAATTGCTTTTAAATTGTCCTGAGGTCAAAAACCGTATAAATACAAAATGATGTCGGTTTTTAGGTGTTCTGGGACCAAAAACCGCATAAAAAACTAAATGACATCGACTTTTAATTGTCCTGCGACAAAAAACCTCATGAAAATCCAAAAGACATCGGTTTCTAATAGTCGTAAGACCGGTGCATGACACGTTCACTACCCCTGTCCATCGTTTTCTGCCACAAGCTGAAATGAAGAAACCGCATGTTCCACAACAATCGGAGTGTCTCAGGGGTCACATTCAGAACGCGCTGCACAATGCGTGCCTTCAGTTCAACTACGTTCGTAACTTCGGCACTGAAACGCAACATCTTTCAGGTAACGCCACAGCCAGAAGTCACACAGATGAAGATCGGGCGATCTGTATGGCCACGCTTAGGAAAATGGCAGATGATAATTCTAGCATTTCCGAAATGCCACTGCAGCAGCCGCTTCGCTGGCTGTGAGATGTGTGGAGAAGCGCCGCCTTGCGTAAGATTGATTGCACCCAGACACCACACACGCTGTTGAAGAGCTGGAATGATGTTGGTGCGCAAAACTCTCTCATAGCCCTTACCACTGACGGTACAGGTGATAGGAACCGCAGGACATCTTCTCGAAAAATACGACACTACGATAAACAATGCGGTCAGCCTGCACCACACATCACCTTTGCAGAAAGTAGTGGTACCCATGGATGTGCGGGCACATTCTGCAGTTCTCCTACTGAAATTCGCTGGAGATGGAAACAGGCTACATCTGTCCACAGAATATTACATGGCCATTCATTGCCCACTTCCATGCAAACAAGAACCTCCAGAGTTGGCACGTCAGCAGAAAGCAACTGAACATGAGCAAATTTGTATGGATAGCAATACAGGATGTTTCCTAGGACTTCATGAACCCTGAGACCTGTGCAACGTTCGGTCAATTACCTGGGCACTCCATGTTTGAACACCACCGCTCCATCCATCCAGCAATGCTGTGGCCACATCTTCGACAGATATCGAATCAGCAGCTTTCCTTCTTCTGCCACATTCCTCTTCAAAAGAAACTGTCTTTTTGACTCCAGTAATCATTTTATCCAGACCCTTAGCAGACATACGCTTGAGTGTCCGGTACTTTCGCAGGGCTACTGACGCACAGAGACAGTTCTTGTAGAAGAGCTTTACCACCAGAGCGGAAGCCTTCATTGAGACACTCATATTGGGCGTCTCGGACGCAAATTGAGGAACAGTTATGCGCTGCGAGACCGTTGGTGAGCTAGAATGAAATTTTCACTCTACAGCGGAGTGTGCGCTGATATGAAACTTCTTGGCAGATTAAAACTGTGTGGCGGACCGAGACTCGAACTCGTGACGTTTGCCTTTCGCGGGCAAGGTTTTAATCTGCCAGGAAGTTTCATATCAGCGCACATTCCGCTGCAGAGTGAAAATTTCATTCTGGAAACGTCCCCCAGGCTGTGGCTAAGCCATGTCTCCGCAATATCCTTTCTTTCAGGAGTGCTAGTTCTGCAAGGTTCGCAGGAGAGCTTCTGTAAAGTTTGGAAGGTAGGAGACGGGATACTGGCAGAAGTAAAGCTGTGAGGACCGGGCGAGAGTCGTGCTTGGGTAGCTCAGTTGGAAGAGCACTTGCCCGCGAAAGGCAAAGGTCCCGAGTTCGAGTCTCGGTCCGGCACACAGTTTTAATCTGCCAGGAAGTTTCATATCAGCGCACACTCCGCTGTAGAGTGAAAATTTCATTCTAGAAACATCCCCCAGGCTGTGGCTAAGCCATGTGTCAGCAAACCCTTCTTCAAGGAGTGCTAGTTCTGCAAGGTTCGTAGGAGAGCTTCTGTGAATTTGGGAAGGTAGGAGACGAGGTACTGGCGGAATTAAATCTGTGAGGACGGGGCGTGAGTCGTGCTTGGTTAGCTCAGTCGGGAGAGCACTTGCCCGCGAAAGGCAAGGATCCCGAGTTCGAGTCTCGGTCCGGCACACAGTTTTAATCTGCCAGGAAGTTTCGTTGGTGAGCTAATTCTGACGTTTACAGTGCCATCTGTTGGTCAATTTTCCGTTACCTTTCTTTCTTTCATGACGTTTTCCTCTGCGCCAACAATATGCAGGGTGAAAAGCATTTAAACCGACAAACTCTAGGAGGCTGTAGGTGACATAAAAACAATATTTTTCCCTAATATCATTATTTGCTATGATGATTATTTAAACCGGTGGAGTCCACATTACGCTCATCAGTTGTTACAGGCCGTATTACGATCTTCAGTTGTTAGAGGGCGTATTATTCTCTTCAGTTGTAGGCAACTGCTGTCCACCAGTGTAGTAGTGCACTGTCTGTGTTTACTAATGGAGCGATACACCTGCAGTGACTACACTGACATGGTTGGTTCATAGTACGTAGCGCACCACAACGGACGAGCTGCACAGCGGGTTTATCAACAACAATATCCTAATCGCCGTATCTCGCATCATACGACCTATGCTGCCGAGTACCAACAGCTGCGTGAGACCGCGTACCTGGACAGGTACGCCGTCTCACGGTAAGAACGCTGCAATTTGAGGAAGCTGTCTTGCAGCATGCGGAGCGAGATCCTTCAATCAGCACTCGTGCAATTGCACGTAACATGGGGACGAATCAGACGAATTTAAGAACAGTCCTTCGAGTGCAATTTTTACGTCCATTTCACTTACAGCGTGTCCACAACCTGGAACCAGTTGATTATCCATCAACAGCACAGTTTTTGCGGTGGTACCTGGAACAGTGTGAAATGCATCCTACATTTCCATCCTCTGTGTTATTTACCGATGAAGCAACGTTCTGGCGTGATGGAGTCTTCATCATGCACAATTCACATGTTTGGAGTGAGGATAACCCACATGCCACAGTTACTAGCGCTCATCAAGTGCGGTTCTTCGTTAATGTGCGGGTCGGTGTTGTTGAGGACTGTTTAATTGGGCCATATCTGCTTCCTAGGCCATTAAATGGCAGGCACTGTTTCAGTTTTCTCGCCAGAGCATTGCCAGAATTGCTGTAAGACGTCCCGCTCCCTACAAGACAACGCATGTGGTCCGAACACGACGGGGCGCCGGCACATTTCAGTCGTCGTGTGCGTCGATTCCTGGACCGACGGTTCCCAGAAACGTGGCCTGGCAGAGGTGGTCCTGTACCATGGCCTGCTCCATCCCCAGATATGTCCCCTCTGGACGTTTTTGTGTGGGGAGAGATGCACAACCCTGTTTACGCATCTCCTGTTGCATCAGAAGAGGATCTGGTTGCCCGGATAGTAGCAGCAGCAGGAACAATTCAGGATACTCCAGGGGTTTTTGCCCGTGTCAGACAGAACATGATCCGACAGTTTAACCTTTGTTTACGTGTCAATAGAGGCATTTTTGAAAATATACTGTAATTGAAATTGGGTTGTGTGAATGTCTTGCCTCTTGGTCACAAAAGAATGGTTCAAATGGCTCTGAGCACTATGTGGCTTAACTTCTGAGGTCATCAGTCCCCTAGAACTTAGAACTACTTAAACCTAACTAACTTAAGGACATCACACACATCCATGCCCGAGGCAGGATTCGAACCTGCGCCCGGAGCGGTCGCGCGGCTCCAGACTGTAGCGCCTAGAACCGCTCGGCCACTCCGGCCGGCACAAAAGAATGGAAAAAGTGTTTGTTGGTTTAGTTAATTTGCCACCGGAGAAATCTTCCTCTACCGGTTTAAATACTCCTCGTAGGATAAAATGACATTAGAGAAAAATATTTGCTTTGATGTCCCCTACAACCTCCCAGAGGTTGTCGGTTTAAATACTTTTCACCCTGTATTGTTCAAATTTGACATCATTCTGATCAGTTGTTCTCCTTCTACAGCGCTTTGAAAATGGAACTTTAATTACAGACACCCTCTGCTTATCCAATCTTCTGTTAGATCACCTCGTCCTCCCACCGCCAAGTCCACCTCCTCGTCCCCTCTGTATCCTCTTTACGCCCCTCTCTGACTATATCTTTCTCCCGCTCTCGCTGTCAATCTGCTCCTACTCTTATCTCTTATCATCTCCTTCTCTTCCACTTCAATCTATTTCCCCCTCCCACTCTCTCTGTCCATCTCCTCTTCCCCTGTCTCCTTCTCTTTCTCTGGCTATCTCCTCTTTCCACCCTTCTCCCTTCATCATCCCTAGCCCAATAGGAGGTTGTTGGTTTCTACGGCTACAGTATTTCTTTCCAGATAGTAATTAATAGTTTACCAAGTTTGATACAAACAGATTCAGGGCTTTAGAAGCAGCTTTTTACCCGTCGCTTTTTTCGCGTTCGCACATGTTACATATATTTCACATATATTTAACATATATCACACATATTTGTACATATATTTCACCTGTGTCTCTAGTGAATTTTACCCTGTGTTTTCGTTTTCATACAGCTCAGTGTTAGTGACGTCATATCTCTCGATCTATGTATCGTATAATGATATAAAGTTGCATGTAAATCCAACGGTATACGTGGATACTGCCTGCGGAAAGTGCTGCGAATACAGGTGGCATTGAAGAAATAATGAATTAAAAGTTCAGCTTTGGTGAGGCAGTTTTACTGAATGAACCATGACAATGTAGTAGGCGATAAACTTTACTCCTTTCACCATTTTGCCCGGTCTGCCAGCGCGAGTAAGTGTCGTAAAGGTTTGAAATTATGTGTAAATTGGTTGCAAGTCACTAGGTGCCTTGATTCTCAAATACTTTATGAATATAATCTCTCTATTTGCGCGTCAGGGGCTTTTTCACCTCCATCCCCACCTCTTTGAGAGGTAGGTCATTCTTACCCCCACTGCTGTTCCTTCCATGCAGTAAGCAACATTTGTATGGAGTCTGGTTGAAATTGATATAGGGATTTAGGAGAAGATGTGAAACATACAGACGTACCTATACAGGGTGAGTCACTAACTATGGCCACCTAGGATAACTCCCAAAGTTGATAGTAGCTGAAAAGTTTGTGGGGCAAATGTTGTATGGGACATCGGGGGCCATAATATGACGTTGGTTTTTTGTTGCTAGGTGGGGTCGCGTCGGAGATATTAAGGTCAATTTTTTTTTACGGGTTGCTATAGTTTGGTACTTACTTTCTGACAGCGGCTGTCGAGACGAAGCCAATGATGTGGAAAAACAGGGTATAATCAGTTCTGTACAAATGATAGAACAACACCAACAGTTAATAAAGCTCATAAAGAGAATTCATTGAATACAGTAGAAGGCTGCAATTTTTTTGGTGGATAACTTGATAGTTAACTTGGAAGAAACGTATTGGGCTTTTCTATTCGATAAACGTGTGGTCTTCGCATAACTGCTAGGTTTAGAAACAAGTAAACCAACACCTCAACAAATTTCGTATATTTTTACTCGGTAATGTCTTACGATATAACCGTCTGTGTAACTGCACAGTCGGAGTAATTATCGTTCACATGCACTTATCTTGTAGATACTTCTACAGACATTTTTACAGAATGTATGTGACAAATTACTGGAACAGCGATAGTTTATGTCGATGTTGCTTTGAAAGGTTCAATAAATTGGAAATAACGTCAGAGTGATCTCAAATTTCAACAACATATTATTGATGCAGGGGGAAACGTCAGTGAACAAAACAAAATGAACGAAAATTTTACCAGTGGGTGGCACTGTAAGCTGGTTTTCGTAAACAGGGTCGGCTAAAAATGACAGATGAATCGCAATACGACAGCTGTGGTTTGAGTTGCACATTGCACCATCCGCATTGTTCATTGTGCATGACTGCACAAGTTCGACAATCAACAGCTGTGGCACTGTTAGTTAGGTAAGCCTATCCACCGTGGAAAGGTCGTGTCACATCGATCATCTCGAATGAGAAAAATTGCTTTTAAATTGTCCTGAGGTCAAAAACCGTATAAATACAAAATGATGTCGGTTTTTAGGTGTTCTGGGACCAAAAACCGCATAAAAAACTAAATGACATCGACTTTTAATTGTCCTGCGACAAAAAACCTCATGAAAATCCAAAAGACATCGGTTTCTAATAGTCGTAAGACCGGTGCATGACACGTTCACTACCCCTGTCCATCGTTTTCTGCCACAAGCTGAAATGAAGAAACCGCATGTTCCACAACAATCGGAGTGTCTCAGGGGTCACATTCAGAACGCGCTGCACAATGCGTGCCTTCAGTTCAACTACGTTCGTAACTTCGGCACTGAAACGCAACATCTTTCAGGTAACGCCACAGCCAGAAGTCACACAGATGAAGATCGGGCGATCTGTATGGCCACGCTTAGGAAAATGGCAGATGATAATTCTAGCATTTCCGAAATGCCACTGCAGCAGCCGCTTCGCTGGCTGTGAGATGTGTGGAGAAGCGCCGCCTTGCGTAAGATTGATTGCACCCAGACACCACACACGCTGTTGAAGAGCTGGAATGATGTTGGTGCGCAAAACTCTCTCATAGCCCTTACCACTGACGGTACAGGTGATAGGAACCGCAGGACATCTTCTCGAAAAATACGACACTACGATAAACAATGCGGTCAGCCTGCACCACACATCACCTTTGCAGAAAGTAGTGGTACCCATGGATGTGCGGGCACATTCTGCAGTTCTCCTACTGAAATTCGCTGGAGATGGAAACAGGCTACATCTGTCCACAGAATATTACATGGCCATTCATTGCCCACTTCCATGCAAACAAGAACCTCTCTGTCCATCTCCTCTTCCCCTGTCTCCTTCTCTTTCTCTGGCTATCTCCTCTTTCCACCCTTCTCCCTTCATCATCCCTAGCCCAATAGGAGGTTGTTGGTTTCTACGGCTACAGTATTTCTTTCCAGATAGTAATTAATAGTTTACCAAGTTTGATACAAACAGATTCAGGGCTTTAGAAGCAGCTTTTTACCCGTCGCTTTTTTCGCGTTCGCACATGTTACATATATTTCACATATATTTAACATATATCACACATATTTGTACATATATTTCACCTGTGTCTCTAGTGAATTTTACCCTGTGTTTTCGTTTTCATACAGCTCAGTGTTAGTGACGTCATATCTCTCGATCTATGTATCGTATAATGATATAAAGTTGCATGTAAATCCAACGGTATACGTGGATACTGTAACAGTAAGGTCTCTCAAGATGAACGAAGGTCACAAAGGTGGCATGAACGTCCATTTACAGAAGGTGTTCGAAGTGATGACCATTGGTATCAATGCAGTGCTGAAATCTTCTTATCATGGATTGAGTGGTATTCCTTATCACATCGCCACTTATCGAAGCACATGCTCTGACAATTCTCTCTCGTGTATAGTGCAAATAGTAAATATTCGCTGAATACGGCGTATCCATCTAACGTGCCATTGACATGTAAACACCATTCGACGGTTTCGCAATAAAACACTAACAGGAACGGTAAGACTAGTATCGTCGATTCAAGCGAAGAACAAGTCGATATTCTTCTCATTTACGGAGAATACCAACGAAATTCAGTGAGAGCTAGAGACTTATACACTGAAAGATATCCTCAACGTAATCGCCCCACACGCCGTACATTTAAATACGTGTATGATAAACTGAGAACAACTGGATTTTTAACGCATCGGAAACATATCCGGCAAAGGAAAGTTACTAACGAGGAAACAGAAATTGGTACTCTTGCCACTGTGGTTCAAGATCCTTGTGTTAGTTCGCGTCAAATTGCAAGGGAATCTGGCATGAGCCAGCATAGAGTTGTTCGTGTTTTGCATAGTTATAAATATCATCCTTACCTTATCAGTCTCCACCAAGAATTAACTGGAACGGATTTTGCAGAGGGGCTCAACTTCAAATTCAGAGGGATGACACAGTTAGTAATTTGATTTTATTTACTGACGAGGCTACGTTCACGAACCATGGAAATGTTAATTTGTATAACATGCATTATCGGGCAACTGAAAATCCATGTTGGCTGCGGCAAGTTGCACACTAAAAACCGCGGTCGGTGAACATATGGTGTGGGATTTTGGAGAACAGAATTATAGGCCCCTATTTTATCGAAGGGAATCTTAATGTTAGGAAGTACTCCACATTCCTGCAAGAAACATTAAGTCTGTTATTGGAAGAAAAAATGAAAATGAGCGTATGGCATCTCTGGCCGGGAGACCCCATCCGTGGAAATTCGGCCGCCAAGTGCAAGTCTTATTTCAGTCGACGCCACATTGGACGACTTTCCTGCCGGTGATGAGGATGAAATGATGATGAGGACAACACAGCAGCCAGTCCCCGGGCGGAGAAAATCTCCAACCCGGCCGGGAATCGAATCCAGGCCCGCTTGCAGAGGAGGTGAGCACGTTACCATCCAGCTAAGCAGTCGGACATTGGAAAAAATACCTATAGGAAAAAGGAACATAATGCGGTACCAACACGATGGGTGTCCGGCACATTTTTCTTTGATAGAAATGAGTTGCAGAGACAGTTCCCAAAACGTTGTATTGGACGCGGAGGAGATGTGTTGTGGCCGGCTCGTTCGCCATACTTGACGCCTATGGATTTTTTCTTTAGGGGATTCGTAAAAGGCATTGTTTATAAAGACATTTCCACCTACACCTGATGATATGGGAGAGAGAATTCATGAGCTTCGATAAGTGCCGAAGTGATAAGGACTATCACTCAGTCCATGATAAGATTATTGCAGCACTTCATTGATGTCAGTGGTCATCACTTCGAACACCTTCTGTAAATGGACATTCATGCCACCTTTGTGACCTTCGTTGACCTTCAAAGACCCTACTGTTACACATCACTGGACTCGTCTCGATAGCCGCTGACTGAAAACAAGTACCAAACTATTGCATTCCATTCTTAGAAAAATTGATCTTCATATCTCTGACGCGGCCCCACCTACCAACAAAAACGTACCTGTTGTAGAGTGTTATGACTGTTAAGCAGAGGTACTGAGTGGCAATGGAATAATAAATTCACAGAAGATTTCGAGAGAAAGAGGAGTTGGCCGCTGGTAATTTTCTGTGACATCCTGATCTGAACAAGGAGTCAGTGGAAGCTCGGAGCACAGCATCGGATGCGAGGCATACCAAACTGAGCAGGAATGGAAGACAAATAGTATAATACCGTTGCATTTGGCAGTGGATTGCTAAGCACGCGTGAAAGAAACTATTCTACTATGAAGAAGGAAACACTCGTTAGAGCGTAGCCATTCATAAAGTTCATCTGTTTATTCGCCGGAAATGAGATGCTACATTATACGATCACAAAGCCTGACACTGGTGTGAGGATAAACCGTCTACTTATCCTATAACAGCTACGGGCCAATGGTTGATAGAAGTTTTCTTAAAAGGCGAAAGAATCACCAATGATCAACGCACGAGGATGCAAAGAGCAATGGGAACGTCTGCAATTAAATTCACATAATGTGTACCCACAGGATATGTGGTCCGCAATTCATGACAGGTGTACGAAGTCCAAAATTATCTCTCATGTTCTGCAAAAGATACATTATTTTTGCAGCCCGTCGAATAAGGGCTTTTTATATTTTTTACTTAAAACTTATCCAGTTCCTGTAGAAGCTACATCCACGTACGATAGTAACGCAGTCTTGTGTTCTGTTCTATTTTTTCTCCGTCTTTGGTACTGTCGTTGCACTTGCGTGTTCCAGCAACTTCTAAAATCTTCATTTCGGGAGCCGCTAAATGTATATGTTTTTTAAAGCGTTCCAGCTCTTTCGATAAGTTGCTAGCATCACATATGGTCTTCGCTCTGTGCAACTGCGTCGTCAGGCATGAGTGTGTCTGTCGTAGATGACGGCAGCTGGTCGCTGGAAGATAAATGTCTGTTTGGTGGTTTTCCTGAATTTTTTGATGTGGTCGAGGACTTCATCTTTCGAAACCCTCCCATATTACCACTCCACGAACGTGCCCTCCACGTACCTGTGGAAGTGCTTGCATAGGCGAGGCGCTGTCCTTAGTACAATCTTCTCAAAATCTTTCATGTAAATGTTCACCAAGATTCACCAAAATATTAAATTTACCGTGGAGATTGAGGATAAGAACTACCTCCCGCTTCTGGAAGTATACGTTCTGAAGAAACCCGATGGCACTTAACGTGCTAGAATTTCTATTGGTCACCTGCGGTCAAAGGCGTTCTAAGTGTCATTGATGGATAGGTTTTATTCATTTTGCTTTTATTTTACGTCGACTGTGTGTTATTCCGTTACCACGTTATTCATTGTTTCACATGGTGCCTTTCCGTACGGCTCCCCACGTCCTCTCTCGGGCATGGTTGTGTGTGTCGTCCATAGCGTAAGTCAGTTTAAGTTAGATTAAGTAGTGTGTAGTCCTAGGGACCGATGACCTCGGCAGTTTGGTCCCATAAGACCTGAACACATATTTCCAAATTTATATAGCGCGTTACTAGGTGTTATTCGTTTGCCTTATACGTGACTACAGTACGCTCTGGCTGTATTTGTGTGTTCTTCATGAGCTAGGACCATAGATCTTAGTTATTCTGGAATACCCTTTTACTTTAAGGGTTGTGGTTTTTACGTTTTTGGACTGTTAAAACGCCTTTTCTAATTCACACTATTGGCTATACTGGACGAAGTGGATGTATCTTAGTAAACAGGCAGATATAACTGTTCAGTATCATATTATTATTATTATTATTATTACCCTGTTTGGATAGCCCGCAGCTCATTGTCTAGTGCCTAGCCTTGCTGCCTCTGGATCACGAGGTCCTGGGTTCGATTCCTGGCCGGGTTGGGGATTTTCTCTCCCCGGGGACTGGGTGTTTGTGTTGTCCTAATCATTTCATCATCATCATCATCAATCGTGACAGTGAATAGATTGGACTGTGTACAAAACTGGACTGTTGACAATTTGGAACTTTGTACGGGCGCTGATGACCGCGCAGTTAAGCGCCTCACAAACCAAACATCATCATCATCCTGTTTGGATGTTTCTCCTGTGGGATACACTTTGCCTAACGAAACTATACAAACTGCACAGTATTTTAAATGCAGGGCATCCGCAGCTGCTGGAGGTCCTGATGAATGAAAAAACCGCCGGCAGTTGGTAAAACGTGGTTTTAATTGGCCTCACTACCGGTTTCACTGCTGCAGTTGCATAATCAGGAAGTACAAAAGTTATTACAGTAGTCCATCATTGGTGAACCCACCTTTATTAGTCAGGGTATTGCCATTTGAGAGTATCGTCAGGTTTTTTTAAATAGTGAAAATATTCTCCGAGTGGCAATGCATTGACTAAGAACGTCGGATTCTCCTAAGACGGATTAATGTAATAATATTTGTTGCGCCTGAAGATGCGACTGTAAGCCGTGAAACTGATAGTGTGGTCAATTAAAACCAAGTATTATCAACTGTCGGCGGTATTTTCACTGTTCATTTACGAATTGAGTTATACGTCTGTGCAGTACCTTACTCAATGTATTTCTAGGCTGCTCTTACTAAGCAAAACACCTCTTGTTTTAGCCGTTATGGAGGTAAACACTATGTATGTATATTACAGTCTTAGATTATTTCATTGTTTTTGGATCTTGCTGATCAAGCGGAAATATGTAATTTATTTTTGCTCAACATACTGATCAATAACGTTAAGTTTTTTGTTACTATCTACATTATGATGCTGAATTTCGGGCATACCTGACGATAATTTTTTATTTTCTGTACAAAGCGGCATGATGACAGACAAGCGGGCCACCGAAGCAGGTCGCGGTTAAGTGAATAATAAATACAGATACACAGCTCCGTTGTTATCCTTTACTCCACATGTATTCCCCAGCTGCTGTTCCGCGACCCACTTCAGCCTCGGGATGGAGAGGCTGCAGCCTGCACTGCGTAAAGGAGCGGTGGACGGCCGGTGCAAATTGCCAGCTACGTAAACAACCGGCCGTGCCCTTATTAAACTGTCCTGGTGCGGCAATTGCGGAGTTTAAGTGCCTGTCGCAGATGCCTTCTCTGAGTAAGGAGACAGACTGACACACACCAGCACTTCGCCAGAAGATGGATACTTCGCCCTGCCACTGCGATATTAAACGTGAATAAATCTGTGCAGGTGCTATTGCATTGACACGCCGCGAAAACCCTCACAGACACAACTTCCACGGATTTGAAGGTGCTGTACAGGGGAGAAACTATAGAGGAAGAGAGAGAGTGGAATATATCCAATGAATAATTAAGGATTTTGGGTGCAACTTATAATCTGCTTGGAAGATGTTGGCACAAGAGAGGAATTCGAGGCGGACCTTATCAAATAGGTTAGGAGACAAACGAAAACGAAAAAAATGCAATTTATCCGCGAAACAGGGCATTTATGAACAACGTCTACGAGATTTACTGGAAAAGTTCTGAAATTGTGAAATTGGTACCACATGGAACTGAAAAACAGAAATCGAATGTAAAACGAATAATTACGTGCTTTATCAACGGAGAGACGTGGAAGAAATGTTGCAGTATTTGTACTGGCAGACACATGAAGATGAATGTTTAACATTCCATTCAAGTTTCGGAGTCTTTTTTTAGAATATCGTGTTTTTTATTACCCACTATGCCGGCCGGTGTTGCCGAGCGGTTCTAGGTGCTTCAGTCTGGGATCGCGCGACCGCTACGGTCGCAGGTTCGAATCCTGCGTCGGGCATGGATGTGTGTGATGTTCTTAGGTTCTTAGGTTAGTTAGGTTTAAGTAGTTCTACGTTCTAGGGGACTGATGACCTCAGATGTTAAGTCCGATAGTGCTCAGAGCCATTTGAACCATTACCCAGTATATTCTAAACGCTTACAATACGAAGATAAAAATATGTTAACATCGAGGCATTTAAACAGCTATTCTCACCATGTTCTTCCTTGAATGGAGAGTAATGAAGCCATAATATGTGATATCACACAATATACGCACTGCATGCACCTTATGATCATGTTTAGAAAAGGTGTGTGATAAAAAAGACAGTGGGTTACTCCCAAAGCAATGATGGTTAAGCCTGCGATAACTATAGGTCTTATGCCCGAGAAAACAACTTGGAAAGGCATTCTGACTCGCAATGAATAGAAAGACACACACATACCCACACACATACACACACATAAACACGCTTACATAATCTAGCGCCACTGAAAATGACCTTAACATAGCTATCATTTGAATATTAAGCAGTAAATAGTGATTCATGAAGATGGTGATGCAGAACAAAAAAAGTGTTTTAGCTATTTGTTTATAGCGCACAGCTGTGTAAATTAGGATGCTTCCTCAGTTTCGTAATCATTGATATCAGATGCAAGAGAAAAATTAAACTATGCGAATTAACAAGTAATTTTTGAGCATCTTTTCCACATAGGTCACAGGCTGCGATACGAGTCTGCACGATATTTAGCCGGCAGCTATAATCAGAAGGTCTCTCGGCCACCTATAATGTCTGTACTAGTAACCCTAAAGCATGCAAAGAAGAGCTACTTATTAGTATTGTCTTGTGCTTACAACTCAGTACATCGATTCGGACACGCCAGAATACTCACGGGCCATGTGCGGAATCCACGGTATACAGTACAACAAGATGGCGATCATGCAACGTGGCACTATACTATGCATGACCAACAAGGAATGGTTTGGTTTAACGCAGAAATGAATTGGTTGATAAGTATACATATTGTTGCCCAAAAACAAGGAATAGATTTTTAGGTCCATATGGGTCTTCAAAAAATTCAGTTTCACAACGACTAATCAGAATACTGCGTTCCCAACACACGATTGTAAACAAAGCAGTCACTCTTTCATAATTTAGGAGAGGATGATTACTTTCAGTCTACAGCACGACGGACTGAAAAAATTCGAGAGCTATGTTTTTTTATCCTCCCATCGGTTGCGAATTTGAATCCACGGCGGAGACAGAAAAAAATTTTGTATTTGCAACATTTAGCTATCTATACCTCACAGCTACATCTCTGCCTAGTCACCAATCCGACTTAGACGTTTGTCGTAGCGTGATACCGGCTTCCCTATACCCTCGACATAGAAGGCACCCGCCTGTGATTTTCGCCACATCTCTACGATGCCCTGCAGTTCATTGTCTGTGCCAAAATGTTGTCTTCATAGCAAGCGGTTCACGTGTGCGAAGAGGTGAAAGAGAGCGATTCAAGTCCTGGCTGTATGATGGGTGATCAAACACTTCCCCTCGAAAACACTGCAGTAGCTCTTCGGTGCACCTGCAGTACTGAAGAATTGAACGCATGGCAGTCGCGTTACGTGGGCTGCATGAAATCAGGTGAAACCTCTCAGCGGAACTTCACACATGGCAGGACTCACTATTACCAAGGCATTTCACTTGTTCACTGTGAGCTCACAACTGAAAAGTGTAATGCAAAGCGATAGTCAAGCTTACTAGAGACTTCGCGCAAGATATCTGCGCATAGCTTCACCAGATTTTCACTGTGGTTTTGTTTCGGGACCATAGCTTTATTTAAAAACTAGGCCTGGTAACAAACATATCGCGATTGAGCTACTATCAGATTCGGTTTGCCGAGCGGATGATCCTGTCGTGTGCCTAAACCAGGAGTAATCGCGGCCGAATGATTCTGAAATTTATTCAGCAGTCTCACAAATAACATCATCGCAGCAAATAACTAAAATAATCTCACCCAATTGTCCGCCCCGGTAGCTGAGTAGTCAGCGCGACAGATTGTGTCAATGCTAATGGCCCGGGTTCGATTCCCAGCTGGGTCGGAGATTTTCTCCGCTCAGGGTCTGGGTGTTGTGTTGTCCTAATCATCATCATTTCATCCCCATCGACACGCAAGTCGCTGAAGTGGCGTCAAATTGAAAGACTTGCACCCGGCGAACGGTCGACCCGACGGGAGGCCCTAGTTACACGACATTTCCATCTCCTCATCAGAACACAGAACGGTGAATGGTACTTCAAGCAAAGGCGAACACGTGGTTTCTAACCCGTGAAGAATGTCCGTTGTTCGAAAGAAAAACTGATTCTACAAATATGCTAAATCGCCTCAGTGACCATGCAGAAAGGTTGCTCGAAGAGGTTATATCGATTAATCGAAGCTCAGTAGAGCAGGTACGTACAAAGTGTTACAAAGAAAACTGTTACGACCTACTGAAGGCAAAATATAATGGGAAGAAATGAAATTTCCGAATGAACAGGCAACTTACGACTTGTAAAATACACATGTGCATGTTGATTATGAGACCTTAATAACTGTATCCTGTGGGTAGATAATCAGAAACATACACTCTAACAAAATGAAATACTCTTTGGAGATACTGCATTTAACCCAAGGCACTATCTCATGAACATAAATCTTATTGTCAGTTTTCCTGTCATTTCCACCCAAATTTCACTATAGAGATTAGGGCCTGACAACTTTCAGTTGAGTATAGCAATGAAGGTTGTATCAATGAGCTCGTCTACGTAGTTGAGAGAAGCATCGTCCTCGTCAAAGAAACATCATTAGTTGTGAGTTCACCGTCCACTTACCGCGGCAAGTACGTTTCACCTGCCATGCCTGCGAAGAAGAAATAACCGCAAATTTTCTACTAGAAGAGAAATGAGCCTAGAAAATAGCTGCGGTTTATTATTTTTATCATCTCCCTCGTATTTCACAACCTGTAATATCGATTCTCATTTCAATGAAAGCTAGAGAAATCTCTCAGAGTGACTCTAGTGTTTCTTCCATTTACAAAGTGAATAGTACCCTTATGCCTACACTTCTGGTCTGCAGAAACAATCAAGTTTTTGCAGCTAATACGTACTCTAACCTGCCTCTGGGACAGTTTTTATGAATCAGTAAATAATGTTAATCATACCTTTCAAAAAAGCAAGTAAATTACATCTCATAATATTGTAAATATGATGGAAGTTAACTGGAAGTGTAATAAAGAGCCTCTTCTTTATTGCTATTCAGCAGCTCTTTGGGATGCGCTCTGCGTTGTATAATCGATAGTTATCATTAATGTTACCTCGAAATAAGTTATGTAGGTATACCAGATCGTCTCAGAATGCATATTCTGTAATCACTGGCCACGAACCACAAATAATTACCAAAATCAATTACAGGAGATGTTGCGATGGTTAAAAAAACTCGAAAGGCCGAAAATACGTTAAACTGTCTCACCTAGTACGAAGTAAACGTTTTACTATTCTTGCTGTTGTTACACATCAGTTATGAGCTCCCTCGTTTTACGTCGAACATCGGACTACGAACAATAGCAAAGAGTAAATCCGTGATCGGGGAGCGCACAGGATTACTGCTGCACTGATTATAATCATCATCTTTGACGTGTGAGATTTAAGTGATTTATTTCATGATATAGGTAGAGGGGCCCCTCATATGTCTTCCACCGTCTCACACGGTACAGGAATCTGTTGTCCAATCATGTGCTTCCATTTATTTTCCTACAGCACCCCAGTCTTAATTCAGACGTTCAACCAAACAGTTCTCCGCACCGTAGTTCTATAACCGTGTTGTTGTTGTTGTGGTCTTCAGTCCTGAGACTGGTTTGATGCAGCTCTCCATGCTACTCTATCCTGTGCAAGCTTCTTCATCTCCCAGTACCTACTGCAGCCTACATGCTTCGGAATCTGCTTAGTGTATTCATCTCTTGGTCTCCCTCTACGATTTTTACCCTCCACGCTGCCCTCCAATGCTAAATTTGCGATCCACTGATGCCTCAGAACATGTCCTACCAACCGGTCCCTTCTTCTTGTCAAGTTGTGCCACAAACTCCTCTTCTCCCCAATTCTATTCAATACCTCCTCATTAGTTATGTGATCTACCCATCTAATCTTCAGCATTCCTCTGTAGCACCACATTTCGAAAGCTTCTATTCTCTTCTTGTCCATACTACTTATCGTCCATGTTTCACTTCCGTACATGGCTACACTCCATACAAATACTTTCAGAAACGACTTCCTGACACTTAAATCTATACTCGATGTCAACAAATTTCTCTTCTTCAGAAGCGCTTTCCTTGCCATTGTCAGTCTACATTTTTTATCCTCTCTACTTCGGCCATCATCAGTTATTTTACTCCCTAAATAGCAAAACTCCTTTACTACTTTAAGTGTCTCGTTTCCTAATCTAATTCCCTCAGCATCACCCGACTTAATTCGACTACATTCCATTATTCTCGTTTTGCTTTTGTTGATGTTCGTCTTATATCCTCCTTTCAAGACACTGTCATTTCCATTAAACTGCTCTTCCAAGTCCTTTGCTGTCTCTGACAGAATTACAATGTCATGGGCGAACCTCAAAGTTTTTATTTCTTCTCCATGGATTTTAATACCTACTCCGACCTTTTGTTTTATTTCCTTTACTGCTTGCTCAATATACAGATTGAATAGCATCGGGGAGAGGCTACAACCCTGTATCAATCCCTTCCCAACCACTTCTTCCCTTTCATGTCCCTCGACTCTTATAACTGCCATCTGCTTTCGGTACAAATTTTGAATAGCCTTTCGCTCCCTGTATTTTACCCCTGCCACCTGCAGAATTTGAAAGAGAGTATTCCAGACAACATTGTCAAAAGCTTTCTCTAAGTCTACAAACGCTAGAAACATAGGTTTGCCTTTCCTTAATCTATTTTCTATGATAAGTCGTAGGGTCAGTATTGCCTCACGTGTTCCAACATTTCTACGGAATCCAAACTGATCTTCCCCGAGGTCAGCTTCCACCAGTTTTTCAATTCGTCTGTAAAGAATTCGCGTTAGTATTTTGCAGCTGTGGCTTATTAAACTGACAGTTTGGTAATTTTCACATCTGTCAACATCTGCTTTCTTTGGGATTGGAATTATTATATTCTTCTTGAAGTGTGAGGGAATTTCACCTGTCTCATACATCTTGCTCACCAGGTGGTAGAGTTTTATCAGGACTGGGTCTCCCACGGCTGTCAGTAGTTCTAATGGAGTGTTGTCTACTCCTGCGGCCGTGTTAGGTGGTTCAAAGATCATTGAACAGACACGTGGGTACTTGTGTAGCCTCAAGATTACTTGAACATCTGAGACACCAGCGAGATTTCAGCTCGGAACTCCAATGGATCTGCAAGCAATCACGAGGCAAAATGACTCCCAAATACTTGCCACGTCCCTACCACGACTTTTCTGACAGCTGACATTATTTGACCAGAACAAAGTAATAATGCGCCTGCTGGTTGCATGACGTAAATTATTAAGAAATGGATGCTCAACTATGATGCCACTGAGTGCACAGAATTTTGTCATATTTTAAGAAATGGTTCAAAAAGTAAGGTTCATTCGTGAAATCAAAGACACACACAAGGATATTCGTATACTGATAGATATTACTTTTTCCATCAGTCCCTGTGGTTGTCTGTAAACCAATCTGTCGGAACATGCATAAAAGAAATAGCGGCTAGGAGCCACTTAACAACGCCTCCTGAACACGGTCCGAAGACGTGAAAACCACTTTCTTCCAGTAGGGTAAGGGTGAGGAGAGTGATGTCTCCATGACAACGATACTTTCTTCGTCTCATATCGCATGATGCACCTGCGTTTCATCCCTGTGACAACACGATGCAGAAACGTAACATCCTCCACGTGACGACATGGTGCAGAAACGGAACACCTACCGCCTGACACCGCGTACGTAATGGAAGGGAAACACCTTTGGCTTGGCTTTAGTATCGTCTGAGAGATTCGCGTTACTCAACGAAAATGCGTCTTCCAGAAGTCCAGTGTGTTGCGCATGATATCCACCACACTGTCAATGCACTTGAGTTCGTGTGCAATCTGCTTCACATGAAAGGGACCATTGCGTTGAATCAAATTTTCGACACACATCGTCATCTGACATGAACGTTCTCTACATCTACATTTATACTCCGCAAGCCACCCTTCCGTGCTCATGTTACACCTTTTTTTCGCCTTTATCAAATTACAATCATCAAAACGAAACCTTTTTTCGTGACATTACACTTGTAGTAGCTCTACAGAAATTTTTCGTATACTCGATGCGCCTGAGATAACAATGACCGTCCACTCTCTTCTGTGAGTGTAGATTGTGCTTAAAGTTGTGTGCATCTGCGCCCATTCTTTCATGCCTTGTCTCCCACGATGACAGAAGGAAAAGAGTGGCTCTCTGCGGTTAGCGATCTCGAAAGTAAGATTTGTTCTATAATTTCTCTCTTGTTAATTCGATTGGAGGACTTGTAAGTGTAGATTGTGCTTGAAGTCCTGTGCACTGGGCCCATTCTTTTATGTCGTGTCTCTCACGATGAGAGAAGGAAAAGAGTATCTAGCGATCTTGAAAGTAAGATGTTTTCTCTAATTTCTTTCATGTTAATTCGATAGGATGACTTGTAATTATTAAACAGGTGTCCGAATTGTGGACCAGCTTAGTTTCATTCCCGATATGAACAACGCGAGGGGATAGTAGCGTATTTGGTCGGAAATGAATGTTGGATGAGCATACAGTTTCGTCGAGTTTCTTCTTACGATTTGATTACCTATGATAATGTACACACGCAGCTTGCGGGTAAGAGAAAGTCGTCTACCGACCAGAGCCCTCTATCGGGACAGTTTTATTTCATTTTTCAGAACATCATAGGACGGTTGCTGGGCGTTATACTACGAAAGTACCGTGTCTTGCACAACATCCAGT
The DNA here is from genome assembly GCF_023864345.2 of Schistocerca serialis cubense. NCBI lineage: Eukaryota > Metazoa > Arthropoda > Insecta > Orthoptera > Acrididae > Schistocerca > Schistocerca serialis. The sequence continues at coordinate 1,125,192,206 of NC_064639.1, read as the reverse complement.
CTATCTCCCGCCCGTAATTCAGTGAGATCTGTGCTTCTAGATAAACTTATTATTGATAACAAACTCTAAGTGATTTGCAGCTCGAGAGACACTAACAGAATCGCCCAAAGTATCAAGTAAGTCTTAGACTTGTATACTACCGGAAAAAATAGTATACCCTTTTAGAGGTTTTTAATTCACTCAAGATTTATTGTGGGAACAGTGCATATGGAGTACATGAAATTGTTACACTTAGAGATCAGTAGCACGAGCGGTTCTGAGGTAGCAGATATCGACCCATGCTGAAACAACGGCAATGCAGGCGCTGTCTCTGGGATCCAGCATCCAGTCAACCGTACAGATGGCGAATGCCGTCCTGAGATAGTTATACAATGCCTGCTCGACCTGTTCGCGTATTTATGTAAGACTTGTTGGTTGAAGTTTCGCACGAGTCACTTCTCGTCCAGTCGCATCCCACACATGGTAGATTGGAGGTAAGTCCGCAGACTGTGCTGTCCACGGGAGTTGCTACACGTCTTGCAGAGCACGTTGAGTTTCACGGGTATTACATGGGTCAGCATAATCCTGTTGCAACAACACATCACCTTTCCGTTGCAAGGACGGCAAAATAACAGGTCTAACAACATTCTGCACGTAGCGAACGCTAGTTAGCGTCCCCTCCAGAAACACCAAAGGTGAACGAGAGTTTTATCTTGTCGCACCTCAGATCATAAGGCCCGGGGTGTGGCCAGTGGGTCTCGGACTAATGCACACTACCAGACAGCACTCACCAGGTCTTCCGGACAGAGTGGCCGACCGGTTCTAGTCGCTACAGTCTGGCACCGCGCGACCGCTACGGTCGCAGGTTCGAATCCTGCTTCGGGCATGGGTGTGTGTGAGCTCCTTAGGTTAGTTAGGTTTAAGTAGTTCTAAGTTCTAGGGGAATGATGACCTCAGATGTTAAGTCTCATAGTGCTCAGAGCCATTTGAACCATCAGCAGGTCTACATCGTACGCACAAACGACTATCACCTGCGTGCAGCCAGAATCTGCTTTCATCGCTTAAGACCACGGCGCGCCATTCCATCTTCCAAGTGATCCTCTGACGGCACCAGTTGAGCCGCACACGTCGATGCTGTGGCGTAGTGGAAGACGGGCTAGAGGTGGGCGTACCCGTAGTCCCACTGGTAATAATCAGTTCGCAACACTTCGTGCTCACACATCTGTACTCACGAGCCCCCTTACCAGTGCTGTGGTAGCTGTACGATCTGCCACTGCTGCCGTTACAATACAACGATCCTGGCATGCGTCTGTGCTGTGTAAACGTGCAGAACCTCGTCTACAGGTGTGAGAATGTTCACGTGATCACTGATAGTAGCGTCACAACTGACGCAGCACGTTCCAGCTTGTACGGAAATTCTCCGAAAGGGCCATCCCGCCACTGGGAAGGCCGCAGTTTGACCGCTTTCAAACTTTTTGGTTGGCTGTAGGAAGCACGAGTGTATCTCCGTGGCATGTTTACCTGCACGCTTCACACGTCTGCACCACACTGAACCTTCTGGCTGTGAGCATTCCCCATGAGATGACAGACACCGATGGCGGTCTGGGAGCTGTGCCACAACGCTCTCTGTTGGCGGAAGATGGTGAAAGTGTTATCAGTACAGCTGCTATTCCACTGGTGTCATATGCTTTGACCTGATCAAAATAGACGTCGTCTTTCGATGTATACTAATTTCTTACCCGTGCTGTCATATGCCTTCATCGGATCAAAATAGACGTCGTCTTTCGATGTGTACTAATTTTTTCCCGTAGTGCACTTCACCATCATTATTCCAAAAACATTAATTTAAGGATTAGTAATCAGGTCCTTCCTTTGATAATCACTGATGGTTTTGAACAGTAATTATTTCATTGGTGATTTCTGATACCATAACCTTTACCTTGTTCTGTAAATAATATTTATGTATTATTAGACATTCACTCGGTAACGTTTCAGTGGTGGATAATTACATCTGGTGATATTTTCTTTAAACGCATGAATTTATTACATTTTGCTTCTCGGTTGTTGAACACGTATCCACCAACTCTTCCATTTTAAAACTGTATTTTGAAGCGCATCAGCATAGAAGCATAGCTACCTCCATCTTCCGGCAGCATTTGTAAAATTTTACTGTCTTTTCTATTTATACGTGGAATTTAACTCACAAACGGTAGTTCTATAGCCGTGAGCGCTCTTGTTATCTTACTTACGGAAATACCTTTATACTAAATGCTGTGTGAAAACCGACTGGTTCCTCGTCGGTTCTACAGCAAAACAATACATCAGTGGCAGAACCAGAGTCCGAGAAACTTATCACGGCGACTATCTGACCTGAACGCTTGATTATGCAGTGAACCGTTTGCGGCGTGCTGTGTGCTGCTCGTACATTACGCACGACGTGTCCCCCGTTACGGCAGGCCGGCGCCTGGCCACGCCCTCTGCCTGCGGCGGGTTCTGAGGTCACGCCAGCCGCAGCACAAGCCGCTGTCTCCCCACACACCACAGGTGGGGGGCGACGCAGCACCGTGAAATTCCACTACAAACGACGCAACTAGCAACCTTACTGACTGCACTGGCTATAAGCTCAGTATCCTATGGGGGATGATGGGAAAATTAAGCAAATTAACAAGACACGAACCGGACTTGGGAGAATACATCGAATGGGTCAAAGCCCGTAAAAGTTCAGCTTTTCTTAACAACAAATGAATGATACCATTGTAATGATACTTGAATTAGCAGCTCACCTGAACCTCTCGATACCAGCAATATTCTATTGTATTTCTGTAAAGTAGTTAACATATTTCTGAGACAATATTCAGATTTGATTTCATTAACGTAGAGGTACTTTGATACATCGATATGTTTATATTGCAGTGATATTATTTTGTGTGTATTCTTTCTTTTGTCACTATGATCTTTGTCATACTTGTAACTCGGATTGTTTGCGCGCGTACGCGATTATTAGTTAGTAGTTAGAGAGTTGGACCTTGAGAAGGTGAAGTCTTGGACGTCATGTTGGAAAGACGCATATTGTAGTCAGCTTATAAAATGTGAACTTTAACAGTGAGGAAGATATTTTCAACTATGTTTTGTATTGTGAAGTGATGTTTTGTGTGTTACGTGATATTGCAACAAAAGCAATAAAAAGGAAGTGTAACTTAAATTCGGAGTGCTGATTATTCTTTTACATCACCATTGTGCTAACTTTCAAAGGTTTAATCTTCAAGAATGGTTTGTGAAATACATCTATATAACTTTTGAATATAGCAGAATAAAACCTAGGCCTCTTTGCATCCGAGCTTGGAATCATCACCACCTAGGTTTTCGACTATTGAGCCATGATTTTACAACGAGACCAGCGTGGGAAACACGAAAAGATGAGTGCCTAGTTTATTCATTATTACGAGGGCTATCCACAAAGTGCATTACGTTTTCGTTTGTGTCCGTTAGGGGCGGGCCTAGCGCGGCCATCTTGGTGTCATGGCATTCCGCCGCTCAGACGGCATCCTGCCGTGCTAGTGAGAGGTTCGTGCTGTACTCCGTTGAGTTACTGTGACAGTTTGAAATGTCAGCGTTAATTGAAAATCCAGCGAAGTGTGAAGTGCGTGCTGTAATAAGGTTTCTGACTGCAAAAAACTGTTGTTGTTGTTGTTGTTCTGGTCTTCAGTCCTGAGACTGGTTTGATGCAGCTCTCCATGCTACTCTATCCTGTGCAAGCTTCTTCAACTCCCAGTACCTACTGCAACCTACATCCTTCTGAATCTGCTTAGTATATTCATCTCTTGGTCTCCCTCTATGATTTTTCCCCTCCACGCTGCCCTCCAATGCTAAATTTGTGATCCCCTGATGCCTCAAAACATGTCCTACCAACCGATCCCTTCTTCTAGTCAAGTTGTGCCACAAACTTCTCTTCTCCCCAATCCTATGCAATACCTCCTCATTAGTTACGTGATCTACTCACCTTATCTTCAGCATTCTTCTGTAGCACCACATTTCGAAAGCTTCTATTCTCTTCTTGTCCAAACTGGTTATCGTCCATGTTTCACTTCCATACATGGCTACACTCCATACAAATACTTTCAGAAACGACTTCCTGACACTTAAATCTATACTCGATGTTAACAAATTTCTCTTCTTCAGAAACGCTTTCCTTGCCATTGCCAGCCTACATTTTATGTCCTCTCTACTTCGACCATCATCAGTTATTTTACTCCCTAAATAGCAAAACTCCTTTACTACTTTAAGTGTCTCATTTCCTAATCTCATCCCCTCAGCATCACCCTACTTAATTCGACTACATTCCATTATCCTCGTTTTGCTTCTCTTCCAAGTCCTTTGCTGTCTCTGACAGAATTACAATGTCATCGGCGAACCTCAAAGTTTTTACTTCTTCTCCATGAATTTTAATACCTACTCCGAATTTTTCTTTTGTTTCCTTTACTGCTTGCTCAATATACAGATTGAATAACATCGGGGAGAGGCTACAACCCTGTCTCACTCCCTTCCCAATCACTTCTTCCCTTTCATGCCCCTCGACTCTTATAACTGCCATCTGGTTTCTGTACAAATTGTAAATAGCCTTTCGCTCCTTGTATTTTACCCCTGCCACCTTCAGAATTTGAAAGAGAGTATTCCAGTTAACGTTGTCAAAAGCTTTCTCTAAGTCTACAAATGCTAGAAACGTAGGTTTGCCTTTTCTTAATCTTTCTTCTAAGATAAGTCGTAAGGTTAGCATTGGCTCACGTGGTCCAACATTTCTACGGAATCCAAACTGATCTTCCCCGAGGTTGGCTTCTACCAGTTTTTCCATTCGTCTGTAAAGAATTCGCGTTAGTATTTTGCAGCTGTGACTTATTAAACTGATAGTTCGGTAATTTTCACATCTGTCAACACCTGCTTTCTCTGGGTTGGTTGGTTGGTTTGTGGGATTAAAGGGACCAGACTGCGATGGTCATCGGTCCCTTTTCTCTGGGATTGGAAAAAACTGTACACCGATAGAAATCTATCGCCAGCTTTGTGAAGTGTATGGGGACAACATAATCACTGAAGGTGGAGTGCGTCAGTGGGTCATAAAATTTAAAAATGGCCGAACTAACGTTCACGACGAAGAGCGAAGTGGAAGACCCGGCATAGTGACTGCCGAACTTGTCGAAAAAGTCGATGCCGCGGTCCGTGAAAACCGTAATTTCACAATAACGGAACTCTCTATGAGTTTTCCACAAATTTCACGAAGTTTGTTGCACTAAATCATTACCGAAAAGCTTGGTTACCACAAGTTTTGTGCAAGATGGATACCAAAAATCTTGACAGAGATTCACAAAAATCAGCGAATGGCTGCAGCGTTAACGTTTTTGGACGCTTACGAGAAATATGGCGACTCATTACTCGA